>NC_135237.1:345645643-346262726 GCF_051348905.1 Ranitomeya variabilis | reverse complement strand
AGATCAATCTTAGAGAACCACTTCGCCCCCTCAATGCGAGCAAATAAATCTGTCAGCAATGGCAAAGGATACTGATACTTGACTGTGATCTTATTCAAGAGTCTATAATCAATACAAGGTCTCAAAGAACCATCGCTTTTAGCTACGAAAAAGAACCCCGCTCCAAGAGGAGACGAAGAAGGACGAATATGTCCCTTTTCCAAGGACTCCCTAATATACTCTCGCATGGCAGCATGTTCAGGTACAGACAGATTGAATAGACGACCCTTAGGAAATTTACTGCCAGGGATCAAATCTATGGCGCAATCGCAATCTCTGTGAGGAGGAAGAGAATTAAGAGTAGATTCCTCAAAAACCTCACGATAATCAGACAAAAACTCAGGAATTTCAGAGGGAATGGATGAAGCAATGGAGACCAAAGATGTGTCCCCATGATTTCCCTGACATCCCCAGCTTAGTACAGACATTGTTTTCCAGTCAAGGACTGGGTTATGAGTTTGCAACCATGGCAATCCCAGCACCAACACATCATGTAGATTATACAGTACAAGGAAGCGAATCACCTCTTGATGGTCTGGAGTCATACGCATAGTCACTTGTGTCCAGTATTGTGGTTTATTACTAGCCAATGGTGTAGAATCAATACCCTTTAAAGGTATAGGAACTTCCAGAGGCTCTAGATCAAACCCACAGCGCCTGGCAAAGGACCAATCCATAAGACTCAAAGCGGCGCCAGAATCCACATACGCATCCGCAACAATAGAAGATAACGAACAAATTAGAGTTACAGACAAAATAAACTTGGACTGCAAAGTGCCAATAGCAGAGGATTTATCAACTTTCTTTGTTCGTTTAGAGCATGCTGATATAACATGAGTAGAATTTCCACAATAGAAGCACAAATGATTTTTGCGCCTATAAATCTGTCGTTCGCTTCTGGACAGAAAGCTATCACATTGCATACTCTGTGGTGCCTCTTCAGAAGACACCGCCAACTGGTGCACAGGTTTGCGTTCCCGTAAATGCCAATCAATCTGAATTGCCATTGTCATGGACTCATTCAGACCAGTAGGCGCAGGAAACCCCACCATGACGTCTTTTACAGCATCAGAGAGACCTTCTCTGAAAATTGCCGCCAGAGCGCACTCATTCCACTGAGTAAGCACAGACCATTTTCGAAATTTTTGGCAATATATTTCGGCTTCATCTTGCCCCTGAGAGAGGGCTATTAGGGCTTTCTCAGCCTGAATCTCCAAATTTGGTTCCTCATAAAGCAACCCCAAAGCCAGAAAAAACGCATCCACAATGAGCAACGCAGGATCCCCTGGTGCCAATGAAAATGCCCAATTTTGGGGGTCACCCCGCAGTAAAGAAATAACAATTTTTACTTGCTGGGCAGGATCTCCAGCAGAATGAGATCTCAGCGAAAGAAACAATTTACAATTGTATTTAAAATTTAGAAAACAAGATCGATCTCCAGAAAAAAACTCCGGTATAGGAATTTTAGGTTCAGACCGAGGAGCATGTAACAAAAAATCTTGTATATTCTGAACTTTAGAGGCAAGATTATACAAATTGGTAGCCAGACTCTGGGGATCCATATTTCAACAGATAAAGTCTGAGCCATTCAGGGGTTAAGAGGAGATGAAAACAGGAGACTGCAATTAGAGCTGGAGTGCAACTTCAGAGGAAGGGAAAAAAAAAAAAAAAAAAAAAAAGGTTTCACACAGTTCCTTTTCTCTCCTGCTTCAGTCTATAGATTAAACATTTGGGCTGGCCATACTGTTGTGGTTTCCAATGGCAAGGAAACATCAGAAGCATAGAATAAACGGACAAGCTCTCGGGTGATGGAAACTAGAGCTGACCGCGATGCTAAACCTACACACCACACTAGAAGTAGCCAGGGGGCATTCCTGCGTAGTCTCTAGATGCCGCGCGCCAGCCGGAGAACTAACTACCCCTGGTAGAAGAAAACACAGTCCTGGCTTGCCTCCAGAGAATGTCCCCACAGGAGATAGCAGCCCCCCACATATAATAACGGTGAGAGCAGATGAAAAGACACACGTAGTATGAAAGCAGATTTAGCACAGAGAGGCCCGCTAACTAAATAGCAGAAAGATACAACAGAGGACTTCGCGGTCAGCTGCAAAGCCCTTCAAAACACCATCCTGAAATTACCTTAACTCATGTGACAACTCATGCCACTGGAGTGGTAATTTCAGCCCAACAAGAGCTTCCAGCTGCAGAGATTCACATAAGTGCAAACTGGACAAAACATACAAAAATAGACTTAAGGACTAAAGTGTCCAACTTAGCTGAGCAGAAAACTGGGAGCAGGAACATGCAACAGAATCACTCTGGATACATTGATGGCCAGCATTAGAATGACTGAGGAGCAAGGTTAAATAGGATACTCCCACATCCTGATAGGAACAGGTGAACTGGGAAGGCAAAGCTTGCAGGACACCAGTACCACAAGAGACCACCGGGGGAGCCCACGAACCGAATCACAACAGATGTCAGAAGAAGGGCTGTGCTACCAAGGGGGTTGTTGCGTGTCATTACAAAGGAAAGTCACACCTCAGGGACGTTTTAATGGTCTCAGGGGACACATTGTAGACGTGTTCTGTTCCACGTGTGCAAGGAGAATAAGTTTATGAGCCACCTTGCACACATGCAGCATTACTGCTGTACAAGGTGGCTGTAAAACATACAAACACCTGGGGGAGGGGGGACAGGTTCCCTTCAATTTCAGTTCTTGTGTCTGCGTGGCTGTTGCAGGACACGTTGCCGGCTACACAGCAGGGGAACAGCTGGCGGTGCTGAACCCCACTGACACATTGGCTGGTGTTTTTCTCTGTGCAGCTAGCAGTACCGGGCCCCAACTGTTATGGTTACCCCAATGACCATGGGAAAAAAATGCAAAACGGACTAGCTCTCGGGTGATGGAAACTAAGGTCGACCGTGACCTGAACCTAACCCAACACTTACAGTAGCCGGGGGATGTACCTACGATGCCCTAGACACCACGCGCCAGCCGGAGATCTAACTACCCCTATAAGAGGAATATACAGGCCTGCCTTACCTCCAGTGAGGAACCCCAAAAGATGATAGTAGGCCCCCACAAATATTGACGGTGAGTTCAGAGGAAATGACATACGTAGGATGAACAGCAGATTTAGCACAGTGAGGTCCGCTTACTAGATAGCAGAAGGACAGGAAAGAGTTACTTCACGGTCGACCTAAAAATCACTATTCAAAAACACCATCCAGAAATTACTTTAAACTCCAGTGACAACTCATGCCACTGGAGTAGTAATTTTCTGTCCACAAGAGCTTCCAGCACTGAAGAGTCACATTGCAGATAGCTGGACAAAAATAGCAAAACAAGAAACAAAATTCAACTTAGCTGAACTGGAACTTGAGGCAGGAGAATGCAACAGAATGCTACTAGCACATTGTTGGCCGGCATGTGACTAACAGCCAAGCAGCCTTAAATAGGAAACTCCCCAAGAGGGTGGCGACAGGTAATCAGAGATGGAGGAAGGCACATAAGAGACACTACCATAACAGACCACCGGGGGAGCCCACAAACCGAATTCACAACAGTACCCCCCCCTTAAGGAGGGGGCACCGAACCCTCACCAGAACCACCAGGGCGACCTGGATGAGCACTATGAAATGCACGAACCAAATCGGGAGCATGAACATCGGATGCTGTCACCCAAGAATTATCCTCCTGGCCATAACCTTTCCACTTAACCAGATACTGAAGTTTCCGTCTGGAAACACGGGAGTCCAAGATCTTTTCCACCACATACTCCAATTCACCCTCAACCAACACAGGAGCAGGTGGATCAGCAGAAGGAACAACCGGTACCTCATACCTCCGCAATAATGACCGATGGAAAACATTATGGATATTAAAAGATGCTGGGAGGTCCAAACGAAAGGACACAGGATTAAGAACCTCCAGAATCCTATAAGGGCCGATAAACCGAGGCTTAAACTTAGGAGACGAGACCTTCATAGGAACAAATCGAGAAGACAGCCACACCAGGTCCCCAACACAAAGACGAGGACCAATACGCCGATGACGATTAGTGAACTGTTGAGTCTTCTCCTGGGACAACTTCAGATTGTCCACAACCTGTCCCCAAATCTGATGCATCCTATCAACCACAGCATCCACTCCAGGACAATCCGAAGACTCCAATTGACCGGACGAAAACCGAGGGTGAAACCCTGAATTACAAAAAAATGGAGAAACCAAAGTGGCAGAACTAGCCCGATTGTTAAGGGCAAACTCTGCCAATGGCAAAAAGTCAAGCCAATCATCCTGATCAGCGGACACAAAACACCTCAAGTAAGTCTCCAAGGTCTGATTAGTACGCTCAGTCTGGCCATTAGTCTGAGGATGGAATGCAGACGAAAAAGACAAATCGATACCCATCCTGGCACAGAACGTCCGCCAAAATCTAGACACAAACTGAGTACCCCTGTCAGACACTATATTCTCAGGAATACCATGCAAACGCACCACATTCTGAAAAAATAGAGGAACCAACTCAGAGGAGGAGGGCAATTTGGGTAAAGGTACCAAATGAACCATCTTGGAAAAACGGTCACAAATCACCCAGATGACAGACATCCTACGAGAAACCGGAAGGTCAGAAATAAAGTCCATAGAGATGTGCGTCCAAGGCCTCTTAGGAATAGGCAAGGGCAACAACAACCCACTGGCCCTAGAACAGCAGGGCTTGGCCCGAGCACAAACATCACAAGACTGCACAAACATGCGCACATCTCGAGACAAAGAAGGCCACCAGAAGGACCTAGACACCAAATCCCTGGTGCCAAAAATTCCAGGATGACCTGTCAACGCGGAAGAATGAACCTCCGAGATAACTCTACTGGTCCAATCATCAGGGACAAACAGTCTACCAGGCGGACAGCGATCAGGCCTATCCACCTGAAACTCCTGCAAAGAACGCCGCAGGTCTGGGGAGACAGCTGACAATATCACCCCATCCTTCAGGATGCCGGTAGGTTCGGAATCACCAGGCGAGTCAGGCTCAAAACTCCTAGAGAGGGCATCCGCCTTCACATTCTTGGACCCAGGCAGATATGACACCACAAAGTTAAATCGGGAGAAAAACAACGACCAGCGCGCCTGTCTAGGATTCAGACGCCTGGCCGACTCAAGATAAATTAGATTCTTGTGGTCAGTGAGGACCACCACCTGGTGTCTAGCACCCTCAAGCCAATGACGCCACTCCTCAAACGCCCACTTCATGGCCAGAAGTTCCCGATTTCCCACATCATAATTTCGCTCAGCGGGCGAAAACTTTCGGGAGAAAAACGCACATGGTCTCATTACTGAGCAGTCAGGATCTTTCTGCGACAAAACTGCACCTGCTCCGATCTCCGAAGCATCCACCTCAACCTGGAACGGAAGTAACACATCAGGTTGGCGCAACACAGGAGCGGAAGAAAAGCGGCGCTTAAGCTCTTGAAAGGCCTCCACAGCCGCAGAGGACCAATTAGCAACATCAGCACCCTTTTTGGTCAAATCAGTCAAAGGTTTAGCAATGGCAGAAAAACCTGCTATAAATCGGCGATAGAAATTAGCAAAACCCAAGAACTTTTGCAGACTCTTCAAAGAAGTAGGTTGCATCCAATCACAAATAGCCTGGACCTTGACAGGGTCCATCTCCATAGATGAAGGGGAAAAAATATATCCCAAAAAGGAAATTCTCTGAACTCCAAAACTACACTTTGAGCCCTTTACAAAAAGAGAATTAGCTCGCAAAACCTGAAAAACTCTCCTGACCTGTTGAACGTGAGATTCCCAGTCCTCCGAAAAAACAAGAATATCATCCAAATACACAATCATAAACTTATCCAGATATTCACGGAAAATATCGTGCATAAAGGACTGAAAAACGGAAGGGGCATTTGCGAGACCGAAAGGCATTACCAAATACTCAAAATGGCCTTCAGGCGTATTAAATGCGGTCTTCCACTCATCCCCCTGCTTAATCCGCACCAAATTATACGCACCACGTAGATCGATCTTAGTGAACCACTTAGCCCCCTTTATACGAGCAAACAGATCAGTCAGTAAAGGTAACGGGTACTGGTATTTAACTGTAATCTTATTCAAAAGTCGATAGTCGATACAAGGTCTCAATGAACCATCCTTTTTACCTACAAAGAAAAATCCTGCCCCTAGTGGAGACAACGAGGGGCGAATATGACCCTTTTCCAAGGATTCTCTGATATACTCCCGCATAGCAGTATGTTCAGGTACAGACAAATTAAACAAGCGACCCTTAGGAAACTTACTACCGGGGATCAATTCAATAGCGCAGTCACACTCTCTGTGGGGAGGGAGAGAATCAACTTTAGGCTCTTGAAAGACATCATAAAAATCTGACAGAAATGCTGGGATCTCAGAGGGAGTAGATGAAGAAATAGGAACCAAAGGTGCATCCCCATGAATACCCCGACATCCCCAGCTCAACACAGACATAGATTTCCAGTCCAAGACGGGATTATGAATCTGTAACCATGGCAATCCAAGCACTAAGACATCATGTAGGTTATATAATACAAGGAAACGAATAATCTCCTGATGGTCTGGGGTAAGACGCATAGTCACTTGTGTCCAATATTGTGGTTTATTGCTAGCCAAAGGTGTAGAATCAATACCCTTCAGGGGAATAGAAACTTCCAACGGCTCCAAATCAAACCCACAACGCTTGGCAAAGGACCAATCCATGAGACTCAGAGCGGCGCCAGAATCCACATAAGCATTCACAGTCACAGATGATAAGGTACAAATCAATGTCACGGACAAAAGAAATTTTGACTGCAAGGTACCTGTAGAAAAAGATTTATCAACCTTTTTATCAACCTTATTTATACGTTTAGAGCATGCTGATATAACATGAGCTGGATCTCCACAGTAGAAGCACAATCCATTTTTGCGCCTGTAATTTTGACGTTCGCCTCTAGACAAAACACGATCGCATTGCATATGCTCCAATGCCTTTTCAGAGGTCACCGCCAAATGGTGCACAGGTCTTTGCTCAGAAGACACCGCCATATGGTGCACAGGTTTTTGCTCAGAAGATACCGCCATATGGTGCACAGATTCTTCCTCAGAAGACCCCGCCATATGGTGCACAGATTTGCGCTCCCGCAAACGCCGATCAATCTGGATAGCCAATTTCATGGCATCATTCAGACCTGTAGGCACAGGGAACCCCACCATGACATCCTTCACGGCATCAGAGAGACCTTCTCTGAAATTAGCTGCTAAAGCGCACTCATTCCATTTAGTAAGCACCGACCATTTACGGAATTTCTGGCAGTATATCTCAGCTTCATCTTGCCCTTGGGAAAGAGCTATCAAGGCTTTCTCAGCCAAAATCTCCAAATTAGGTTCTTCATAAAGCAACCCCAAAGCCTGAAAAAACGCATCTACATTTAACAACGCAGGATCTCCTGGCGATAATGCAAATGCCCAACTTTGTGGGTCGCCGCGCAGTAGAGAGATAACAATTTTAACTTGTTGAGTCTGATCACCAGCAGAGTGAGATCTCAGAGACAAAAACAATTTGCAATTTTCTCTGAAACTCAAAAACCGGGATCTGTCTCCGGTAAAGTATTCAGGCAGAGGAATCTTAGGTTCAGACATTGGAGCACGTATAACAAAATCTTGTAGGTTCTGTACTTTTGTCGCAAGGTTATTCAAACCCGCAACTAAACTCTGTGGATCCATGTTTCAAATGGGTGTAACCCAAGCATTCAGAGGTTAAGAGGAGAGGAGAAAAAAAAAAGGCTGAAGACTGCAGTTTAAGCAAGGAATACAAATGATCAAACTAAGGTGCACTTTCAAACACAGAAAAAAAAAAAAACCTTTTCTTCTCCTTCCTACTTTAGTGCATATTTTAACACATAGATTTTTTAGTGGCCGGCCAAACTGTTATGGTTACCCCAATGACCATGGGAAAAAAATGCAAAACGGACTAGCTCTCGGGTGATGGAAACTAAGGTCGACCGTGACCTGAACCTAACCCAACACTTACAGTAGCCGGGGGATGTACCTACGATGCCCTAGACACCACGCGCCAGCCGGAGATCTAACTACCCCTATAAGAGGAATATACAGGCCTGCCTTACCTCCAGTGAGGAACCCCAAAAGATGATAGTAGGCCCCCACAGATATTGACGGTGAGTTCAGAGGAAATGACATACGTAGGATGAACAGCAGATTTAGCACAGTGAGGTCCGCTTACTAGATAGCAGAAGGACAGGAAAGAGTTACTTCACGGTCGACCTAAAAATCACTATTCAAAAACACCATCCAGAAATTACTTTAAACTCCAGTGACAACTCATGCCACTGGAGTAGTAATTTTCTGTCCACAAGAGCTTCCAGCACTGAAGAGTCACATTGCAGATAGCTGGACAAAAATAGCAAAACAAGAAACAAAATTCAACTTAGCTGAACTGGAACTTGAGGCAGGAGAATGCAACAGAATGCTACTAGCACATTGTTGGCCGGCATGTGACTAACAGCCAAGCAGCCTTAAATAGGAAACTCCCCAAGAGGGTGGCGACAGGTAATCAGAGATGGAGGAAGGCACATAAGAGACACTACCATAACAGACCACCGGGGGAGCCCACAAACCGAATTCACAACACCCAACTGGCGGTGTTAGAGCCCAGGGTCAGCAGGAGGAGAGGGAGCAGAGTGTAGGCCGAAGCCTAATTGAACCAATTTTAAAGGTAACCTTTAACCCCCCCTCAGGTGTTACAAACTAGAAGAGCCACGCCTTATGCAGCAGTAGTGCCGCACAAGTCACAGGTTGCTCTTTTAATTTTGTTCCTTGCACAAGCTGAATGAAACACGTACAACATTTTGGCCCTTATACAGTCAATCTGTCTTGGAGGCGGGAGTTCCCTTTGTAATGAAACGCAGCACAGCTGGCAAAAATACCACCTTGGTGCTGGGCACAGCCTCCTGAGCATCGCATTTTGCTGTACAGGAGTCTGCGTTGTTGCGTTATCCCTTGGCCATGCGCCGCCCGTCTTCTGACATCATTTCATGTCAGCTGGTGCGGTTCGCGATGCCCATGAATCCCAGCCCCGCAGTGTCTTTACAGTGTTTCACACTGCGGGGCTGGGATTCATGGCCTGGCGCAGTACATATGTTCGCCTCTCACTTGTGTCCTTACACCTGCTACAGACTGTGCGGCGTCAGCTGATCCCTTATCGCATGCCACGGCCATGAAGCCGCACAGTCTGAAGAAGGCGGAAGGAGCTGAGTGACAGCCTGGCGAAGATATGCACTGCTCATGCCCGTCAATCACACCCTCGCAGTCAAAATAAATAAGACACCGAGGGGCGTTTTGTCGGGCAGGGCGGCCGCAGAGGCGCAGCCAGCCAAACAATGATGTCTGTTATGGTTTCCAATGGCAAGGAAACATCAGAAGCATAGAATAAACGGACAAGCTCTCGGGTGATGGAAACTAGAGCTGACCGCGATGCTAAACCTACACACCACACTAGAAGTAGCCAGGGGGCATTCCTGCGTAGTCTCTAGATGCCGCGCGCCAGCCGGAGAACTAACTACCCCTGGTAGAAGAAAACACAGTCCTGGCTTGCCTCCAGAGAATGTCCCCACAGGAGATAGCAGCCCCCCACATATAATAACGGTGAGAGCAGATGAAAAGACACACGTAGTATGAAAGCAGATTTAGCACAGAGAGGCCCGCTAACTAAATAGCAGAAAGATACAACAGAGGACTTCGCGGTCAGCTGCAAAACCCTTCAAAACACCATCCTGAAATTACCTTAACTCATGTGACAACTCATGCCACTGGAGTGGTAATTTCAGCCCAACAAGAGCTTCCAGCTGCAGAGATTCACATAAGTGCAAACTGGATAAAACATACAAAAATAGACTTAAGGACTAAAGTGTCCAACTTAGCTGAGCAGAAAACTGGGAGCAGGAACATGCAACAGAATCACTCTGGATACATTGATGGCCAGCATTAGAATGACTGAGGAGCAAGGTTAAATAGGATACTCCCACATCCTGATAGGAACAGGTGAACTGAGAAGGCAAAGCTTGCAGGACACCAGTACCACAAGAGACCACCGGGGGAGCCCACGAACCGAATCACAACAGTACCCCCCCCTTAAGGAGGGGGCACCGAACCCTCACAAGAACCACCAGGGCGATCTGGATGAGCCCTATGAAAGGCACGGACCAAATCAGAAGCATGAACATCAGAAGCTGTAACCCAAGAATTATCCTCTTGACCGTAGCCCTTCCATTTCACCAGATATTGAAGTCTCCGTCTGGAAACACGGGAGTCCAAGATTTTCTCCACCACGTACTCCAATTCACCCTCAACCAGCACAGGAGCAGGAGGCTCAACAGAAGGCACAAGTGGTACCTCATACCTCCGCAATAATGACCGATGGAAGACATTATGGATAGCAAAGGATGCTGGGAGGTCCAAACGAAAAGACACAGGGTTAAGAATTTCCAAAATCTTATAAGGACCGATGAACCGAGGCTTAAACTTAGGAGAAGAGACCCTCATAGGGACAAAACGGGAGGACAACCACACCAAGTCCCCAACACGAAGACAAGGACCAACACGACGATGGCGATTAGCAAAACGTTGAGTCCTCTCCTGGGACAACTCCAAATTGTCCACCACCTGCCCCCAAATACGATGCAACCTATCCACCATGGTATCCACTCCAGGACAATCCGAAGACTCCACCTGACCAGATGAAAAACGAGGATGGAACCCTGAATTGCAAAAGAAAGGGGAGACCAAAGTGGCAGAACTGGCCCGATTATTAAGGGCAAACTCAGCCAACGGCAAAAAGGAGACCCAGTCATCCTGATCAGCAGACACGAAACACCTCAAATAAGTCTCCAAGGTCTGATTAGTACGTTCCGTCTGGCCATTTGTCTGGGGATGAAATGCAGACGAAAAAGACAAATCAATGCCCATCCTGGCACAAAACGTCCGCCAAAATCTGGACACAAACTGGGATCCCCTGTCGGAAACTATATTCTCCGGAATACCATGCAGCCGAACCACATTCTGAAAAAACAGGGGCACCAACTCAGATGAGGAAGGCAGCTTGGGCAAGGGCACCAAATGAACCATCTTAGAAAAGCGGTCACACACCACCCAAATGACGGACATCTTCTGAGAAACAGGGAGATCAGAAATAAAATCCATAGAGATGTGTGTCCAAGGCCTCTTAGGAACAGGCAAGGGCAACAACAACCCACTAGCCTGAGAACAACAAGGCTTGGCCCGAGCACAAACATCGCAAGACTGCACAAATGTACGCACGTCCCGAGACAGGGAAGGCCACCAGAAGGACCTAGCCACCAAATCTCTGGTACCAAAAATTCCCGGATGACCTGCCAACGCAGAAGAATGAACCTCCGAGATGACTCTATTGGTCCACTCATCCGGCACAAACAATCTACCAGGCGGACAACGATCAGGCCGATCCGCCTGAAACTCTTGTAAAGCACGTCGCAGGTCTGGGAAGACAGCAGACAATATCACCCCATCCTTAAGTATACCCGTAGGTTTAGAATCACCAGGGGAATCAGGTTCAAAACTCCTAGAAAGGGCATCCGCCTTCACATTCTTAGTACCTGGCAGATACGAAACCACAAAATTAAACCGGGAGAAAAACAACGACCAGCGCGCCTGTCTAGGATTCAGACGTCTGGCCGACTCAAGATAAATCAAATTTTTGTGATCAGTCAAGACCACCACCTGATGTTTAGCACCCTCAAGCCAATGACGCCACTCCTCGAATGCCCACTTCATCGCCAAAAGCTCCCGATTACCAACGTCATAATTTCGCTCGGCGGGCGAAAATTTTCTAGAAAAGAACGCACAAGGTCTCATCACTGAACAATCTGAACTTTTCTGCGACAAAACCGCCCCCGCTCCGATTTCGGAAGCATCAACTTCCACCTGAAAAGGAAGAGAAACATCAGGCTGGCACAACACCGGAGCAGAAGAAAAACGGCGCTTAAGCTCCCGAAAGGCCTCCACAGCAGCAGGAGACCAATCTGCAACATCAGCACCCTTTTTAGTCAAATCAGTCAAAGGCCTGACAACGCTAGAAAAACCAGTTATGAATTGACGATAAAAGTTAGCAAAGCCCAAAAATTTCTGAAGGCCCTTAAGAGAAGTCGGTTGCGTCCAGTCACAAATAGCCCGAACCTTCACAGGATCCATCTCAATAGAAGAGGGGGAAAAAATGTACCCCAAAAAAGAAATCTTCTGAACCCCAAAAACACACTTTGAACCTTTAACAAACAGAGAATTGGTCCGCAAAACCTGAAAAACCCTCCTAACTTGTTGAACATGAGCTTCCCAGTCATCCGAAAAAATCAAGATATCGTCCAAATACACAATCATAAATTTATCCAGATATTAACGGAAAATATTGTGCATAAAAGACTGAAAGACCGAAGGGGCATTTGACAGACCAAAAGGCATCACCAAATACTCAAAATGGCCCTCGGGCGTATTAAATGCGGTTTTCCACTCATCCCCCTGCTTAATTCGCACCAAATTATACGCACCGCGAAGATCAATCTTAGAGAACCACTTCGCCCCCTCAATGCGAGCAAATAAATCTGTCAGCAATGGCAAAGGATACTGATACTTGACTGTGATCTTATTCAAGAGTCTATAATCAATACAAGGTCTCAAAGAACCATCGCTTTTAGCTACGAAAAAGAACCCCGCTCCAAGAGGAGACGAAGAAGGACGAATATGTCCCTTTTCCAAGGACTCCCTAATATACTCTCGCATGGCAGCATGTTCAGGTACAGACAGATTGAATAGACGACCCTTAGGAAATTTACTGCCAGGGATCAAATCTATGGCGCAATCGCAATCTCTGTGAGGAGGAAGAGAATTAAGAGTAGATTCCTCAAAAACCTCACGATAATCAGACAAAAACTCAGGAATTTCAGAGGGAATGGATGAAGCAATGGAGACCAAAGATGTGTCCCCATGATTTCCCTGACATCCCCAGCTTAGTACAGACATTGTTTTCCAGTCAAGGACTGGGTTATGAGTTTGCAACCATGGCAATCCCAGCACCAACACATCATGTAGATTATACAGTACAAGGAAGCGAATCACCTCTTGATGGTCTGGAGTCATACGCATAGTCACTTGTGTCCAGTATTGTGGTTTATTACTAGCCAATGGTGTAGAATCAATACCCTTTAAAGGTATAGGAACTTCCAGAGGCTCTAGATCAAACCCACAGCGCCTGGCAAAGGACCAATCCATAAGACTCAAAGCGGCGCCAGAATCCACATACGCATCCGCAACAATAGAAGATAACGAACAAATTAGAGTTACAGACAAAATAAACTTGGACTGCAAAGTGCCAATAGCAGAGGATTTATCAACTTTCTTTGTTCGTTTAGAGCATGCTGATATAACATGAGTAGAATTTCCACAATAGAAGCACAAATGATTTTTGCGCCTATAAATCTGTCGTTCGCTTCTGGACAGAAAGCTATCACATTGCATACTCTGTGGTGCCTCTTCAGAAGACACCGCCAACTGGTGCACAGGTTTGCGTTCCCGTAAATGCCAATCAATCTGAATTGCCATTGTCATGGACTCATTCAGACCAGTAGGCGCAGGAAACCCCACCATGACGTCTTTTACAGCATCAGAGAGACCTTCTCTGAAAATTGCCGCCAGAGCGCACTCATTCCACTGAGTAAGCACAGACCATTTTCGAAATTTTTGGCAATATATTTCGGCTTCATCTTGCCCCTGAGAGAGGGCTATTAGGGCTTTCTCAGCCTGAATCTCCAAATTTGGTTCCTCATAAAGCAACCCCAAAGCCAGAAAAAACGCATCCACAATGAGCAACGCAGGATCCCCTGGTGCCAATGAAAATGCCCAATTTTGGGGGTCACCCCGCAGTAAAGAAATAACAATTTTTACTTGCTGGGCAGGATCTCCAGCAGAATGAGATCTCAGCGAAAGAAACAATTTACAATTGTATTTAAAATTTAGAAAACAAGATCGATCTCCAGAAAAAAACTCCGGTATAGGAATTTTAGGTTCAGACCGAGGAGCATGTAACAAAAAATCTTGTATATTCTGAACTTTAGAGGCAAGATTATACAAATTGGTAGCCAGACTCTGGGGATCCATATTTCAACAGATAAAGTCTGAGCCATTCAGGGGTTAAGAGGAGAGGAAAACAGGAGACTGCAATTAGAGCTGGAGTGCAACTTCAGAGGAAGGGAAAAAAAAAAAAAAAAAAAAAAAGGTTTCACACAGTTCCTTTTCTCTCCTGCTTCAGTCTATAGATTAAACATTTGGGCTGGCCATACTGTTGTGGTTTCCAATGGCAAGGAAACATCAGAAGCATAGAATAAACGGACAAGCTCTCGGGTGATGGAAACTAGAGCTGACCGCGATGCTAAACCTACACACCACACTAGAAGTAGCCAGGGGGCATTCCTGCGTAGTCTCTAGATGCCGCGCGCCAGCCGGAGAACTAACTACCCCTGGTAGAAGAAAACACAGTCCTGGCTTGCCTCCAGAGAATGTCCCCACAGGAGATAGCAGCCCCCCACATATAATAACGGTGAGAGCAGATGAAAAGACACACGTAGTATGAAAGCAGATTTAGCACAGAGAGGCCCGCTAACTAAATAGCAGAAAGATACAACAGAGGACTTCGCGGTCAGCTGCAAAGCCCTTCAAAACACCATCCTGAAATTACCTTAACTCATGTGACAACTCATGCCACTGGAGTGGTAATTTCAGCCCAACAAGAGCTTCCAGCTGCAGAGATTCACATAAGTGCAAACTGGACAAAACATACAAAAATAGACTTAAGGACTAAAGTGTCCAACTTAGCTGAGCAGAAAACTGGGAGCAGGAACATGCAACAGAATCACTCTGGATACATTGATGGCCAGCATTAGAATGACTGAGGAGCAAGGTTAAATAGGATACTCCCACATCCTGATAGGAACAGGTGAACTGGGAAGGCAAAGCTTGCAGGACACCAGTACCACAAGAGACCACCGGGGGAGCCCACGAACCGAATCACAACAGATGTCAGAAGAAGGGCTGTGCTACCAAGGGGGTTGTTGCGTGTCATTACAAAGGAAAGTCACACCTCAGGGACGTTTTAATGGTCTCAGGGGACACATTGTAGACGTGTTCTGTTCCACGTGTGCAAGGAGAATAAGTTTATGAGCCACCTTGCACACATGCAGCATTACTGCTGTACAAGGTGGCTGTAAAACATACAAACACCTGGGGGAGGGGGGACAGGTTCCCTTCAATTTCAGTTCTTGTGTCTGCGTGGCTGTTGCAGGACACGTTGCCGGCTACACAGCAGGGGAACAGCTGGCGGTGCTGAACCCCACTGACACATTGGCTGGTGTTTTTCTCTGTGCAGCTAGCAGTACCGGGCCCCAACTGGCGGTGTTAGAGCCCAGGGTCAGCAGGAGGAGAGGGAGCAGAGTGTAGGCCGAAGCCTAATTGAACCAATTTTAAAGGTAACCTTTAACCCCCCCTCAGGTGTTACAAACTAGAAGAGCCACGCCTTATGCAGCAGTAGTGCCGCACAAGTCACAGGTTGCTCTTTTAATTTTGTTCCTTGCACAAGCTGAATGAAACACGTACAACATTTTGGCCCTTATACAGTCAATCTGTCTTGGAGGCGGGAGTTCCCTTTGTAATGAAACGCAGCACAGCTGGCAAAAATACCACCTTGGTGCTGGGCACAGCCTCCTGAGCATCGCATTTTGCTGTACAGGAGTCTGCGTTGTTGCGTTATCCCTTGGCCATGCGCCGCCCGTCTTCTGACATCATTTCATGTCAGCTGGTGCGGTTCGCGATGCCCATGAATCCCAGCCCCGCAGTGTCTTTACAGTGTTTCACACTGCGGGGCTGGGATTCATGGCCTGGCGCAGTACATATGTTCGCCTCTCACTTGTGTCCTTACACCTGCTACAGACTGTGCGGCGTCAGCTGATCCCTTATCGCATGCCACGGCCATGAAGCCGCACAGTCTGAAGAAGGCGGAAGGAGCTGAGTGACAGCCTGGCGAAGATATGCACTGCTCATGCCCGTCAATCACACCCTCGCAGTCAAAATAAATAAGACACCGAGGGGCGTTTTGTCGGGCAGGGCGGCCGCAGAGGCGCAGCCAGCCAAACAATGATGTCTGTTATGGTTTCCAATGGCAAGGAAACATCAGAAGCATAGAATAAACGGACAAGCTCTCGGGTGATGGAAACTAGAGCTGACCGCGATGCTAAACCTACACACCACACTAGAAGTAGCCAGGGGGCATTCCTGCGTAGTCTCTAGATGCCGCGCGCCAGCCGGAGAACTAACTACCCCTGGTAGAAGAAAACACAGTCCTGGCTTGCCTCCAGAGAATGTCCCCACAGGAGATAGCAGCCCCCCACATATAATAACGGTGAGAGCAGATGAAAAGACACACGTAGTATGAAAGCAGATTTAGCACAGAGAGGCCCGCTAACTAAATAGCAGAAAGATACAACAGAGGACTTCGCGGTCAGCTGCAAAACCCTTCAAAACACCATCCTGAAATTACCTTAACTCATGTGACAACTCATGCCACTGGAGTGGTAATTTCAGCCCAACAAGAGCTTCCAGCTGCAGAGATTCACATAAGTGCAAACTGGATAAAACATACAAAAATAGACTTAAGGACTAAAGTGTCCAACTTAGCTGAGCAGAAAACTGGGAGCAGGAACATGCAACAGAATCACTCTGGATACATTGATGGCCAGCATTAGAATGACTGAGGAGCAAGGTTAAATAGGATACTCCCACATCCTGATAGGAACAGGTGAACTGAGAAGGCAAAGCTTGCAGGACACCAGTACCACAAGAGACCACCGGGGGAGCCCACGAACCGAATCACAACAGTACCCCCCCCTTAAGGAGGGGGCACCGAACCCTCACAAGAACCACCAGGGCGATCTGGATGAGCCCTATGAAAGGCACGGACCAAATCAGAAGCATGAACATCAGAAGCTGTAACCCAAGAATTATCCTCTTGACCGTAGCCCTTCCATTTCACCAGATATTGAAGTCTCCGTCTGGAGACACGGGAGTCCAAGATTTTCTCCACCACGTACTCCAATTCACCCTCAACCAGCACAGGAGCAGGAGGCTCAACAGAAGGCACAAGTGGTACCTCATACCTCCGCAATAATGACCGATGGAAGACATTATGGATAGCAAAGGATGCTGGGAGGTCCAAACGAAAAGACACAGGGTTAAGAATTTCCAAAATCTTATAAGGACCGATGAACCGAGGCTTAAACTTAGGAGAAGAGACCCTCATAGGGACAAAACGGGAGGACAACCACACCAAGTCCCCAACACGAAGACAAGGACCAACACGACGATGGCGATTAGCAAAACGTTGAGTCCTCTCCTGGGACAACTCCAAATTGTCCACCACCTGCCCCCAAATACGATGCAACCTATCCACCATGGTATCCACTCCAGGACAATCCGAAGACTCCACCTGACCAGATGAAAAACGAGGATGGAACCCTGAATTGCAAAAGAAAGGGGAGACCAAAGTGGCAGAACTGGCCCGATTATTAAGGGCAAACTCAGCCAACGGCAAAAAGGAGACCCAGTCATCCTGATCAGCAGACACGAAACACCTCAAATAAGTCTCCAAGGTCTGATTAGTACGTTCCGTCTGGCCATTTGTCTGGGGATGAAATGCAGACGAAAAAGACAAATCAATGCCCATCCTGGCACAAAACGTCCGCCAAAATCTGGACACAAACTGGGATCCCCTGTCGGAAACGATATTCTCCAGAATACCATGCAGCCGAACCATATTCTGAAAAAACAGGGGCACCAACTCAGATGAGGAAGGCAGCTTGGGCAAGGGCACCAAATGAACCATCTTAGAAAAGCGGTCACACACCACCCAAATGACGGACATCTTCTGAGAAACAGGGAGATCAGAAATAAAATCCATAGAGATGTGTGTCCAAGGCCTCTTAGGAACAGGCAAGGGCAACAACAACCCACTAGCCCGAGAACAACAAGGCTTGGCCCGAGCACAAACATCGCAAGACTGCACAAAAGTACGCACGTCCCGAGACAGGGAAGGCCACCAGAAGGACCTAGCCACCAAATCTCTGGTACCAAAAATTCCCGGATGACCTGCCAACGCAGAAGAATGAACCTCCGAGATGACTCTATTGGTCCACTCATCCGGCACAAACAATCTACCAGGCGGACAACGATCAGGCCGATCCGCCTGAAACTCTTGTAAAGCACGTCGCAGGTCTGGGAAGACAGCAGACAATATCACCCCATCCTTAAGTATACCCGTAGGTTTAGAATCACCAGGGGAATCAGGTTCAAAACTCCTAGAAAGGGCATCCGCCTTCACATTCTTAGTACCTGGCAGATACGAAACCACAAAATTAAACCGGGAGAAAAACAACGACCAGCGCGCCTGTCTAGGATTCAGACGTCTGGCCGACTCAAGATAAATCAAATTTTTGTGATCAGTCAAGACCACCACCTGATGTTTAGCACCCTCAAGCCAATGACGCCACTCCTCGAATGCCCACTTCATCGCCAAAAGCTCCCGATTACCAACGTCATAATTTCGCTCGGCGGGCGAAAATTTTCTAGAAAAGAACGCACAAGGTCTCATCACTGAACAATCTGAACTTTTCTGCGACAAAACCGCCCCCGCTCCGATTTCGGAAGCATCAACTTCCACCTGAAAAGGAAGAGAAACATCAGGCTGGCACAACACCGGAGCAGAAGAAAAACGGCGCTTAAGCTCCCGAAAGGCCTCCACAGCAGCAGGAGACCAATCTGCAACATCAGCACCCTTTTTAGTCAAATCAGTCAAAGGCCTGACAACGCTAGAAAAACCAGTTATGAATTGACGATAAAAGTTAGCAAAGCCCAAAAATTTCTGAAGGCCCTTAAGAGAAGTCGGTTGCGTCCAGTCACAAATAGCCCGAACCTTCACAGGATCCATCTCAATAGAAGAGGGGGAAAAAATGTACCCCAAAAAAGAAATCTTCTGAACCCCAAAAACACACTTTGAACCTTTAACAAACAGAGAATTGGTCCGCAAAACCTGAAAAACCCTCCTAACTTGTTGAACATGAGCTTCCCAGTCATCCGAAAAAATCAAGATATCGTCCAAATACACAATCATAAATTTATCCAGATATTCACGGAAAATATTGTGCATAAAAGACTGAAAGACCGAAGGGGCATTTGACAGACCAAAAGGCATCACCAAATACTCAAAATGGCCCTCGGGCGTATTAAATGCGGTTTTCCACTCATCCCCCTGCTTAATTCGCACCAAATTATACGCACCGCGAAGATCAATCTTAGAGAACCACTTCGCCCCCTCAATGCGAGCAAATAAATCTGTCAGCAATGGCAAAGGATACTGATACTTGACTGTGATCTTATTCAAGAGTCTATAATCAATACAAGGTCTCAAAGAACCATCGCTTTTAGCTACGAAAAAGAACCCCGCTCCAAGAGGAGACGAAGAAGGACGAATATGTCCCTTTTCCAAGGACTCCCTAATATACTCTCGCATGGCAGCATGTTCAGGTACAGACAGATTGAATAGACGACCCTTAGGAAATTTACTGCCAGGGATCAAATCTATGGCGCAATCGCAATCTCTGTGAGGAGGAAGAGAATTAAGAGTAGATTCCTCAAAAACCTCACGATAATCAGACAAAAACTCAGGAATTTCAGAGGGAATGGATGAAGCAATGGAGACCAAAGATGTGTCCCCATGATTTCCCTGACATCCCCAGCTTAGTACAGACATTGTTTTCCAGTCAAGGACTGGGTTATGAGTTTGCAACCATGGCAATCCCAGCACCAACACATCATGTAGATTATACAGTACAAGGAAGCGAATCACCTCTTGATGGTCTGGAGTCATACGCATAGTCACTTGTGTCCAGTATTGTGGTTTATTACTAGCCAATGGTGTAGAATCAATACCCTTTAAAGGTATAGGAACTTCCAGAGGCTCTAGATCAAACCCACAGCGCCTGGCAAAGGACCAATCCATAAGACTCAAAGCGGCGCCAGAATCCACATACGCATCCGCAACAATAGAAGATAACGAACAAATTAGAGTTACAGACAAAATAAACTTGGACTGCAAAGTGCCAATAGCAGAGGATTTATCAACTTTCTTTGTTCGTTTAGAGCATGCTGATATAACATGAGTAGAATTTCCACAATAGAAGCACAAATGATTTTTGCGCCTATAAATCTGTCGTTCGCTTCTGGACAGAAAGCTATCACATTGCATACTCTGTGGTGCCTCTTCAGAAGACACCGCCAACTGGTGCACAGGTTTGCGTTCCCGTAAATGCCAATCAATCTGAATTGCCATTGTCATGGACTCATTCAGACCAGTAGGCGCAGGAAACCCCACCATGACGTCTTTTACAGCATCAGAGAGACCTTCTCTGAAAATTGCCGCCAGAGCGCACTCATTCCACTGAGTAAGCACAGACCATTTTCGAAATTTTTGGCAATATATTTCGGCTTCATCTTGCCCCTGAGAGAGGGCTATTAGGGCTTTCTCAGCCTGAATCTCCAAATTTGGTTCCTCATAAAGCAACCCCAAAGCCAGAAAAAACGCATCCACAATGAGCAACGCAGGATCCCCTGGTGCCAATGAAAATGCCCAATTTTGGGGGTCACCCCGCAGTAAAGAAATAACAATTTTTACTTGCTGGGCAGGATCTCCAGCAGAATGAGATCTCAGCGAAAGAAACAATTTACAATTGTATTTAAAATTTAGAAAACAAGATCGATCTCCAGAAAAAAACTCCGGTATAGGAATTTTAGGTTCAGACCGAGGAGCATGTAACAAAAAATCTTGTATATTCTGAACTTTAGAGGCAAGATTATACAAATTGGTAGCCAGACTCTGGGGATCCATATTTCAACAGATAAAGTCTGAGCCATTCAGGGGTTAAGAGGAGAGGAAAACAGGAGACTGCAATTAGAGCTGGAGTGCAACTTCAGAGGAAGGGAAAAAAAAAAAAAAAAAAAAAAAGGTTTCACACAGTTCCTTTTCTCTCCTGCTTCAGTCTATAGATTAAACATTTGGGCTGGCCATACTGTTGTGGTTTCCAATGGCAAGGAAACATCAGAAGCATAGAATAAACGGACAAGCTCTCGGGTGATGGAAACTAGAGCTGACCGCGATGCTAAACCTACACACCACACTAGAAGTAGCCAGGGGGCATTCCTGCGTAGTCTCTAGATGCCGCGCGCCAGCCGGAGAACTAACTACCCCTGGTAGAAGAAAACACAGTCCTGGCTTGCCTCCAGAGAATGTCCCCACAGGAGATAGCAGCCCCCCACATATAATAACGGTGAGAGCAGATGAAAAGACACACGTAGTATGAAAGCAGATTTAGCACAGAGAGGCCCGCTAACTAAATAGCAGAAAGATACAACAGAGGACTTCGCGGTCAGCTGCAAAGCCCTTCAAAACACCATCCTGAAATTACCTTAACTCATGTGACAACTCATGCCACTGGAGTGGTAATTTCAGCCCAACAAGAGCTTCCAGCTGCAGAGATTCACATAAGTGCAAACTGGACAAAACATACAAAAATAGACTTAAGGACTAAAGTGTCCAACTTAGCTGAGCAGAAAACTGGGAGCAGGAACATGCAACAGAATCACTCTGGATACATTGATGGCCAGCATTAGAATGACTGAGGAGCAAGGTTAAATAGGATACTCCCACATCCTGATAGGAACAGGTGAACTGAGAAGGCAAAGCTTGCAGGACACCAGTACCACAAGAGACCACCGGGGGAGCCCACGAACCGAATCACAACAGATGTCAGAAGAAGGGCTGTGCTACCAAGGGGGTTGTTGCGTGTCATTACAAAGGAAAGTCACACCTCAGGGACGTTTTAATGGTCTCAGGGGACACATTGTAGACGTGTTCTGTTCCACGTGTGCAAGGAGAATAAGTTTATGAGCCACCTTGCACACATGCAGCATTACTGCTGTACAAGGTGGCTGTAAAACATACAAACACCTGGGGGAGGGGGGACAGGTTCCCTTCAATTTCAGTTCTTGTGTCTGCGTGGCTGTTGCAGGACACGTTGCCGGCTACACAGCAGGGGAACAGCTGGCGGTGCTGAACCCCACTGACACATTGGCTGGTGTTTTTCTCTGTGCAGCTAGCAGTACCGGGCCCCAACTGGCGGTGTTAGAGCCCAGGGTCAGCAGGAGGAGAGGGAGCAGAGTGTAGGCCGAAGCCTGCACTGGCGGCAGCTTTGTGTCTGCGTGGCTGTTGCAGGACACGATGCCGGCTACACAGCAGGGGAACAGCTGGCGGTGCTGAACCCCACTGACACATTGGCTGGTGTTTTTCTCTGTGCAGCTAGCAGTACCGGGCCCCAACTGGCGGTGTTAGAGCCCAGGGTCAGCAGGAGGAGAGGGAGCAGAGTGTAGGCCGAAGCCTAATTGAACCAATTTTAAAGGTAACCTTTAACCCCCCCTCAGGTGTTACAAACTAGAAGAGCCACGCCTTATGCAGCAGTAGTGCCGCACAAGTCACAGGTTGCTCTTTTAATTTTGTTCCTTGCACAAGCTGAATGAAACACGTACAACATTTTGGCCCTTATACAGTCAATCTGTCTTGGAGGCGGGAGTTCCCTTTGTAATGAGACGCAGCACAGCTGGCAAAAATACCACCTTGGTGCTGGGCGCGGCCTCCTGAGCATCGCATTTTGCTGTACAGGAGTCTGCGTTGTTGCGTTATCCCTTGGCCATGCGCTGCCCGTCTTCTGACATCATTTCATGTCGGCTGGTGCGGTTCGCGATGCCCATGAATCCCAGCCCCGCAGTGTCTTTACAGTGTTTCACACTGCGGGGCTGGGATTCATGGCCTGGCGCAGTACATATGTTCACCTCTCGCTCGGGTCCTTACACCTGCTACAGACTGTGCGGCGTCAGCTCATCCCTTATCGCATGCCACGGCCATGAAGCCGCACAGTCTGAAGAAGGCGGAAGGAGCTGAGTGACAGCCTGGCGAAGATATGCACTGCTCATGCCCGTCAATCACACCCTCGCAGTCAAAATAAATAAGACACCGAGGGGCGTTGTGTCGGGCAGGGCGGCCGCAGAGGCGCAGCCAGCCAAACAATGATGTCAGAAGAAGGGGTGGGCTACCAAGGGGGTTGTTGCGTGTCATTACAAAGGAAAGTCACACCTCAGGGACGTTTTAATGGTCTCAGGGGACACATTGAAGACGTGTTCTGTTCCACGTGTGCAAGGAGAATAAGTTTATGAGCCACCTTGCACACATGCAGCATTACTGCTGTACAAGGTGGCTGTAAAACATACAAACACCTGGGGGAGGGGGGACAGGTTCCCTTCAATTTCAGTTCTTGTGTCTGCGTGGCTGTTGCAGGACACGTTGCCGGCTACACAGCAGGGGAACAGCTGGCGGTGCTGAACCCCACTGACACATTGGCTGGTGTTTTTCTCTGTGCAGCTAGCAGTACCGGGCCCCAACTGGCAGTGTTAGAGCCCAGGGTCAGCAGGAGGAGAGGGAGCAGAGTGTAGGCCGAAGCCTGCACTGGCGGCAGCTTTGTGTCTGCGTGGCTGTTGCAGGACACGATGCCGGCTACACAGCAGGGGAACAGCTGGCAGTGCTGAACCCCACTGACACATTGGCTGGTGTTTTTCTCTGTGCAGCTAGCAGTACCGGGCCCCAACTGGCGGTGTTAGAGCCCAGGGTCAGCAGGAGGAGAGGGAGCAGAGTGTAGGCCGAAGCCTAATTGAACCAATTTTAAAGGTAACCTTTAACCCCCCCCAGGTGTTACAAACTAGAAGAGCCACGCCTTATGCAGCAGTACTGCCGCACAAGTCACAGGTTGCTCTTTTAATTTTGTTCCTTGCACAAGCTGAATGAAACACGTACAACATTTTGGCCCTTATACAGTCAATCTGTCTTGGAGGCGGGAGTTCCCTTTGTAATGAGACGCAGCACAGCTGGCAAAAATACCACCTTGGTGCTGGGCGCAGCCTCCTGAGCATCGCATTTTGCTGTACAGGAGTCTGCGTTGTTGCGTTATCCCTTGGCCATGCGCTGCCCGTCTTCTGACATCATTTCATGTCGGCTGGTGCGGTTCGCGATGCCCATGAATCCCAGCCCCGCAGTGTCTTTACAGTGTTTCACACTGCGGGGCTGGGATTCATGGCCTGGTGCAGTACATATGTTCACCTCTCGCTCGTGTCCTTACACCTGCTACAGACTGTGCAGCATCAGCTGATCCCTTATCGCATGCCACAGCCATGAAGCCGCACAGTCTGAAGAAGGCGGAAGGAGCTGAGTGACAGCCTGGCGAAGATATGCACTGCTCATGCCCGTCAATCACACCCTCGCAGTCAAAATAAATAAGACACCGAGGGGCGTTGTGTCGGGCAGGGCGGCCGCAGAGGCGCAGCCAGCCAAACAATGATGTCAGAAGAAGGGCTGGGCTACCAAGGGGGTTGTTGCGTGTCATTACAAAGGAAAGTCACACCTCAGGGACGTTTTAATGGTCTCAGGGGACACATTGAAGACGTGTTCTGTTCCACGTGTGCAAGGAGAATAAGTTTATGAGCCACCTTGCACACATGCAGCATCACTGCTGTACAAGGTGGCTGTAAAACATACAAACACCTGGGGGAGGGGGGACAGGTTCCCTTCAATTTCAGTTCTTGTGTCTGCGTGGCTTTTGCAGGACACATTGCCGGCTACACAGCAGGGGAACAGCTGGCGGTGCTGAACCCCACTGACACATTGGCTGGTGTTTTTCTCTGTGCAGCTAGCAGTACCGGGCCCCAACTGGCGGTGTTAGAGCCCAGGGTCAGCAGGAGGAGAGGGAGCAGAGTGTAGGCCGAAGCCTAAGTGAACCAATTTTAAAGGTAACCTTTAACCCCCCCTCAGGTGTTACAAACTAGAAGAGCCACGCCTTATGCAGCAGTACTGCCGCACAAGTCACAGGTTGCTCTTTTAATTTTGTTCCTTGCACAAGCTGAATGAAACACGTACAACATTTTGGCCCTTATACAGTCAATCTGTCTTGGAGGCGGGAGTTCCCTTTGTAATGAGACGCAGCACAGCTGGCAAAAATACCACCTTGGTGCTGGGCGCGGCCTCCTGAGCATCGCATTTTGCTGTACAGGAGTCTGCGTTGTTGCGTTATCCCTTGGCCATGCGCTGCCCGTCTTCTGACATCATTTCATGTCGGCTGGTGCGGTTCGCGATGCCCATGAATCCCAGCCCCGCAGTGTCTTTACAGTGTTTCACACTGCGGGGCTGGGATTCATGGCCTGGCGCAGTACATATGTTCGCCTCTCGCTCGTGTCCTTACACCTGCTACAGACTGTGCGGCGTCAGCTGATCCCTTATCGCATGCCACGGCCATGAAGCCGCACAGTCTGAAGAAGGCGGAAGGAGCTGAGTGACAGCCTGGCGAAGATATGCACTGCTCATGCCCGTCAATCACACCCTTGCAGTCAAAATAAATAAGACACCGAGGGGCGTTGTTGGGCAGGGCGGCCGCAGAGGCGCAGCCAGCCAAACAACGATGTCAGAAGAAGGGCTGTGCTACCAAGGGGGTTGTTGCATGTCATTACAAAGGAAAGTCACACCTCAGGGACATTTTAATGGTCTCAGGGGACACATTGAAGACGTGTTCTGCGTGGCTGTTGCAGGACACGTTGCCGGCTACACAGCAGGGGGACAGCTGGCGGTGCTGAACCCCACTGACACATTCGCTGGTGTTTTTCTCTGTGCAGCTAGCAGTACCGGGCCCCAACTGGCGGTGTTAGAGCCCAGGGTCAGCAGGAGGAGAGGGAGTAGAGTGTAGGCCGAAGCCTGCACTGGCGGCAGCTTTAGGTCTGTTGTGTCTGCGTGGCTGTTGCAGGACACGTTGCCGGCTACACAGCAGGGGTACAGCTGGTGTTGCTGAACCCCACTGACACATTGGTTGGTGTTTTTCTCTGTGCAGCGAGGCACATCTGGGCGCCAACTGGCGGTTTTAGAGCCCAGGGTCAGCAGGAGGAGCATAGTGTAGGCTGAAGCCTGCACTGGAGCAAGTTGAAAGGGGACCTTTAACCCCCCCCAGGGGTTTGTAGCTGAAAGAGCCATATTGTACAGCACTAATGCTGGAAAAGGTAAACTTAGCACTTTTAATTATGGTCCTTGCAAACGCTGAACTTGACACTTATGAAATGTGTCCCCTCACACCGTTAAACCGTTCGGTCGGAGGGACTTTCCTTTGTCATGTGACGCAGCACAGCTGTCATTCTTACCCCCTTGGAGCCGTGCGCCGCCTCCTCAGCGTTGTTTGAATCTGTCCCGGAGCCTGCGCTGTTATGTTAGCCCTTGTCCATGCACACATTTTGCGCTGCCCATCTTCTGACATCATTTGGTGTCAGGCTGGCTGCGCCTGTGCGGCTGCGCTGGCCAAGATCCCGCCTCGCTGTGTCATCTAATGTAATCACTCTGCGGACCTGTGATCCATGGGCATGCGCAGTGCATATCCTTGCCTCTCACTCCCCTCCTTCCAGCTTCTTCAGACTGTGCGGCGTCATGGCCATGGCATGCTATTAGGGATCAGCTGACGGCGCACAGTCTGAAGAAGGCTGAGGGAGATGAGAGAGAGGCGGAGGTTAAGATATGCACTGCGCATGTCCATGGATCACAGGCCCGCAGTGGGATTAAATCAGAAGACACTACGAGGCGGGATCTCGTCCAGCGCGGCCGCACAGGCGCAGCCAGCCGGACACCAAATGATGTCAGAAGATGGGCAGCGCAAAATGTGTGCATGGACAAGGGCTAACATAACAGCGCAGGCTCCGGGACAGATTCAAACAACGCTGAGGAGGTGGCGCACGGCGCCAAGGGGGTAAGAATGACAGCTGTGCTGCGTCACATGACAAAGGAAAGTCCCTCCGACCGGACGGTTTAACGGTGTGAGGGGACACATTTCATAAGTGTCAAGTTCAGCGTGTGCAAGGAGCACCACAAAAAGAGCCACTTTTTCCTTTTGCATCATTATTACTGCTGAACAAGGTGGCTCTTTCAGTGACAAACGCCTTGGGGGGGGGGACAGGTTCCCTTAAATTTAAGTTGCTGTGCCTGCGTGGCGGTCGCATGACACGTTGCCATATACACAGCAGGGGAACAGCAGGCATTACTGAACCCCACTAACACATTGGCGAGGTGTTTGGCTCTGTGCGGACAGCACTTCTGGACAACAACTAGCGGTGTTGGAGCCCAGGGACAGAAGGAGGAGGAGGAGGTGAAGGAGAGAGGAGGGATTGCCACACACACAGCTGGGGAACAGCTGACGTTACTGAACCCCAAAAACAGAGGAGCGACTGTTGACTGTGCGTACAGCACTACCAGGCAACAAATAGCAGTGTTGGAGCCCAGGGACAGCAGGAGGAGGAGGTGGAGGAGAGAGGAGGGATTGCCACACACACAGCTGGGGAACAGCTGACGTTACTGAACCCCAATAACAGAGGAATGACTGTTGACTGTGCGTACAGCACTACCAGGCAACAACTAGCGGTGTTGGAGCCCAGGGACAGCAGGAGGAGCAGAGGAACACAGTGTAGGCCGAAGCCTGATTGGAGAAAGTCAAAAGGGAACCTTTAACCCCCCCCCCAAGGCGTTTGTAGCTGAAAGATCCAGCTTGTGCAGCACAAAGGATGCAAAAGGAAAAGGTGGCTCTTTTCATTATGCTCCTTTCAAACACAGAACTAAACACTTATAAAATGTGTCCCCTGATACCGTGAGACCGTCCCGGAGGTGGGACTTTCCTTCGTAATATGATGCAGCACAGCTGTCATTCCTACCCCCTTGGCGCCGTGCCCCGACTCCTCAGCGTTGTTTGATTCCGTCCCGGAGCCTGCGCTGTTATGTTATCCCTTGGCCAGGCACACTTAGCGCTGCCCATCTTCTGACATCATTTGGTGTCAGGCTGGCTGCGCCTGTGCGGCCGCGCTGGCTGAGAGCCCACCTCGCAGTGTCATCTAATGTAATCCCACTGCGGGCCTGGGATCCGTGGCCATGCGCAGTGCATATCCTCGCCTCTCACTCCCCTCCCTACGGCTTCTTCAGACTGTGCGGCGTCACGGCCGTGGCATGCTATTAGGGATCAGCTGACGGCGCACAGTCTGAAGAAGGCGTAGGGAGATGAGTGTGAGGCGGAGGTTCAGATATGCACTGCGCATGTCCATGGATCTCCGGCCCCCAGTGGGATTAAATCAGAAGACACTGCGAGGCGGGCTCTCGGCCAGCGCGGCCGCACAGGCGCAGTCAGCCTGACACCAAATGATGTCAGAAGAGGGGCAGCGCTAAGTGTGCCTGGCCAAGGGATAACATAGCAGCGCAGGCTCCGGGACGGAATCAAACAACGCTGAGGAGCCGGGGCACGGCGCCAAGGGGGTAGGAATGACAGCTGTGTTGCGTCATATTACGAAGGAAAGTCCCACCTCCGGGACGGTTTTACGGTATCAGTGGACACATTTTATAAGTGTTAAGTTCTGCGTGTGCAAGGAGCTAAACAAAAATAGCTACCTTTTCCTTGTGCAGCATTACTGCTGCACAAGATGGCTCTTTCAGTAACAAACGCCTTGGGGGGGGGGGACAGGTTCCCTTACATTTCAGTTGTTGTGTCAGCGTGGCGGTCGTAGGACATATTGCCGGCTACACAGCTGGGGATCAGCTGACGTTACTGAAACCCAAGAACACTGGGTCGTATGTTTTGACTGTGCAGACGGCACTTCTGAGCCTCAACTGGCGGTGTTGGAGCCCAGGAATTAAAGTTCAGGTGGTAGAAAGATGAACACAACAGGAGACCTGGATACTGTAGACAGTCACCTAATTATTTAATCAGGAAGAGGAGTGGCAAATTCCTGCGAGATCCAGGCCTTGTTCATTTTCAGGAAAGTAAGCCGGTCAATGTTATCGGAGGATAGTCGCATGCGACGGTCAGTTAGTACACCACCTGCAGCACTAAAGACGCGTTCCGATAATACACTAGCCGCAGGGGAAGCCAGCACCTCCAATGCATACTGGCTTAGCTCTGGCCATGTATCCAGCTTTGAGACCCAAAACTTGAAAGGGGAAGAGCCGTCTGGGAGTACAGCAAGAGGGCAAGACATGTAGTCTGTCACCATCTGACGGAACCGTTGCCTCCTGCTGACTGGAGCCGTCTGTGATGGTGTAGACTTTTGTGGCGGGCACACAAAACTGTGCCACAGTTGGGCCATACTGGTCTTGCCTTGGGCAGAGGCACTGCTTCTGCTCCCTCTTTGTGCAGAGCCTCCTCCACTGCCTGGACGCACTGAGCTGCTTTGTAATGCACTAGCAGCACTTCTCTCAGTTGGAATGGAGAAGATGATGGAATTCACCAGTGTGTCTTGGTACTCCCGCATTTTTCGCTCCTGGTTCAACGGTGTGATGAGGCTTTCTACGTTGTCCCAGTAGCGAGGATCGAGGAGGGTGAACACCCAATAATCAGACATGTTGAGAATGTGGGCGATGCGGCGGTCGTTTCTCAGGCACTGCAGCATGTAATCCACCATGTGCTGCAGACTGCCAACTGGCCAAGAAACGCTGTCCCCTGCTGGAGGCGTGATCTCTGCCCGCTCGTCATCACCCCACCCTCGCTGTACACACTGAGTACTGGACAATTGTGTAACTCCCTCCTCTGGACGGATGTCTTCCTCCTCCATTGACTCCTCCTCATCCTCCTCACAAAGTGTCCCCTGCCTACGCGTTTGTGAGGAACCACGTGGCGCTGACTGTCCAGAAGATGATGGAAATGGTGAATCCTCATCCTCCACCTCTTCCACAACATCATCCCTTAGCGCTTGCAGTGATTTTTCAAGCAGGCAGATAAGTGGGACAGTCATGCTGACTAGTGCATCATCTGCACTCGCCATCCGCGTGGAATAATCGAAGGGACGCAAAACCTGGCAGACGTCCTTCATAGTGGCCGACTCTGTGGTTGTGAAGTCTGAACGGCGCGGAGTGCGACTTCTTTGCGCCTGATGCAGCTGGTACTCCATTACAGCTTGCTGCTGCTCACACAACCGCTCCAACATATGTAACGTGGAATTCCACCTGGTAGGTAGGTCACACATGATGCGATGTTCCGGCAGGCGGTGTCGGCGCTGCAGAGCCGAAATGCGCGATTTTGCCGTGCTGGAATGCCGCAAGTGAGCACACTCTAGGCGGACCTTGTGCAGCAGTGCATCAAGATCCGGATAGTCCCTAAAAAAAACTCTGCACAACCAAATTGAGCACATGTGCCAGACATGGGATGTGAGTGAGGTTGCCGAGGCCCAGAGCTGCCACCAGATTTCGGCCATTATCACACACTACCATGCCTGGTTGGAGATTCGCTGCCACAAACCACACATCGCTCTCCTGCTTGATGGCATTCCAGAGCTCCTGCGCTGTGTGGCTTCGATTCCCCAAAGAAATTAATTTCCAGACGGCCTGTTGTTGTTTGGCCACGGCTGTGCTCATGTCGGTCGTAACAGGTAAACGTTCATCATGGGTCCATGTGGAGATGGACTGTGACGGCTCCTGCAGCGATGATTCTGAGGAACTGGTGTAAGAGGAGGAGTCAATGCGTACAGAATGGATTCCTGCAATCCTTGGAGTGGGCAGGACACGTCCTGCGCCACTCGCATGATCTGTACCCAGCTCAACGACATTAACCCAATGGGCAGTGAGGGAAAGGTATCACCCCTGTCCATGTTGACTGGTCCACGCATCGGTGGTGAGGTGGACCTTGCTACTGACGGCGTTCAGTAGCGCGTGTTTTATGTGTCCCTCCACATGCTTGTGCAGGGCAGGGACAGCTTGCCTGCTGAAGTAAAAGCGGCTGGGCACATTGTACTGTGGGACTGCCAATGACATCAAGTCATGGAAGCTGTCAGTCTCCACCAGCCTGAATGACAGCATTTCCAGTGACAGAAGTTTGGCAATGCCTGCAGTCAGAGCCTGTGCTCGTGGGTGGTTTGACGAGAAAGGCCGCCTTTTCTCCCATGCCTGTACTACCGATGGCTGTAGACTGGGCTGGGAGTGTGTGGATGACTGGGAAAGTGGTGCTGCGGGTGGAATTACAGTGGGTCTCTGGACAACAGGGCCAGAGGTTCTTCCACGGCGATCCTGGGAGGAAGCCGAACCAGCTGCGTGTGAGCTGGAGGAAGAGGCAACACGAGATGAAGAGGTGGTAGCTGCTGCTGTTGGTTGGCCTAGCTCTTCAGTGTGTTTTTCTAACTCCACCGCGTGTCTGTTGCGCACATGTTTCCACATGTTGGAGGTATTGAGGTTGCTGACATTTTTCCCTCTTTTGACTTTGTGATGACACACCTTGCATTTGACATAGCAAATGTCATCTGCAACTGTGTCAAAAAAGGGCCAGACACTGCAAGTCTTGGGAGCGCCCTTTTTGGCTTTTGGAACAGACATGCTCCTAACGGGTGCCAAAGTGGAGGCTACAGGCTGCGCAGTCTTCCCCCTCTCTCTACCTCTTTGGCCCGTTCTAGGAATCTCTTCCTCGGAGCTGCTCCCACCACCTTCCTGTCCCTCACGCCACGATGGGTCAAGGACCTCATCATCTACACTACCCTCTGCCACCAACTGCTCCTCCTGGGTAGTTTCAGCAGCAGAGCACGCACCAGAAAGTGGCACCTGAGTGTCATCATCAGCGGATGCGGCCTGCGATGTGGTGACCGGAGGCACTGGCCCACCCGCCTCTTCAGACTCAGAGAGAAAAAGCTGTTGGGCATCACTGCACCCTGCCTCTTCTTCCATTTCTCCAATGCTGCTTGGCTGGCCCCCTGTTTCCAAGCCAAGAGATTCAGAGAACAGAAGTAGAGATGGCTCCTGTCCTGGGCTCTCTGTCTGCCTGGCCAATTTGGCAGGTGGTGAAGAGACAGATGGCTGCTCTCCAGTGCTCTGTGTCTGAGAGGATGTGGCACTAATTGAAGTCGATGCGTTAGCTGCCATCCATCCGACAACGGCTTCAATTTGGTCTTCACGCAGCAGCGGTGTACGGCGCTCTGCGACAAAGCTGCGCATGAAGGACTGTTCCCTGGTGAAACTGGGTGCTGAGTAGTCACCGGTGCCCGCAGCAGGCACAGAATCTTAACGTCCTCTCCCTGCTCCGTGCCCACGCCCACGTGCCTTACTCCCTGCCTTCTTCATCTTGGTTGACTGATAAAGATAAGCAGAAAAGTACTAACGGCTTTGTGTGCTTATTCCTGAACAGCTCCGAGTCCTAACAGGTATAGGAAACACTAATTTTCTAAAGTGTGGACTAGACTTTAATATGAGCTAATGTGGCCTACACAAATGTAAAGTGGTGTGTTTGGTGAACTTTATTATTTATTTATTTTTTGGGGGCTGAACTGACAACAGAGAGAGCTGCAGTCACACGGAGACCGTGCAGACAGCCGTAAACGGCGCTGCAAGGCCCAAAAAACCTCCTCTACTTTATCCTATGTAGTGTTTTTCCACAAGTTAGCTGGATACGGGTGGAAAGACACTAATAGGAATTTTTTGAAAATATGTGCAGCAGCCTGCACTACTTAAAACAAAAGGAAAATTGATTTTACGGTATGACGCAGTGAACAACCCTGAGCTGGATACAACCAGGCTATGGCTGCTCACAGACTACAGGGCGAGCTGCAGTCACACGGAGACCGTTCAGACCGCCGTAAACGGCGCTGCAAGGCCCAAAAAACCTCCTCTACTTTATCCTATGTAGTGTTTTTCCACAAGTTAGCTGGATACGGGTGGAAAGACACTAATAGGAATTATTACAAAAAATGAGCAGCAGACTACACTACTTGAAAAAAAAAAAAAAAAAAAGAACAGTATGAGGCAATGAACCACCCTCCCTGAACTGAATACAACCAGCTATGGATGGCCTATGGCTGCACACAGACTAGAGAGTGGGCTGCACTCACACACACAGACCTTGCAGATCGCTGTGAAAACAGCGCTGCAAGGCAAAAGCAAGGTGATTAGTAGGTGAACACAGCGGTTGCTAAATTAGCCTTGGAAAAGCACAAAGAAGCAAATCGCTATCTCTAAACTGGCCCTCTGTCAGCAAACAGCGTCCTGTCACTAACTGAATTCACAGCAGAGTGAGCAAAAAATGGCGCCAACGACTTTTAAACTGCATCATGACATCATTTCAGCAGCCAATCACAGCCTTGCCAGTAGTTTCATGCCCTCCATGCTGAACAGGATGTGCCCACACTTGGAATCATTCTCATTGGCTGATTTCGTGCAAATTTGTGCAGTTTGAATCCTGGGAACTTCCGATTCCGGTATCCGATACGCGGCAAGTATCGGATCTCGGTATCGGAATTCCGATACCGCTAAGTATCGGCCGATACCCGATACTTGCGGTATCGGAATGCTCAACACTACTATTGCCACGTTACTATGAATCACAGGGCGCTAGACTCGTGTGCCCAGAACAGCAGCAGGCAAACCAGTCAGTGGGGTGTGTATGACTAACAGCAAAACAGTGTGTAATGTAAAAGGTTGCCGCACTGAACGGCACTCACAACATGAAGTGACGTCCTGTGTAAATAATGGCCACTTGTCTGGCGGTGTCCTCATTCACAGTCCAAAAGATCTTAGCAATGGGAGCGTCCTCCCTGAAGTTGCAGTCCCCCAGACAAAACCCGCCGCCGTGTGTCAGCGTTAGCCCCGGCCGATGGCGCCGCTGACAGCGTAGCGAGGTGAGCGGGGGGCGTGGTAAGGTGGTGACGTCACCTGTCCGTAACTGACGGACATATGCAGAGGCCAATCCCGACGCGTTTCGAGGGCAACGTCCCTCTTTCTCAAGGTATGGCGCCTGCACTGCCGCTGTTCTTATACATCTGCCCACGCTCCTGCAGCCTCATAATTTGACAGTAAATGACACATTTCGCCAGCTGCTATCTACTTGTCCTGGCCCATTTATGAGCAATCAGATGTTACTTTGTAATGCTAAACCATGGATACCCAAGAAACTAATGACTACAACTATATGCCTGTGGACAATGTGATATTTAAAAAACACAATCTTTATTTAATTAATAAATAAAACCAAGAATAATGAGTAGTATTAAAAACCATTATAAAAAAGCATACTAAAAAAGCAAAAAGCTCACTCCAAACTACACATGTATATAAACATGTGCAGACTCAGAATGAGTCTATGAACAGCTGCAAAAATACAAATAGTGGCGTAATGCCACCTATAAATTACTGGCAATAAGTGTTATTCGCCATTTCTAAAAATTTAACAGAATATGTAAAATCAATAAAATTGTGCGCAACTTCATGAGACAACTGTGACATCTCCGTTATCTCAAAGCTAACTCTACCAGCACAAGGAACTTTAAAATATATCAGGAGGACGCAAAAACATACTTTATATAAATCTCAAAAGACCTTACAGAGCATACAGCTCAATCTCCTGATTCAGTCCTTTGGGGGCCAAAGTGTCTAATGTGAAAATCCATTTGGATTCAATACGGGACATACTCTTAATAATCAAGTATCCTACAGAAGCAATTCTTGGAAAGAGGATATAACCTCTCCTCCCTTGAACAGGTGAGCCAGGAGGCTAAGGGTATCCCAAGGCCCCACCTAATCTATGGAACTAAGGAACATCAGGGAAGGACTTCGTTGGCACAAGAAATTGGGAGGATTCCTTTGATTACTCAATATCATGATAACAATGGTAGATTTTCGAAAATTATCAATAAATATTGGCCAATTTTACAGAAAGATAAGGTAGTGGGGGAATTTTTATCAACAAAACCAAGATTCGTTTATCGCAAAGTGAAAAATATTGGAAATATTCTGGCACCTACTATGAAAATGGGGTTTGATATGAGTAGAGTCCCTAAAAGGAAAAAGAATTCGAATCCTGAAGGAGGTAGTTTTATGTATTGCGGGAGATGCCCGTGCTGTTCACGTATAAAACGTCCGCTGGCAGCGCAGAAATCTTTTTGGGATATGGACAAAACTAGGGAGTTCACCCTTAGGGAAAAGATCTCATGCCACACCAGGGGGGTTATATATATAATAAGATGCCCCTGTGAGAAAATGTACGTGGGACGTACAAAAAGACGACTCAGAGACAGGATTAAGGAACACCTGGATGGTATCTTGAAAGGATCTTTATTACACCCCCTGTCGCGGCATTTTGTGGAAAGACACGAGTAGGGTTGAGCGACCTTTACTTTTATAGGATCGGGTCGGGTTTCACGAAACCCGACTTTTTCAAAAGTCGGGTCGAGTGAAATCGGCCGATCCTATAAAAAAGTCGGGGTCGGGGTCGGCCGAAACTCGAAACCCAATGCAGTGCATTGGGTTTCCAATGGTTCCCAGGGTCTGAAGGAGCGGAAACTCTCCTTCAGGCCCTGGGATCCATATTTAAGTGTAAAATAAAGAATTAAAATAAAAAATATCGCTATACTTACCCTCTGACGGGCCCTGGTACTAACCGGGAACCTTCTTTCCTTAGAATCAGCCTTCCATGACCTTGCGGTGACGTCACGGTGACGTCGCGGCTTGTGATTGGTCCGAGGCCGCCCATGTGACCGCTCGCGCGAGCGGTCACATGGGTGGCCGCGGACCAATCACAAGCCGCGACGTCACCGTGACGTCACCGAAGGTCCTTGAAGGGCTGATTCTTAGGAAGGAAGGCTGCCGGAAAGAAGCAGGGCATGTCCGAGGGTGAGTATATACCTAATAGGAATATACTCACCCTCGGCTTCTTTCCGGCAGCCTTCCTTCCTAAGAATCAGCCCTTCAAGGACCTTCGGTGACGTCACGGTGACGTCGCGGCTTGTGATTGGTCCGCGGCCACCCATGTGACCGCTCGCGCGAGCGGTCACATGGGCGGCCTCGGACCAATCACAAGCCGCGACGTCACCGTGACGTCACCGCAAGGTCATGGAAGGCTGATTCTAAGGAAGGAAGGTTCCCGCTTAGTACCAGGGCCCGTCAGAGTGTAAGTATGGCGATATTTTTTATTTTAATTCTTTATTTTACACTTAAATCTGAATTCCGATACCAATTCCCGATATCTTAAACATATCGGGAATCGGTATCGGAATTCCGATTCCAGATTCAGAAGATCGCCGACTTCATGGCCGACCCCACACAGGGGTCGGGTCGGGTTTCATGCAACCCGACTTTGCCAAAAGTCGGCGACTTCTGAAAATTGCCGACCCGTTTCGCTCAACCCTAGACACGAGTGTTCAATCGAAGGGTTTTCGTTTTGTGGTATCCAGACGGTCCAAAAAAACCCGAGAGGAGGGGACTTTATTAAGAGTATGTCCCGTATTGAATCCAAATGGATTTTCACATTAGACACTTTGGCCCCCAAAGGACTGAATCAGGAGATTGAGCTGTATGCTCTGTAAGGTCTTTTGATATTTATATAAAGTATGTTTTTGCATCCTCTTGATATATTTTAAAGTTCCTTGTGCTGGTAGAGTTAGCTTTGAGATAACGGAGAGGTCACAGTTGTCTCATGAAGTTGCGCACAATTTTATTGATTTTACATATTCTGTTAAATTTTTAGAAATGGCGAATAACACTTATTGCCAGTAATTTATAGGTGGCATTACGCCACTATTTGTATTTTTGCAGCTGTTCATAGACTCATTCTGAGTCTGCACATGTTTATATACATGTGTAGTTTGGAGTGAGCTTTTTGCTTTTTTAGTATGCTTTTTTATAATGGTTTTTAATACTACTCATTATTCTTGGTTTTATTTATTAACTAAATAAAGATTGTGTTTTTTAAATATCACATTGTCCACAGGCATATAGTTGTAGTCATTAGTTTTTTGGGTATCCATGGTTTAGCATTACAAAGTAACATCTGATTGCTCATAAATGGGCCAGGACAAGTAGATAGCAGCTGGCGAAATGTGTCATTCACTGTCAAATTATGAGGCTGCAGGAGCGTGGGCAGATATATAAGAACAGCGGCAGTGCAGGCGCCATACCTTGAGAAAGAGGGACGTTGCCCTCGAAACGCGTCGGGATTGGCCCCTGCATATGTCCGTCAGTTACGGACAGGTGACGTCACCACCTTACCACGCCCCCCGCTCACCTCGCTACGCTGTCAGCGGTGCCATCTGCCAGGGCTAACGCTGACACACGGTGGCGGGTTTTGTCCGGGGGTCTGCAACTTCAGGGAGGACGCTCCCATTGCTAAGGATCTTTTGGACTGTGAATGAGGACACCGCCAGACAAGTGGCCATTATTTACACAGGACGACACTTCATGTTGTGAGTGCCGCTCAGCGCGGCAACCTTTTACATTACACACTCTTTTTACTATTGATGCTGCATAGGGAGCATCAATAGTAAAAAGTTGGTCCAGGATGGGGCGACACACTGGCACTGGCTGGAGGGGAGTAGGGGAGGGGGCAATTCGCAGTCGGACTAAGGGTACCGTCTCACAGTGGCACTTTTGTCGCTACAACGGTACGATCCGTGACATTCCAGCAATATCCATACGATATCGTTGTGTCTGACATGCAGCAGCGATCAGGGACCCCGCTGAGAATCGTACATCGTAGCAGATCGTTTGGAACTTTATTTCGTCGCTGGATCTCCCGCTGTCATCGCTGGATCGGTGTGTGTGACACCGATCCATCGATGCGTTCGCTTGTAACAAGGGTAAACATCGGGTTACTAAGCGCAGGGCCGCGCTTAGTAACCCAATGTTTACCCTGGTTACCATCGTAAATGTAAAAAAAAAAAAAAACGTACATACTCACATTCCGGTGTCCATCAGGTCCCTAGCCGTCTGCTTCCCGCACTGACTGACTGCCGGCCAGAAAGTAAAAGCAGAGCACAGCGGTGACGTCACCGCTGTGCTCTGCTTTCACTTTACGGCCGGCACTCAGTCAGTGCGGGAAGCAGACAGCTAGGGACCTGACGGACACCGGAATGTGAGTATGTACTGTTTTTTTTTTTTTTACATTTACGATGGTAACCAGGGTAAACATCGGGTTACTAAGCGCGGCCCTGGGCTTAGTAACCCGATGTTTACCCTAGTTACCCGGGGACTTCGGCATCGTTGGTCGCTGGAGAGCTGTCTGTGTGACAGCTCTCCAGCGACCACACAACGACTTACCAACGATCACGGCCAGGTCGTATCGCTGGTCGTGATCGTTGGTAAATTGTTTTGTGTAACGGTACCCTAAGCCTGTCGCTGATTGGTCACGGCCGGCCAGGCGCGACCAATCAGCGACGCGGGATTTCCATTACAGACAGAAAGACAGACGGAAGTACCCCTTAGACGATTATATATATGGATTGAAGTTAATTAGAATTCAAATTATAAAGAAAAAAGTTTTATTTCATTAGGAAAATTAGTTTACAAATTTTCCTAAATCAAATGTCAATATAATTATATAAAGAAGGTATAAACATTTTGAAGCACTTTAAATATCTTGCAACATAAGACTGATCATGTTTATCGTTTACACTGCCAGTATGCCAACCATATATTTATAAATGGATACAACAAACTCATGTCTGCTAATTCTTCTAGGACACCATCATGGCAGTGGCAGGGTTATTAAATAAAAGAGGACCTAAATTAATGAGCTTGTCAGCCTCAAACTATCTTCCAATTTAAGTAAATAAGGAGGAAGAATAATCTAACCTGTTCAAACAGATCAAAAAAGATGAGACTCTCAAGAGCTAATTGAGTGAAACTGATTCTCCTCAGGGCTTTAAATTATGTAATTTCTTTGTGTACTGTCCATCAACAAAGTTGGGCCCAGATTATCTTTTTTTTATTAGGACAGGTTCTTAACCAAAGGTCTTTACCAATTAAGCAAATAAACCAGAATTATCATGTGCACAAAGTTCTCATCAAACAGATAAATAGACTAAAGTACAACTTTAGTCTAAAGTACAACAACTAAAGTATTTATGTATCTTTTCTAGTATACTTTAATTAAAAAGCCTCTATTGTTCCCTCACCTACATATTTACTGTAACAGTTTTTTTGTTTTTTTATCTTTCTGTTGGATGACACTTTGTTTGCGAACTTTCAATTCATGCTGGGATGCTCAAACGAGCCATCATCAGAGGCTGAGGTTGCAGACACTGAAACGAAGAATCATCTGTGACGTCTGTTTCAGGGTTTGAGCTTGTCCCTGCCATATTGTGCATGTGTCGGTTGTCAATTCCAATGTATGCTCAATAGGATCTCGTCACTGTGCAATATGCACAGTGACAGTGTACTCGCTAGCTAGCTCTCATGAGAAGTGGCAAGCCGGTAACAGGGCGCGCTGTCAGTATGATGTAACTTGCAAGGGTGGGGCTGGTCTCTGCTTGATGATTTTTTACATGCAAATGACAGTGAAGGTAAAGCATCCATATTACCGGTCTACCAAATATGACTTGACATATCCGTTCATATGGTAACAATCGCCCATAAAAGTGCATATGAACTAAACCATGATATTACCTTTCCCTGGGCCATGTAGTATGTGATAAAGAGGTCTGACAGGTGTCCCCCTCTGGCACCCGACGTGCGTTTCGCCCTTCTGCTTCACACGGCAGAGCTCGGAAGGAAAGAAGCGCTGTTTGACTTTTTCAATGCAGAATTGGCTGGAATTGAGATTGGACGCCATTTCGTGCTTGGAGAGCCCCTGATGTGCCTAAACAGTGGAAACCCCACACAAGTGAAACTATTTTGGAAGCTAGATCCCCAAGGAACTTATCTACATGTGTGGTGAACACTTTGAACCCCCAAGTGATTCACAGAAGTTTATAACGTAGATCCGTGAAAATAAAAAATCATATTTTTTCCACAAAAATGATTTTTCGACCCAAAATTTTCATTTTCTCAATGGTAACAAGAGAAATTAGGTCCCTTACGTTGTTGTGCAATGTGTCCTGAGTACGCCGATACCCCATATGTGGGGGTAAACCACTGTTTGTTCGCATGGCAGAGCTCGAAATGGAAGGAGGGTCATTTGACTTTTTTTGGCTGGAATTGAGATCGGACGCTATGTCGAGTTTGGAGAGCCCCTGATGTGCCTAAACAATGGAAACCCCCCACAAGTGACCCAACTGACCCCACAAGTGGAACCTAGATCCCCCAAGGAACTTATCTAGATGTGTGGTGAGCACTTTGAACCCCCAAGTGTTTACCTAAAGTTTATAATGTAGAGCCATGAAAATAAAATAAAAAATTTACACAAAAATGATAATTTAATCCCCAATTTTTTATTTTCACAAGGGTAGCAGGAGAAATTGGACCCTAAAATTTGTTGTACAATTTGTCCTGAGTGCACTAGTACCCCACATGTTGAGGAACACTACTGTTTGTGCACACGTTGGGGCTCGGAAGGAAGTAGTGACGTTTTGGAATGCAGACGTTGATGGAATGGTCTGCGGTCGTCATGTTGCATTTGCAGAGCCCCTGATGCACCTAAACAGTATAAACCCCCCACAAATGACCCCATTTTGGAAACTAGACCACCTAAGGAACTTATCTAGATGTGTGGTCAGCACTTTGAACCCCCATGTGTTTTACTAAAATTTATAATGTAGAGCCATGAAAATAAAAAAATCATTTTTTTTCACAAAAATGATTTTTTAGCCCCAAATGTTTTATTTTCACAAGGGTAATAGGAGGAATTTGACCCCAAAAGTTGTTGTCCAATTTGTCCTGAGTACGCTGCTACCCCATATGTGAGGGTAAACCACTGTTTGGGTACATGGCAGAGCTCGGAAGGGAAGGAGCACTTTTTGACTTTTTCAACGCAGAATTGGCTGGAATTGAGATTGGACGCCATGTCGCGTTTGGAAAGCCCCTGATGTGCCTAACAGTGGAAACCCCCCAATTCTAATTCCAACTCTAACCCCAACACACCCCTAACCCTAATCCCAACCCTAACCATAACCATAACCCCAACCTTAACACCAACACACCCCTAACCCTAATGCCAACCCTAACCATAATCCTTACCACAACCCTAACACCAACACACCCCTAACCCTATTCTCACCTCTAACTCTAGCCACAACCCTAACCCCAACATGCCCCTAACCCTAATCCCAACCCTAATCATAATCCTAACCACAAACCTAACGCTAACTCACCCCTAACACAAATCCCAACCATAACCCTACCCCCAACCCTTACCCTAACTTTGCCCCAACCATAACCCTAACTTTAGCCCCAACCCTAACCTTTACTTTAGCCTAACACTATCCCTAACTTTAGCCTAACCCTAACTTTAGCCCCAACCCTAACCCTAACTTTAGTCTAACACTAATGCTAACTTGAGCCTAACATTAACCCCAACTTTAACCCTAACCCTAACTTTAGCCCCAACCCTAACTTTATCCTAACACTAACCCTGGCTTTAAAATAAACCCTAACTTTAGCCTAACACTAACACTAACTTTAGCCTAACACTAACCCTAACTTTATCACTAACCCTAACCTGCGTTATCTGTTTTTTTACTTTATAACAAGATCGCTGACTGGCACAGCTGTTGCCAGCAGCACTTGTCACACTGTTTCTCCTCTAATCTCTCACTGACAAGAGATCAGAGGAGAAACAGCGTTATTATGAGGCAGGTCGCCCTGGAAATTTCAATGTTACAACAAACTTTCCCAATGATTTGTCTCATTGGCTGGTGTGACGCTGACGTCATCGGGACCTGAACAAATCAGGTCTCAATGAGGTCGGGGGTCACAGGAAGCGCTGTGCACCAGAATCCCCTCATTATAAGATACATGGGGGTCCCGGTGAGCACAAAACCGCCGACCATAGACAAACACCGTCGCTGCACAAAGCCCTGCTAGCACCAACGTTTATGTACCGTCGGCGGTCACGAAGTGGTTAAAGTATAAAGGGCTGTTTGTTAGTCTGTACTTTTTTTGTGCATCAAGTGTTCACAGAAGAAATGGAAACAAAGTGTTGCTTAGATTTTTTTATTTTATTTTTTGTTAATAAAGGAAAACAAGATGGTGACTTTTTAACAACTTTTTATTTTATGTTTTGAGAGATGGAATGAACAAAAAGAAACCTAACTGACATACCTACTTCTGCATACAAAAAAATTACTTCATAAAAAAAACATTTTTTTTAGTCATCATGTTTTGAAACCCCTTAACTTTTTTATTTTTGTATAGATAGAGTTGTGTGATTGCTTATTTTTTGGGGGACACGCTGTAGTTATCTCTTGTGTTCCCTATAGGTAATTTAGACTTTTGGATCACTTTTTATTTAATTTTTTGTTAGATGACTTGAACAAAACCAGAAGATACGACATTGGTTTTTGAATTTTTATTTTGTAGCATTCCTTGTGTGGGATAAATAATGTTAATGTTTTATAGTATGGGATAGTAAGGATGCAGCATTGGCAAACTTGCTTTATTGGGGTTTTTTTTTTCAGATGAACTAACACTTTATGATCTACTGTCAAGGAACCTTTCTAACAACAGCATTGTTCATAGTGAGCAACTGCCTTATGAAACTTTTGTCTGAGGAAATTCTATTATGTATGACTATACAAGAGCAAGTTCCAATTTATTTATACTTAAAAAGTACCAATCACCAGTGTGGGGCTGCCCTTTTTACTTAAGAAAAGTGTGTGCATCCTCAAATTAGTGAATTTCACAAGTATTGATAGGCAAAACCCGTGGATGTTCGGGTCAGCTGATCATTGAAAAAAGTTGGATTCGGATGGCAGAACAGTACTCGAATCTGAACCCAAACCCCATTCACATAAATGAGGGGCCCAAACATCAGTTTGTTATGCTGTCTTCTGCGTGACAGCATGGCCAGCAAGGCTTCTGATTGACAGTAATATCGTTCCCACCAGTCAAAGAGCTGCGGTTCCCACACTTTCCCATAACAGCATGTGAGCCATCAGCTGTGACCGCCAAACACAGGCGATGGCTGATGAGAGAATACTTCTCTCATCAGTGTACACCAGTTGTCACTGATAGCAGCAGGAGCAGGTGAGGCTGATAAGAGTATTCAGTCAGTGCCTGTGCTATAATTAAAAAACTAAAAAAAATTATGTGGGGGTCTCTTCTATTTTTGATAACCAGCAAAACCGACAGCTGCACGCTTCATATTTTTTAATGCAGTAATGCAATTCAAATTTCATATATTTCATGTTTGCATGCTTTAGAGTTACAAAGTGCTACTTTATTTGTTGGTTATATATGGAGTTGGCTACTCTTAGTAAGCAACTGTTCACACCTGATTTCTGTATGGAAGTGACGTTCGGTCTTTTGATATTTGTATACAGTAGATAGGCTTTTTGACTGTGCACTGGACCCCTCAGCCTCAGGAATTTTTAATTACAGAAGGATCCTACCTTTCCACATAAATGTTGACTTCAGTTTAAGAGAGGATTCATATTAGATAGGTTCTCAGCAACGACAATCACCTTATCGTGGCTGCAGGGTACACAAGAATTAGCTAATTTTTGCGCTAAGTATTTTCAATTTTTCATATTTTCTAGTGCAGTAATGCAATTCAAATGTAATATATTTAATGTTTGCATTCTTTAGTACCACAGAGTGCAACTTTATTTGTTGGTTATATATGGAGATGTCTATAAGACACCCCCATTACTAGCCCCATAGTGACATTGTAAAACAAAACCCAGCCAGAATAAAGTTCTTTAATGGAAATAAAGACACTGATTCCTTCATTTGAAATAAAAAGGCAAAGTTATACTCACATTTATGCCTAATCCACTGAAGCCCATGTCCCCGTAAAAGAATAAAATTGATAAACCACCATAATCACACTGATTAACAAAAGTCGTTCCAAGTGTCTTTAATGTCCACTTATACCACCTGACTTTCTAACAAAAATTGGGTTCAAAGTTCTAAGCTGTGGGATTCTGGAGTACAGCGCTGAATCCTGCAATCCTCTGTGAGATCTCTATCAGCAATACCTCAGCGCTACCACTTACTTTACTGCCAACCTCTTACTGAATTATAACAAACTAGCAATGCGCCCATCAGTGCTTGGCTAGTGCAGAGAGCAAGATCTCACTCTTTCACAGCAAGAAAGGCCATGGATGGTTGTGGAATCATTTTTGCTTGAAAGTCTGGTCCTTTACGGGCACTTGAGACCTCTCTTGTTAATAGATGTTGTTAAGAAAATACACCAGTCTAAAGCTGTCAACATTTTTCTTAGATAATAAGGGCAGCAATAGGCTGGTGGTTGGGATTATTTAAAGGCAGTCTATCATGACAAAAATGCTATTTATCTGCAGATATGGGGTTAATCTGCAGGTTTATAACGTTCAGGAGATGTGGGGCCATCAAGCTGAAAGCCCGGCTGTTGGGAGGAAATTAACTTTATTCCTCCTAGCAGCCTCAGGTTTTCAGAAATGGAGTCGCAGCTTCAGTCATCGTACAGTAGATAGTGAGAGGCAGCTATAACCATGCCCCAAGTACCTACTGACAGCCAGCTATGTTCTGATGCCATGCATCAGAACATAGCTGGCTGTCAGTCAGTGCTGGGGGTGTGGTACAGCCACTGCTCACTATGTACTGAACGGTGACTGAAGCCGCATCTCTATGACTGAATGCTTGAGGCTGCTAGGAGGAATAAAGTTAATTTCCTAGGCTTCCAGTGTAGCGGCCATATGAAGAACTCCATTAACCTGCTGATATGAAGTTTTTTTGCATGGTTCCTTTTAAATTCTCAATAGATGTAATTGGATCTAATTTTAACGCTAGGTTCACACTTTGTTCATACATAACTATTTAAGTGTTTGTTAAAATAATCTGTATAATAGAATTTCCTATTATCCAGGTATGTTTTAAAAGCGAGGCAGTTAGTTGGCTTGGACACATTGGTATGTATTATCCAAAAGTGAATATTCCAAGGAATGTTATAAAATATTAAAGTAAACTGTACTCACAGCACAACTCCCTGCCATGCCAGTGCCTCTTCTCTGGTGGTTTCTGCCTGGACTAGAAGAGATGATGTTTTATTTTTCAGCTACCTGATTGTTGAGGCCAGTAATTTGCAGCATCAAACAGGTGACTGGAGCAGGATGTCATCACTTCTCGTGGGATAGAGTCTAATTTACCAGCCATCTGACCGCTGCTGCCAGTCAGAGCTCTAGGCAGTCAGCTGATTGAAGAACTGAACCTCATTACTTCCCATCCTTGCTGACAGCATCAGAGCACTGGAGCTGGAGCATTTAGAATTAAATTGGTATATATTGATTCAGCCATCATTTTAGAACACTCTCTGGTTTTGACCATTGTTTTAGTTGAACAACCTTTTTAACAGCATTGAAATTATGACTAGTGTTGAGCGATAACGTCCGATATTTGAAAGTATCGGTATCGGATTGGATCGGCCGATATCCAAAAAATACCGATACCCGATACCAATACAAGTCAATGGGACACAAATATCGGAAGGTATCCTGGATGGTTCCCAGGGTCTGAAGGAGAGGAAACTCTCCTTCAGGCCCTGGGATCCATATTCATGTAAAAAATAAAGAATAAAAATAAAAAATATGGATATACTCACCCTCGGACGGACCCTGGACCTTAGCGGTGCAACCGGCAGCCTCCGTTCCTAAGAATGCAGTGAGTGAAGGACCTTCGATGACGTTGCAGTCACGTGAGCGGTCACATGAGCGGTCACGCGACCAATCACAAGACCGCGACGTCATCGCAGGTCCTGTACACTCACTGCATTCTTAGGAACGGAGGCTGCCGGTTGCACCGCTAAGGTCCAGGGTCCGTCGGACAGGTGAGTATATCCATATTTTTTTTTTTATTCTTTATTTTTTACATGAATATGGATCCCAGGGCCTGAAGGAAAGTCTCCTCTCCTCCAGACCCTGGGAACCATACCCTGGGAACTTCCAATTCCGATTTCCGATATCACAAAAATATCAGAACTCGGTATCGAATTCCGATACAGCAAATATCGGCCGATACCCGATACTTGCGGTATCGGAATGCTCAAGACTAATTATGACTGATAATGCTTAAAAAATTTATACCACATAATGTGTCTTTTTTCAACTATAGCCAATGGTGAATGAAAAGACTATACAGAGATAACATTGCATACATCAGGGATAAATGAACATTAGTCTAAAGCCTAATTCACGCTTAATTAATGGATCATCATCTTTTTAATCCAGAGCAGAAGTAAAACAGATGATATATAATGCAAAGATTAAGCTTCTTCTACTTCTGGAGTTCACTCCAGATATTGATATAATGTAAGTGTGAAAAATTTCCAGCACTTATCCAATGACCAATAAGTCAACAGATCAAAAGAGAATTAATGAAAAATAAGAGTTACAATTAAATTTTTATCTTATTTTGCTCACACAGATGAACAGATAACAGATTTTTGTATTTCTACAATGATAACATCTGAGAAGAATCACAAAGTGCATGGGAAGGCGAGAAAGAACAGCAGTGACATAGGCAAGTTCAAAAGTAATTCATAAGCTAAAATAAATCTGTAATTTGGAGAGTGAGGGTGTCATTTCCAGGAAAAAGAGAATACCTGCCATGACTTTGGAAACTCTTCAATTAAAATGTTCGAAACAAAAGAACTGATGACTGAGTTCAACCCTCAATCTACGTGATAACAGGCCCACTGTAAAGATCTCATCCCACAGAATGTTACTGTGTCAACCCAAGCAGAGTTTCCCATCATTCAGAAATTGTAATAAAGTATTTCACTTCAATATTCTGTTATGTAGCACCTAAGATATAAGTGATTAAAAAAAAAACCTATAATAACACGCTTGTCAAAAACAGTATTTAAAATTCCCAGTGGCAAAAGTTATATGACATATCTATTCAACTCAAGCAAATAGTTTTTCGTCAGCACACATACTATTGTCACAGTTATTAATGACTTTTTGTAGTGTTTTAGCAGTGTCTCAGTCAGTGAGACTGTATAATCATTGTTTATATGACATATATGTTTTACTCCATTAATAACCGCCTGACAAGTCCTGAATCTGGTGTTTACTTTTTTGTTGATCTATCACGCAATACTGATTAAATTGCCCCTGTAATACTGCACTTAGACATTTTTGGTTCTTGATAACTAATTAATATGTCAATCTTGGGCCTATACTTATGCATGTGTATTACACTTTTAGCTATGGAAGTAAAAAGGTTGGGTAGTATATTTAAGTGTTTACTCCTACTATGATGTTACTACATTTTAAGGTTATGAAAAGGAATCTTTCTTTCACCAGGTTTTTGCTATGTAAGCCGAGAGTAGCACGATGTAGCGAACATACCCTGATTCCATCAATGTATCACTTGCTTTACTTTTTGCTACATTTCTGAATAAAAACTTGTATGTTTGCTACAGATCTACAAGTTCTCAAAATGCTGTGTAAGCCTGCCCAAACCACTGATTGACAGCTTTCTGTGTACACTGTATATAAGCAGAAAGCTGCCCATGAATGGTGGGGGCGTGGCTAGACTACTTGGCAGCTGGCTAAGTAGTCCCCTATTAATTATCTGATAAAACAGTGATTTTATAAAAGCTAAGTAGTCCAGTAAGTGATACATCACTGAAATCAGGGGCTCTTATCTCTACATTACGCTACTCTCAGATTAGCTAGCAAAAACCTTGTGATAAATTCAAATGTTATATAGGTTCTTTAAAACATTACGATCCATTCCTTATTGTCATCACTCAATTTCCCGCAATTTCCACTGAAAATAATAGCATTTGTGTGCGAGACTAAAGGTACCGTCACACTGAGCAACTTTCCAACGAGAACGACAGCGATCCGTGACGTTGCAGCGTCCTGGTTAGCGATCTCGTTGTGTTTGACACGCAGCAGCGATCAGGATCCTGCTGTGACATCGTTGGTCGGAGCTAGAAGTCCAGAACTTTATTTCATCGCTGGATCACCCGCTGTCATCGCTGGATCGGTGTGTGTGACACCGATCCAGCGATGTGTTCGCTTGTAACCAGGGTAAACATCGGGTTACTAAGTGCAGGGCCGATGTTTACCCTGGTTACCATTGTAAATGTAAAAAAAAAAAAACACTACATACTTACATTCCGGTGCCTGTCACGTCCCTCGCCGTCAGCTTCCCGCACTGACTGTGAGCGCCGGCCGTAAAGTAAAAGCAGAGCACAGCGGTGACGTCACCGCTGTGCTGTGCTTTACGGCCGGCACTGACACAGTCAGTGCGGGAAGCTGAGGGCGAGGGACGTGACAGGCACCGGAATGTAAGTATGTAGTGTTTTTTTTTTTTTTACATTTACAATGGTAACCAGGGTAAACATCGGGTTACTAAGCGCGGCCCTGCGCTTAGTAACCCGATGTTTACCCTGGTTACCCGGGGACTTCGGCATAGTTGGTCGCTGGAGAGCTGTCTGTGTGACAGCTCTCCAGCGACCACACAACGACTTACCAACGATCACGGCCAGGTCGTATCGCTGGTCGTGATCGTTGGTAAATCGTTTAGTGTAACGGTACCCTAATATCTAAAAAAAATTGCTGTAGAAGTCTGTATTCCAAACATGATCTGTCCATTATTAAGAACTGGTTTGCATAAACTGAACTTTGGTCATCAAAGAACTCTATAGGGGTCTGGGTTTGGTTCACTAGAATCCCAGAGACAGGATGTTGTGGCCATAATACGTAATGCTATAATGTGTCACATTATGGTCGTCTGAATACGACCTTGAAAATAAGGAGTTAATTACCGTAGCACTTATTGATGGTACTTACAGACTTTTCGCCATGGGTTACAATTATACTGTGTTTAAAACTATTAGACAAGTGAGTATTTTGACCATATCATCATTTTTTTGCTTATTGTTTTAAAGCATATCAGGTAATGTGTACTTGTGTAATGAGGAGTGATTGATGAGGCTTTAGGGTATTAACACTCTTTATAAAGATGTGCAGAATTGTTAGGTAGCTTGCTTTCTGAAAGTCAAAAATTGTTACATGTCTTACAGAGGAATGCAGCACTCTTGAAACTACTAAAAGATTAGGGCGTGATCACAAAACCATCAAAAGTTTTGTTACATATAGTCAACAGGGTTGCTAAAAATGTTTTGAGAAAAAAGACATGCATTAAATTTGAAAGATTTGAGAATAATCTAATGGTAATTGTCAAGGAGCCCATTCTCCTCCAGTGCAGTAATATTCCAGAACTACAACCTCCCTGGAGTGTCCAGTAGTACAAGGTACTCAGTGCTGAGACATAGCCAAAGTAAGGAAGGCTGAAACCCAACCACCACTGAACAAGACACACAAGTTGAAATGGTAAGACATGCCAAGAAATACCTGAAGACAGATTTATCACAGCTTTTATAGACTGATAAGAGGAGAGTGACTCTTGATGGAACAGATGGTTTAACCCGAGGCTGGATCTGTAATGGGCATAGAACTACACTTCGAGTCAGAAGCTAGCAAGGTGGAGGTGGGGTACTGCTATGTGCTAGTGTTATTAAAGATGAAATTTTGAATCTTTTTGGATTGAGATTGACTCAAAATTAACTCCCAGATCTACAGCCAATTTTTAGAAGACACTGTCTTCTAGCAGTGGTACAGAAAAAAGTCTGCATCTTTCAAAATAATCATGATTTTTATGCTGGACAATGTTCCATAACATGCATTGAAGTGCTCTACTGCTTAGCTAGCCAGGAAATTCCTTAAAGGCGAAAGAAAACTGACATGACTGCCTTCCTCACCTGACTTAGCCATACTGAGAACTTGTAGGCCCCTCTTATTTATGGTGAAGGAAACAAGTAGACCTCTCTTAACAGTGTCGTCAACAGATTAAGAAACTGAAAGACTTATGACAGTTATTGAAAAGGGAGGCGGCTATATTGGTTTGATATATTTTTTAAATGTTGCACATTTTGAGTTGCTTGGGTATTATTTTCACTTTAAACCACAAAAATAAACAATTGAGATGGGAAAATTTATGTTTCATTTAGTTACATAATAATTCTGCACACTAATAGTTGCTCAACAATTCAGCACACATAGATATACTTATAAGACAGACTTTTAGACTGACCGAGAGCACTGTAGTTATTTAATTTTAAAATTAATCATCAAAAATACAAATTGCCCAGTAATTGTGTATACCTATTGGGCAAGGAGGTTGGTTTTGTAAGTTTAATGGCTAAATGACCAGAATATAATGTTCAAATTACCAAAGTGGAAAATACAAATTGATTGAAAGGGTTGAGCAACTATCTTTACTTTCTGGACAAGATAATAAGTAGCAGGGTTTATTTTGTAATGTACTCCTGTCTATCACCTGTTTCTCATCACTAGCAGAAATGCTAATTGAGGACTGGGTTTGAGCCACAGGAATTTGTCAGTCTGTGGAAGATTCCATTCATTGCAGACAAATGGCATGCAATGATTTAGAAATACTATTTATGCTATGCAGTAGTCATAATTTCCTAGCAAATTAGTGCCTCACACAGGTGATTTATAGCAAGAATTCTAGCTTATATGTCTTGTCTTCAAAGATACACTTTTATTTTAAGGGCACAGTCAGACAGCTGTATAAATCGGACTGAGATCGGACCGCAGTACAAGAACTGGCCGGCGGCTCTTCCGACCCGAGCGTGACAGCTTAATTTCTATGTAGCTGCGGACAATCAGTGCACTGTGGTCCAATCTCGGTCTGATTTATACTGCCATCAGACTGCACCTAAAGGCTGTCATGTTTTCATATAGCACGATTTCCTGTTACACTTGATACTATGATGTTTGATACTTGATACACTTCTGTAATCAAGCAGATTTTAAAATATTTCACTGAAAAAAGCAAAATATCCTTTTATTTAACATACTCACTAATTAAAACAAAAGACCTGAAGTTAAAAGTAAAAAAAAAGCTGCTTAAAACCTAATTAGTTTTGCTCTGTGTGGAGATTCAAAACATTTTCCATTTTTTCCAGCTTTTTGGTCAGAAAAAGCTTTCCTTTACACTGGTGGAATCCATCCAACCTTTGGCTTTGAAATTTAGAAAATTAGGCACCTAGCTATAATTCATCCATATAATTCAAACCTGTCAGCAGGATTTTGATTAGTTAACTACAGACATTGTCAGGTTGGCGTTATACTGATTAAAATGATACTTGGGGTGAAGAAATCCGTCTTGTGGTTCTTGTGTAATCAGTGTTTAGAAGTTTTCAGGTAATAATATGCCCGTGCCCTGGGCGAGACTGTAGGCAGAATCTTATCTTCCTGCTCTAAAGGCCCCGTCTCACATAGCGAGATCGCTAGCGAGATCGCTGCTGAGTCACAAGTTTTGTGACGCAACAGCGACCTCCATAGCGATCTCGCTATGTGTGACACGTACCAGCGATCAGGCCCCTGCTGCGAGATCGCTGGTCGTGTCGGAATGGCCTGGACCTTTTTTTGGTCATTGAGGCCCCGCTGACATTGCTGAATCGGTGTGTGTGACACCGATCCAGCGATGTCTTCACTGGTAACCAGGGTAAACATCGGGTTACTAAGCGCAGGGCCGCGCTTAGTAACCCGATGTTTACCCTGGTTACCAGCGTAAATGTGAAAAAAAACAAACAATACATACTCGCCTTCTGATGTCCGTCAGGTCCCTCGCCGTCTGCTTCCTGCTCTCACTGACTCCCGGCCGTACAGTGAGAAGTGAGAGCACAGCAGTGACGTCACCGCTGCGCTCTGCTCTCAGTGTACGGCCGGATCTCAGTCAGAGCAGGAAGCAGACGGCAAGGGACCTGGACACCGAAAGGCGAGTATGTAGTGTTTGTTTTTTTTGGTAACCAGGGTAAACATCGGGTTACTAAGCGCGGCCCTGCGCTTAGTAACCCGATGTTTACCCTGGTTACCCGGGTGCTGCAGGGGGACTTCGGCATCGTTGAAGACAGTTTCAACGATGCCGAAGTCGTTCCCCTGATCGTTGGTCGCTGGAGAGAGCTGTCTGTGTGACAGCTCCCCAGCGACCACACAGCGACTTACCAACGATCACGGCCAGGTCATATCGCTGGTCGTGATCGTTGGTAAATCGCTTAGTGAGACGGGGCCTTAAGCCAAAGAAACCAAGGAAAGACCTGCCTACAGGCCTCCCCGAAGTACAGACATGTTCCTCATCATAGAGACAGAGAGACAGACTGTGCTTCAGGGCGGCCTGCCTGCAGGTATTTACCTTGGTTTATTTGGCTTAAAGCAGGAAGATAAGACTCTGCCTACAGTCCCGCTCTGGAGCACGGGCATCTCATTAGCTGAAAACTTCTAACACTGATTACACAAGAACTACAAGATGGATTTATTCACCCCAGTCTCATTTTAATCAGTGTAACAACATCAACATGACATTGCCTGTAGTTTAATTGGAAAAATCCTGCTGGCAGGTTTGCTTTAAGTCACTTGGACCATGGAGATTTGAAGTGTCATATGTTCAAAATACTGTAATTGTATTTCATGGATGTTTATGAGGTTAAACCCTAGCATGACAAGACTATGCATCCAGTCCTGCTACAATGGTGATTAGTTACTGTAGCTCTCTGCAATATTGTATAAATTAACAATAGGAAGCTGACATTGTGAAATAAAAAAAAGAATATATACCCCAGGTTTGGCTCCTCGCTCTAGCACAGCTGTCAGTGACCTGCTATGTGACTGATTTTTTGCAATGTCAAGTGATTGATGGTTAGGACATCATCATTTCCTGTTAAACGGAAACCTTCAGAGAGGCAATGCTGGAGCAGGTAGTGAATTCCCATGATAAGTATGCTTATCAAGCTAGCAAACAAGTATGCAAAGCAATATCACTTAGTCTAACTATATTGTAACATTCTAATGGTTTAAAGCAGGTTTCCCTGGTCAGATTGATGCTTCCCATATTTAGCAAAAACGAAGACCTCTACACAAAGTTCGGGTTTTTGCTGTGACAGTCCCAAGATTTCATCTGTAGAATAGCCACTAGTTTGTTAGGCAATCCCTGCATGTGTTGCAGCTGTCAAACAGCCGAAAAGCATAATCATTCCAATATGTCCAATATAGTTTGTTAGACACTTCAATATACTATACATCAACAATGTTGATGTACAGCCGAAAAACATGCAGGCCGAAGCCCACTCGATTAGCACATGAGCATGCTCAAATACCATCTTATCTGAGCATGTTCGCTCATCAGTTTCCACTGATCTGGACTGAAGTAAAAATTTCTAGGTCAAAGTCAAAAAGATCAAACACAAAAAACAGTCAGGGAGTAGTGGACATTCCAAATCAAACAAAAGCAAGCGTCCATGAGTCAATCAAAATTGGTTGGAGAGAAAATAAGGACAGAAAGCTAGATTCCTAATCCAGGATGTGTAGTATATAATTTAAAATAGCTAGCACAGAGCTAAATGCTCAGGAAAATAGGATTATTGGCAGTCAATCCTGCCCTGCTATCCATTTACTGATTGGTCAGTCAGTTGCACATTCTGTTTGGCTTGAAGCATCACTTGTCATACCAGCTGAGTGGCTCGGAACATTGCATCACCGGAGGACAATGCAGTAACACCTGGCAGGGTGCAGCAAAAGAGCCAGGACAGATGAGTTTGAGAGGAACACATGAAAGTCTTTCCTTTTTAGTTAAAACTATTTAAATAATATTGATGTATTACAAAAGAAGCACAGCAGCTAGTAAGCCAAGCTTTCATGTGTTCTAGATGTTCATGAACTGAGATTTTTTTCTGCACGAAGAAGCACTACAGGGTTGTTGCAGTGAACAGACCCACAATCAGACATACACTCACCGGCCACTTTATTAGGTACACCATGCTAGTAACGGGTTGGACCCCCTTTTGCCTTTAGAACTGCCTCAATTCTTCGTGGCATAGATTCAACAAGGTGCTGGAAGCATTCCTCAGAGATTTTGGTCCATATTGACATGATGGCATCACACAGTTGCCGCAGATTTGTCGGCTGCACATCCCAAAGATGCTCCATACAAGGCAGGATGAATCCATGCTTTCATGTTGTTTACGCCAAATTCTGACCCTACCATCCGAATGTCGCAGCAGAAATCGAGACTCATCAGACCAAGCAACGTTTTTCCAATCTTCTACTGTCCAATTTCGATGAGCTTGTACAAATTGTAGCCTCAGTTTCCTGTTCTTAGCTGAAAGGAGTGGTACCCGGTGTGGTCTTCTGCTGCTGTAGCCCATCTGCCTCAAAGTTCGACGCACTGTGCGTTCAGAGATGCTCTTAGGCCTACCTTGGTTGTAACGGGTGGCGATTTGAGTCACTGTTGCCTTTCTATCAGCTCGAACCAGTCTGCCCATTCTCCTCTGACCTCTGGCATCAACAAGGCATTTCCGCCCACAGAACTGCCGCTCACTGGATTTTTTTTCTTTTTCGGACCATTCTCTGTAAACCCTAGAGATGGTTGTGCGTGAAAATCCCAGTAGATCAGCAGTTTCTGAAATACTCAGACCAGCCCTTCTGGCACCAACAACCATGCCACGTTCAAAGGCACTCAAATCACCTTTCTTCCCCATACTGATGCTCGGTTTGAACTGCAGGAGATTGTCTTGACCATGTCTACATGCCTAAATGCACTGAGTTGCCGCCATGTGATTGGCTGATTAGAAATTAAGTGTTAACAAGAAGTTGGACAGGTGTACCTAATAAAGTGGCCAGTGAGTGTATTTAACAAGCTGCACTTGGTACTTGACTGGGAACACCTGATGCTTGCTGCTAGAAAACTAGAACTACTGCATCTCACTGGCGCCACATATTCAGTTAATTTCAGTTTTGGTTCTGCAATATTTAGCTTGACCTGTAAAGCAATCATGATTATATTTGACGTGTTATCTTCGGGCATATTAGACATATTGTAAGGGTGCACTGTGCGTGGAAGCCTGGCACCTCTTAAAGAGGCACTTCTCCCATCAACACTTTTATCCTCTTAATATATTGCAATCATATTATATAGCACGAGGTACTTACAATTGCTAATTTTGCCCTTTCACCCACCTAGTTGAACCTCTGTTTTCAATTAAGTCTATGATATGTGATTAAAAACTGACTAGCTAAATCCTTCTAAGCTCTATGTAAAAAAAGGAGGTCAATGTTTTCTGTATGACTCATCAGTCACTGCAAAAGTGAATGGCAGGGGGAGGGGGAGCAACTGGGTCAGGAGATGAAGAGAGAAATTAATTCTCCAGAGACAAGAAACTTCTTGTTTCTGCATAGAGCAGAGAAAAACAGGAAAAATAGTTGGGTAGAAGGGCAAAATGAGCAATTGTAAGTACACAATTCTATATAATATGATGATTGCAATATATTAAGACAATAAAAAATTAGATGGGAGTGCTTCTTTAATAGGGCTTCCATGGACAGACCTTCCACAAGCCTCTCTATTTGGTAAAACTCAGAGGAACCCCGCCCTTCATGATTTAACCTCTAGACTTACAAAAGGAACCCCTGGGTTGCATGCACCGCCAGGCAGTGGAGTCATCTGCATTGTAGGTTAGTCTAGCCAAGGCAAAACCAGGGAGGGCTGATACAATATAAAATAAAAAATCATCTACCAGGTCTGGGTATACCCAAGGTAATAATTAGTAGGATGGAGTTAGAATTAATAAGCAAATAGAAGGTTAAGTTGGTCCAAGTCCACATTGGGTATCAGGTGAAAAATCAGGCAGCAGAGTATGCAGACAACAAATTTAGATAAGAATATACCTGGAGTTTAAATAGGATGTGGCCTCCCAAAGCTCACAGTAGAGATAATTACACCTGCTGCTTAACTACTCTTCCGAAATCCATCAGACTCCCTGGTTCTGTGGCACCACAAGTCCCATTCACAGTGTAAGTGCTGTGCCATCTAGCAACAGATGATAAACAAAGAAAAGGAAGTACTGTATGTGATACAATGGGATCACCATGTGATATAAACTTTATTACAGGAAGAGATACAATTTTCAGACGTTATTATTAAGAACATTAAAAAGCCAAAAGACTATATAAATATACGGTAAATATGGGTGTTCCAAAAATAAGGTAATCACCTAACCTCATCTGCGTATTAAAAACCATCACAGAAAACCCACAATATGAATTTGTTAAAATTTGCTGATCAATTAAACAACTCTAGAAAACTCTCAGTAATTCCAAAATAATTCAATTAACATTTTCTGTGCTAAATCCAATGTGATATTGCTAAACTAACTATGCAAGCAATCAATACAAGTATTTAGTATACATGAGAACCATGATCACTAATGCAATGCAAGCATTCCAATAAGGACTAAATGCAAAAAGGAACCTGTGGATGAGGCAAAAATGAAATGAGGAAGAGACCCTACGCATATGGCCACCAGCTCAATGGCTTCCTCAGGGGTAAAGTGAATTATTATCCAAAAAATTCCCTAATATTTATATCAAACTTAATAAATAATAAGAAAATAAATATTGCCAGGTTGGGAAAGCATGGAGAGACTGTGTCCATAGAGCAGGTTGTCATCTGGAAGTGCTTACAGCGAGTGTGCAGAACCAAACCATATAATTAACCACAATACAAATCACCATTGTGCAGGCATAAGCACTTCATGCAGGAATCCCCAAATCATTGAAAGGGCACTGGTACATCACTTGAAGCTCATATGCGCAGGCATCAGCGAACAGGGTTCACTGCATCTGAAAAAATCCAGCCCTTCTCTACACATGCATTGGCGCATCACTTTTGAGAATCCACAGCAAGACTAGCAAAGCGATCTAGCAACAGAGGCAGAAAGGAGGAGCGAGTTCAGACAATAATGAAACACATACAACCCCTGGCAAAAATTAAGGAATCACCGGGCTTGGAGGATGTTCATTCACTTGTTTAATTTTGTAGAAAAAAAGCAGATCACAGACATGGCACAACACTAAAGTAATTTCAAATGGCAACTTTCTGGCTTTAAGAAACACTAAAAGAAATCAAGAACAAACAATGTGGTAGTCAGTAATGGTTACTTTTTTAACCAAGCATAGGGGAAAAATTATGGAATCACTCAATTCTGAGGAAAAAATTATGGAATCATGAAAAACAAACAAACAAACAAAAAACTCCAAAACATCACTAGTATTTTGTTGCACCACCTCTGGCTTTTATATCTGCTTGCAGTCTCTGAGGCACGGACTTAATGAGTGTCAAACAGTACTCTTCATCAATCTGGCTCCAACTTTCTCTGATTGCTGTTTCCAGATCAGCTTTGCAGGTTGGAGCCTTGTCATGGACCATTTTCTTCAACTTCCTCCAAAGATTTTCTATTGCATTGAGATCCGGACTATTTGCAGGCCATGACATTGACCTTATGTGTCTTTTTCAAGGAATGTTTGCACAGTTTTTGCTCTATGGCAGGATGCATTATCATCTTGAAAAATGATTTTGTCATCCCCAAACATCCTTTCAATTTATGGGATAAGAAAAGTGTCCAATAAATCAACATAAACTTGTGCATTTATTGAAGATGTAATGACAGCATCTCCCCAGTGCCTTTACCTGACATGTAGCCCCATATCATCAATGACTGTGGAAATTTGCATGTTTTCTTCAGGCAGTCATCTTTATAAATCTCATTGGAATGGCACCAAACAAAAGTTCCAGCATCATCACCTTGCCCAATGCAGATCCGTGATTCATCACTGAATATGACTTTCATCCAGTCATCCACAGTCCGCGATTGCTTTTCCTTAGCCCATTGTAACCTTGTTTTTTTCTATTTAGGTGTTAATGATGGCTTTCGTTTAGCTTTTCTGTATGTAAATCCCATTTCCTTTAGGCGGTTTCTTACAGTTCGGTCACAGACGTTGACTCCAGTTTCCACCCATTTGTTCCTGATTTATTTTGTTGTGCATTTCCTGTTTTGGAGACATATTGCTTTAAAGTTTCTGGTCTTGACGCTTTGATGTCTTCCTTGGTCTACCAGTATGTCGGCCTTTAACAACCTTCCCATGTTGTTTGTATTTGGTCCAGATTTTAGACACAGCTGACTGTGAACAACCAACATCTTTTGCAACATTGCGTGATGATTTACCCTCTTTTAAGAGTTTGATAATCCTCTCCTTTGTTTCAATTGACATCTCTCGTGTTGGAGCCATGATTCATGTCAGTGCACTTGGTGCAACAGCTCTCCAAGGTGTGATCACTCCTTTTTAGATGCAGACTAACGAGCAGATCTAATTTGATGCAGGTGTTATTTTTGTGTATGAAAATTTACAGGGTGATTCCATAATTTTTTCCTCAGAATTCAGTGATTCAATAATTTTCCCCCTATGCATGGTTAAAAAAAAGTAACTATTACTGACTACCACATTTTTTGTTCTTGATTTCTTTTAGTGTTTCTTAAAGACAGAAAGTTGCCATTTGAAATGACTTTAGTTTTGTACCATGTCTGTGATCTGCTTTTCTTCTACAAAATTAAACAACTGAATGAACATTCTCCAAGGCCGGTGATTCCATAATTTTTGCCAGGGATTGTATATTTATATTCTGGGAAACAACACAATTATAGGTTACTATTTTCAAAAGGAACCTGCATTGGTCAGTTCCAGTTTGCCAAGTTGGTAGAATGCACAAAATGATTTTGCAGGTCTTTGTCAAGTATCTTGACAAAGACCTGGAAAAGGTTGAAACGTTATTATTGGATGGCAGAATAAAATGTAACTTTTTTGGAATTCATCACCCTGGAGTAGATGCTGTTTGCTTTCATGTGTGCTGTTGAATCTCCAATTTGGTTTATTATAATTTTAAAAGAGCGTCCAGCTTATTGAGTGCTGTCAGCCCTCTCTTTTTCTTGTGGACACAATATAATTTTGGCTCACGCATTATTACAAGGCAACCATACTTTCCTTTACCTTTTCAGAACACGCTGCCCTGTGTTTAATTGAGAAATACTACTATATCTGACCATTATATGACTTGCATCCTGCATTTGTTCCACTTTTCCATTCTGTATGCTGTATGTAATTTGCAATTCACTGGGAGCTGGTAGAATGAGACAAACTACTGGGATCTCTGTCATACACTGCACAGCACACAGAGAGTGATTCCTGCTCTCCATTTTTGTTTAGCACAAAAAGACTAGCTGCAATAGCATGGATGATATGATACAGCTGAGCTGTCTACATGTGAATCTGCTATGAGATGAGACAAAAGATTTTTAAGAAAGTACACCACAATGTTTTTTTCTCCCTATACCCATTTCCTTTCCCTGCTCCATGCTAACCTTTTTCACTCCACTCGCCATAGTGCATAAAGGGAGATCTGCTTTTTTATACATTGTTGGAGAGTGCATCAGTCACAAAAAGCTGACATGAGCACATGAAAATACCACATGGGCTTCTCCATTATGCATTACAGCTATCACATCACACTGTATATAGCACAATCAATCAGGAGGAACTATCATAGTCCATATAAAACCCTACCAGGGAAGGCAGCAGCCGTTTTATGGTAATTTCAGGATAGTGAGAGTATATCAGAGCTCACAACTCATCAATAGAGACAGAACGAGAAAGCCTTAAAACACTGGACAAATACTCCAGACCTTAATATGATTAATAAATGCAAAAGGGACCAAGATGAGAGTAATAGTCTGCAAAAAAAGAGATCTTCTATTATTTGGGGGGAGCAGAGATAGGGGAGGTACAAGCAGCATTGACAGTCTAACTGATAAGTGATATGATGTAGATTGCACATGCCTTGCTACCTTGTTTTAACTTTACACATTTTTTTCTTCCTTACTAATGCACTAGAAAAACAGAAGAAAGACAAAACATTTTCACAAAAAAATCTGAAGTCAGTATCATAGGGTGTGTTTGCAGCGCCCCAGAGTCCTGGTCGTTGCAGTACTGTTGCTCCGCCGCTATGGGGGGCTATGGTACGTCTGATGGCACTGAAGGAGTTCATCTGACCAGGTATCACAGACACCAATACATTTCACAGTCTGGCCTCCAGGGGGAGCTAAGGGTACTATTCATTAGGCCACTCCTCACAATCTGGTAAAACTGGGGGTTAGATAGGAAGTTAGAGAGAAAGCTGACTGGGTTGGAACCAGGCAACACCTTGTGGCAGAGGGTGTTGTAGGGGAAGATTCGGAGGGGTCCCTGTCAGGGGTGGGATCCTGACAGAGGCCTAGCAACCAGAGAGAACGTTACGGGACCGCGCCTGCACGATATTGCGGCGGTACCCCAAGAAAGGAAAAGAAGCGAGGTTTATTGTACTGAGTGAGAAACGAGATCAACGCAACAAGGAGAATACCAGTAGGAGTCGTGCTGTAAGACGAGGCAACATCCTACTGAGGCGCATAACCGGTGGCCGGAATGCCGAGGAAGTATTAGGCTCCAGGCAATACTTCAAACCTACAGCAGGACAGTCAGTTAGAGGCGGGCTGTCTCACCCGATTGACCCAGGAAGACACAGGGGGGGTAACAACAGGAGTGGGGTGACGCTAGAGTCCCGGAAGAGCTCCGAGCCTCCCCCGTCACACGGGTGAGTCCTAACCATAAGATCTGGGGGACGTAGAAGAACATCAGAATCGAGTTGTGAGGGAACATGAGAAACAGACACAACAGTTGTGGGGACTATCCCGTAAGCACAGCAGGGGAGGACCACAACACACAAGCGCAGGAAGGTAGGCACAGATTTCCACCTGCAAAGGGAACTCTGGAGGTGCCATCGGACCGGCCGGACTTGCGCAGCCCGGTTAACCGTAGTCCGGACTGAGGACTCAGAAGCCTTCAGTAAAGAGGTAAAGAGACTGCAACCTGGTGTCCTCGTTATTGACCGCGACCGGCACTACACCGCACCATAACATCAGCACCAAACACCATCTTTCATTGTGCGCCCCTCAGCAGGGTCACGGACCGGGTCTAGCCACCATGACGACCCCAGAGCAGAGACTCAGAGGCCCGGTACCGGGTACCCCTCGGCCCTGCGGCAGTGGGGGCGCTACATGTTTGTCTATTAGAAGCAACTGTACTGAGTTTTTCTTTTGTTAGGGGGGAATAATTATTTTTTTTTAAAGTAGTAAATAAAATTACCCATAATCCAGACATTTGATTCAAATGTATACTTCACAAAGTGTACGTGTCGCAAAATTTTTTTTTTTACTTTGCACATTTTACTAGTCATATTTTACATCCATACATACCATACTAATACTGCAACCTGTTTCAGGTCTTAGCTTTATGAGCATTTATGTACCAAAATTTCTTATTGTTTAATTTTTGGAAACGGTGTTGAATTTTGTTTAAAAAATGTAAACATTCAACTATGTGAGCTTTGCACACCTGTTATAATAGTCCAATTTAACAAACCGTACTAGCCACACTTATACTGACATTTTACTTTCTGTACATTTGCTTACCTTGCATTTCTTATTATGTACTTTTTGGCAACCTATGAATCATTGGTATTAAAAAGAATGTCAAACAATACTTATAGGGTTGTGCAATATGTATGGTAAAAGAAAAAGTGAAAGAAATAGTGACAATGGCAATGGGGTTGTATAAAAAAAAGAAAAAAATGCCATGGTTAGCAATGTGGGAGCTGCTAGCTGAAGCACCACTATCACCATTGGCACCAGCCATGTCGGCACAAGTAGTACCTAATACATGCCACAACTGACCTTTTTATCTGCAAAATGTATTTATGGGGAATTAGCTGAGAACATTATGGACTATATGCAACATCACTCGTCTCAGTCACAGCAAGATGATGTTACCTCTGACAGCAACACCGGCAGTTTGAGTCAGTGTTCTGCATATAATGGTCTGCTTCACCACAAATAACTAAGAGGATTAATATTTGGACCATTTTTTTAATTAGAAAAAAACGTGAAAAGTCTGTCAGCTCATTTGTGTTATGTAATGAGCTGTTAGTTACTACCAGATTTCCATAAATTTCTATGGTGATGTCACTATGACATTACTAAGGCTTTGATTGCATTACAAAGATTGAAATGGGTTGGATAAGAGACCTAAGAGTTCTAAGAGACTTCAGAGTGTTATACACATCTTTTCTGAGCAACAGCAGTAACTGCAAATCATGGCAAAATAATTCATCGTGAATTTAATTTTGGGGGATAATGCACAAAACTGGTGAATTTAAATTTCAAAAGATTTGATCACCTCTATTATTTAGCTTTCTACACAAAATTCTAAACTCGATTTCTTCTGCTGTTTCTTGCATTTTTGACTAATTCGACATATTTTACAAGATTTGAAAACCCTTACATGGATTATATGCTATACAGATGTACAGTGGAAATCAATCATATCAATAAGATTCATTTCAGAACTTTTTGCAGCTCTAAAGTCATCCATAATGTCACAGTTCCACCTCTCAGGGTGTCTGGGATGCAGTTACTGACAGCTCGGCCGTAGTAAAATCTGGTACTGGGGCATGCTGAAGCTTTCAGTGTGTTGATTGACTGTTTGACTGTCCAATCTGTGACTGGGAGGCGTCGGCTGTCTCCAGGTGTTCACTATCCTGGCATTGCCATGCCTACTTAACTGAGCAGCTTCTCCTGGACCACAGACAGTCTTACATTCTGCGTGTGAGGTTTGTGCTTCCCTGTGCCTTGAGTTCTATATGCTTGATGTGTTGACTGACCTTGTTCTTCGTTCTGACCATCCGCCTGTTCAACCCATTCTGCTCAAATCCGTTATCTTCCTGGTACTCTGACCTTGGAACGTTAACTGACTATGCTTTTGTCTCTGCCTTCTGTTTATGACGTACCCTCCTTGCTTCTAACCTTGGACTCCTTGACCAATCAGACTCACGACTTGGCCATGAGAAGTGAATAGCGTCACACATAATATGGAGAAATCCATTGAAAAACAAACTAAAGTGATTTTGAGGAATAAAATAAAAATAGCAAAACTAAAATATTGTGGTTGCATAAGTGAGAACATCCTCTTTTAATTGGGGTTGTGTGATGTTCAGAATCAGCCAGTCACATTTTAACTAATGTTAAATAGTAGTCAGCACACAGCTGCCATTATGTAAAGTGATTCTTATTACTCCTTATAAACTTTAGCTGTTCTAGTAGGATTTTCCTTACAATTTCTTAGTTGCATTTTATAACAAAACCTATTGTCTGTAAATAGGCCACAGCACAGTAAATGGATCTCATTGTTGAAAGTTATTAATCATGTGAAGGGTACAAACACTTTTAAAAGGCATTAGTTATACCATGAAATACAGTGAAGACAGTCATAAAAGAAGTGACTTCAATTTGGCATGAGTTACATTACCCAGAAGTGGACATCCCTTAAATATTGATGAAAAGACAAGATAGAAATTGGTACGGTAGGATACCACGAGGCCTATTGCAACATTAAAGGACCTGCAGGATTGTTTTTGCAAATACTAGTTGTATACTGCTTATGACAACAATCTCCTGTATTCTTGGTATGTCTGGCCTGTGAGGTAGAAAAGGCAACAAGTTTAGAAAAGGCATGTAGATAAAAGATTTATGGCCTGATGAGATCAATGTTGAACTTTTTGGTCATAATTAAAAAAGTTATATTTTTAACAAAGCCAACACTATACATCATTAAAAGAATGTCATACTCACAGTGAAGCATGGTGGAGACAGTACTATGCTTTATGTCTGTTATTTGGCGGTTGAAACTGGGGTTTTAGTCAAAGTGAGGGGAATTCTGAACAGTTCCAAACCTCAGTCAAAATTGCAACAAATCCTTCACTCCTCTGCTAAAAAGCTGAAGTTGAAGATGAGTTTCACCTTTCAGCCTGACAACAACTCAAACCTTCAAATTAAAAACAAAATGGCATTGCCAGAAGAAGATCAAAGTTTTGGAATGACCCAACCAGAACCCAGATCTGGATGCACTTGAAAAACTCTGGCTTGATCAGAAGAGCTTGTTATATGCTGGAGATGCCTTCGCAATCTGAGAGATTTAGATTCTAGATGTGCTGTGCTGATAGACTCCTACTCAAATAGACTGAATGTTATTATAAACTCAATTGGTACTTCAATATAGTAATAATTTAAGGGTGTTCATACTTATGCAACCATATTATTTTAGTTCTTAATTCTTCTTTTTCCACAGGAAAACAATTTCACTTTATTCTTCAATTTAATTGTACAGATTATTTATGATATTTTATATGACAAAAATTTGGTGTTTTTACATGTGTAAAATTTTTATATGCAATCTATATCTTCTGTCCTCTTTAGAGCCAAATATACCGTTAGAAAGGCAAAGGTACCAATACAGATATTGGTACCTTTTATTATTTTTACCACATTGATTGCTATATTCTTAAAATAATTTCACGCTCTCTAACTTCTATAATTATCTGTATGCATCATACTTTTGTCCCACATTTTCCCAACATTAGATATATCACTTGCACAGACGATAGCTTAATCATTGATACCTATTTTTCATTTACCGCTCAGCAATATGTTATCTCCCTTGGGTCATTAATTACTGTAGTCTTGTCTTTCCACTTTCTTTCCTTTCTAGCTACTATACTTTTCAATACCACAGTACTCCTGTGTGCTATCAGAACCATTTTGTATTACCTTTGTGGATCGTACGGAGTTTACATACTTACCTCCATTTTTTCACTCTTACCTGACCAAGACACAATAATCTGATTCCCTTAATTTTGATGTCTTATGCACCACTGATGTATTGTAGTCCTAAGATTATCTTACTTGGATTCCATCAGTACGCTTCTCTTCCATTACTATATTGAGTGTAATTCTACATGCTTGCATGTTTGTATATATGATTTTGATTGACAGAGGGGAGTCCAGGGAATAGCAGGGGGACAGGTGGATTAGTCGGGCCGCAGAGTTTAGAATAGATTGGTGGGGTGCGAGAGTGTTAGAGGAGAGGCCACAAATCAGGAGGTTGCAGTAGTCAAGGCGGTAGATGATGAGGGCACGGACTAGGGTTTTTGCAGATTCTTGGTTTGTACGGATCCATGAAATAATTTTGAGTTAAAGTTGGAAGGAAGTGGAAAGGGCTTGGATATGTGGTTTGAAGGAGAGATCAGTGTCAAGGATTACTATGAGGCAGCGAGCTTGTGGGACTGGAGAGAGTGGGCAGCCATTTACTTTAATGGATAGGTCCATTGGGGGGGTCGAGTGAGGGGGTCGAGTGAGATGAGGGAACGTTAATGAATTCTGTTTTATCCATATTAAGTTTTAGAAAACTAGCAGAGAAGAAGGATGAAATAGCAGATAGACATTGTGGGATTCTGGTTAGTAGGGAGGTGATATCTGGTCTAGAGATGTAGATCTTTGTGTCATCAGCATAGAGGTGATACTGAAAGTCGTGAGATTCTATGAGCTGTCCGAGGCCAAAGGTGTAAATGGACAAGAGCAGGGGCCCTAATACTGAATCTTGCAGGACTCCGACATATAGGGGGCGAAATGAGGAGGTGGCGTGCGCTGAATGTCCGGTTTGTTAGGTATGATGAGATCCAAGATATCGCCAAGTATGTGATGCCAAGAGATGAGAGGATCTGTAGTAATAGGGAATGGTCCACTGTGTCAAAGGCAGAGGACAGGTCCAGGAGGAGGAGGACAGAGTAGTGTTACTTCGCTTTGGCGGTTAATAGGTCAATGGTGAACTTAGTTAGGGCAGTTTCTGTGGAGTGGTGCGGCAGGAAGCCAGATTGTAAGCGGTCGAAGCGGAAGCAAGAAGAGAGGTGGGAGGACAGTTCAAGATGGCCATGTTATTCCAGCAGTTTTGAGCCATAGGGGAGAAGTGATATAGGGCCATAGCTAGATTCAGATGGGTCAAGAGTGGGATTTTTGAGGATAGGTGTCATTGAAGCATGTTTAAAGATAGAGGGGAAAACATCAGTTGTTAGTGATAGGTTGAAGAGATGGGATAGGGTTGGGATGAAGACTGTGGTGAGATTTGGGATGAAGTGGGATGGGATCGGGTCAAGTGCACAGGTGGTGAAATGTAATCTAGAGAGTAGAGTGGAGAGTCGATCTTCTGTAACGGTGGATAAGTTGGTCTTGTAGGAGGAGGGCTAGGCAGTTAGGAGGAAGGGCTCTAGGAGTTGTCGACCAAAGCTGTTTCTGATGTTGTCAATCTTCTGCTTGAAAAATGAGGCAAACAGAAAATTAGAACAACACAATGCTTACTAGTGGGTGCCAGGCCTCCCAGGCAAAGAAGTCCAAAACTTGCCCAAAATCAGACAAAAAATGAAAATGAAGACAGCACTCCAAAGTCTTCAAAGTGAAAAAGTGGTAGAGTCTATTCAGACCCACATGTCTGGGCGACGTTTCGGCTCACACTGAACCTTTCTCAAGGACACTAGTCCTGTCACGGGTTTACTCACTTACTCCGGGGCAGCAGTGTATACTTGCCTTGCCAAGGACTATATATTGAAAGAGTTTAATATTCTCCCCATTTTTGCATGGGTTTCCTCTGCATTTGTGTGGGTTTCCTCTGAGTACCCAAGTTTCATCCCACATTCCAAAGACATACTGATAGAGAAGGTAGATTGGGAGCCCTAAAAGGGGACAGTGATGAACTTGTCTAAAGCATTGTGGAAAATGATGGAGCTATATAAGTAAGCACAAATAAATAAACTAGTCTGGGTTTAGTAGCTGCAGTCACGTTACCTGTACTACCCAGATCTTGAAAGTTTGTGCTCATACTGGCACCTCTCTTCCACTGTGCCAGCTCTGTTAATAGTTCATTTAGTCAGAATCAGATGCTTCAGCTAGCTTGCTGCAGAGCTGCAAAAGGGTAACAGTGATGCCGGGAATATATTATTTATGCAAGTATTCATAATGCCCACATGTTCATGAAATCTAAGACTCTCCACAGTAATAAAAGGCAATTTGTAAATAATGAGATGGAAATTACATCTATCAACAATTATTATCTATTTCTTCATTCTCTACACGTTTAATAAAAACTCCATGTTGCTTAGTACAGTAATGTGCAATATACATATGTTTAAGCATATACTTACATTATTTGCATTGATAATGAGTTTGTCAATTTAGTAATTAAATGTTATGGAATACAAGAGTGGGTGTGAGCTACACTGTTTCACATTACCTGTATTTTTTCATATACTCTCTTCTCAGCTGACGTATTGCTCCCTTAAGCTCTTTCAGTGTTTAGCAATGGCATATAATTGCGCATTAAACTATTTAAGTTTCCTTGGATTTTCCAGATCAAAGTTCCTAGCCCTTGTATTGCTGTGCACACAGTGGAAAATGTATCTAAATTTAAAGTGATACCGTAGTGGATAAAATGCTGTCACAACCAATCAAATATGAACTCTTATGTTTCAGAAGTGATATACACAGTGGCTTTGGACAACGGCCTTAGTTTTGACATGGACTTTTTTAACAATTCATTATTATGTAATTAAAGTGACATGGCTTGAATATACTAAAGCTTAGTACCGGTAAATGTTCTTATGGTGATGATAATAGTTACCTTGTGATAATTGAGTATTCGGTGAAATCAGGTAACACACCATGATTAGTACATTATTTATATATTCCAAATATAAAATTTATCATCATAGAAAGTTTCTGTGATATTCTTATAAGAAATGCTATGCAACAATTGATGCATAGTCCTCATCTACTGTAACGGGCTGGGTGGTGGAACCACTGTGCCGAAGCCCAAGGAAGACCTGGAGGGGCGTGAGTAGGAGCCTCACCCAATCTGACTACGGATACACAGTGGCTAGTGACACAGAGATCTGAGGTGAGACAAGGCAGATGGTCCAGGTGCTACTCCAGGACTGACCTTGGGCAGATGGGAGCTGACCCCTAGGAACGGATAGCTGGGGTAGCCAGAGGAAATGTCCAACAGATGCAGGCAGGCAGAGATGATAAAAGGAACCACATATGCAGATAGGACTGGCTAATGGAGAGATCAGCACTGGCAGGTGCAACTGGACCGGCTGCCATTGAGGTGATCCCTGGCTGGTGCAGCAAGCTCGGCTGTCGTTAAGGTGAGCACTGATGGGTGCAGCAGGCTCAGCTACCATTGAGGTGAGAACTGGCAGGTGGAACTGGACTGACTGCCCTTAAGATGATCACTGGCTGGTGCAGCAGGTTCAGCAGCAGTTGAGGTGAGCACTGGCAGGTGCAGCAGGCTGAGAAACAAGCACTGGGACCTGACAACTGACAAAAGTGTTAGGAACAAAATCACAACATTGCACAGGCACCTCCATGTTGGAGGAGGTGCCTCAAATTGTAAGTGTCCTCCAGCTATGCTTTAAGAAAGAGGAAGTGCGTGTGACCTAAGCACAGTGCCTGGAGATATGCTTGTAGTGCACACACCCCGGGCACAAGTAGACCTAGAAGGAGCAGGATGGGAGCCACGACGGTGAGTACGCTGGTGTCTCTGCAGGGAGAGAGGGAGTACAGGCAGAGACGTATGCGCTACATCTACTACTTGATATTTAAGTAATACAGTGGGGGGAAAAAGCATTTAGTCAGCCACCAACTGTGTAAATCCTCCCACTTAAAAAGATGAGAGAGGCCTATAATTGACATCATAGGTAGACCCCCAACTAGGAGAGTCAAAATGAGAAAACAAATCCACAAAATCACCTTGTCTAATTTTGCAAGATTTATTTTGCAAATTATGGTGGAAAGTAAGTATTTGGTCACATAAAATATGCAAGATTTCTGGCTCTCACAGACCTGTAACTTCTTTTTTAAGAGGCTCCTCTGTACTCCACTCATTACCTGTAGTAATTGCATCTGTTTGAACTTGTTATCAGTATAAAAGACACCTGTGTACAACCTCAAACAGTCACACTCCAAACTCCACTATGGTGAAGACCAAAGCGCTGTTGAAGGACACCAGAAACAAAATTAGAGCCCTGCACCAGTCTGGGAAGACTGAATCTACAATAGGCAAGCAGCTTGGTGTGATGAAATCAACTGTTGGAGCAATAATAAGAAAGCAGAAGACATACAAGACCACTGATAATGTCTCTCAATGTGGGGATCCACGCAAGATCTCACCTCGTAAGGTCAAAATGATCATAAGAACAGTAAGAAAAAATCCCAGAACTACACGGGGGACCTAGTGAATGACCTGCATAGATCTGGTACCATCATAACAAACGCTACCATCAGTAACACAACACGCCGCCAGGGACTTAGATCCTGCAGTGCCAGACATGTCCCCCTGCTTAATCCAGTATGTGTCAGGGGCAATCTGAAGTTTGCTAGAGAGCATTTGGATTATCCAGAAGAGTATTGGGAGAATGTCATATGGTCTGATGAAACCAAAGTAGAACTGTTTGATGGAAACAAAACTCGTCATGTTTGGAGGAGACAGAATGCTTAGTTGCATCCAAAGAATACCAAACCTACTGTAAAGCATGGGGGTGGCAACATCATGCTTTGGGGCTGTTTCTCTGCAAAGAGACCAGGACGACTGATCCGTGTACATGAAAGAATGAATGGGGTCATCTATCGTGAGATTTTGAGTGCAAACCTCCTTCCATCAGGAAGGGCATTGAAGATGAAATGTGGATGGGTTTTCAGCATCATAATGATCCCAAGCACACCGCCAGAGCAACGAAGGAGTGGCTTCGCAAGAAGCAAATGAAGGTGCTGGAGTGGCCTAGCCAGTCTCCAGATCTCAACCCCATAGAAAACCTTTGGAGGGAGTTGAAAGTCCATGTTTCCCAGCAACAGGCCAAAAACATCACTGCTCTAGAGATTTGCATGGAGGAATGGGCCAACATACCACCAACAGTGTGTGCCAACCTTGTGAAGACTTACAGAAAACGTTTGACCTCTGTCATTGCCAACAAAAGATACATAACAAAATATTGAGATGCACTTTTGTTAATGACTAAATACTTATTTTCCACCATAATTTGTAAAATAAATCTTGCAAAATCAGACAAGGTGATTTTCTGGATTTGTTTTCTCATTTTGACTCTCATATCATACCTATGATGTCAATTACAGGCCTCTCTCATCTTTTTAAGTGGGAGAACTTGCACAAATGGTGGCTGAGTAAATACTTTTTTTTGCCCACTGTATATTCAGTAACTGACTTTCTAGTGTTAATAAAATGCAATGACTCTGGTTGTTATATAATGGTACAAATCACAGTACAATTAATATAAAAACTCTGTACTTTTCGATCAACAAATCTACATGAAAGATTAAGATGATTGGTCATTGCTCCTGGGATGTATAATATTAACTTCCAATACATAACTAGTTAAAGGCATTGTCCTATCTTGGAATTTTATGGCATTTCGATAAGATATTTCACAAATATATGACAGATATGAGTCTTACACTTGAAATGGAGAGATTGCTGCACATGTGCAGTTCTCTATATTGATTAATATCGAAGCACAGGGTATGCTATCCGATCGATAGACCATAAAAGTCCCAGATTGGACAATTTCATTAATGTACTTAAACACATTAAAGTCAGTCAAACTTAGGTACGGAAACTATTTATACCCCTTTAATTTTTTAAAGTAGAGAAAAAAAAAAAAGAAAAGCAGGTGTGTCTAGCAAGTGGTGAAGGTAAAAAATAACTTTTAATGAAAATATATTAAAAATACATCCATATATGTGGTATTCAGCACTCAGTACACACTGGCTATAGAACCTAATGATGATTTATGTGTTTCGACCTGGTGGTCTTAGTCATGATCTGCATTAGAAGCAAGGTATTACAATTAAGTAGTTGCCTCTGAGACTTCCATTGGTGGATATTTGCATACAATCAATTCCACTTGCCCATATACAATGCATATACATAGTTAAAAACAACATAAAGAAAACATTATATACATTTTATACATGATTAAGAGAGACTGAAGGCATATTATCGACACTATAAATAATTACCATATTTTTTGGATTATAAGACGCTCCAGATTATAAGACGCACCCCAAATTTTGAGGAGAAAAATAAGAAAAAAATATTTTTTTATAAATTTGTGGTGCCTCTTATAATCCTTGCATCTTATTGCTTACCGGGGTGGTGGCTGCAGTGAAGCGGGGTCCCAGGGTCGCTGCTGGAGGAGGCAGGAGTGGGGTGATACTCCAGGCCGCAGGCAGGGATGAGTGGGGGCTCCAATGTGTGGCGCACTGCTGCAGGGATCTTGTGCTGCTGCGGGGTTCTTATGCTGTTGCCGGATGTCTCCAGGTGCCCGGCGGTTGCTGGCTGTTGCTGTGGGTGTCTCCGGTGCTCAGCGGTGCTGCGTGGGTGTCCAGCGCTGCCCGGGGCTCTGGCCTGTCACAAAATGTTGGCACCACTGGGCACCGGAGAAACCCACAGCAACGGCCAGCAACCGCCGGGCTCCTGGGGACACCCAGACCCCCCCCCCCCCCCGTAAGGCATGTTCGCTTTCTAAGACTCACCCCCATTTTCCCCCCAAGTTTGGGAGAAAAAAAGTGCATCTTACAAAGCGAAATATACGGTAATATTGAGTAATTAGATCATGCCTCGCATTTAAGCCGTATGGAACTCGGGTGTTTAGCATATAGATCCAATAGGATTCTCTATTTAATAGCTGTTTAATATTTGCCTCCTCTGTGAGGTTTATAAACCTTCCCTATACCATAACATTTAAAAAAAATGTGGTATTTCCCTTATGTTCCCTGGCAAAATGCTTGGATGCGGCTGAGGTACCCACAGCTGCGATATTAGTGGCGTCATAGAGATGGCTGCAAATGCGGGTTTTTAAAGGACAACTTGTGCACCGGTATACTGCAGTTTACATTGGGTGCATTCTATGACGTAAACAACATAAGCTGTGTTACAATTTATATAGTCCTTGATTTGATGAATTGATGAATTATGAAAAGAACTGAATTCTTTTGTTTTCATCGCATGTTCACATGTTGTGCAGCGATTTGCCCCACATTAAAAGAACCCTTTATAATCTAGCCACTTTTTATTTTTAGATGTGTGTTTCATCTGACTGGAAAATAAACTGGGGGATAAAATTGATCCAAATGCGGATGCTTTTTTTGCTATAAAGCGGATGTCATTTTTTATGATTTCTCTGAGTTTGTCATCTTGGTTTAACATTGGTATATATTTCTTTATAATATTAACTATTTCCTGGTATTGTAAACTATAGTTGGTACAAAATGTAATATTATTATTATTTTGTGGTATTTTTATTTTTTTATCAGTCAATAAATCCCTTCTATCCATATCAGAAAACAAGGTTTTGGCTTTGTTCAGTGACCATGTGGGATAAACTTTATTTTTCAGTCTAGAGCAAATGTCTTCTGATTCTATGTTAAATGTTTGTTCTATGGAGCAATTCCGTTTAGTTCTAATTAATTCTCCATATGGAATGTTATTTATAATGTGTGGTGGATGACACGATGTTGCTTTCAGTATGGAATTACTTGCTGTTGGTTTTGTATATGGAGATAACATTATTCTTTCATCCTTTTTATCTCCTGTAAGATTTAGGTCCAAAAAATTAATATTTGTTTCATGATATACTGAAGTAAATTTTATATTGAAATTATTATTATTAATATGATTAGTGAATTCAGCGGCTTCCTCCTGAGTGCCCCTGCGGCACCCCAGGAGTTCAGCTACCACAGTGGTATTGCCTTCCTCTCGGGGAGGGTAATGTCATGTCTGGAGACAGGAGGGATCCATTTTGGCAGGTTATCTTATATGCAACATTTTCTGACTCCAGGCCAGAAGGGGGAGCTCTAAACCTGGCTTAAGGGGAACTTCCCTTTATACATCCTGGTCTGGAGGAGGAGTCAGTTAGTCTGGTGCAGACAAGCAGACAGTTGACAGTTGGTAGCAGATAGTGAAGGAGCAGAGAAGGACTTGGAGCTAGAGGAGGACTGCTACTGGGCCTCTCTAAGCTGAGCGCAGAAACCGGGCACAGGGAGCCCAAGGTCGTGAGGAACTACAGGTCCCACAGCAGAACCGGAAGGCAGGAAACTAAAAGGGACTTGCCCACATAATACCTGAGGTACAGCAGCAATCAGAGTCTGGAGTCGCCGTGGACAGAGACCCCAAAGGGACAGCTCAAGTTGCCTACTGTGCAGGTACTGTCCCTGGACAGGGAAGAAAGAGGGCCTTGTTAGAGTGCTACAGGCAGCAAGGGACCACAGACCAGCACATAGTGGAAGGCTCCCAAACTGACCTGTCAAGGGGAATTCCACCTGTCTTCAGGCTGCCTGGACTTCATCTTTACCTGTTGCTGGTACCCTGGACTGAGGCTGTTTAACACCAGTAAACCAGGTAAAGACTGCATCCCTGTGTCCTCCATTTATTTTTCAGAATTCACCATTCCTGCCAAGCGCACCGGGAGCCCTGGTGACACTGCTTCACCTGTGGGTAGCGACACTATCTTTGCTGCAGCACTATTGCCCCCAGAAGACCCCTTAAACCCCTTTCTGACATCAGACATACTATCCCGTCGAGGTGGTCTGGGCCCCTATGACCACCGACGGGATAGTACGTTATAGGTGATCAGCCTCGCTCAAGGGGGGAGCGTGGCCGATCGCGGCCGGGTGTCAGCTGATTATCACAGCTGACATCCGGCACTATGTGCCAGGAGTGGTCACGGACTGCTCCCGTCACATTGACCCCTGGAATTCTGCGATCAAACATGATTGCAGCAATCCGGCGGCATAGGGAAGCATCGCGCAGGGAGGGGCTCCCTGCGTGCTTTCTGAGATCCTCGGAACAATACGATGTGATTGTGTTGTTCCAAGCGTCTCCTCCGTCCTCCTCCCTGCAGGCCCCGGATCCAAGATGGCAGCGGGGGGCCTTCCGGGTCCTGCAGGGAGGTGGCTTGCACGCGCCTGCTGAGAGCAGGCGCCGGCAAGCCTGCAGCATAGCCTGTCAGATCGCTAATCTGACACAGTGCTGTGCAAAGAGTCAGATCAGCGATCTGACACTATAGCATGATGTCTCACCCTGGGACAAAGTAAAAAAGTAAAAAAAAATATTTACATGTCTATAAAAAAAACTAAATAAATTAAAAATATATATATATACAACCCCTGGCAAAAATTATGGAATCACCAGCCTTGGAGGTTGTTCATTCAGTTGTTTAATTCTGTAGAAAAAAAAAACAGATCACAGACATGGCACAATACTAAAGTCATTTCAAATGGCAACTTTCTGGCTTTAAGAAACACTAAAAGAAATCAAGAACAAAAAATGTGGTAATCAGTAATGGTTGCTTTTTAAACCAAGCATAGGGAAAAATTAAGGAATCACTCAATTCTGAGGAAAAAATTATGGAATCACCCTGTAAATTTTCATACCCAAAAATAACACCTGCATCAAATTAGATCTGCTCATTAGTCTGCATCTAAAAAGGAGTGAACACACCTTGGAAAGCTGTTGCACCAAGTGGACTGACATGAATCATGGCTCGCACACGAGAGATGTCAATTGAAACAAAGGAGAGGATTATCAAACTCTTAAAAGAGGGTAAATCATCACACAATGTTGCAAAAGATGTTGGTTGTTCACAGTCCGCTGTATCTATAATCTGGACCAAATACAAACAACATGGGAAGTTTGTTAAAGGCAAACATACTGGTAGACTAAGGAAGACAACAAAGTGTCAACACCGGAAACTTCAAGCAATATGTCTCCAAAACAGGAAATGCACAACAAAACAAATGAGGAAATAATGGGTGGAAACTGGAGTCAATGTCTGTGACCGAACTGTAAGAAACCGCCTAAAGGAAATGGGATTTACTGTACATACAGAAAAGCTAAATGAAAGCCATCATTAACACCTAAACAGAAAAAAACAAGGTTACAATGGGCTAAGGAACAGCAGTCGTGGACTGTGGATGACTGGATGAAAGTCATATTCAGTGATGAATCACGAATCTGCATTGGGCAAAGTGATGATGCTGGAACTTTTGTTTGGTGCCGTTCCAATGAGATTTATAAAGATGACTGCCTGAAGAGAACATGCAAATTTCCACAATCATTGATGATATGGGGCTGCATGTCAGGTAAAGGCACTGGGGAGATGGCTGTCATTACATCTTCAATAAATGCACAAGTTTAGTTTATGTTGATATTTTGGACACTTTTCTCATCCCATCAATTGAAAGGATGTTTGGGATGATGAAATCATTTTTCAAGATGATAATGCATCCTGCCATAGAGCAAAAATTGTGAAAACATTCCTTGAACAAAGACACATAAGGTCAATGTCATGGCCTGCAAAAAGTCTGGATCTCAATTCAACTGAAAATCTTTGGTGGAAGTTGAAGAAAATGGTCCATGACAAGGCTCCAACCTGCAAAGCTGATCCGGCAACAGCAATCAGAAAAAGTTGGAGCCAGATTGATGAAGAGTACTGTTTGACACTCATTAAGTCCATGCCTCAGAGACTGCAAGCTGTTATAAAAGCCAGAGGTGGTGCAACAAAATACTAGTGATGTTTTGGAGTGTTTTTTTGTTTGTTTGTTTTTCATGATTCCATAATTTTTTCCTCAGAATTGAGTGATTGCATATTTTTTTTCCTATGCTTGGCTAAAAAAAGTAACTATTACTGACTACCACATTTTTTGTTCTTGATTTCTTTTAGTGTTTCTTAAAGCCAGAAAGTTGCCATTTGAAATGACTTTAGTTTTGTGCCATGTCTGTGATCTGCTTTTTCTCTACAAAATTAAACAACTGAATGAACATCCTCCAAGGCCGGTGATTCCATAATTTTTGCCAGGGGTTGAATATATACTGTATATTGTTCCAATAAATACATTTCTTTATGTAAGTGATAAAAAAAAATAAAAGTACACATATTTAGTATCACCGCGTCCATAACGACCCGACCTATAAAATATTTAACCCCTTCAGTGAACATTGTAAAAAAAAAAACGAGGCAAAAAGCAATGCTTTATCATCATACCGCCCAAAAAAAGTGGACTAACACGCGATCAAAAAGACAGAGAGAAATAAACATGGTACCGCCAAAAATGTCATCTTGTACCGCAAAAAATTAGCCACCATACAGGGTCATCAGCAAAAAAATAAAAAAGTTATAGCCCTCAGAGTAAAGTGATGCAAAATTATTTTTTTCTATAAAATAGTTTTTATTGTATAAAAGCGCCAAAACATAAAAAAATATAAATGAGGTATCACTGTAATCGTACTAACCCGAAGAATAAAATTGCTTTATCAATTTTACCAAACGCGGAATGGTATAAACACCCCCAAAAAGAAATTCATGAAAATTGTACCACTAAAAACGTCAACTAGTCCCGCAAAACACAAGACCTCACATGACTCTGTGGACCAAAATATGGAAAAATTATAGCTCTCAGAATGTGGTAACGCAAAAATATTTTTTGCAATAAAAAGCGTCTTTTAGTGTATGACAGCTCCCAAACATAAAAACCCGCTATAAAAACCCGCTAGTTAGGGGAAAATAATAACATTAAAAAAATGTATTTATTTCCATTTTCCCATTAGGGTTAGGGGTAGGGTTGGGGCTAAAGTTAGGGTTAGGGTTGGGGCTAAAGTTAGGATTGGGGCTAATGTTAGGGTTAGGGTTGGGGCTAAAGTTTGGGTTGGGGCTAGAGTTAGGGTTGGGGCTAAAGTTAGGGTTGGGGCTAGAGTTGGGGTTAGGGTTTGGATTACGTTTACGGTTGGGTTAGGGGTGTCTCAAGGATAGGGATTAGGGTTAGGGGTGTGTTGGGGTTAGGGTTGGAGTTAGAATTGGGAGGTTTCCACTGTTTAGGCACACCAGGGGCTCTTCAAACGCAACATGACGTCCGATCTCAATCCATACAATTCTGCGTTGAAAAAGTATAACGGTGCTCCTTCCTTTCCGATCTCTGCCGTGCGCCCAAACAGTGTTTTACCCCCACATACGGAGTATCAGCGTACTCAGGATAAATTGGACAACAACTATTGGGGTCCAATTTCTCCTGTTACCCTTGGGAAAATTCAAAACTGGGAGCTAAAAAATCATTTTTGTGGAAAAAAAAGATTTTTTTATTTTCACGGCTCTGCGTTATAAACTTTAGTGACACACTTGGGGGTTCAAAGTTCTCACAACACATCTAGATAAGTTCCTTGGGTGGTCTAGTTTCCAATACAGGGTCACTTGTGGCGGGTTTCTGCTGTTTAGGTACATAGGGGGCTCTGCAAATTCAACGTGATGCCCGCAGACCATTCCATCAAAGTCTGCATTCCAAAACGCCACTTCTTCCCTTCTGAACTCTGCCATGTGCCCAAACAGTAGTTTTCTCCCACATATGGGGTATCAGCATACTCAGGACAAATTGCACAAAAACTTTTAGGGTCCAATTTCTTCCGATACCCTTGGGAAAATACAAAATTCGGGGCTAAAAATCATTTTTGGGAAATAAATAAGATTTTTTATTTTTACGGCTCTCCATTATAAACGTCTGTGAAGCACTTAGGGGTTCAAAGTGCTCACCACACATCTAGATAAGTTCCTTAGGGGGTCTACTTTCCAAAATAGTGTCACTTTTGGGGATTTCCACTTTTTAGGTACATCGGGGGCTCTCCAAACGTGACATGGCATCCTATCTCAATTTCAGCCAATTTTGCGTTGAAAAGTCAAATGGCGCTCCTTCGCTTCTGAGCTCTGTCATGCACCCAAACAGTGGTTTACTCCCACATATGGGGTATCGACATACTCAGGACAAATTGTTCAAAAACTTTTGGGGTCTAATTTCTCCTGTTACCCTTGGTAAAATAAAACAAATTGGAGCTGATGTAAATTTTTTGTGAAAAAAAGTTAAACATACCATAAATTCCTGTGAAACACCTGAAAGGTTAATAAGCTTCTTGAATGTGGTTTTTAGCACCTTGAGGGGTGCAGTTTTTAGAATGGTGTCACACTTTGGTATTTTCTATCATATAGACCCCTCAAAGTGACTTCAAATGTGATGTGGTCGCTAAAAAAAATGGTGTTGTAAAAATGAGAAATTGCTGGTCAAATTTAACCCTTATAACTCCCTAACAAAAAAAATTTGGGTTACAAAATTGTGCTGATGTAAAGTAGACATGTGGGAATTGTTCGTTATTAAGTATTTTGTGTGACATATCTCTGTGATTTAAGGGCATGAAAATTCAAAGTTGGAAAATTGTGAAATTTTCAAAATTTTTGCCAAATTTCCATTTTTTTCACAAATAAACTTAAGTAATATCAAGGACATTTTATGACTATCATGAAGTACAATATGTCTTGAGAAAACAGTGTCAGAATCACTGGGATCCATGCAAGCGTTCCAGAGTTATAACCTCATAAAGGGACAGTAGTCTGAAATGTAAAAATTGGCTCGGTCATTAACGTCCAAACCACACTTGGGGGTAAAGGGGTTAAGCAGCGTCAGTCACCTCTGACCGAGAACCACAGGTGGTGTCACAAACTTTCATTATTTCCACAACCCCTTTAAAGACCATCCCTTTTACTTGGGCGCCCAGGACCACAAATTCATTAAAAATTGTAGTTATATATTTTGAGACTCTTACATGGCTAGGAATTTCTTGTACCAGCGGCTGCAAATAATAATCCACCCATTCTCCTAATTTTTCCCCCAAAGAACCAATTCCTGTCACTATTGGTCTTAATAGTGGGGGGGAAATGTCTTTATGAATTTGTTTGGAAAAAGAATTATTCCTGGCTTTCATGTGACGTAGTGGGGCTATACCCTTCCATACCACATACAGTAGCATTATCTAGTTTATCCCATCACCTAGATACATTTAGCATAATGTGGAAATCAAGGATTTCATAATTTCTGCAGTACAATTCCTTTTGTATCATAATTATTTTTCTTTTGATAGTAAATATTTTCTTCAACTGAATGGAGTAAGCATGCAAGCAAAATTCTCCCCGTCCCTAGCAAATATAGTAATGTCCCATTGGGAAGAATGCCATATTTACAATGATGAAAATAATTACAGTCATCATAATATAATATGGTATGGCCGCTTCATGGATGACCTCCTCTTTATATGGGGGGGGGGGCACTCAGGAGGAAGACGCTGAATTCACTAATCATATTAATAAAAATAATTTCAATTTTAAATTTACTTCAATATATCATGAAACAAATATTAATTTTTTTTGGATCTAAATCTTATAGGAGATAAAAATGATGAAAGAATAATGATATCTCCCTATAATAAACCAACAGCAAATGATTCCATACTTAAAGCAACACTGTGTCACCCACCACACATTATAAATAACATTCCATATGGAGAATAAATTAGAACTAAACTATATTGCTCCATAGAACAAACATTTAACATAAAGTTAGAAAAAACAAGTATTTTTGCTTTTTGTTCAATGACCATGTGGGATAACCTCTATTTTTCAGTCTAGAGGTTATCCCACATGGTCATTGAAGAAAAAGCAAAAATACTTGTTTCTGATATGGATAGAAGGGATTTATGGACTGATAAAAAAGAAAAATACCCCAAAATAATAACAATATTACATTTTCTGCTAACTATAGTTTACAATACCAGGAAATAGTTAATATTATAAAGAAATATATACCAATGTTAAACCAAGATGAAAAACTCAGAGAAATCATAAAAACGACATCCGCTTTGTAGCAAAAAAAGCACCCGCATTGGGATCAATTTTATCCCCCAGTTTATTTTTCAGTCGGATGAAACACACATCTAAAAATAAAAAATGGCTAGATTATAAAGGGTTCTTTAAATGCGGAGCAAATCGAATATCCACCAATGAAAGTCTGCTGACAACTGAGGACCATCCCTCCCCGACTGACAACTGAAGACCATCCCTCCCCGACTGACAACTGAGGACCATCCCTCCCAGGGTCTCAGAGGAAACTACCTAATTGCAATACCTTGCTTCTAATGCTGATCATGACTAAGACCACCAGGTCGAAACGCGTAGATCATCATTAGGTTCTATAGCCAGTGTGTATTGAGTGCTGGATACCACATATATGGATGTATTTTTAATATATTTTCATTAAAAGTTATTTTTTACCTTCTCCACTCGCTGGACACACCTGCTTTTCTATTGGATTCATTGTGGCTCTTTAATTTTTTCACTTTTTGTTTAATTGCAGCCATTTGGTAAATTCAAAATACTTATTTTTTTTTCTCATTAATGTACACTCTGCACCCCATCTCGACTGAAAAAAATATCACATGGTCATAAGTATTCAGACCCTTTGCTCAGTATTGAGTAGAAGCACTCTTTTGAGCTAGTACAGCCATGAGTCTTCTTGGGAATGATGCAACAAGTTTTTCACACCTGGATTTAGGGATCCTCTGCCATTCTTCCCTGCAGATCTTCTCCAGTTCCGTAAGGTTTGATGGTGAACTTTGGTGGACAGCCATTTTCGGGTCTCTCTAGAGATGCTCAATTGGGTTTAGATCAGGGCTCTGGCTGGGCCAGTCAAGAATGGTCACAGAGTTGTTCTGAAGCCACTCCTTTGTTATGTTAGTTGTGTGCTTAGGGTCATTGTCTTCTTGGAAGGTGAACCTCCTGCCAAGTCTAAGGTCCAGAGCACTTTGGAAGAGATTTTCCTAGTCTGGGAGTCATTCATGTGTTTTTTTTAGCAAACTCTATGCGGCCTTTCATATGTCTTGCACTGAGGAGAGGCTTCCATCGGGCAACTCTGCCATAAAGGCCTGGCTGGTGGAGGGATGTATTGATAGTTGACTTTGTGGAACTTTCTCCCATCTCCCTACTGCATTTGTGGAGCTCAGCCACAGTGATATTTGGGTTCTTCTTTACCTCTTTCGCCATGGCTCTTCTCCCACGATTGCTCAGTTTGGCTGGATGACCAGGTTTATGAAGACGTCTGGTGGTCCCAAACTTCTTCAATTTAAGGATTATGGAGGCCACTGTGCTCTTAGGAACCTTGAGTACTGCAGAAATTCTGTTGTAACCTTGGCCAGTTCTGTGCCTTGCCACAATTCTGTCTCTGAGCTCCTTGGCCCGTTCCTTTGACCTCATGATTCTCATTTGGTCTGACATGCACTGTGAACTGTGAGTTCTTATATAGACAGGTGTTTGCCTTTCTAAATCAAGTCCTATTAGTTTAATTAAACACAGCTGAACTCCAATGAAGGAGTAGAACCATCTCAAGGAGGATCACAAGGAAATGGACAGCATGTGACTTAAATATGAGTGTTTAAGCAAAGGGTCTTAATACTTATGACCATGTGATATTTCAGTTTTTCTTTTTTATTAAATTTGCAAAAATTTCTACATTTCTGTTTTTTTCAGTCAAGATGGGGGTGCAGAGTGTACATTAATGTGGAAAAAATGAACTTTTTTGAATTTACCAAATGGCTGCAATGCAACAAAGAGTGAAAAATGTAAAGGAGTCTGAATATTTTCCGTACCCACTGTATATGGTGTATTCCAATTCTTCCAATTGAGAGAATGTTAAAGAGACACAGTTGATCAATTAACCCTTTCAAAACCAAAAGTTATTTATAGATTTTGGATTAATACATTATAAAAGTGGGTATGCTTTATTTCATAGTGTAACATTATGTTTAGCTGTTTTGTGACATGCAGAACTGTGTTAGTTCTGCATCACGTCTAATAATTATGAATGGAGTCACATTGTAACACTGGATTGTTAGATCATTTTGCAACTGTTAAGCAAAGTAATTCAAAGGTATTGGGTCTGTAGTTGCAGATCAAGTGTCGCAAATGGCTTTTATTTCATACATGTCAATACAAGTTGCATTTGACTTGAGAATCACATGCAACTTGTCTGCGATTTGGCAGTTTTTTCTATAAAACTGCAGTTACATAATATTGATATTTAACAGTAAGTCAGCAACAAGAGGCACAAATTTGTTTGGATGCTTTTTTGTTGCTGTTGTGCGATCAATGTCTCTGTATAGTACTAGCCTTATCTTGCTGCCCAGGAACAGGATTGATATATGACAGAGTTGAATTTATTCTAAAAAGATACCAGTTAAAACCTCAAGCTGCCATGCAAATATATAAAAACTAAAAATATTAGGGATCTTGGAGTGAAATTAAAAAATGACAAATTATTTTGTAAACAAAAAAATAGTATTTTTTGCTTGCTAAATAGTACAATTTATGAAAATCTATATACATTTGGTATTGCCATAATCATTATGACCTGTATAAAAAAAGAAATTAATTCATCAATTATTGTTCATAAATAAAATGGCTGGCATTTCATACCACAATACACATGCAAATTCGGACTTACATAAGAGTATCTGATGAAGAGAATCAGAAGGTGAAATATAAAGTCAATTTTTATTAATCATATTAAAATACCATATATAGGAAGCAGAGTGCCCAGAAGTAGGACATGTATACAATCCAGTCTAGAACTGTACATTAGAGATGGAGGTATAAATGTGCTCCTGTAAACAACTATGTAGAGATTGTAGGTACAAAACTCAATAAAAGGGTACCTGCCTATGAAATATTATCTGTCTATCAAATTTTTATAGAAAGTCTATAGAGGTCAGAACCTACATATATTACAATGTATAATACATATGGAGTATGGGATGATATAAACACTAAGTAGCGCTTTGGTTTACATAAGGTAGAAGCATTGATGCCCAGAAAAAATTAGAGGACAATATACAACAGTAAATGCATATGTAAGTTTAGAAATAACCAGATATTACACCTCAGTGTGTAAGAGGAGCACAAAAGGTGGATAGATGGGGCTTCCACCTCACCCCAACGTACATTTCACCTTCTGATTCTCTTCATTGGCTACTCTTATGTATGTCCGAATTTGGATCTGTATAAAAAAGGTAACATGTACCTCCCAGTGAACCCTGTAAAAATGAAACCCAAAAGGTGATAATGAAATTGCTGTTTTTTTATTCTTTTCCATTTTTCCTGTCAAAAAAAGTTACTAAAAAATTATTATGTACACCAAAATGGTTGATAGGGTTGGCAGATTGCACTAAATAAATGTAATAGTAAAGTATAATCGCAACCAGGGGTCCATCGTGCAGAGATGTTAAACTGATGCTAATGTGAACAATGATGGAACACACAGCAAGCGATTGCTTGCACACATTGAGCTAAACGCCATTCAGCGAGAACTGCACATAAATTGCAATCGCATGCAGAAACTAAACAGAAGCTCTGTAACTGAGCTGTGTCAATCGCACGCAGAAACGGAACAGATGCTCAGCAACTGAACTGTGCCACTCGCACACAGAAACAGAGCAGGTATGGTGCTAGACATGACCCCTGTTAATCTCACAGGGGAATGAAACCGGCTAATGGGATAAAAGGCAGACAGTGGTCACACAATAAGCAAGTGCACTCAACCAACTCCTCTCCGGAGGTGCCAGAATTATAATGGCTAAATGCCAGCCCTGAATTCATACAGACAAATTCCTCTCCGGAGAACCGGAATTCTAACGGCTTTCCGCCAACCCTGAGCACATGCTGGTAAAGACCGTACTGGTGCAAAGTCCCATACACACATGTAACAAAGATGATACCAGCGCACCGGCATGTGCCTCTGAGACCCTTTTATATGTTCAGTTCAAGTCCAGTCGGATAGGACCTTGCTCACGGACCAATCCGAAGCTGCCACATCACAAGGACAGCTGACGACCGACCACCAATGAGATGCTGCCACATCACGAGCATACTCAGTAGGGTGATTTCAAGATTTAGCCTTCAGAGCATCTGTTCGTCACTGCCTACTACTGGTTACTATAGACTTGGCTGAAGAGCCTACAGTAACCAGATGAACAGCACAAGCCTGAGCAAGACGCTTGGACCGACGTCTTTACTCAGCAGCACCTGCAGCGGCCAAAGCTGAATAGGAGACCGCTGGTGCAAGCACGGCTTGGGATCTACCCTGTACAGTTGGAGAATCCCGGTACCTAACATTACCCCCTATAAAAACTATAACTAGTCCTAGAAAATTCAAGCTCTTATACAGATAAGTTGAAGAAAAAATGAACAGGCTATGACCATGGGAACTTGGAGGGTAGGGGGGATAAACTTGTCTTTAAGGCTAAAATTGGTTATTCCATAAAGGTTGCATTCATACATCACTGTGTCACATTTCTTTAGGCTCAGACTGGCGATGAGGCTCTCAACCATCACTCAAGAGCCTCGTAGGAATACATGAGGCTGGCAATTTGGGGTAAAAAGACTCATGAAAAGGACAAAGAAAAACTATCACATCAGTTCACCCTGTCTATGTATCATTCAATCTTTTAAGCATGCAGTCCTTGGAAAGAGGCCCCATGCTGGCCAGTGAAACTGACCAGGTAGAAGGCAAAAAGGCATCCAGTAACTGCAATGGAAAGTGATTATAAAACATTATTTATTAGTAAATATTAAAACATTAACGTGGGACAAATTAAAATGAATCACACTAGACCTACGCGTTTCGAGCACTAGCGGTCTTAATCATAGCCAGGCAATGCATCATAGTCCATACTCAAAAGTGTGAATCTGGCCTAAGGTGTTAAATGCACTTTAGACTAGTGAATTATGCTCCAACTACTGTATATTTACTTGAGTCATACATTCAAAATCTGCATTAAAAAGTGATATTTTCATTCGGAAAAATAAATAAGTATTACAAAGACTAGAAGGTTAGCAGTGCTACAGGGGACAATTTAATTAAATGAATGATTCTCCATTATGCAGCCATGATGAGGAATTTTAGTGACTGAATTTGGAGCATAACATTTTGTAACCTTTACCTTGGCAACCAAGAAAATCTTTCCAAACTCTGGGCTTTTATCAGTCAAAATTACGGTAATGCAAAATAATTAATTATAAGACATAGAGGATTTCAATACAAGATAGCAGTGACAGACAAGTCTTGGAAATTAATGTTACAGCAAGTATGATAGGTATGTGTGAACATTTTGCCAAACATACATGTCAGAGCAAAATACACCTAATATTTTTATTTGATGCATAGTAACAGAAATGTAAAAATGTCATAGTTAAAAACAATTTGTTTCAGTAAAGTGGTTCTCTAAGAATAGAAAAAATAAAAAAAGGAAAAATCATTAAAATAAATTCCTAAATACACTGGAAAATCACAGTTTTATCTGTGTTGGAAATTACTGTAGAATTAAAGGGCTATCTGCTTGCTACACTGACAGAAACCTCTCCTACAATGTTAGGACATTTGCTTGTGAGCATGTGTAATAGAAAGTTCCACTTCTGTGACCTGTAGATAACCTATACCATGTATCGCCATTCATACAAACAGGGTGGACAACAGTGTGAGCTGCTTCTTCTTAACTCAGCACCCCTGGTATGTCTAGCATTAGATTGGATTGACAGGGTGGCTAGTAATGTACACAGTCTCTTCTTACCTCAGCATTCCCAGTATCCCCAGTATCAAATCAGGTAGACGAGATGGACAGCAGTGTGGGCAGCCACTTCTAACTTCAGCATACAAGAAGTATTATAACAAAAAGACAGGGTGCACAGCAATGTGAGTGTCCTATTCTTATTTCAGCACTCTTGGTACCTCCAGAATTAGATCAGAAAATCAGAGTGGCAGCAGCGTGTGTCGCCTCTTCTTACCTCAGCTCTCCTGGTATTTCCAGTATTATATCAGAAAGGCATGGTAGACAGCAGTGTGAGCAGCCTCTTCTTACCTCAGCTCTCCTGGTATTTCCAGTATTATATCAGAAAGGCATGGTAGACAGCAGTGTGAGCAGCCTCTTCTTACCTCAGCTCTCCTGGTATTTCCAGTATTATATCAGAAAGGCATGGTAGACAGCAGTGTGAGCAGCCTCTTCTTGCCGCAGCACTCCTGAAATCTCCAGAATTAAATAAAAAATACATCACGGACAGCCATGTCAGCAACAGTAGCAAATTCTTAGGTGGAACCAAATTGGTTAATTCCTGCATTGCTAGGACAGGGAGACTATTGACAGATGAAGTCAAAGACACGCGAAGATAAAATGTGGATAGTTTGTCAACGCACTTCGAAGTAGCAGCAGCAGTAGCCTATGTCTAACTGCATTAAGTGGTTGTGTTAACACAACCCTGTCAAATGAGCAAATATCCCTATATTAACAATTTTTTACCTGGATAAACCCTATTGCGCTATTATCTTTCAAGTTTACTCATCCACCAGCAAATTCTTAACTCAGCATCTCTAGTATCTCTAGTATTAGATCAAAAAGGTACAATGGACAGCAGTGTGAGCAGCATCTTTTTACCTCAGCACCCCTGGAATCTCCAGAATTATCAGAAGTAAGGGGGGAGAGCAGTCTGAGCAGTATTTTCGCACCTCAGCTTTCCTAGAATCTCCAGTATTAGATCAGATATACAGAGTGGACAGAAGTGTGAACAGTATCTTCTTACCTCAGCACCCCTGGTATCTAAAATATTACATCACATAGATAAAGTGGACAACAGTGCATGTGGCTTCTCCTTTCCTCAGCACCTCTTAGATCTCCAGTATTAGATCAAATAGTCAGGGGGGGCAGCAGTGTATGTTATCTCATTACCTTTGGATCCTCCAGTATTGAATCAGAAGGACAAGGTGGACATGAGTACCTCATGAGTCAGCAGCACCCATGATATTTCCAGTATTAGGTCAAAAACAGGATGGATAGCAGTGTGATTGACCTATTCTGAAAACAGCACCCCTAGTATCTCCAGTATTAGAGAAGAATGATAGGGTGCACAGCAGTGTGAGCAGCATTTTCTTACCCTATTAACCATGATGCCTCCAGTATTAAATGAGATAGATTGCACTGATCAGCATTTTCTCAGGTCTCTCTGGTCAGGTTTTCTCAGGTTTTTCCCAGGTCTCATCAGACCTGGTTATTCTAGTATTAGATCAGAAACACATATTGGATAGCAATGTGAGCAGCCTCTTCTTATCTCCGCACTCTTGGTATCCCCAGTTAATGATCAAAAAGACAGGGTGGATAGTAGTGTAAGCTACCTCTTCTTACATCAACACACCTAGCATCTCTACGTACTGTATTATATCAGAAAGACAGGGTGGACAGCAGTGTGAGCGGCTTCTTCTTACCACAGCACCCCTGTTATCTCCATTATTATGTTAAATATTACAGGGTGTACAAATGTGATGAGCGAGCAAGCTCGCCACTAGTCGATACTTGATCGAGCATCAGGGTACTCAGGTACTCTCAGTACTCGATCTAGTATCGCGATTGCTTGAGCTCCTTGTTCGAGTCCCCACCTCACATGTTTTGCGCCTATTAGACAGCCAATGAACATGCAGAGAACGTCTGCCATACATGGTAATGCCTTAGCCATGGCAGAGGCCATGGGCCAGGAGAAACTGTGGCTGCTGTGGGAGCACAACAAACACACTCATCCATGAGACCTAGCTCTTTGCAGGGGTACGCGGGACACCACTCTTGAAGCCAGAACAGCGCGAACAGTTGGTTGGATAGCAGATATTGCTTTCAGTATGTTTCCCAGCACCACCCTGCCTTCCACACAGTCCAGTTTCACTAGCTATGAGTCTGGACCACATAATCCTGATCCTCATTCCTCCCACCATAGTGACTCCCAGGAGACAAGTGATCCTACACTCGGACACTCTGAGGAGTTTTTTACATTTACTCTTATTGATTATGGCATCTCGCTCTGCATGTTTCAAGATGGACAAGAGGAGCTTGTGTGTAGTGATGCCCATATTTTTGAGCCGCCATGGTCAGAAGACAATGACAGGGGGGAATAGAGTTTAGTAAAGGTTCCATGCAGAGGGTGGCCAGCAGCACAGAGGGGGAGTGATTTGCAGCACTGCAACAGGCAGGAAGAGGGAACAGGTTGGCCAGAAGGATAAGGCGGGCAACTGTTCCCCTGAGCACCCACATGCAGGAAGATCCCTGGCCAAGGATTAGGTGTTCCCCAGTCTGGCTCATTTTTAAAGAAAGTGTGGATGATAAATGAATGATCATTTGCAACCTGTGCTGTACCTAGATCAGCATGGTCCTGATCATTACCAGCTTACCAACAAGCTCAGGCACATGTCATAAAAGCACCCGACTAGGTGGTCCACAATCAGTGTCTGCTTGTGACACTACAGCCACTTCCCCTGTGATTCATGCTTGCCAATCCCCTATCCATGACGCAGGGGCAGATGCCTCCCACCCTGCATCTGTCATTGCACATTCACAAACACCATCAGCAACCACTTCCAATTCCTTCTCCCAGTGCAGCATTTAGCTGTCTGAAACCCAGACCTTGGAACACAAACGTAAATACCCAGCCACCCACCCACAGGCCCCAACAATAAATGGGCACATTTCCAGACTGCTTGCCCTGGAAATGTTGCCCTTTATGCTTGTGATCACTGAGGGTTTCCGCAATCTCATGGTGATGGCCAACCCTAGGATCCTCCAGTATTGAATCAGAAGGACAAGGTGGACATGAGTACCTCATGAGTCAGCAGCACCCATGATATTTCCAGTATTAGGTCAAAAACAGGATGGATAGCAGTGTGATTGACCTATTCTGAAAACAGCACCCCTAGTATCTCCAGTATTAGAGAAGAATGATAGGGTGCACAGCAGTGTGAGCAGCATTTTCTTACCCTATTAACCATGATGCCTCCAGTATTAAATGAGATAGATTGCACTGATCAGCATTTTCTCAGGTCTCTCAGGTCAGGTTTTCTCAGGTTTTTCCCAGGTCTCATCAGACCTGGTTATTCTAGTATTAGATCAGAAACACATATTGGATAGCAATGTGAGCAGCCTCTTCTTATCTCCGCACTCTTGGTATCCCCAGTTAATGATCAAAAAGACAGGGTGGATAGTAGTGTAAGCTACCTCTTCTTACATCAACACACCTAGCATCTCTACGTACTGTATTATATCAGAAAGACAGGGTGGACAGCAGTGTGAGCGGCTTCTTCTTACCACAGCACCCCTGTTATCTCCATTATTATGTTAAATATTACAGGGTGTACAAATGTGATGAGCGAGCAAGCTCGCCACTAGTCGATACTTGATCGAGCATCAGGGTACTCAGGTACTCTCAGTACTCGATCTAGTATCGCGATTGCTTGAGCTCCTTGTTCGAGTCCCCACCTCACATGTTTTGCGCCTATTAGACAGCCAATGAACATGCAGAGAACGTCTGCCGTACATGGTAATGCCTTAGCCATGGCAGAGGCCATGGGCCAGGAGAAACTGTGGCTGCTGTGGGAGCACAACAAACACACTCATCCATGAGACCTAGCTCTTTGCAGGGGTACGCGGGACACCACTCTTGAAGCCAGAACAGCGCGAACAGTTGGTTGGATAGCAGATATTGCTTTCAGTATGTTTCCCAGCACCACCCTGCCTTCCACACAGTCCAGTTTCACTAGCTATGAGTCTGGACCACATAATCCTGATCCTCATTCCTCCCACCATAGTGACTCCCAGGAGACAAGTGATCCTACACTCGGACACTCTGAGGAGTTTTTTACATTTACTCTTATTGATTATGGCATCTCGCTCTGCATGTTTCAAGATGGACAAGAGGAGCTTGTGTGTAGTGATGCCCATATTTTTGAGCCGCCATGGTCAGAAGACAATGACAGGGGGGAATAGAGTTTAGTAAAGGTTCCATGCAGAGGGTGGCCAGCAGCACAGAGGGGGAGTGATTTGCAGCACTGCAACAGGCAGGAAGAGGGAACAGGTTGGCCAGAAGGATAAGGCGGGCAACTGTTCCCCTGAGCACCCACATGCAGGAAGATCCCTGGCCAAGGATTAGGTGTTCCCCAGTCTGGCTCATTTTTAAAGAAAGTGTGGATGATAAATGAATGATCATTTGCAACCTGTGCTGTACCTAGATCAGCATGGTCCTGATCATTACCAGCTTACCAACAAGCTCAGGCACATGTCATAAAAGCACCCGACTAGGTGGTCCACAATCAGTGTCTGCTTGTGACACTACAGCCACTTCCCCTGTGATTCATGCTTGCCAATCCCCTATCCATGACGCAGGGGCAGATGCCTCCCACCCTGCATCTGTCATTGCACATTCACAAACACCATCAGCAACCACTTCCAATTCCTTCTCCCAGTGCAGCATTTAGCTGTCTGAAACCCAGACCTTGGAACACAAACGTAAATACCCAGCCACCCACCCACAGGCCCCAACAATAAATGGGCACATTTCCAGACTGCTTGCCCTGGAAATGTTGCCCTTTATGCTTGTGATCACTGAGGGTTTCCGCAATCTCATGGTGATGGCCAACCCTAGGATCCTCCAGTATTGAATCAGAAGGACAAGGTGGACATGAGTACCTCATGAGTCAGCAGCACCCATGATATTTCCAGTATTAGGTCAAAAACAGGATGGATAGCAGTGTGATTGACCTATTCTGAAAACAGCACCCCTAGTATCTCCAGTATTAGAGAAGAATGATAGGGTGCACAGCAGTGTGAGCAGCATTTTCTTACCCTATTAACCATGATGCCTCCAGTATTAAATGAGATAGATTGCACTGATCAGCATTTTCTCAGGTCTCTCAGGTCAGGTTTTCTCAGGTTTTTCCCAGGTCTCATCAGACCTGGTTATTCTAGTATTAGATCAGAAACACATATTGGATAGCAATGTGAGCAGCCTCTTCTTATCTCCGCACTCTTGGTATCCCCAGTTAATGATCAAAAAGACAGGGTGGATAGTAGTGTAAGCTACCTCTTCTTACATCAACACACCTAGCATCTCTACGTACTGTATTATATCAGAAAGACAGGGTGGACAGCAGTGTGAGCGGCTTCTTCTTACCACAGCACCCCTGTTATCTCCATTATTATGTTAAATATTACAGGGTGTACAAATGTGATGAGCGAGCAAGCTCGCCACTAGTCGATACTTGATCGAGCATCAGGGTACTCAGGTACTCTCAGTACTCGATCTAGTATCGCGATTGCTTGAGCTCCTTGTTCGAGTCCCCACCTCACATGTTTTGCGCCTATTAGACAGCCAATGAACATGCAGAGAACGTCTGCCGTACATGGTAATGCCTTAGCCATGGCAGAGGCCATGGGCCAGGAGAAACTGTGGCTGCTGTGGGAGCACAACAAACACACTCATCCATGAGACCTAGCTCTTTGCAGGGGTACGCGGGACACCACTCTTGAAGCCAGAACAGCGCGAACAGTTGGTTGGATAGCAGATATTGCTTTCAGTATGTTTCCCAGCACCACCCTGCCTTCCACACAGTCCAGTTTCACTAGCTATGAGTCTGGACCACATAATCCTGATCCTCATTCCTCCCACCATAGTGACTCCCAGGAGACAAGTGATCCTACACTCGGACACTCTGAGGAGTTTTTTACATTTACTCTTATTGATTATGGCATCTCGCTCTGCATGTTTCAAGATGGACAAGAGGAGCTTGTGTGTAGTGATGCCCATATTTTTGAGCCGCCATGGTCAGAAGACAATGACAGGGGGGAATAGAGTTTAGTAAAGGTTCCATGCAGAGGGTGGCCAGCAGCACAGAGGGGGAGTGATTTGCAGCACTGCAACAGGCAGGAAGAGGGAACAGGTTGGCCAGAAGGATAAGGCGGGCAACTGTTCCCCTGAGCACCCACATGCAGGAAGATCCCTGGCCAAGGATTAGGTGTTCCCCAGTCTGGCTCATTTTTAAAGAAAGTGTGGATGATAAATGAATGATCATTTGCAACCTGTGCTGTACCTAGATCAGCATGGTCCTGATCATTACCAGCTTACCAACAAGCTCAGGCACATGTCATAAAAGCACCCGACTAGGTGGTCCACAATCAGTGTCTGCTTGTGACACTACAGCCACTTCCCCTGTGATTCATGCTTGCCAATCCCCTATCCATGACGCAGGGGCAGATGCCTCCCACCCTGCATCTGTCATTGCACATTCACAAACACCATCAGCAACCACTTCCAATTCCTTCTCCCAGTGCAGCATTTAGCTGTCTGAAACCCAGACCTTGGAACACAAACGTAAATACCCAGCCACCCACCCACAGGCCCCAACAATAAATGGGCACATTTCCAGACTGCTTGCCCTGGAAATGTTGCCCTTTATGCTTGTGATCACTGAGGGTTTCCGCAATCTCATGGTGATGGCCAACCCTAGGTACACGGAACCCAGGCTCCACTATTTTTCATGGTACACTGTCCCGGCCTTATATCAGTACATGTCCAGTAACATCACCCCTGCTCTGACCATTGCATTTACTGGCCCTACATATAGACAAGTTCTTGTGACCAGAGATGCTACATTTCCCTGACAGTACACTGGGTGAGCCTAGTTGTGACCGGAATGGGGTTAGACCCTGGGACGGTACACGTGCTTTCAATGCTGATGATTGCAGACCCTATTTCTATCAGGGTTTCCTCCACCTCCTACATCAGTTCTTGCACCCCCTTCTCCTCATCCTCCATCTCAGAATTGTCATCGATATCAGTCGTAAGCTGGAAGCACTGCTTGTTGACAAACAGACAAATTGCTGAAGCTAATTTGTTTAGGTGAAAAACAGCACACTGCCACAGAGTTGTTGAAAGGTATAACAGACCACACAGATCTGTGGCTCTCACCGTTGAACCCACAACTAGGCATGGTTGTGTGTGATATTGGCCGTAACCTGGTGGCGCCTCTGAAGCTTAGCAAGCTCGCACACGTAGCATGCCTGGCACACATGCTCAACTTAGTAGTTCATTGGTTTCTGATAACCTACCCAGATTTGCCTGAGCTGCTTGTGAAGGTACGCCGCATGTATGCCCATTTCCAGTAAGCTACAGCTGCTGTTGGTCTGGTAGTGCCGCAGCTTCTCTTGCAAGTGCCAGCTCACCAACTAGTCTGTGATGTGACAACACACTGGAACTCCACATTGCATATACAGTTGTGTGAAAAAATGTTTGCCCCCTTCCTGATTTCTTATTCTTTTGCATGTTTGTCACAGTTAAATATTTCAGATCACCAATCAAATTTAGATATTAGACAAAGGCAACACAAGTAAACACAAAATGCAGTTTTTAAATGAAGGTGTTTATTAAGGGAAAAAGAAATCTAAACCTACAAGTCCCTGTGTGAAAAGTGATTGCACCCTGTATAGACATGGGGGTTCAGTTAGTGCTCTAGTCCGCTGGTCTTTAACCGCATAAATCAGGGCTAATCCCAATGAAGGCCCGCTCTCCTTTCACCATGGAGATAATACTACTCAGTCAACACATGGTGAGGGTAAAACAGTGTGGCAATACTTTATTGAACGACAAAATACAATAACATATAGAACAGTTTTGTACTGGCTAGGCTAGAGCAGTAGTTGAATGCCAGGTAGAACATGCCAGTCGGTATTCCAGTCAGCCTCTGGAAATAACAACCGACAAGTGGGCATGGATGTCTGATAACTGTGAGGTTCTCAAAAACTTTGAGCAAATAACCAAGATGTGAGTGGCAATGACAGTATAATCAGTGTAACCTTCCTGTTTATTTGTCTTGTGAAACGCTCTCAAGCTTTGCATGTGGACCAGATGGAGATGGAGGAAGAATGTACACCGTGATACTACCCAGCCCAGCCTCATCTCATCTCATCTCATCTCAACTTCTTGGTGTGGATTGGGTGATAATGAGGTGAAGGGGAGGAGGAACAGGAGATGGTTGCCTGCGCTAGAGAGGGAACAACTGACACCAGCTTCATCCAGTCTGTTCAGCACGGATAGGCTGAGGAGGAGGAGGAGATGGCGAGTCATCCTCCTGGTGGAGACAGAGATGTCTTGCATGTTGGGAGTCTGGTACACATGGCTGACTTTATGACCCACTGTCTTTCCCGTGACCCTCATGTTATATTCATTTTGACCAACACTGATTACTGATTGTTCACCCTTCTCGACCCATGCTACAAGAAGAACTTTCCATTTCTTCTTCCAGTGACAGAGAGGGCTAGTAAAATGGTGCAATATTAGATAGACACAAAGAATGATGCCCAATGGTATTATATAGAGTTATCAAAATAAAATCACTATTTATATATAAGCAAATGATCAATTAAATGCCATAGAGCCACCTTATGTGTAAGGCCGGTGTCACACTAGCGAGTTTTACGGACATATGAGAGGTGCAGAAAATACGGATTGCATATGGTACAATGATTCTCTATGGCCCAGCTCCTATCTGCCGTATTTTACTGATCCATATTATACGGTCTTGTGCAACCGCAGAAAATCGCAGCATGCTGCGTTTGTCACCGTATTGCGCAAAAAAATCACCAATGAAAGTCTATGGGGGCGAGAAAAATACGGATTACACACGGGAATCATGCTGAAGTCTAAGAGCGCCGTTTGTGCTCGAAACGCGTCCAGCGACTACATGGTAGCTTCCATCCAAATGATGTAATTTTTCGCTTGTCAGCAGTTTTCCAAATTTTAATATGTTTAAATAAATTTTTGATACTTTTTATTCCTGGAGCTGGATTTTTCTTTCCATGTGCACATGTTTTGATACTACAGCATGGGCACATCCCTTTTCAGGGGGGAAGCAACTGGCAAAATTTACTTTTGTATTGTATTGAACAGACTGGCAAACCAGCAGGCAGCACTATTTTGAATCCTAACAATACGGTCAACAATCATGTTGCAGATAGTTCTGCAAGAAGGCACTCATGGGTCAGTCTCTTTCAAGAGTTACAAGTCCATCGTGTGTTGGTGGTGGGATAACACTCAAGCTTGCTTCCTCCATCCCCTCCTGGCAAACATGGACAACTGAGAGGGAATCATTATCCTCTTCAAATGCTAACTGTTGCAGGTCCATCACCTCTTCCTTCTCATCCTTCTCCAATTGTTCACCCCATGGCAACCACCTGTGAGATGACAGACCCGAACTTAGAGATATTGTTAACCCTTCTGCATCCTCCTCTGCTTCCTCCTCTTCCCCCAGGACCACCACTACCTCCTCCAGCAAACTATTCAAAGTGTGCTCCAGCATGTAGATGACAGTAATAGTGATGCTGATGATGGCATCGTCAGCGCTAATCATCTTAGAAGCCATTTCAAAAACGTGCAGAAGGGTGTAGAGGTCCTTCATCTGTGTCCACTACGCAAGTGTGAATTGCACCACGTCCGTAGTGCGTTGTGCCAGGCTATGCAAAATGTCATACTTCACAAGGTCTTAGTGCTGCTGCCACAGTCACTGCAACATGTGCAGAGTTGAATTCCACGGTGTAGTCACATCGCATATCAACTGGTTAACCAGTAGGTCAAAAGATCTCTATACCAACTTAAGTGGAATGGTGGAAGTAAGCACACAATGACAGTGATTTCTGCATCAGCGCATCCAGGCTGGGACAGTGGTGGAGGAATTGCTGTACCATTGGGTTGAGGATACGAGCCATGCAAGGCACATGTGTGTGAGCTTATCCCAGTGTAGGGCCTCCACAAAGTTTGCACCCTTATCGCACATGGCCTTTCCTGGCTCCAGGTTGAGTGGAGACAGCCAATGCTCAAATTCGGCATGGATAGCTGTCCATAACTCTTGATCTGTATGACTGTGATCTCCAAGGCACAGTAATTTAAACACTACCTAATTGTGGTGAGCCCTGGCTGCGCAGTACGGAAGTGGGGGTTTATCTCTGCCGGGTTGGAATGGGTGCCTCATTAAGGCAGAGATTGAAGGTGCAGGTGGAGTCCCTAGAGGAGGTGGAGGAGTTAGAAGCCCTGGAGGAAGTGTTAGATACAGAGGTTTGTCCTGCAAGCCCTTGGGATTTCAAGACTTGGTGTCTAGCGATTTAGTTCTCATGCCATGGTGCATACTAGTTTACTTTTCCAACTCTATTTAGTAGCTTAGTTCTCCAACCCCTGTTGTATGTTAGTTTAGTTCTCCATGTTCTGCTGTGTATTTGTTTTGTTTTACAACCCTAACTGTTTAGTAGTTTAGTTGTCTTGTACTTTTATTCTCCATCTTATGGTGTGTAATGCTTTAGTTAGACAACTTTAGGCATTTAGTAGGTTATTTCATCAAGCCCTGTTGTCTAGTAGTTTAGTTTTCCTTCTCATGGTGTTTAGTGGTGTAGTTCTGTATCTCCAAGCACCCTGCAAGCCTTGGAGATTCCAAGACTTATGGAGCAGCCTCATCATGACTGCCCCCACCAGCCACCATAGTCACCCAGTGTGACCAGTCAGCGAGATGTAACGCCCCTGTCCATGCTAGCTCATCCAGGTGTCAGTGTTGAAATGCACCCTTTTAGACATAGAATTTTTCAGGGACCGGGTGATGTTGTCTGCGACATGCTGTTGTAGCGCAGGCACATCTTTCTTAGTGAAGTATTTGTGACTGGGCAACTGGTACTGGGTGACTGCAATGGTCATCAGCTTTTAGAAACCATCTGTATCCACAAAGCAGAAAGGCTGCATTTCCATGGCCAACAGATTGGATTGGCCATCCATCCAATAATTACAGAGATCACAGGTCGTGAGTCACGCAGAACCACCCGCTGTGATCTTTGAGGCCAAGAGCTATCCGCTGGCCCCTATTGTCCAGACAATTACACGATTGGGCGACGATCAACCGAGGAGGCCGCAGGCTGTTCACAATAATTAGTTCTAATAAAAATAATAGTCAGCATGCAGCATATCCACCTGTGGATTTCAATGCATGGCATATGTGTATATACCTCCGTACCATCATTAATAACTCCATTATAACCGCACACTCCTCGTTACCACCACCAATCCTGTTTTAAAAAAAATAAATAAATACAGGCCTGTTGGTCGCCATTCTTCTTTGGAGGCTCACACCATCAGGGTCTTCCTTCCCCTCTCGTGCAGAGTAGTGGTTATATAACGTCTCCCAGGCTCACCCATTGACTTCCTTGACCACTTTTCTGCCTTGCTGCCACACTTCATGTCTTCAGAATTTCCAACCCTTATCATGGGAGACTTCAACAGCCCCACCTCCCCAACTGCATTCCAGCTTCTATCTCGAGCCATTTCTCATGGCCTCTCACAACTTTCAACTTCTGAGGCACACAAAGACGGTAACGCCCTTGATCTGGTCTTTGTCCGGCTCAGTTTAATCTCCTACCTAGATAACCCACCTCTTACCCTTTGTTCCCCATGAAATTAGGATTATAACCACAACTTACACATTTTTAGGTGCTCCCTAAGAACACATCTGTTTAGAGTGGCCTTTCACATTCCTTAATCAAAGTCCTTTTCATATATAGCCTATTCTCTGTACTTTTCTGAACATAATTAACCGTCAAACTCAAATGTACCCACAAGTCTCATGCAGCCTTCATCTACCCCCATCTTCTTAAAATGGTTGAATCATCATTGTAAATAAGCACCTGTACTTTGTGTCACCACCACCTCATTGTAGGTTGTAAGCTCTGAAGATCAGGGTCATCAATTTTTTGCTTTAATTGCTTGATAATCTTAAACGTGGTAACGTTTAACTGTTTTATATGAACTGCTGACTTCTAAAGCTCTGGGGAATGTGTTTGCGATATATTAAAACCCGTTATTATTATTAGTAGAATGAAGATGGAGAAATTCAAGCTGTTAGCTTTGCCATGTCTAGCAGGAAAGAATCTTTTACGTGAGCACAACTACACAAACAAGAGTTTGCTGCTGTGCTGACACAGGGTGGAGTAGGGTGAACAAGACAAGCTGCTGGACTGTGAGAGAGATGCATGCGGAGATGTTACAGTGGATTGAGAAAGATGGGGTGTGCTTGGTATGAAAGATCAGTCAAAAACCGCAGGCATGTCCAATTCTGTATCAGCTGACAGGCTCTCAGTCACCCCAACTGTAGGGGGTAAACAAGTGGAGGTTCTTCAGTTAGAGATCTGTGTGACAACACTTGCCACAGTGAGGGAGGAGGAAGAATCAGAAGATGCAGTTGATGGGGTGGACGGTAGTTGGCGATTCCCGCTAGTTTGCATTTTAGCACAGTGACATTCCCAGATTAACGCATGCTGATCGCGCTTGTGCCGGTTCATGCATGATGTAGTATTGAAATTATTTCATTTTTTCTTTTACTCTACTATGTATTTTTTTTTAAAGTTGACAGCTAACATGATTTTTTAGATTTTTGCCGGTCTGCAAAAAAGACCCAAGATAGGCAACTTGCAGAACTGCGAACGCTGCTGTCCCCTACCAGAGTTGGGGTTCAGGATGCATTGGTTGTCATGGTTGCATTACTCAGTGTCTACGTAACCTCCTCGTCTGCCTCTTCCTCCTCCTCCTCTGCTGAGCTACTCAGCTGCATGCCTCTGGGTTTACACCAAGTGTGATCCACTACCTCATCGTCCTCTTCTCTGTTCTCCCACTCCTGCCCTGAGAGTAATGCTCCTCCTTTTCCTGCACTGACAGCATAGCACAGTCCGCGTGCACCTCAAGTATCTGAGTCTCATCAGGATCATCTCCACTCCCCCCTGTTTAACATCTGTTGACGAGGGTTTGGATTATGCTCGGATCCTACTTTATCCGGCCGTGGATCAAACTGAAAAAAAAATTGGTCATCGGTGCAGATGATTTCCTCCTCTTGACTGCGTGAATCTTTGGAGCACACTTCTGATGCCCATGGCATAGAATGTGTGAACAGATCTGCAGACTCAGCCATCTGTGGTTCCCTACAATCAGATGGGCAGTTGGAGAGTTGTGACGTGGGGGAAACCAAGGGTAATTGGGGTGCCACCTCTGAAGACTGTAGTGTGCGTGATGTTAAGGTGGAGGGAGCAGAGGCCACTTGATGCAGTGCTTGCTATCTACTGAAGCACATGTTCTTACTGGCCTTCATCTACAAAGCGTACTGCTATGCTGCCCAGGCAAGGGAGTCGGGTAGCCAATCCAGAAACAGAAGTTGTAAAAATGCTGCGCAATCGCTCAATGGAGCAAAACAAACCTACTTCTCATCTCTCATATCATACCTTTCTCACAACTCTAAACAGATATTCAGTACTTTCAATTCTCTCCTCTATCCTACAGCTTCCCTTCCCTCTCCCCTCATCTCAGCTGAAGACTTTGCCCCATTCTTCACTTTGCTTAGGGTGTGCACATACTCCCTCCCTCCTAAAGGGACCATGTTCATCACCCTAAGGGGTTCCCAGCCAATAGCTTGGCAACATCTTTTTAAATAATGAGGTGCCTGACAAATGTTCTTAATTTGCCTTGCATGCTTTCTAGTTGTCACATTCCCCAGGTCCGCCCTGCTGATTGTCTACCCTGTATCTGTCTGCTTGACTACTGTGCTCGTACCTGTCTGTTCTCTTCTGTCCATCAGCCGGTCCAGCCTTCACTTGCCTGTGCTCCTCTGTTTAACAACCAGTCCAGCAGGCACCTGCCATGCCCATGTGTTTAACACCCAGTCCAGCCCGCACCTGCCATTGCCCATCTGTGTAACACCTGGTCCAGTCCACACCTGCCAGTTCCCATCTGTGTAAAACCCGGTCCAGTCCACACCTGCCAGTGCCCATCTGTCTAACACCCTGTCCAGCCCGCAACAGCTATTGCCCATCTATGTAACAACCGGTCCAGTCCACACCTGCCAGTGCCTATCTGTGTAACATCCAGTCCAGCCCACACCTGCCAGAGCCCACCTAGCTACACCTTTCCAGGCTTTCCAAGGGCTATGGCACAGTGGTTCCACAACCTTGCACGTTACAGTCTCCATCTGTTGGGTTGGCTGTAGTGGAAGAGGTGTCAGTCCCCATTTTGCTAGTTCTAGTCTGGTGAAATTTATGCCACGTTGGTAGTGTCTGCTAATTTTTCTAAATGTGTAGACTCCTGTTTGGGTCTCCTTCATGTGTGTTGCCTGTAGCACTAGGCCTCCAAGACCAGCAGCCTTTCACCTCCTTTGAGTCAACTACCCATGCTACTATCCTTACATTTTTCTGACAATAGTCTACGAAACAGATATTTGTGCTACGTAACAGCATAAAAGCAGGTTGAGCTGTGGCATGTGGTATCAGTGCTCCCAGGACAGCAGGCCTACACTGATGCTTCACCCACCTCGTCTTAATTTGAAGTTCAATTCAAAGCTGTAAATGCTGGCCCAGACCCTGATAACTCACGCACGACTTATTGCTGCCGTGCCATTCTAAAATTTGTACTGTGGGTGAATTGAGGCCACTTTCCTGGTGTCTGCCCCTCATTTGATGTGTTATGGCAGCTTTTTGCCAATTTGAATGTGCTGTGTATGCATTGGTTTTAGCCTCCCATTGAGTTGAATGGCGTTCGGCGAATATTCGACTAATAAATCGGTGAATATTGCAGATTTGGTGATTGTATTTGCTCATCTCTGCTCTTAATCCACCACATCAACAAGGTCATCAGGCAGTCCTCACTCAAAATCTTTACAGGGTAATCAGACAACCCTCGTTCAAAATATTTATAAGGTCATCAAGTGGCCCTCACTTTAAAACTTTATAGGGTCAACAGGCGGTGCTCACTCAAAATGAACAATTAGTGGATTAATCCAGACTTCTCAACCCCACAGATAACAGCAGTGGAACATAAAGCCAATTCAAATGTAGGGTCATCAGGCGCCATCACTCAAAATCTTTATAGGGTTATCATGTGGCCCTCACTTAAAATGAACAAGGCCTGGATTGATCCAGACTTCTCAACTCCACCGCATGAATACAGTGAAACATTAAGCCAATTCAAATGTAGGGTCACCAGACGGCCCTCATTCAAGATCTTTATAGAATTATCATGCGGATCTCACTCAAAATGAACAAGGTCTGGATTGGCCCAGACATCTCAACCTCACAGCAGCGGAAACATAAAGCCATTTCAAAAGTAGGGTTATTAGGCGGCCCTCATTCCAAATTTTTACAGAGTCATTATGCATCACTTTCTCGAAATTTTTATAATGCCAGTGTCATGCTCGCGCCCAGACTGGTTGGCGCGAGTGTGTGGGGGTGTGGCCCCACTGGACCACAGACCAAACTTCCCTGGAAGGGGTGTAACTGGAGCCTCTGATGGTGAGGTCAGACTTGTGCAATAGGAAGCTACCAGGTACCACTCCAGGGTGGTGTCTGGCGGTGGCTGCTGATCCCACCGGGGAATGGAACATAGACAGGCAAGCGGGCACAGCTGGCACTCTGGAAGACAGGTGGACACGGCTGGGACACAGGCAGGCGGATGGGTACAACAGAGACAGTGGCAGGCAGGTGGGTACGGATGGCTCTCTGCTAGGCAGGCAGGTACAGCTGGATCTAGCATGACTGGCGGAGAAGGCTGGCACACTGGAAGAACCGTTAGGGACCGTTCTGCAGGCAGGTATGTTAAACAGGTAAGAACCTGTTCAGACAGGAGGACTTAAGAATAGGTAGAGAAAGACCACAAGAGCGGATGCAGAGCGAAAGCACAGGAGCTAAGTGCAGAAACTCAGGAGGCGGAGCCAAGAGCAGGAGGCGGAGCCAAGAGCAGAAGCTCAGGAGGCGGGGCCAAGAGCAGGAGACAGAGCCACATGCAGAAACACAGGAGGCGGAGCCAAGAGCAGGAGGCGGAGCCACGTGCAGAATCGCAGGAGGCGGAGCCAAGAGCAAGAGACGTAGAACCGCAATGAGCGGAGCCAGGTAGAACTTCAAGTAGTGGAGCCGCTGAGCGGAGCCGCAGAGCAAAGCCACAGAGTGCAGAGCAAGGTCAGAGTGCAGAGCAAAGCTACAGAGAGCTGAGCTGAGAGAAAAGCCACAAAGTGCAGAGCTGAGAGCAGAACAAAGTCAGAGTGCAGAGCTGAGTGCAGAGCAAGACACAGAGTGTAGAGCTGAGAGCTAAGCCACAGAGTGCAGAGCTGAGAGCAGAGCAAAGTTAGAGTGCAGAGCAAGACACAGAGTGCAGAGCCCATAGCAAAACCACAGAGATCAGACCAGGGTCACAGAATGCAGAGCAAGGAGCAAAGCAAGGTCACACAGAGCAGAGCCGAAAGCAGAGCAAAGCAAGATACAGAGTGCAGAGCTGAAAGCAGAGCAAAGCCACAGAGTGCAGAGCAAGAAGCAAAGCAAGGTTGCAGAGAGCAGAGCTGAAAGCAGAGCAAAGCAAGACAAAGAGTGCAGAGCAGAGCAAAGCTAGATACAGAGTATGCACAGCAGAGAAAGCAAACCAAGACAGGGATATAAACGAACACAGGAACAGGACTAGACTAAGAGTCAGGAACGAGACAAGGCACAGAGACATGGACACAAGCCAGGGTACGATGCCCCTCTGGGTGGCGGACATAGGCCAGGGTACGAAGCCCCGCTGGGTGGCTATACAAGGACATAGGCCAGGGTACTAAGCCCCATTGGGTGGCTACACAGGACACACACCAGGGTACAACGCCCCCCTGGGTGGCAGACATGAGAGTTAAAGAGACGGGGCCTGGCACCTCAGCAGCTAAGAACTGACTGAGGGAGTAAGTTGCACAGGCCCCCACCAATGGGTGGGGATCTCTTAAATACAAGAAGCCTCATGGCAATTGGCCGGGGACAACGTAGCAAGGTGCACACAGACTCAATAAAACACAGGAGTTGCCGGCGCCACCCCCCTATGCACACAGACAGAGCATGCACAGAGCAAGCAGCAGACATGAGGCATACAGCATGGAGCTGGCAGCAGAGAGAAGTCACAACAAGGCCCAGTGAAGTGAGTTTGAGTGTAATGCAGGTGGGGGATGGGAGGCCATGCAGTGATGCCAGCAGGGTTGTTACAGCCAGTATGCATCACTCTCTCCAATTCTTTACAGAATATTTATGCGTCACTCTCCCATGACCCTTGTGTTATATTCATCTTGACCAAAAAGAGTACTGGTTGGTCACCCTGCTAGACACATGCTACAAGGATAACCTTGCATGTCTCCTTCCTATGGCGGAGAGGTCTACTAAAATAGTGCAGTACCAGAAGGCCATTGTGAAAAGATGATGAAAAAATCCCAACAGACAATGCTAGTGGCAGGGAGCAAGCTTCCTTGCCCAACCAAGGAGGAGAGTCAAGAGAGACACACACCAGGTACTGAAGAAGTAGAGGTAAACTGTCAAAAGCTTGGGCCAATTTCATGACATCCTCCCAGCATCCAGACTCTGATGACTAGGTATGTTTGACAAGGAGGGAGAAAGTTTTAGCGATGGTCAAGCAATACATCACCAACCAACCCAGCGGACGCCCTAATTCCTCTGTGACCTTCAACTATTGGATTGCAAAGCAGGACACCTGGCATAAACTGTCCCTCTATGCCTTGGACGTGTTGGGCTATTCTGCTGCTAGTGTCTTGTTTGGGTGGGTTTTTATTGCCACCGGGGGTCATAACAGACATGCACTTTTGCCTGTCAACAGAAAATGCTGACAGGTTTACTGTGATAAAAACGAACAAAGCCTGTATTAGCCCTGACTTTTCCACACCACCAGATGACAGCAGCACATAAAGTGTTATTAATCTTCAATATTTGAATGAGGACCTCCAGTTTTTGCCTTCAAGGGTGTATGGATGACCCTTCTTAAAAAATGATTTATGGTTTAGCACTGTGTGAGGAGCCTTTATGAGTGTAGAAATAACAGAACTATACTTTTTCTCTGGCTCTGCGCTGTGTGCAGAGCACTTATGAGTGTAGAGGTTGCACAACTACAATTTCTTAATTATTTTATGAGACACTCCAGTTGGTGCATTCAAGAGTGTATGGATGACCCTGCTTGTAATTTTTGGCAGTCTTTGCACTATGTGCAGAGCCTTTATGAGTACTGAAGTACAACAACTACAATTTCTTTATTTTTTTAGGCCCTCCAGTTGGTGCCTTCAAGGGTATATGGTGTAATGTAGAAAAAAGCACCACTGAAATAAAGCACACCACGTCATATGTATACAAAATACAAAAGAGGATTTTATTGATACAACACACATGGGTTAAAACATAACTATTCTTCCTTTTGTAGGATATATACATTTCTCTGCTAGAGTCATACTTGTGTGACGGGTTATAAAGTTCAGATTAACAGTACCATGAGCCAGTAGTTGTATAGACCATGTTTAGGTATTTTATTATGCATGAATTGTTATGTGGATTTCATTTCTAATGGACCAGGTTCTCTGCTATGTTGCATTTTTAGTTATGTTTTAACCCATGTGTGTTGTATCAATAAAAGCCTCTTTTGTATTTTGTATACATATGACGTGGTGTGCATTATTACAGTGGTGCTTTTTTCTACATTATACAATTCGGTATTCACCATTATCTGCACCCCATTTTGATTTTGATTTATAATCATGTTATGGTAGAGCGCCAGGTGCTTTTCCTGTCTTCGAGGGTATATGGATGACCTTTCTTCAAATTTTTTATGGCTTTGCACTGTTAGTACAGCCTTTATGAGAGTAGAAGTACCACAGCTACACTTTCTTATATTTTTATGAGACCCTCCAGTTGGTGCCTTCAAGGGTGTACGGGTGGCCCCGCTTGTAATTTTTTGCAGGCTTTCCAATGTGTGCAGAGCTTTTATGAGTGTACGAGTACCACAACTACACTTTGCTCATAATATTTGGATGAGGCACTACACTTGGCGCCTTCAAGGGTGTATGGATGACACTGCATGTAATTTTTGGCAGGCTTTGCACTTAGCGCATAGCCTTTATGAGTCTAGGAGTACTAATACAGGACAATTTGAACAGAATGTGTATGAGGCCCTCCTTTATGTCTAATACAGGGTGTATCTGAGTCCGTCTTCCATCACATTTTTGCAGTTCTTTCTTCCTTAATATATTACACTGAAATGTCCATTTTTTTTTATAAAAATCAAATTTTGGTTTATTTAAATTATTATTTTTTTTAATTCCTTTTAAAATTTTGCCTTACATACAAGTCATTTTACAGGAAAGAATGTTTCTTAAAAATATTTGCCTGTAAACTCCAATTTCTCCTCAATTTTGAATGTTTCATTGCCAGTCCTTAAAATGGAGCAAAAGTGTGATACCATTGTTCTCAGCGGGAATCTTGGAGTTAGAAATGCTTCTAGGGGTCTTTCTCATGCTGTTCTGTTTCCATTCAGCAATTTTTTCATCATTTTCAACATTTTCACTGCCTTTTACAATTGACTCCCATTATACTCGTTACTTGAAATGAGCACTCGAGCATTAGGAAATGCTCCGTTCGAGTAAGGAGCATCCGAGCACTTTAGTACTCTCTCATCCCTAGTCATTTTGTGTCACTCTCTCCAAATTTTTAGAAGGCCATTATGCGTCAAACTCTTTAAGTTTTTAGAGGGCCATTATGTGTCACTCCCTCCAAATTTTATATAGTCATTATGTGTCACTCTCTCCAAATTTTTAGAGAGACCTCATGCAGCATTTGTTCAAAATTTTTGTCTTCCATGGTGTATTGTAGTCCCTACTTCTAATTTTTGGAAGCCCTTGCACTTATTGCATAGGCTTTATGAGTCTAGGAGTCCCTCTACAATTTTAACAGAATCTGTATGAGGCTTTCCTATATGTCTAATCTAGGTTGCATCGGAGTCCACATTCCCTCTAGTATTTGACAGTTCTTGCATTGTCCGCATAGTCCCTCCTTCATAACTTAAACAGGATGTGACTGACCATGTCCCACAAAACACATGCCCAGATCAGGTAGTTAAATGTTCAATTTGCATTTACTGATGACTACCGGTGGGTGCAGTTTTATTTCCCCCTCTACTATGTGATCTACTGTAGTCATTAGCAGCAGAGAAATATAATGAGAGATGGCCCGGCTATTAAGGGGAGGAGGAAGCTAGTTTTTTTTTTTTCGCTTTTTAATTTTGCCTTATATACAAGTCATTATACAGGAAAGAATGTTTCCTAACAGTTTTCCTGTAAAATCCATTTTCTCTTTGGTTTTATGTTTTATTGTAAATCCGTAAATGTTGCATAATACTCTGACAACATTGTTCCCAGTAGCGACCTGGAAGTCAGAGATGCATCCAGGCATCTTCCACATGCTGTTCTCATTCCATTTGAGTGCTGTTTACATCCATTTCAGAGATTTTCCTGCCCAACAGCCCTGCGGGTAGTTTTCTGGAAAACTGCTTTAGCTTTTCATTGAGTTCCATTATATTCATGACTCAATCTGAGCCCATCTGAGCATCCAACCTGATCAATTTGAGTAGATGAATAGAGGACAACAGTGTGAGCGGCTTCTTCTTACCTTAGCACTCCTAGAATCTCCAGTATTAGATCACAAAGATATTTTGGACAGCATTGTGAGCAGCCTCTTCTTACCTCAGTACTCCTGATAACTCTAGTATTAGATCACAAAAAAAAAGTAGACAGCAGTGTGAGCAGTGTCTTTTTCCTTCAACACTTCTGGTTTCTTCACAATTAGATCAGAAAGTGGACAGCAGTGTGAGTGGTCTCATCTTACCTCAGCACCCAGTATCGCCAGTATTAGAGAAGAACAATAAAGTGCACAGCAGTGTGAGCAGCTTCTTCTTACCACAGCACCTGTGATATATCCAGTATTTGATTACATAGACAGGGTGCACAGCAATGTAAGCAGCTTTTTTTTTTATCTCAGGAGACCTGGTTGGTCTAGTATTAGATCACAAAGACAAGTTGAACATTACTGTGAGCAACCTATTCTTACCTCCACACTCCTAGAATCAGATCACAAAGACAGGCGACAGTCGATTCAACTACCTCGTCTTACACCAGCACTTCTGGTATCTCCACAATTAGATCAGAAAATCAGGATGGGCAGTGGTGTAAGCAGCTCCTTCTTACCTCAGCACTCCGGGTATGTCTAGTATTAGATCAGAAAGACAAGGTAGATAGAAGTGTGAGTGGCCTCCTCTTACCTCAGCACCTCTAGTATCTCCAGCATTGAATCAGAAAGACAGGGTGTACAGTAGTGTGAGTGGCTTCAAAATAAATAAAAGTTAGGGCACATGCTCACATGCTTTAGATCCTTGTACTCTTGTACTTTGTACATATACACCTTCCCCCACACACATCTTTTTTGGGCTGTGCATCTTGTCTGTATGCAGTAGCTTTCCATGTCCAGGTGCAAAACATTCACGGCTAGGTCCTACTTTGCTCTCATCTATTTTGAGGCCTACTGGCACATAACAAGGTGAAATACTAGCGATGGGGAACACCCTGACTGGATACATCTTGTCGCAGTGGGATGGCTTTTGCATTTTTGAATCAAAACAGTGTCAGCTTAGTACCCTATATTATTTACATGTACTATTACTATTTATTTATATACTTACTGCAGGGTATATGCTAATTATTTTAATTTTTTTATCCTTGGCTTTATCTGTTGCCACAGTGTGAATGTGCACCTACGCTTTGCACTTATATCAATAGGTGTGCTGGCAAATTTTTTCGATTTTGCATTATCTGAAGTATTATGTCAAATTCACAGGGTGCACAGCATGGTATGCAGCCTCATCTTGCCTCAGTACCTTTGGCATCTCCATTATTAGATCAGAAGGACAGGGTGTGCAGCAGTGTGAGCAGCTATTTCTTACCTCAGCATTCCTAGTATCTCTAGTTTTAGATAAGAAAAATAGGGTGGACAGCAGTGTGAGCAGCCTCTTCTTACCTCATGACCCATAGTATCTCCACCATTAGATCAGATAGACAGGGTGGACAGTAGTGGGAGAGGATCAGAATACAGTGAGAACACATTTTACTACACATGAAGGTGGAGGCAGAGTTTCTACTGCACATGCTCACATGCAGATATCCTATTAACATTTCAGAACAAGTTTTAGTCAGTGTTAGGCTGCTTTCACACATCAGTTTTTTGCCGTCAGGCTCAATCCAGTTGCTTGACGGATCGACAGATCCATCATAAATTGTGAAAAACTGATGCGACGGATCCATTTTTCCGCCAGATCCGACTAGCGGATCTGGCAAAAAACGAATCTGTCACATCAGTTTTTCATCCATTTCTTCTGTTTTTTTTATCAGTTTTACGACGGATTACGACTAGTGTTGAGCGATACCGTTCGATACTTGAAAGTATCGGTATCGGATAGTATCGGCCGATACCCGAAAAGTATCGGATATCGCCGACACCGATACCCGATACCAATACAAGTCAATGGGACACCAAGTATCGGAAGGTATCCTGATGGTTCCCAGGGTCTGAAGGAGAGGAAACTCCCCTTCAGGCCCTGGGATCCATATTAATGTGTAAAATAAAGAATAAAAATAAAAAATATTGATATACTCACCCTCTGACGTGCCCTGGTTGTAACCGCCAGCCTCCATTCATAAGAATGAGCGCTTGAAAGTCCTTAGATGACGTCGCGGCCTGTGATTGGCCGCGGAGCGGTCACGTGACCGCAACGCGACCAATCACAAGCCGTGACGTCATCTAAGGTCTTTCAAGCGCTTGAAAGTCCTTAGATGACATCGCGGCCTGTGATTGGTCGCGGAGCGGTCACGTGACCGCAACGCGACCAATCACAAGCCGTGACGTCATCTAAGGTCGAACAGAGGCTGGCGGTTACAACCAGGGCGCGTCAGAGGGTGAGTATATCAATATTTTTTATTTTTATTCTTTATTTTACACATTAATATCGATCCCGATACCGATTCCCGATACCACAAAAGTATCGGATCTCGGTATCGGAATTCCGATACAGCAAATATCGGCCGATACCCGATACTTGCGGTATCGGAATGCTCAACACTAATTACGACAGATTGATTTTTTTTAAAATGCCCATGGGAGGCTCCCATACTTTTTTGGCTACTGAAAACCTATACATACAGTGTTTCTACAGCCCATCTTTGACAGGTTGTAGAGCAAGTGGGAAGATGGAAGGCGTGATGGCAAACATTCTGAAGATTTATATGGATTTCACTTTGAGGCAAATCATTTGAAAGCGATTGTTATGGAGAAGGAGCGAGAAAGACAGCGCATCATGCGTCTGCGCCGACAACGTTTTTAGATCCACCCAATCACAGCACAGAGAATGACAGGTGGGGTGTATTCAACATTATACATGGAGTTAAGAGGAAACCCATAGACGTTTTTCAGCTATGTTCATATGGAAATGGAGAACTTCGATTTTTTGGTGGAACGGATTGGACATCTCATCCAAAGAAGTGACTCATATTGCCGCTTCTCCATTTCACCGGCAGAGCATCTAATGTTCACTCTTCGGTAAGCCATTTTTATTGTATCTCCTACTGTTAAAGCACACTTATAACTGTAATGTTGCTGGTATTTTGTACTAATTATTGCCTTGCCTTTTTTCACAGATTCCTTGCAACTGGAGAATCACTCACTCCATTTTCAATTTAGACTCGGGATTTCCACCATATCGGGGATTGTTAAGCACGTCTGCCATGCATTGTGGGACTGTTTGCATGAAGAATTTATCCCACATCCCACAATGGAGAGTTGTCTGGATATTGCAGAAAAATTCCAACAAATCAGATTCCCAATTGCTTGGGTGCAGTGGACGGGAAACATATCCACATCGTCAAACCTGCTGCATCTGGCTCAGAATATTTCAACTACAAGAAATATTTCTCCATTGTGCTCATGTCCATCTCACACAGAATACAAGCTTATAGCGGTCAATATTGGGGCCTATGGCTGCTCAAATGATTCACAAGTTTTTAAAGTGTCTGCAATGGGGCGCCATCTCTATGGAAACACCTTCCAATTTCCACCCCCATGACCGCTGCCAGAAACCTCTGGGCCACCAATGCCATTTGTATGTGTTGGAGATGAAGCGTTCCAACTCTTGGAACACCTGCTGAAGCCATACTCAAGTATTGAAAACCGCCTAACATGAGCATGAAGAATGGTGGAGTGCACTTTTGGGATTCTAACATCCAAATGGCGAATTCTGTTGACCGCTATGAACCTGAAGACTGACACTGTTGACGAGGTGTTGACGAGGTGGTGAAAGCATGTTTGGCTATGCACAATGTCATAATATGCGAGGAACAGATTGCCATTGATGACCACTTTGAAGAAACCACTATAAGTGATTATCATAACATTACTTTTAAAAGTTCTGTCTCAGTTTCCAGAATGAGGGACAAATTTGCTGAATACTTTATTTCACCTCATGGCAGGATGAGATAGTTTGAAAAATTTGTCTTGGACCTTGTTACCCAAAGTATTTGACCTTGTTTTACCCAAAGTATTGTACCTGGTTGGGTTTTTACAGAAAGTTTTGTACCTGCTTTATCCAAAGTATTGTACCTGGTTGGGTTTTACCCAAAATATTGTACCTGTTTCACCCAATGTATTGTAGCTGGTTGGGTTTTAACCCACATTATTGTACCTGTTTTGCCCAAAGTATTGTACCTGGTTGGGTTTTACCCAAAGTATTGTAACTGTTTTACCCAAAGTATTGTACCTTGTTTTACCCAAAGTATTTAACCTTATAATTAAATAAATGAAAGACAAACATTTAAAAAATAGATATATTTCCAACTTTTATACATAATTTATAAAGTTAGGTAGTGTGGGGTGGAGATAATACTGGAAGGGCTGTCATATTGGACCACTTTGACAGTGGGAGTGTGGAGAGAGGATTGTGGTGGTGACGGATCAGAAGGTAAAACAGAAGGTGAAGGGGTGGATAAAGAAAGAGAACGGGTGGACATAAAATCAGGAGTAGGAATGGAAATTTGGAAGGTTTGAGGGGTGGAATGGAGGGATTGGGAGGCAGAAGAGGTGGTAGATGGAGAAGATGGTTGTGTTAGGAGCATGATGGGTGTGGAAGGAGACTGGTGGTAGTGGGAAGGGAGTTGAGGTTGGGCAGAGAGTGGAGGCACAGATGATGTGGTTGGGAACTGGTATGGGGCACGATGCTGGTATGGGGCAGGAAGCTGGTAAGGCGCATGATGTTGGTACAGGGCAGGAAGATGGTATTGTATAGGAAGGGGAGGAGGGACAGTGGCTGGAGGGGAGGCAGGTGCGGGAGGAACTACCATGGTGGGTGGAGAGGCTTGGGAGCTAACATGCGCAAGGGCAAACTGGCAGGCTTCAATTACATGCATCTTCTGGTCAGGAGATAGTTTGTCTATGCGCTCGACTACTGCCTGGAAAAAGGAGTGATTTGGCAATTTACTTGCATCTAAATGCATCTTATCCAGATGCATGTGCAACTCAAGAATACTGTTGTTCAGGAGGTTAAATTCTGCAGTCATTTGCACCGACAACAGTTTGAGCGAGTTCAGGAAGGATGCATTTAGATGCAAGAACTCGGGTGCATAGCTGTTTTCCTGACCCACAGGTGTTCTAGAGGTGGCAGCAGTGTCAGAGGGGTGGGGTAAAGGAAAAGCTACATCCTCACTAGCAGCTTCATGTAACAAAGTCTGCCACGATGCTGCAGGGCTGGTGGATGGGACCGAGGGACCAGATGTGAGGGAAGGCTGGGAAGGTGCAGATGGGTTGGGTCTGTCAAAGTTGGCCACGGTGTCGGACTCCTGTGGGATCTCTTCAGAAGGGTTCAACTCTGCAGGCTCCTGAGTGCTGCAGATGGCGCTGTGGAACATAGAAAAAAAATGTAACTAATGTATTGTTATTGCTTGGCCCTAGATGAAACAAAAAAATAAAGGTTAGTCATGTAAACATTTTTGCTTAGTAAATGAGGTGGGAATATTTACCTTCTGCTAACCATAGTCAACGGGAGGAACGACAGGGCTCTTGCATATTTGTATTTGCTCCTGCGTCCTCCTGATCCACTCGGGGCCTGCATCTCTTTGTTGAACTCCTCCTTGTAGCGATCCCAGAGTGACCGCCACCGCTTGATAACTCTGTCCTCTGTAAATTGAAAGCACAAATTGGTTAGTATACAACACATTAGATCCAGCAACATAACCTACTGAACTGTGAATACTTACAGTATAGGCTTCCATCCTAGCAAACGCCAGACGGTGCCGTCCGGTTTTTCGCCAGAGATAAAAAACATTACTTTGTCCATTTTTTCCCGCCACCAGGTAAACAATATTTGATGAATCCGTTGAACGACGGATGAAGCATGAGGACATCAGTCGCAATCCGTTGCTAATACAAGTCTATGAGAAAAAATGGATCCAGCGGCATCATTCGCCGGATTCGTTTTTTTTTTTTAATTAGCCAGATTGAGCTTGAAGCCAAAAAACTAATGTGTGAAAGCAGCCTAACAGAGAGCAGCCAATGAGTTCTATGGCAATTAGCTTCCTAGACAGATAACTTCCTTTCATATAAAGTTCTCCCATGGCTACAGTTTATTTAAAAAAAAATAATTACGGTGTACTCAACTTCCCTATTTCCTCCAGCAATTCTTTGTCACTGCTCCCACTGTCTAGCATTGGCTGCAGCAATGACATCACGGCAGCCAATCAGTGAGCTCAGGGGCTCTGTCAGTGTAGACAGAACACCACCTTCAGAGCTACCGAACTTACTGATTGGTTGCTGTGTTGTCGACTTGATGTCAGTGCTACAATCAATGCCAAACACAGGAAGCCGCAGCAGAGTACACAGCCCCAAGGAATGTGAATTCAGCAAGCTTTGTTGTATAAAACTGTAGCCCAGTTTTAAAAATTTGAACATTATCTGAAAGGGGAAACCCCTTAACTCCTTGGTCACTAAATTCTGGTAGACTGTTCTATGACCATTATTTTTTTAGTGGAATTACATATTAATTATTATCATACCTGTCTAATCAGTAATGGGTTACATTTAGTAACATTTATGCTCCAAGTAAGTGACAAAAAAGATGAAATGACACAAACTGACAGGGATGGCAATGATACTCTGTTATTCAAATTCCAGTTCTGCAATTCCGATTGTAAGGATAATTGTCTGATATATGATCTTGAGATGAAAGAGATGTCAAGCGCCAGTGATATGGTTTTTAGCCTGATGTCAACATCCACTGATATAGTCATCTGACAAATTTCATAATGCTATAATAACCTGGTGTTACATGGTACATCACAGTAATTACAGCTGCCAAAGGCTAGAGAACCAAAACCAAGCCTTTGGTTGAGAAACATAACTTCAAACTTTCCATTCTTATATGCTGTCTGTCAAACTTTGGTCCCTATTGGATTTGGATGTTTTGCCCCCAGCAGTTTGCCCCCAGCAGTTCGCCCCCAGCAGTTCACCCCTGGGTACATTTAGCCCCCAGCAGTTCGCCCCCGTGTACAATTCGCCCCCAGCAGTTCTCCCCCGTTTGTCCTTGTGGTTCATGAATTCCTGTCCGTCATCAATCCAAATGTCACAAAAGTACTGTACAGAGTGCTGTACTTTTGTGACATGTTAAATCAACTGTTTCCATCTGACGTCACGGGGAACCACTAGACTACACTCCGTGACCCAAGGAGCTGCAGCTGCAACAGGTAAGTATCCTCCTGGGGGCCAAATGCTGGGGAGGAAATGAGCGGGGGTGAAATGTACCCAGGGCAAACTGCTGGGGGTGAACTGTTGGGGGCAAAACATCCTATAACCGGTCCCTATATCTATTTTTGGGGCCATACTGTACCCTTGATTACCTCAATTTTTATAAAGATGCTCATAGTGGTTGTTTTCTGAAGACATGCAGCATCATAATGAAGTGAGTTATTCTCTCCTGGAAGCATTGCTTCTAAAGGAAGAATAACTGGCCTCCCAAAATCACGAAGCTGTATCACATGTATGGTGTACAGGTGCTTCACGGTACATTTGAGGATTGAAATATTAATGATAATGACCTATCCCTAGGATATGATTTCAATATCAAAACAGTTGGGCTCAGACTCCACTGACTTCAAGCAACCCCACCAATTAGCTGATGCTGCTAAAAGTACATAATGTACTGAATGTAATGGCCATTCTCAGTTGCTGCAGCTCAGTTCCCATTGTAGTAAATAGGAGCTGTGCTATAGTACTCAAGAATGGCATCACACAGTGTATAGAACGGGGGTGTCTTAGCTCTCTGTACCATGTACTTCTGACGGACTCGGCTCCGTAGCAGCTGATGGTGGATTTTGATAGGTCATCAATACATCATTTCCTATCAACCCTTTCAATCCAGACTCTCTGAGACTCTAGCACTGTACAAGGTCTACGTACACTATGTTGCTGCAGTATATGCTAAAAGACTCTGTGTAGAATATATAATATATTAATATATAATAGAATATAAGAACTTATAGTATAAGTCTTAGACCAAAACCGTAGAGCATTCCAAAAATCTGTATACATAGAAAAAGAATGGAGGATACCACTGTTGCGATGAAGCAACTTCAAGGTATGTTCAATACAGTAAGCCACCCACTCTGACATTGAGGAGCATGATAACATTTTTATCTCACGTATGTCCAAATGCTAGTGTTGTAATTGCTGGTGGTCCTTGTATCTACAGCTATATGAAAATCTAAGTAGTCCACATGTGTAGACGTGCTTCAGCTTCAGGCAAGATGGGAACCCCCTGAGTCTTGTGTGGGAGGTGGACATGTTCTGCACCAGCACCAACAGCATAACACATCCACCCCATCCATCTGTGTATACAAGACTTTAAATCACAAAAGAAATTAGTGATCACTTTGAGTCACGTGAAAAATGCATGCAGTCCTATGTGACAGCGGTTGCCGTTTAGCTACTGTCTAAAAGGGATTATCGCAGTGGAATAAACAAATGGTGACAGATTTCTTGTTTCTTAACAACAGGAGCAACACAAGTTGCCTTCCAGACTATTTTCAGCTGTGTTCTCCCTTTGTTTTATTTCTCTAGTAGTATAGGTCAGGTCCTCCAGCGTTAAGAGAAAACTCTTGTTACACTTGTGCAATACCCTTTATGACTAAGAGAATCACCCGAAAGAATGTTTCACTTCTTCCGTGAGAAAAAATAAATAATCATTAAATAACTATTTACTTCAATACTAAGCATTGCTTCACATCAATCCAGAGGAAAAAGACATCTTGTAATAATACGGGATGACACCTTCCCCTATTTGTCATACTTTATAGCCGTGAAGTATATGGAGAAGCTGTGAATTTAATTTTAATGGTCTAAAGAAAATGAACTGCAGGCATATAAGCCACCAAGCTTTTTTTATGTGTGTGCAAAGGCTTAATGTGCATTTTAATTGAGGTTGGGCATTTCATAGATGGGGAGCTTTCAACAGATTGGGTTGAGCCAAAGCAAATTGCCTTCCTATGCCATTTTGTATTTTTGAGGCCACCCCCTGACCTATCCTTATGCCACTCATACAGGTGCACCAATCACTGCCAAAAAATGCTGTGTTCTTCATGTCCCCATAGGCTGAATTCTACAACCTTTCCTGTACGGTGACCTTCCCACCATGGGAAAAAAAAATGTGAAAAATGTCTATCCTGCTGATATTGAGCCATAGACCTGACAGGGCAAAATAAGTACACGACTACAAGTCTAAACTTACATTTGGCTGCCAACTTAAGGGCTACTACCACATCATTAGAAAAATGATTTCTGAAAAATACAACAAAATAATATGGAAACAAACATTAGAGGGCAAGCAAACACAAAATCACCCAAAATAACATTAGCTAGTTACACCCTTACAGGCTTAGCACAAAAATGTAAAAGTACAGGTATACACCTATACATACAATTATAACTGGTCACAGGAATTCAAAGTCAACTAAACAGTCTGAAATCCAGAGTGATATAACATTGACACATTGTAACAAATCAGGACAGAAGAGAAAATTGTGCTGTTCATAGAGTATAAATTCTCAGTTTCTGGGTGTAAATGGGAATGATTCTGTTCATTGACAGCATGTACAGGTCTTTAAATGTTGGGAAAGAATTGCAACACATAGAAAGCAGCAAAACATTTCATTAGACAATGATTACATTTATTTACAGAAATTTGCTTTAACCCCTTATCGCCAGTCGACTTTTGCCGTTCCTTATTAGGCCATAATTTTTAAATCTGATATATGAGACTTTATGTTGCAATAACTTTGGAATCTTTCTATGTATTCCAGTCATTTTTTATATTGTTTTTTGTGTTTTATGAAAAATGTAGGTCTATTTGTTTTTTTCTTTATTTATTTTAATATGTAAAATTCTATGTAAAATTTGAAGAAAATATTCCTATTTTTTTATTTGAATTGTAATGCCTTCAAAACTGACAATCATACCCCACACACTTTGTTAAACTAAAATTCAAGCTTTGTCAAGTTTCATGAAAATGTAACCTACATTTTCCTGCCACAAATTCTGAATTGGGGACTCTGATTTAACAATTTTGTTTAAAATTGATTCTTGTAAAGTTTTCATATTTTAGAATATGTTTAGAATAACTTTCAAACAAGTTTACAATAAAAAAAATTGCATTTTTCACCATTTTCTGTCCCTATATATTGATTGTGCAATACTACCTTATGCATTCACCAGCCTGCCACGGAAAGCCATCTCCATTGCTGAACCAAGATATTTACTGTATTTATGATTATAATGTGTTTTATTCATGTGTTGTGTTTGACTTTTTGTCTTTTCTAAGTTAATTATGTTTTTCACAGAAAATAGAAAAAAGTTTGTAAACGAATTCTAACAAAATGTAAAAAATGTGCAGATGCAGGTGCTGCGGCTGCAGCGTACAAGCAAACAATCACAAAAGATACTGCAGCTCTCTGACATTTTATTTAGGTAATTTTGTAATTCATTGAAAAGAAAATCAAAGCTAGGACAAATCATTCAAAAAGCCATACTTACTGATAGAAGGATAAAACACTAGTTTTCAGTAGACAAATCCCAATAGAATGGTATGATGGAAGCAGCAAAGGAGCAACATACTGATGATCATTAAGTCCCACATCTATAAGGTGTATTGGCGCTGAGTTTTCTAAATGTGCACAAAATTGTGATGCTTAGTATTCTAAATGGACACAAATGTATATGGTGCTAGCCTCAACTATAGACCTCATTCACACATCTGTGCAACACAGTTAATGCATGGATCATGATAGACAGACTGACTGTAGCTATCCTGCCCCGAACTTGAAAGCCTCCTAAAAATACTCATAGAAATATGAGGATGTCAAGTTCAGGTCAGGAGACTTACCCATGCATCCCGGTCTCTACACGAGTCTTGTTGCACGGATGTCTGAATGAGGCTTCATATGCAATGCGCCATGCTAACCACCTATTAGCTATGCAAATCAACGAGCACAGACGTACATTGAGATTGTAGAGATATATGCAAACCTTGAATAAATAAATTCTATACACCTATATAGACTATGCTTATAAAAGCACTTAGCACAGAAATTGGCTTACTAGTAATGTCCATTATATTAGATTGGGGGGCTGTCTATCACCTCTATAAGTACACCCCACAAGCCCGAACACCCCACTCGTGCACACACCCTTCAGATTAGTGGAATGTCAGCCCAACTGTGGGCCAAATGGTTACGTGCAATTCTGTTTTATCTTTACTCCAATGTATTGGAAACATTTAATAGGCTGCACATTTTTTTTGAGGATATCTTATGTCGTTAATGTGATAATTTGGCTAGGGTGTCATTTCTTACCAAGACAAGTCACACATTCTCAATTTAGCACACATTTCACAGGCACAAACCCTTCCCTAATACACAGTGAGGCCTATCTGCTCTGAGGGTTTGGTACTCAAATACTTGTGTGCTGTGAGGAAGGCATTCTTATGATGTCACTGGCTACGCTAGAGTCATCTACAAATCCCAGAGGGCATCATCAAGGTGTGTCTGCGCTGAGAATTTCACCCTTCGTGTTTTCTGTTTGTGCTTTGGCATTTGGACGACACCCTCTAAAGCTGAGAAACAAGTTCAGGCTAAAATTAATGAGGAACTTTCTAAACCTGAGGTCATTTACAATGCAAGCAACTCTTTACACCCTGCAAATTCCACTAGTTTTCATGCTCTCTACAAACAGACAGAATATGTTGGAGTGACTATTGAAAACGTGTTCGCAAAAGCAAATACAGTATGTAGCTCAAATAAACTGGGGGAGTATTTAATGGATAATGTCTAATGTTGGCCTTTTCACTAGTGACAACCCGTAGGACAGAAAGAACCATACAAAATCATTTGTATTGATCTGGAAAGGGGGTTGACATATCCTTAGGCTGCTCGTGGTTGACTGTGACGAATTGCAGCTGCGCAGCCATATTGTATATTGAGTGCAACTTAATCCAAAATCTTAACTGTCAAAACTCCACTATATTAACAAAAGGTGCCACAAATGGAGAGCGAACGCAAACAATTTTCCATTCACGTAGATGCCTGAGAATTTTGTTTTTAACATTTCAAAAATTATGGGAAACTATTTCACAATCCAGCCTTACAGCTGTGCACATATTTTTATGATTTTTTTTTAGCTTACATTATAGACTTTAGACATATAGACAATAGTAAATATACTGCGAAATAATACATTGATTGTCAGGCATACAATATGCACACAATCATTTTCACATGCTATTTTTTATTTTTTTTGCATTGGGGCATACGTTGAACTACACCCACATTTTTATTAAAGAGTTTGCACTAGAACATCAAAGTCATGGTATAAGATATTAATAATCCTGACATCCAGCTTGCATTTCCTCCAAAAATGTTATTATTTATTCCATCATTCGAATGGCAGATGCTTTGAGCAAATAAATTACTAAGAATTTACAAAATTATTCTAAAAATAGGATGAGGTCTACCATTAATATGAAATATTATGTACTTTCCAATTGTGCAGAATGTTTGTCAGTCATTTTTAACCTTCAAGGAACTGTGTTTAATCATCTGCTTTAGATATATCTTCATGGACTCTTGCACTTTCCTCTCCACATTTATTCTCAATATTTCTATTCATTTTATTTGTTACGCTTTAAGCCATACCTTCTATACTTACTAAAATAGACATTCCTACAATAGAACATATTGTTCACAATGAAGCAAACAAAACCAATTATCCTTGTTATTTCAGTAATTAATTTCTATAGAAAATGGCTATATGTGCAGTGTATATGGCAAATCTTGCAACAGTTAAATACAAAATGTAGGGTTTGGAAAAGTATGCCTAGTAGCACAGCTGCCCAAAAAGAGCTGGATAAGTATACCATATATAAAATAAGGTTATAAAATGTAATTAAATAAAAAAATCCAGCAATTTATACTGTCTCCTGAGTTACATTATTATAAGAAACTGAGCAAATAAACTTATAGAAATTACATACAGTTGAGCAAATCTCTTAAAATTCTATTTGGCAGATTGTATCAATTCAGGAGAGGAATTCACTTTATGTTGAAAATTTTAGTGCAAATTGAATCTGCCAGGAAAGGGTAAAAATAATTCTCACCCTTCCTTGGCCATCTCCGTACCTTTTTCACTACCAGTCACCCAATCGCCCTTCTTGTCTTCTATCTTCTATTTCCCTTCTTCCTTCCAGGCCTTAGGCAACTTTTTGCTACGTCTTCCCATGTCATGTGGGCTGGGATGCGCATAATTGAAGTATGTCGTTGATAAGTGGCATGCTGCAGGCAGTCACATCAATTGTAACTCATATCATTGTTGTGCATCATGCCCACATAGCACCATATTAAAAAGAAATAGCTGGAGGCCCAGAACAAAGAAAAAAGATGATAGAGAACAAATAATAGAAGAACCAAACAGAGGACAAACAGTAGCATGACATGGCATAAGATTTTTTTAACCCTTCCCAGCCCTATATTATCCAGTAAAGTGGTGGCCGACTGTCCGCATTTTGCTGATTTCTCCCAAAGCGAATAGCAAAAAATATTTTGATTCGGGCAATTTGTTCATTTCTATAATTAGTGTATTAAACTAGAAATTATTTAATAAAGCTTTATGTCTATCTTTTCTAGAAGTGCACCATTATCAATATTCTTCAGTATCTTTCAATTGGAAATTTTATTATTTGAGATAGAGGGGGAAAAAAGTTGCAAAAAGATTGTATATAAAATTAATGCCATGGGAAATGACAATGAACTACTACAGGATGTGTAGCACTTTGTGCACATTTCCGAATTACTTAGACAAATATTAGCTTCCTAGGAGAACTTGAAGTTGTACCATGCTGAAGACTGTTTAACCCCTTCACGACATGCGCCGTACTAGTACGGTGCATATCGTGTTTCCCCATTTGATGTGGGATCCAGCGCTGTTTTGAACAGCTGACATGTGCCTCTAACAGCCGCGGGTGGTATTGCGATCCACCCACAACTGTTGACTAATTAAATGCCACTGTCAATCTCTGAAAGCGACATTTAACTCGCGCATCCGGGAAGTGCACCAGAAATCCCACCAAACAGTGACCCCCATCACGTGATCGTGGATCACTGATGGGCTGGCATGACAACCAGAGGTCTCCAGCAGACCTCTATAGTTGTCTTAGCCTGATTGCTATGAGTTGGCACTCATAGCAAGTGAGTATTTCTACTACACACAGGTGATCTGATCAACGCCTGTGTGTAGCATAGGCAATTGGACAACTGCAGCTTCTAGTCTCCCATGGAGACTACTGAAGCATGCAAAAAGTAAAAAAAGTTTTTAAAAATATAAAAAAATAAAAAAATAAAACTACAAATCACCCTCCTTTTGCCCCATTCAAAATAAAAACAATAAAAAAAATAAAACATACACATATTTGGTATCACCGTGTTAAGAATCGCCTGATATATCAAGCTATAAAAAGAATGAATCCAATTGGTAAAGGGCGTAGCGAAAAAAAAAGTCAAAACCTCAGAATTTCGTTTTTTGGTTGTCGCAACATTGCATTAAAATGCAATAACGGGAGATCAAAAAATTGTATCCACATCAAAATTATGTCATTAAAAACATCAGCTCGGCTCTCAAAAAATAAGCCTTCACCCGGCCCCAGATCCTGGAAAATGGAGACGCTATGGGTCTCGGAAAATGACGCAATTTTTTTAAAACAAATTTTGGATTTTTTCTCCACCACTTAAAAAAGAACCTAGACATATTTGGTGTCTATGAACTAGTAATGACCTGGACAATCCTAATACCAGGCTAGTTGTAGAATTTTGTGAATATGGTTAAAAAAAACAAAAAAACAACAGTTGTGGAATTGCATTTTTTTTGCAATTTCACTGCACTTGAAATTTTTTTCCTATTTTTGAGTACATGATATGGTAAAATCAATGGTATCATTCAAAAGTACAACTTGTCCCTCCCACAAAACAAGCTCTCACATGGCCATATTAACAGAAAAATAAAAAGTTATGGCTCTGAGAAGAAGGGGAGGAAAAAACAGAAGGGCAAAAACAAAAAAGTGCTACTGTTGAGGGAGGATCTAAATTGATCCTTCACGGTTGACTCAGTGATTTCCAAATTAATCTACAGGGCGTTGCCGGCAACTGAAAATGACCAGACGGAGACGTGTGCCTCTGTATGGGGGATCGAGCAGATCTCTGGCCCCCGTTTTATTGTGTATTGCTTTTCATAATCATAGAAATTATACTTCAACCAATCAGCATAAGAACACGCTCACAGTTCTTAACCTATAAAAATGCCGGAAAAACTTAACCCATGAGTATACAGAAAAACCGGAAACTACATATATGGTCATATATTCTTGGCATAGTATGTGTTTTTCTAACAGGTGCCTCAGTCTTGTATAGCGATACACCCCCGAATCTATTATCTGGCTCGAGTCAGAAGACTCAAGGTCTTTATACCAATTATGAACCATAGCCTAGCTGAATAACAGGCTTGTGAACAACAAGATAGAGTTACTTCATGGCAACTGTAACCTTTTACCTAATTAAATAACAGAATTTATCTTTAAGCAACAAGAAAATGGAGTTGAAAAGCACAAAATGGAGAACCTTTCATAATTTGTTCCTTCACATTCCCCCCTAGATAAATTTTGTTAATTAATGTCCAGCATCAGAGGTACTATCCCAAGCTCTAAGCTCGAGGGGTACTGGTCTTCACATGACTGGTACCATGTTACCAGCCATGGCTGTTGCGGCGTACCCGTCCCCCCTGTATACTAGAATTTACGAATAACAATTGTTGATAACAGTAGTGGGGATCTTTTGAAGATAGCCATGCGCTTGGCTCCAAAATCTTCATCAGGTAACTTTGTGAAATCGGTGTAGAGAAGAGCAGGGGTGGCAACGCTTTTGGTATCATCATTAGTTGTCTTAGTGCAGAGTTTCCTAATACATACAGAAATACACCAAAGAACAAGTTTTAGTATTACATACATGACAAGGATAAAGGCAACAATATATAACAAACTTTGAAAGATTTCAGCTATCCAGCCCCCAGGTCCCTCAAACCAATTGGCTGGATTAAGAAAGGAGAAGGTGTCTGCCCACCAACTGTCCTTATTATGGTCATTGTCTTTATTATATTAATCTCTGAGTCTTTGAATATCCTCTAACTGTAACTTCATAGTGCTATTGGGATCTATATAATGACAGCAAGCGGGTCCAATAACCTGATACATACCACCCTGTGCTGCTGTTAAGTAATCCAGTACTACAGTATGTTGATTAGTGACTATAATAAGTTGGTTTTGGACAACAGCAGTAGTATTAAGTATATCCAATATATCCCAAATTTGATCATCTAGATAATCTGTGGCCCTAACCAATTTATCCCACATTTGTGTAATCATAGGGTAAATGGAAAGAGAACTGACAATTTTATTGGCTATACCCATCTGTACTACTAATCTTTCATGATATTGTACAAACTTATTATTCAAGGATATTGGGGAATTTAGGCTGTCCCATGCGGTTACCAATATTATTATATGGCAATACGAAAAACCAAAACATTATGTTCCCTTATTTGCTACTAGTCTGTTTGACCAGCTTGCAGTGCGATACGTGGATCCACGTCGACCTTCCTTCCAGCTTTACTGACATAGGAGTGATAAGGAGGACTTGGTAGGGACCGTCATACAAGGGTTCTAGTCCGTGTTTTCTGACATGGCTTTTCACGACCACGAAACCACCAGACTTTAAATTGTGACAAGTGTCGGTTTCTGCTGAATCTGGAAGGGAAGAAAAAAAACTAAAACATGGGTGTTAGCAAGATTTTTACTAAGCTGAATAACATATTGAACAGCACGGTCAGTTTCCTCTGATAACTACTGAGGCTGGAAATTTGCAGCTGGGGGCCTAGCACCAAATAATATCTCATATGGGGACAGGCCATGTTTTGCCTTAGGGTACGGTCACACAGTGCCATTTTGATCGCTACGACGGCACGATCCGTGACGTCGCAGCGATCGTATGATTATCGCTCCAGCGTCGTAGACTGCGGTCACACGTTGCAATCACGGCGCTGGAGCGATGCCGAAGTCCCCGGGTAACCAGGGTAAACATCGGGTTACTAAGCGCAGGGCCGCGCTTAGTAACCCAATGTTTACCCTGGTTACCAGCGTAAACGTAAAAAAACCAAACAGTACATACTCACATTCCGGTGTCTGTCCCCCGGCGTCTCAGCTTCTCTGCACTGTGTAAGCACAGCGGCCGGAAAGCACAGCGGTGACGTCAGACGTCACCGCTGTGCTCTCTTTCTGGCTGGCTGGCGCTCACAGTGCAGAGAAGCTGAGACGCCGGAGGACAGACACCGGAATGTAAGTATGTACTGTTTGTTTTTTTTACGTTTACGCTGGTAACCACGGTAAACATCGGGTTACTAAGCGCGGCCCTGCGCTTAGTTACCCGATGTTTACCCTGGTTACAAGCGAACACATAACTGGATCGCTGTCACACACAACGATCCAGCGATGTCAGCGGGTGATCAAGCGACGAAAGAAAGTTCCATACGATCTGCTACGACGTACGATTCTCAGCAGGATCCCTGATCGCTGCTGCGTGTCAGACACTGCGATATCGTATGGATATCGATGGAACGACACGAATCGTACCGTCGTAGCGATCAAAGTGTGACTGTGTGACAGTACCCTTAGGGGTAGTACGAATGTGGTACAGTACAATGGGTAGGAGCTCTGGCCATGGAGCCATAGTCTCCTGCATCATTTTGGTCAATTGTCCCTTCAGTGTGCCGTTCAGCCTCTCAACTTTCCCACTGGATTGTGGATGGTACGGAGTATGGAGGGCTACAGTAGATCCAAGCATTGTCAGAACCTCCTGATACACATGAGAAGAAAAGGCCGGGCCTTGGTCACTTTCGACGACTTCTGGAACACCATATTGGCATATTACTTCCATCACCAGTTTCTTCGCTGTGGTTTTTGCAGTCGTGTTGGTAACGGGGAATGCTTCTGGCCAACTGGAGAACATGTCGACAACCACCAGACAATATTCATACCTTCCAGACTTAGGCAACGTGATGTGGTCCACTTGGAGCCTTTGGAAAGGATAGTCGGGCTAAGCAAGATGCTTCGGGGATACACATTGAAGTTGACCGGGATTGCAGGTCTGACAGATGTTACATGCACGGTTTAGTGTTGTCGGGACTGTAGAAATACCTGGAGCCCAGTAGAATTTTTGTACCAGGGCAAAGGCCTGTTTTTTTCCTCGATATGTGGGCCATGTGCCCACGTGGCAATAGCAGGGTACATCCGCTTAGGGAGACACACAAGTTGGTCCTTTTTCTAGAGACCATGTCCATACGTGCTCCATCAGCCGTCCACCGCTTCACTTCTTCCTTTGGGGACATTCTCTGCATCGTCATTAAGTGGTCTCGCGGGGTCCGACAGAAAACCTCAGTCTGTCGTGGATCATCAGGTTCCTGTAGAGTCAGTGTTTCTTGTAACTGTTTACGCTGAGAGCGTGTGGTCACCATAGTTGGTATGGTCAGTTCAACGGGTAGGAGAGCAGCAGCTTTTGCTTGCATATCTGCAAAGGCGTTACCAACAGTGTGTGGACACTGTGTTGGTAATTTGATTGAGTCCATGAGGGTTTTAACAGCTTCAGCATTCTTCACTGGAGTCCCGGCGGTAGTAATAAACCCTCGATTGGCCCATAGGGCTCCGAAATCATGAGCAATACCAAATGCATACTGTGAGTCCGTGTATATATTAGCCCACCTGTCTTTGGCCAGAACACATGCAGTAGACAGAGCCTGAAGTTCTACTTCTTGTGCTGACAGTGAGGGAGGGAGTGCAGCTCCGTGCACTACAGTATCTTCCGTAGTAACAGCGTATCCGGTGTGGAATCTGCCAAACTCATCAGCACATCTTAAACCGTCTTTCAGGGCATTGTAGAGAGGTTGCATAATGCGGGATGCGTCCGCTATCCACTGACGACAATAAGTACATAGTCCAAGAAAACGCTGGAGTTCAGTCTCATCTTTTGGTATAGGAAGGGAGCTGATGGCTATTTTTCTTTCTTCTGTGAGGTGTCTGGCACCCTGAAGGAGACAGTGACCCAAAAATATCACTTGACCAAGGCAGAACTGAAGTCTCAAGGCCGAAACCCGACAGTTCAGATCTGCCAGATACTTGAGGAGGCTAACAGTGGCAACAATGGCTTCCTGCTCTGTTGTCGTCCCTGATAAATAAATGCAAACAGAAACTGGCAATTTGGGTGTAATGGAATGCTGAAGAAGGCATTTGCAAGGTCGATGACTGTGAACCAAGCAGCATCCTTAGATATCTGGGACAAAAGAGTATGTGAATTAGGCACCAGAGTTTCCAGAACAGTAGCTGCATTAACTGCCCGTAGATCTTGTACCAGCCGGTACACAGGGGGTTGGCCGGGTGGGGTCTTTTTCTTAACGGGCAACAAGGGCGTGTTACATGGGGAAACACAGGGTACCAGGGCACCATTATCGAGCAACGTTTGTATTTGCCCCTTGAGGCATCGCTCCTGATCATGTTTCAAAGGGTACTGATGGACTTTGGGAAAAGGGGCACCAGGTTTGAGAAACACGTTTACTGGTTCTACAGGCATTATTGGGGGTGGACCTGGGCCTATCAGGGCCATCATAACTGTGGGAAGGGCATGTAGGATACAGATCTCCTCATTGTGTGCATCTGCATAGGGGTTATATAACGTGAGGACCATCTGACCATCATCTTGGAATTGTACTCAGGAGCGGAACTGTGATAATAAATCTGCCCCCAGTAAATTTACCGGACATATGGGAGAGATTAGAAACTGAGCAGTAACCTCAGGGAAAGGGTCCCACAGGATAGGTTTTATAAGAGTATATTTATTGGGTCTGCCATCTACACCGATTAAAACAAGCTCTTGGTCTGAGAATTGACATGACGGGGCTTGGGAGGGAGATTCCCAGACATAGGGTTAAAAGGGATATCGGATTTGTGTAAGGTGGGGAGGGCAGGAGCTGAAGTCTGTTACGTGGGCCACTGATAAGGAACGGAGCTGCGTCCTTGCAGCTGTGGGGGGGGCTGAGATTGGAGCAGAAATCGCTGCGGCTACTGGTTTAACCTTTAATTTCCCTGCTGATGCAGCGTGGGCTAAGTTCTTTTGAAAACTCTTTACTATTTTCAATGCATCATTCGGAGTGGAAGTCTTAATATCGGATCTAACTGACATTATTGCCTCTTTCAATTCAGATTTAAGGCCGGACATTAAAGCTGTCACAAAAAGGTGTGAATGGGATTTATTATACAATGAGAATAACAGATCTTTAAATACTACCATAAGAGGCCCATAGAACTTCTCGGCAGTCCAGGATATATTGGTGCCTTGGGGTAAAGGGGCATAGGGCTTACAGTCGGGAGTAGAGGCTTAATTTTCTGGGGAGGGACCATAATATCTAGCAGGGAGACCCCCTGTACCAAATTTTTGATTGTTTGCTTTCCCGACACATTAATCTCAGTCACTTTCTCAGTTCCTTCTTGCACCACAAAACATCCAGTTTTTTGTCATAGTAATAGACAACTTTCCTTTTTCAACGTAATTCACTTCCTCTGTTGATCCTCAATTTGCTATATATCAACCACTCAACTTGAAGCAGGTGAATTTTTTACCAATCTTTAAATTACACTGATAATCAAACAATCTCTGACAAGTTTCCTTCTAAAACTAGGTACCATATTTCACTTCCAACTTACAATATTTCTTTCTACTTCAATACAATATTGTACTATTGTTTAAACACAAATCTCCCAGGACGACAGAAAATATAGAGAAATTTAGAATGCAGCTACGTGCCCCCTCCATACGAGAGACACAGAGATAAGAAAATCACAGCATTCCTCAACACAGAGAAAGCAATAGCGCAGCTGTTTGACCCCTCCCATCAGGTATCTTAGAGATAACGCACAGAAACGGAATACAGCAGTTCTCAGACTTAATTAATTTCTACAAAACCTTCATCACACAATTCACGTGCCAGACCACCTTAGAAAAACCCATGATTGAGAATATTGTTCCTGCATTCCTGACAGATTTATTTCCCCATCTTTGGGCTAACAATATCAGATTGATCACACAAATTCAAAGTCTTCTTTTCTTTCCACGGAAACTGATTCTCCTTTAGAGCTAAATATCCTTACTTTAGTTGTGCACAATACCGACGGCCTTACGGTTTTGTTCCACTGGGTCTCTCTGTCCCCCGCTGGGACAACCCAAAAATGCAGTACTCAGTGAAAGGAGGAGGGCGTCTTAGACTTTCCCTCCGGACACCTCTGGACATATATAAATATATATAATTCCTGAGTTACGCATCCTACCCAATCTTCGATCACCTCACCGCGCCTGATTCTAACAGTGATCAGGATTTCAGGATATTTTGACTATAAAGAGAATTACATCACTGGTCAATCCGGGGTGTCCGTCCCTTATGAGGTACGGTTCGAGCACTGGGCTTCCAACAGAACTACACCTCTATATGATTCCACCCAAGAATCACCCCACCATCGGTGACAAACCTCAGATCCTCTTTGCAGCACAAACAAAGGAAAACCACACCAAACGGTCAGTCTGGACAGTATAACTGCCAACTTACCGTGGTTGTTGTGGGGGATGATCAGTCCCAATTTTCCAGTGCCTGTGTCCGGTCCGAGGGTCCTTTGTCTTGTTGTCCTCCGGGGGGCAGAGGCGTTCCTGTTTGGGGCCCCACGTTTGCGGGCGCCAACTGTTGAGGGAGGATCTAAATTGATCCTTCACGGTTGACTCAGTGATTTCCAAATTAATCTACAGGGCGTTGCCGGCAACTGAAAATGACCAGACGGAGACGTGTGCCTCTGTATGGGGGATCGAGCAGATCCCTGGCCCCCGTTTTATTGTGTATTGCTTTTCATAATCATAGAAATTATACTTCAACCAATCAGCATAAGAACACGCTCACAGTTCTTAACCTATAAAAATGCAGGAAAAACTTAACCCATGAGTATACAGAAAAACCGGAAACTACATATATGGTCATATATTCTTGGCATAGTATGTGTTTTTCTAACAGGTGCCTCAGTCTTGTATAGCGATACACCCCCGAATCTATTATCTGGCTCGAGTCAGAAGACTCAAGGTCTTTATACCAATTAAGAACCATAGCCTAGCTGAATAACAGGCTTGTGAACAACAAGATAGAGTTACTTCATGGCAACTGTAACCTTTTACCTAATTAAATAACAGAATTTATCTTTAAGTAACAAGAAAATGGAGTCGAAAAGCACAAAATGGAGAACCTTTCATAATTTGTTCCTTCACACTGCGATGTGAAGGGGTTAATATATTCCTTCTGATAAATTTGATTTCTGTCACATAGCTTTTTGTAGATCTGCTGGTTTCAAGCTCAATATTAGTAAGCCACTTGTCTCTTCCACTTTTGCACTTCCTGTGGTGATATAGGTTTTAATTACTTTTCATTGCAAGTCACTATTAATTTGTCATCATACTATATAGCACTTAAAGCTATCAAACGCAAGTTAATACTATTGATTATCTTATAACACAGGGCACTTGCCTAATGGTGGTGTTTTAGGAAGTGAAAAATCAATTAATAAGTTCATGTATTGGAAGTGGGAAATATGGGTAAAGGCCGGTGTCACACTTGCGAGTTCAGTGCGAGAAACTTGCGTGAGTCTCTCGCATCAAGTCCCAGCACTGCCGACTGCACTAGGGACCGGAGTTGGCAGCTGCATGCATTTCTACATTTCCGGTCCCGAGTGCCGTCCGCAGTGTCGGGACTTGATGCGAGAGACTCACGCGAGTTTCTCTTATTGAACTCGCAAATGTGACCCCGGCCTAAGTGTAAGGGCCTGTGCATACATTGCAGATTTGTTGCATTTTTGTTGCAGAATACAAAATCTGTAGAGTTTCCAGATGTCAGAAAAGTGAATGAGAATCGTGACGTCTCATGTATAGTGTTGAGCGATACCGTCCGATACTTGAAAGTATCGGTATCGGAAAGTATCGGCCGATACCGGCAAAATATCGGATCCAATCCGATACCGATACCCGATACCAATACAAGTCAATGGGACTCAGGTATCGGACGGTATTCCTGATGGTTCCCAGGGTCTGAAGGAGAGGAAACTCTCCTTCAGGCCCTGGGAACCATATAAATGTGTAAAATAAAGAATTAAAATAAAAAATATCGCTATACTCACCTGTCCGACGCAGCCGGGACCTCGGCGATTGTAAGCGGCAGCGTTGTTTCTTTAAAATTCGCGCTTTTACTTGCTTACGTGAATTCCCGGCTTCTGATTGGTCAGGGCGGCCATGTTGCCGGGACTCGGACCAATCACAGCAAGCCGTGACGAAATTACGTCACGGCTTGCTGTGATTGGTCCGCGTCCCGGCAATATGGCGCCGTGACCAATCACAAGCCGTGACGTCACGGGAGGCTGGACACGCGCGCTTTTCAAAATAAGCGCGTGTCCAGCCTCCCGTGACGTCACGGCTTGTGATTGGTTAATGGCGGCCATGTTCCTGGGACGCGGACCAATCACAGCAAGCCGTGACGTAATTTCGTCACGGCTTGCTGTGATTGGTCCGCATCCCGGCAATATGGCGCCGTGACCAATCACAAGCCGTGACGTCACGGGAGGCTGGACACGCGCGCTTTTCAAAATAAGCGCGTGTCCAGCCTCCCGTGACGTCACGGCTTGTGATTGGTTAATGGCGGCCATGTTGCCGGGACGCGGACCAATCACAGCAAGCCGTGACGTAATTTCGTCACGGCTTGCTGTGATTGGTCCGCGTCCCGGCAACATGGCCGCCCTGACCAATCAGAAGCCGGGAATTCACGTAAGCATGTAAAAGCGCGAATTTTAAAGAAACAACGCTGCCGCTTACAATCGCCGAGGTCCCGGCTGCGTCGGACAGGTGAGTATAGCGATATTTTTTATTTTAATTCTTTCTTTTACACCTTTTTACATTAATGTTGTTTCGATACCGATATCCGATATTACAAAAATATCGGATCTCGGTATCGGAAATTCCGATACAGCAAGTATCGGCCGATACCCGATACTTGCAGCATCGGAATGCTCAACACTACTCATGTACTGTACATGTAGCTTATTTTTGACTTGCAGATTTGGTGTAGATTTAAAACTGCCGCATGTCAATTCTTTTAGCGTTTTTGCTGCAGATTTCACTGATACTAAGGCTAAGTTCACGCTGGGCGTTTTTGCTGCGTTTTTTTTTTTGCTTCTTTTTTATGCTAATTTTCATCTTTGTTTTACCGTACCAGCTATGTCTATGAGATTTCAGAAATCTCATGCATACAGTTTTTTTTGTCATCAGCATTTTGTGCTTTGTATGATTTTTTTTTCACATAGAGCATGTCAGTTCTTTCAGCAGGTATCATTTTTTGCAGCGTTTTTTTGTGCAAAACCTCTTTTGAATAGACCTTTTTTAATACTAAACTTTATCAGCATGCACAAGAGTCAAATCTAGCATGGCAAAACCGCCTCAAAAACGCAAAAAAAAAACGCATGAAAAACAAGTTTTTTATGCAGCTTCTTTCCCGCCAAGATATCAGGTTTTGCTGCAGAAAAAAAAACCACTGAAACAAAAGCCTAGTGTGAACTTACCATAATGAGTGTGGAAAAATCGGCAACAAATCGCATGTAGAATAACACATCAGAAACATAGCAAAATAACATATATTTTACACTGCATTTGTCCAGCCAAGAGATGTCGAAATGGAGCAGAAATATCTGCACCAAAAAATTAATGTGTGTACAGACCCTAAGGATGTTTTAGTGACTGACAAGGGAAAAAAATTGTGATGTCTAGATGACTGAATCAGAGCAAGGCCATAATGGCAGGTCTTTCAAGGTTTTCTCAGAATGCAGTAATTAGTTGAGAAGGGCGAACCCGAACAGTAAAGTTCAGCATCTGTACCAAACACCTACTGTTGGAGCATGGACACCGAATATGGACTTCACCAGGAACCAGGAAGTTTGTGATACTGTTTGGTTTGGTCCCCCTAACACCGGGTGTTTGTTGCGTTGTCACATGCATGACAGCATGGCAATCACTGCTTCTGATCGGTAGTGAAATCATTACTGTCGGTCAGACAGCTGCGATTCACATGCTGTCAAATGACATAGTGAGCCCGCAGCTATGATCTAAGGTGTAAATTTACCTCTGGTCACTGGCATCAGCTGATGGGACTACTTTTTCCATCAGCCTACATGTGTTACAGCTAATAACAGTGAGAGCAGGAACGGCTGATGGGAACATTCATCAGCCAGAGCCTGCGCTCTAATTGAATAATTTAAAAAAGTGACATGGGTTCCCCTGTATTTTTGTTAACCAGCCAGGCAAAACTGACAGCTGGGGGCCTGCTAACACTGAAAGCTTAGGGTTGAAGCCCCCAGCTGTCAGTTTTTTTTTTAATTATTTATTTAGAGCACAGGCAACAGGCTGATGAATACTCCCATCAGCCACCGCCTGCTCTATTAATAGCGGCAGTAGGCATAGGCTGATGGGAGCAGTAGTCCCATGAGCTGATGCCAGTGAACAGAGGTAAACCTTATACCTTTGATCGCAGCTGCAGGCTCACACTTTCATTTGACTGCATGGGAACCGCGACTGTCTGACCGGCAGTTATGATTTTACCACCGATAAAAAGCAGTGTTTGCCGCGCTGTCATGATTGATTGGATTCGAGTTTGGGTCCAGGTTAAGATCTCTTACCTGAACCAGAACTTTTTTAACTATTTGGCAGAACCTGCCAGACCCATGCATCCAGGGATCTGCCCATCTCTAGTAATTAGTACTTACCAAAATCAATTGTCACAGCAACAAAGTTTCCTACTGCACATCCTTTGAGGCACCTGTCATATTTATATTGTAAGACAGGTTTCTCTCAATGTAATAAGATGGGGACCATTTTAATGTATAACAGTGATAACCTCCCTAGACAAAATGAGCATTATTTACTGGTAAAAGTAATTTATTTTTTATAACATTTTCTATCTTTTTCTTCTGGGAGAATGCTTTAAATTAAGAAGTTACTGGAGCATAAGTTACCATATTTTTTGGACTATAAGACGCACCGGACCATAAGACGCACCAAGGTTTTAGAGGAGATTAGAAAAAAAAAAAACTGAAGCAAAAAATGTTGTCAATTCTGTACTTAAGATCACCTATCCCGGTAAATATGGTCCCCTCATCCCTATCCTGGTATGCATGGCCCCATCCTTATTCTGGTATGCATGGCACCATTCTTATTCTGGTATGATTGGCCACATCCCAGTCCTGGTATGCATGGTCTTATTCTTATTCTGATATGTTTAATTGGCCCCATCCTGTTCCTGGTGTGATGATTGGCCCCATCCTGTTTCTGGTATGATTGATTGGCCCCTTCCCATTCCTGGTATGATTGATTGTCCCCATCCAGTTCCTGGTATGATTGTTTGGCCGCATCCAGTTCCTGGTATGATTGATTGGCCCCATCCAGTTTCTGGTATGAATGATTGGCCCCATCCAGTTCCTTGTATGATTGATTGGCCCCATCCCCTTGCTCATATGATTGGCCCCATTCCAGTCCTGGTATCCCTGGCCCCATCAGAAAAGCTTAAAAAAACAAACCTTTACTCTTACCTTCCTCCGCTCCCTCACAGCCGCAGCATCCTGCAGCAGCAGAAAGCAGGCGGCTTACAGTGCACGCTACAGAAGAGGAATGAATACTCACCGTGATCTCTGATGAACACCCAGTGAGTATTCTGCCAGCTGTGCACTGCTTGTGAGCAGTGCATGATGTCCCTGCCATGCGCTGCTTACAAGCATTAAGCAGGACGTGCGACTGTGAGGGAGCGGAGGAAGATAAGAGTAAAGGTTTGTTTTTTTAAATCTTTTCTGATGGGGCCATGGATACCAGGACTGGGATTGGGCCAATCATAACAGCAAGGGGATGGGGCCAATCATACCACCAAGAGGATGGGGCCAATCAATCATACCAGGATGCCTGGAAGAGATGAATATTCATTGCCCTCCACGCCGCCGGCTCCTGCCTCTGTGACCCGCTGCTCCTCCGATACCGCTCCCCCACCTCCCCACCACAGCCAGAGCCAATATATCCGGACTATAAGATGCACCCCCCCACACTTTCATCCACATTTTGGGAGGAAAAAAGTGCATCTTAGCCTGCTTTCACAAATCAGATTTTTGCCGTCAGTCACAATCCAGCGAATTTTGAAAACAACGGATCTGGCAAAAAGTTGCCGCCGGATCCGTTTTTTTCTCATAGACTTGTATTAGTGACGGGTTGCGACGGATGGTCTCACATTTCATACACTTTTCGCCGGATCCGTCGAAAATTGGTTTTCCGGTGGACGGAGAAAATGGACATAGTAATGTTTTTTATGTCCATCAAAAAACTGGACAGCGATGGATCCGTCGCTTTCCAACATTTGCTAGAATAGAAGCCTATGGCGCCGGATCCATCAAATGATGGAATCTGGTGACGGATTCCGGCTTTTTTAACTGAGCATGCTCCAATTTTTTTAGGATCCAATTAGTTGGATCAGCTAGTCAGATCCGTCGAAAAAGCAGATCCGTCACATTGGTTTTTCACAATCTGCGATGGATCAGTTTTTTTCAACATTCAATGGATTGTGCCTGATGGCAAAAAACTGATGTGTGAAAGCAGCCTTATAGTTCAAAAAATACAGTACCTGTAGGGTACTCAATGATTGCTTCCACAGTGTGACCCTCAGTGTATATTGCACTTTGCATCCACTCAGCACAGATTAACCAACTGATGTGTCAATAACAAAATAAGAAGGATTTGTCATACTGATGAATGCCGTACCTGTCTGCTCTTAGCTTAGATGATGCTCTGATTTCAATGAAATAAATATTAGGTCATTTATTTTTCAAACGATAGGTAAACTGAGATGGGTATTACCACCTAGCTATGCCTCATCCATTGCACAGCTTAATAAAGAAATGTAAATATTCACTTATTCCCTAGATGTACATGTAATTTAACTTTCTTTGTTTTCTAGAGTTTATTTTTACCTTGCATCTTTAAGTAATGGGATAGATAAATAGATAGATAATTCCATGCACATGGGCCAATAAACTGAACGTGAATTTCTACCTACTGGTGGGCTGCCTTCGATTTTCTGGAATTATTGTAAAGGTTTGGTATACAGTATGTCTGGGAGGCCTTCTGCAATCAACAATATTTTGTGCTGCTTTTTGTTTTTCTATTTTCTAAATAAATAGCAAAAAAAGGGAAACAGCACAAAAATGTCAAAAAAGTGAACTTTAATGCCCAATGGCGCGGCGACGTTTCGGATATAAAATCTTTTCTCAAGCCACGATAGACTTTACTGACTGTAAGAGCTTACACTTAATAGGCGAGAGAGAGAGGACCCCACTGGCCGTAAGAGCTTACACTCTACAGGAAAGAGAGGATCTCATTGATGATAAGATGCTACACTCTATAGGAGAGAGAGACTTACCCAGTGACTCTGGAAATGGAATATGACTTTGCATTCAAACTGTTTTCCGCTGGGAACCACTGATCTGTGATGGCCCTGGTACTAACCACCTCTGCACAAGGTATGACAATCCATAAGATGTCAAAGCCAGCGTGGTCATGCAAAATGACTTTAGCCTTATTCTCTGATGTGGAAAATGAAATTGGCGAAGGTTTTTTTGAGAACTGCGAATCTCAAAATGATCGAATTCGAGTGAAACCATGATTTTCAGTAAAGTTGAGCCAAGCTCAATCCTCTGTGGATCATTTCACTCCCTAATATGCATTTTCAAGGTGCTATTGCAAAATGTCCAAAAACTTATAATTCAAAGAAAAAGAGGCAGCACTTCAATGCTATTCAAGTTTAAATACTAACTATTTTTTAACCAATTAGTGCTAATGCAATGATTCAGCTTCTAACCTAATACAGAACTTAGCCTTCCTCAAGCCTTTATCTGTAGAAGATAAATAGATAGATAGATAGATAGATAGATAGATAGATAGATAGATATGGGATAGATAGATAGATAGATAGATAGATAGATAGATAGATAGATAGATAATAGATAGATAGAAAAATAGATAGATAAATTATATGTAGATAATAGATAGATGATAGATAGATAGATAGATAGATAGATAGATAGATAGATAGATAGATAGATATGGGATAGATAGATAGATAGATAGATAGATAGATAGATAATAGATAGATAGAAAAATAGATAGATAAATTATATGTAGATAATAGATAGATGATAGATAGATAGATAGATAGATAGATAGATAGATAGATAGATAGATAGATAAAAATCCAGAAAAATTGGAGGCAGCACACCGTTTGTAGTGAAAAGGAGCTACCGTATATACTCAAGTATAAGACGAGATTTTCAGCCCAAAAAAATGGGCTGAAAGTGCCCCTCTCGGCTTATACTCGAGTCATGGTCGGCGAGTGAGGGGGAGCGATGACTGTCAAATACTCACCTGCTGCCGGCGCTCCTGACGCGGTCCCTGCATGTCCCACGGTCTTCGGGTGCGGCAGCTTCTTCCCCTGTTCAGCGGTCACTGGTACCGCTCATTAAAGTAATGAATATGGACTCCACTCCCATGTGACCGCTCACTACAGGAAGAAGCTGCCAGCGCGGAGACTGTGGGACATGCAGGGACCGTGTCAGGAGCGCCGGGAGCAGGTGAGTATTTCATATTCACCTTTCCGCGTTCCACCGACGCTCCGTCTTCCGCGTCCTCTGCAGTGACTGTTCAGGTCAGAGGGCGCGATGACGTATTAGTGTGCGCGTCGCCCTCTGCCTGAACAGTTACTGTGGAGAGATGGGACGCTGAGGAGCAGCGGGCAGCGACGAGAGGTGAGTATGTCATTTTTTTTTTACTGCAGCAGCATTAAATGTGGCACAATGTTATATGGGGCATCTATGGGGCCATAAAGAACTGCATGGGGCATTATATGGGGCATATTTTAATACGGAGCATCTTATGGGGCCATAATGAACTGTATGTAGCATTATATGGGGCTCCTGATTCAATATGGATATTCAAAAACACTTAACCTACTGATGTCTCAATTAATTTTACTTTTATTGTTATCTATTTTTATTTTTGACATTTACCGGTAGCTGCTGCATTTTCCACCCTAGGCTTATACTCGAGTCAATAAGTTTTCCCAGTATTTTGTTGCAAAATTAGGGGGGTTGGCAAATACTCGGGTCGGCTTATACTCGAGTATATACGGTATTTAACCAACAAAGAAAGCGACGTTTCGGTCCCAACAGGAACCTTTCTCAAGCGGCTGGAGAAAGGTTCCTGTTGGGACCGAAATGTAGTTTCTGGGCTGATTAAATAGCTCCTTTTCACTACAAACGGTGTGCTGCTTCCAATTTTTCTAGATTTTTATAATTGAGGTTTGGTATTTGCCTGGGGGGCTCTGCACCCGGACTCTTTCTTTGTGCTGCTCTAATTTTCTTTCTCATAGATAGATAGATAGATAGATAGATAGATAGATGATATATAGATAATAGATAGATAGATAGATAGATAGATAGATAGATAGATAGATGATAGATAGATAGATAATAGATAGAGATAGATAGATAATAGATAGATAGATAAATAGATAGATATGGGATACATAGATAGATAGATAGATAGATAGATAGATAGATAGATAAATGATAGATAGATAACAGATAGATAGATAGATAGATAGATAGATAGATAGATAGATAATAGAGATAGATAGATAGATAGATAGATAGATAGATAGATAGATGATAGGTACAGTAGATAATAGATAGATAAATGATAGATAATAGATAGATAAGGGATAGATAAATGATAGATAGATAGATAGATAGATAGATAGATAGATAGATAGATATGGGATAGATAGATAGATAGATAAGGAATAGATAGATAGATAGATAGATAGATAGATAGAGTAGATAGATAAATAATAGATAGAAGATAGATAGATAGATAGATAGATAGGTAGATAGATGAGAGATAAATGATAGATAGATAGATAGATAGATAGATAGATAGATAGATGATAGATAGATATGGGATAGATAGATAGATAAATGATAGATAGATAATAGATAGATAGATAATAGATACAGTAGATAGATAAATGATAGATAGATAATAGATAGATAGATAATAGATACAGTAGATAGATAAATGATAGGTAATAGATAGATAGATAGATAGATAGATAGATAGATATGGAATAGATGGATAGATAGACATAGATAGATAGATAGATAGATAGATAGATAGATAGATAGATAGATAGATGATAGATAGATAGATAAATAGATAGATAGATGATAGATAGATAGATAAATAGATAGATAGATAGATAATGTGCTACATGGGGATAAAGCAATATGAGGATAACATACTGTAACTTACTCTCTTGCAGGTTGGTTGAAACCAGTCCTAACAGGGCATTTCCTTCGGAGGAACTAGTAAATTCTGCCTTCCTTCATTTAGTTATAACACACTGATAGTACTGTAAATATTTAAGAAATTTCCATTACATTTTGCAAAATAGCTTTAGGCTGTTATTGTCTTCATACATGGACAGTGTAATTCCAAATGAGCCATTGAGTACATGAAGTGTTGAAAATGATTTAGTTATTATGAGAAACTTTAGATATGTAACATTTTATGTATCGGATAGTGGTCAGACCTATTTTACCCTACTCAGGGACAATGGAGAGATTTCTCAGTAAATTAAACCTGCAAGTATAATAAATAGTATATGTGCAGTTATTGTACGGATATCAGTCTGACACATGCCATGGAAATCAATGATGACTTGTTCTCACGGCTTCCAAGATTAAAGGGAACTTGCCACCTGGTTTTCCCCATATAAAGTGCAACCAGCACCTGTAACCCTCTGATACATCATACTAGAAAGCTGTATATATGAGGTATGTCCGAAATCCGCTCTGCAAGGAACAGAAAATACTGTAGCTTTTAATATACTTACAGAAAGCGCGGTCTGGTCCAATGGGTGTCTCTGGTCTGGATCCGGCGCCTCCTCTCTTCTTGTGATTGACATCCTCCTTCTTGCTTTGTGTGAATGATGCCTCCTACATCATCCCCATGGTGTCCTCCATTGCGCTCCTGTGCAGGCGTAATTCTCTCTGCCTTGTCGGGGGCAGAGCATAGTATTGTAGTGAGCATGCACCGACCCTCTTTGTCCTTTTCCTACACATGTGCATTACAGTACTTTGCTCTGCCCTCGGCTAGGCCATGCTTTTATACCGGTTTTGTGTGGGAGGACACATGTGCTTTAAGTCTACATTAAAATTTAAGTTACAATGCAATTAATTTGCTTTATTTTGTATGACATTTTCATTACATGATGTTATCTTTTCAGACAGAAAGGTAAATTAGGAAGTATGCTGAGAGCAGGGCATTGTGGAGCTCAGATCAGAGTTACCAACGCAGACCAAAGCCCTTACGATTATGTTGATGGGTCACAAGTCATTTAGGAGAATGGAGGTAGTCCGGTCTCTGGTCCAGAGTAATTTTGAGCACTGAAAGCAGCTATATATATGAATGGGAAAAACTACAGGAAAAGAAGTTCGAACAAAATTAATAATAATTACATATTTATTTGCTTTTTAAATTACTACTGTAAAGTTTTGTAAGTCCTCATTTATTTAAGCGTGCATTATGTAACTGTGCTAATTACACCTTATGGCATAAGCGCCAGAATATTATTATTAGGTAAGTCATTGTGGAGACACAGCATTGTATCTTAATTAACCAGATGACTATTTTAAGCAAACCAAGAAGAATAGGATGTTATCTATTTACTGACTTTTGAATTTAAGCATTTCTTTCTGGCTGATCAAGAAAACATACTTTTGTTTGTGTATGCCTGGAATATTGACTTGTAAGCTGACATTTCATATGACATATGCTGCTCTTATCCTTGATGATTAGTGATGTTACTGATATGCTAATTATGCATTGTGTAGGCCAGATAGTTTGGTGACACAATCTTTGGAGTATTTGCTGGGACTGTTCTTCGTGTTATCTGCCTGTTTTGTAGTTTTACCCTCACCCTGTGTAGTCTGAGTAGCATTATGCCCACAAAAAAGGGAGAGCGGGCGTGCAGTGGGACAATCCCTGGTCCATGTGGTTTTGGCTAGTGGACCTGGGCGCCCACCGACCCCCCATGTCTGCACAGTCATGATCTCTTTTTTTTCTAGGATCTGCTTGGGTTTGATGAAATTGTCAGTGAGATGCTTTTACTTTTAGTGTAGCGGCTCACTGTGGCAGGCAATGAGCACCCTTCACTTGGGTTGAGAGCTTGAGTATTTTGGCCAATATATCAACTAACACTTCGGTTACTCCTTTATTTTACCAGAATGCAGCTAAGTTTTTAATGTTGGGGGGTAAATAGGGTGTTTGCACTTGTGGGGTGTCCTTACATAATCTAATAGTATGGGCATTACCAACTGGCTCTGAACAGGCATGATGCACTTGAGTTTTATACCTTGAGAAAGGCAGTTCATTTTGAAATCTCAAGGCTCCTCATTCCCATGGCGAAGCCCACCTAAATGTGCCAGTTTCCAATTTTGGCATGATGCATTATGCATATCTGTGACAGACGCCTTATACAAACCTTATCTGTGTGAGTAGTTGTTCATCAGTATTTTGCACCTGTGTAATCAACACCATTTATCACTGGGGCTGGTCTGCACACCACAAGAAGGATCAGGTATGTTTTAGGAAGATTATTATGTCATTCTCATGTGGGAAATTACATGGCATTTGTGTTTTTGTGTTTTTTAATGTCATGAAACAGCCCCTGCAGGACTGGGCGTGTACAATATTTTTTTCTCATGAACTCATATTTCATATTTTCTCAGGAACTGAAATATGTATCTTAAAGTAATCAATACATTCTTAAAATATCGTTGATATTCTAAGATAAAAGCATGAGTTTGGCCCATAGAAACTATAACATTTAAATGCACTAAGAGTGGTCTTCGCCTCTTAATAAGAACCTGTCCAACCAACATAAAATTACTGCAAATAATGAATGCGGTCACTTTTCATGCAAAGGGAGTTGATCTCTGTTCCTTGTATGTCTATACAGGACACATTCTTCTATTTCCTCATGACTAGTGATGATCGAATAGTGAAATATTCGGATTCGGGAAAATCGGCACGAATAATTTCTAATATTCGTGTATTCGTACTGAATAACGAATCCAATGCAAGTCAATGGGAAAGCTGAATATTTTTCTGCTAGACCCAACAAACAGGTCTAGGGGCATAATAAAAAAGCTGAAATGGATGGGAAAGAGCTCAAACTAAATGGGAACAGAATGGAGAAGAAGCCTGCATGCTTTTCTAACTCACATATGGTATCTGGGAATAATGTTGTCAGACTATTGCCCCGGTTTTACGGATTTTTAAAAAGACCTACCAAACCAAACCAAAAAATTTTTTAAAGAGAAAAATGCTAAGAAACATTATTTCCTTCATAATTAAATGCATATAATGTAAAATAAAAATAAAAATTATACCTCCCCTTCAGCATATGTTCACACGGAGCATTTTGGCTTTATTTTTTACTTTATTTTTTACTTTACCATTTGTGAGGGCTCTCACTCCTACATTTGGGAGGACCATCCCTCATGTCAAATAGTTAGCAAGATAGTGGAATACATGTTCCCCTTCCCTTTACAATGCCATTTCAAACATGCCCATTTGAATTTTAGGCATCACCCGTCGCCACCACCATGTCCACAGCCATGTCATTATGCAATCCTCAATGACAATTAGCAGAGTGCCAGCAGGTACAGTGAAACCTGAGTTTGGTAAGGGCCCTCAGGTGGCCCTGTATCATACATTTGGGAGAGCTCTGACTCCTATATTCCGTAGGAGGAGGAGGTCCCTCACTCAAGAAAAATAGCTAGCCAGATAGTGAAATTCATATTCCCCATCACTTTACAAAACCAGCTAAAACATGTCCATTTGAATTTTGGGCATCGCCCGCCACCACCACCATGTCCACCACTATGTCATTATGCGGCCCTCACTAACAATTAGCAGAGTGCCAGCAGGTGCCATGAAACTTGAGTTCGGAAAGGGCCCTCAGGTGGCTCTGTATCATACATTTGGGAGAGCTCTCACTCCTACATTCGAGAGGTCCCTCCCTTATGCCAAATAGTTAGCCAGATAGTGGAATACATATTCCACATCACTTTACAATGCCAGCTAAAACATACCCATTTGAATTTTGGGCTTTGCCCGCCATCACCACCATGTCCACCGCCATGTCATCAGATAAGCAAACGTGACTATCTATCTCTAAATGTTGTAAGTCTGCTGTTGCCATGTGTAATAAGGCAGATATCTTTAAAAAAAATTGCCACACATTGCTAGGTATATTGAATTTGTACATAACACCTTTATGAGGGTGCTTGTCAAAAATAAAGCCAGGATTTTTTTTCATAAGCATAAAGCATTCAATATGAGAAAGGGTGACGTTAAGGGACATGGATGTGGTGGTGCCCACCAAGGCTATGTTACAGACCAGGAGGTGACTGGATATCATTCTAGCTTCCTGTTAAAATGTGGTCAGCATGGTACACCACTGATGAACCCAGACAATTGCCTGGATGTTGTGGGTTGGATGGCAGACAAAAGCTCCAGCATGTTGACAAGCAGCACCACCAAGAAATCTTCCACACAGTCCAGTCTCAGTAGCCAAGGGCCTCTGAATCCTCAACCTGGTCCTCCTAGCTCCCACCATCAAAAGTCCTAGGAGACATATGACCCCAACGCTGGCCCCTCCGAGGAACTGTTATGTTCCCTTGTAATTTGTCAGGCCTCTCAATTTGCACCATTAAAGAGGGTCATGAGGAGGTGGAGTGCAATCATTTGAGCACCCATGGCCATGAGAAAGCCACATTGGGGAAGATGTTATGATCCTTAGTGGTTGAGGATCACAAATTACTCCAGCTAAGTAACAAACATAGGACAAGCTCTAGGGAGGTGGCAAACTGGACTGACCGCAAATCTGAACCTATCCAAACACACTAGAAGTAGCCGGTGAACGTGCCTAAAAATCCTAGACGTCTCGAGCCAGCCTGAGGAACTAACTACCCCTAGAGAGAAAGAAAGACCTCTCTTGCCTCCAGAGAAATAATCCCCAAAGATATAGAAGCCCCCAACAAATAATAACGGTGAGGTAAGAGGAAGGCACATACACAGGGGTGAAAGCAGATTCAGCAAATGAGGCCCACTAATACTAGATAGCAGAAAATAGAAAAGGGAATCTATGCGGTCAGTAAAAAACCCTTACAAAATATCCACTCTGAGATTTCAAGAACCCCCACACCAACTAACGGTGTTGGGGGAGAAACTCAGTCCCCTAGAGCAACCAGCAAGCGAGGAAATCACATTTTAGCGAGCTGGACTAAAAACATAATGTACGCTGATAATCAAAAAATGATCAAACAAAAACTTAGCTTGTCTTGGAGAGACTGGGAGCAAGGTAGACACAAGGAATCTGAAGAGCACTGAATACATTGATAGCAGGCAAGGAACTGAGTATCCAGGTGGGCTAAATAGGAAACCAACCAAGGATAACGAACCAGCTGATGCTGCAACCTGCAGAAAGACAAAACTACACAGTACCGCTTGTGACCACTAGAGGGAGTCCAAAAATAGAGTTCACAACAGTACCCCCCCCTTGAGGAGGGGTCACCGAACCCTCATCAAGACCCCCAGGGCGATCAGGATGAGCCGCGTGGAAGGCACGAACCAAATCGGCCGCATGAACATCAGAGGCGACAACCCAGGAATTATCCTCCTGACCATAGCCCTTCCACTTAACCAAATACTGCAGCCTCCGTCTAGAGATACGAGAATCCAAAATCTTCTCCACCACGTACTCCAATTCGCCCTCGACCAGCATCGGAGCAGGAGGCTCAACAGAAGGAACCACAGGTACCACATACCTCCGCAACAAAGACCTATGGAACACATTATGAATGGCAAACGATGCTGGGAGATCCAAACGAAAAGACACCGGGTTAAGGATTTCCAAGATCTTATAAGGACCGATGAAGCGAGGCTTGAATTTAGGAGAGGAGACCTTCATAGGAACATACCGAGAAGACAGCCGCACCAAATCCCCAACACGAAGTCGGGGACCCACACCGCGGCGGCGGTTGGCAAAGCGCTGAGCCTTCTCCTGTGACAACCTCAAATTGTTCACCACATGGTTCCAAATCTGCTGCAACCTATCCACCACAGAATCCACCCCAGGACAGTCAGAAGGCTCAACCTGACCCGAGGAAAAACGAGGATGGAAACCAGAATTGCAGAAAAAAGGCGAAACCAAAGTAGCAGAACTAGCCCGATTATTAAGGGCAAACTCGGCCAAAGGCAAAAAAGTCACCCAATCATCCTGATCAGCAGAAACAAAACATCTCAAATAAGTTTCCAACGTCTGATTAGTTCGCTCGGTTTGGCCATTAGTCTGAGGATGGAAGGCCGACGAAAAATACAAATCAATGCCCATCTTAGCACAAAAAGTCCACCAAAACCTGGACACAAACTGGGATCCTCTATCAGACACAATATTTTCAGGAATGCCGTGCAAGCGAACCACATTCTGAAAAAATAGAGGAACCAAATCGGAGGAAGAAGGCAACTTAGGCAAGGGCACCAAATGGACCATCTTGGAAAAACGATCACACACCACCCAGATGACAGACATTTTCTGAGATACTGGAAAATCCGAAATAAAATCCATGGAAATGTGCGTCCAAGGCCTTTTCGGAACAGGCAAAGGCAAAAGCAAACCGCTGGCACGAGAACAGCAAGGCTTAGCCCGAGCACAAATCCCACAAGACTGCACAAAGGAACACACATCCCGCGACAAGGAAGGCCACCAGAAGGACCTAGCCACCAAATCTCTGGTACCAAAAATCCCAGGATGACCCGCCAACACCGAAGAATGAACCTCGGAAATAACTCTGCTGGTCCATCTATCCGGGACAAACAGTCTCTCTGGTGGACAACGGTCAGGTCTATCCGCCTGAAATTTCTGCAGCACTCGTCGCAAATCTGGGGAAATGGCAGACAAAATAACTCCCTCTCCGAGAATACCAGCCGGCTCAGAAACTCCCGGAGAGTCAGGCATAAAACTCCTAGAAAGTGCATCAGCTTTCACGTTCTTCGAACCGGGCAGGTATGAGACCATGAAGTTGAAACGGGAGAAAAACAACGACCAACGAGCCTGTCTAGGATTCAGGCGCTTGGCAGATTCAAGGTAAATCAGATTTTTGTGATCCGTCAAGACCACCACACGATGTTTAGCTCCTTCGAGCCAATGTCGCCACTCCTCAAATGCCCACTTCATAGCCAACAACTCCCGATTACCAACATCATAATTCCGCTCGGCAGGCGAAAACTTTCTTGAAAAGAAAGCACATGGCTTCATCACAGAGCCATCAGAGCTTCTCTGCGACAAAACAGCCCCTGCTCCAATCTCAGAAGCATCAACCTCGACCTGGAAGGGGAGAGAGACATCTGGCTGACATAAGACTGGAGCTGAAGAAAACCAGTGCTTCAGCTCCCGAAAGGCCTCCACGGCCGCAGGAGACCAATTAGTCACATCAGAACCCTTCTTGGTCAAATCCGTCAAAGGTTTAACCACGCTAGAAAAATTAGCGATGAAACGACGGTAAAAATTAGCAAAACCCAAGAACTTCTGAAGACTCTTAACAGACGTGGGCTGAGTCCAGTCATGAATAGCCTGGACCTTGACTGCGTCCATCTCCACAGTAGAAGGAGAAAAAATAAAACCCAAAAAGGAGACCTTCTGTACTCCGAAGAGGCATTTTGAGCCCTTCACAAATAAAGCATTAGCACGCAGGACCTGAAACACCATCCTGACCTGCTTCACATGGGACTCCCAATCATCAGAAAAGACCAAAATGTCATCCAGATAAACAATCATAAATTTATCCAGATATTCTCGGAAGATGTCATGCATGAAGGACTGAAACACAGAAGGAGCATTAGAGAGTCCAAAAGGCATCACTAAGTACTCAAAATGGCCTTCGGGCGTATTAAATGCTGTTTTCCATTCATCTCCCTGCTTAATGCGCACAAGGTTATACGCACCACGGAGATCTATCTTGGTGAACCAACTGGCACCCTTAATCCGAGCAAACAAATCAGACAATAGTGGCAAAGGATACTGAAATTTGACTGTAATTTTATTCAGAAGACGATAATCTATACAAGGTCTCAAAGAACCATCCTTCTTGGCCACAAAAAAAAATCCTGCACCAAGAGGGGAAGAGGATGGGCGAATATGTCCCTTCTCCAAAGACTCCTTTATATAACTCCGCATCGCGGCATGCTCTGGTATAGACAAATTAAAAAGTCGTCCCTTAGGGAATTTACTACCAGGAATTAAATTTATAGCACAGTCACAATCCCTATGAGGGGGCAGGGCACTGGACCTGGGCTCATCAAATACATCCTGGAAGTCAGACAAAAACTCAGGGACCTCAGAAGGAGTGGAAGAAGCAATAGACACCAACGGAGTATCGCCATGAATTCCCTGACAACCCCAACTCGACACAGACATAGCTTTCCAATCTAAAACTGGATTATGAGCCTGCAGCCATGGCAGACCCAAAACGACAACATCATGCAAATTATGCAGAACAAGAAAGCGAATCACCTCCTGATGTACGGAAGTCATGCACATGGTCATTTGCGTCCAATACTGAGGCTTATTCTCAGCCAATGGCGTAGCATCAATTCCCCTCAGAGGAATAGGAAATTCCAAAGGCTCCAGGACAAAACCACAGCGCCTGGCAAACGACAAATCCATCAGATTCAGGGCAGCACCCGAATCCACAAAAGCCATAACTGGGTAGGACGACAAAGAACAAATCAAAGTAACAGACAAAATAAATTTAGGCTGTATAGTACCAATGGTGACAGGTTTAGTGATTTTTTTTAAGCGTTTAGAGCATGCTGAGATAACATGAGTAGAATCACCACAGTAAAAGCACAACCCATTTTGACGTCTATGACTTTGTCGCTCAATTCTGCTACAAAAAATGCACACCACCCAATATATAGTAAAATAGCAAAACACACTTTATTGGCAAAAAAAAACATAAAACCACTTAAAATCACTACGCCACTACAGACCACCTAGATATATAACATACATATACGAAATATCCAGGGGACTGAGTGGATCATAGCCCATTTGGGCTATGATCCACTCAGTCCCCTGGATATTTCGGCTTGCCAGTTCTTAGGTGGGTTTTTATTCCACCGCAGGTATTATGCCTTTTTGATCTGTATTCACCTGTAGGACTTTTTTCCACCACTATACATGGGTGGTTTTTTGACTATCTTGTCTATACCTTTTTTGGGTTTTTTATCAGCTACTATTATATAGGGTTATCTGTAGATCCCCCATGAGCCGCTAGACAGGAAGGTATTACCATATACGTGTTTATATCCTATAGGTATATTGACAAGCTGTACTTATTTTCACATATATGTGTATATATTATATATGTACGTTATATATGTAGGTGGTCTGTAGTGGCGTAGTGATTTTAAGTGGTTTTATGTTTTTTTTGCCAATAAAGTGTGTTTTGCTATTTTGCTATATATTGGGTGGTGTGCATTTTTTGTAGCAGTGTCTTTTCTTCCTCCCCTTCTTCATGCTTTCATGCTGCTACTTGCACCCCCTATCTATATATGATGTTTATGGCTGTGCGCCAGTGTTTCTATGTATTACTGGGAGCAAGGTAGACACAAGGAATCTGAAGAGCACTAAATACATTGATAGCAGGCAAGGAACTGAGTATCCAGGTGGGCTAAATAGGAAACCAACCAAGGATAACGAACCAGCTGATGCTGCAACCTGCAGAAAGACAACACTACACAGCACCGCTTGTGACCACTAGAGGGAGCCCAAAAATAGAGTTCACAACAGGAAGATCAATTCATGTCTGAAGAGGTGGAGGATAATCATGACACACAGTTGCCATCAGGTCAGCCTAAACTCACAACTCATAAGGAGGAGCAGATTGAGGAACTGGAAAATGACATGATCAGTGTGAAACGATTGTTGGTTGGATAGTGGATAATGCTTCCAGTCACTTAGCCACCACCACGTCTTCAACATGGTCAAGTCTGAGTAGCCGTGAGTGTAGACCGGATATTACTCACCCTGGTCCTCCTTCCTCCCACCATGCCGGGTGCCTTGAGACAACTGATCCTAAACTTGGACACTCCAAAGAGCTGTTCGGTTTTCCCTTTAAAGATTCCGGATTCTCGGACGGTCAACTTGAAGTGGGGCCAGATGAGATCGCATGTAGCGATGCCCAAAGATTTGAACAGCCACGGTCACACGAAGGCGATGGTGGGAAAGCGTCACAAGAGGTGGACGATGAGGAGACACAATTGCCAGAAAGTCAGGAGGAGGAGCAGGGTGCGGATGTGAAAGACGAGGTGGTGGATGACATAGTCACTGACCCAAACTGGCAGGAGGACATGCAGAGTGAGGACAGCAGCACACAGGGGAAGGAGGTATATCACCCAAACAGGCAGGAAGAAGCAGTGTGGTGGCCACAGACAGAAGGCGTGCATCCAATCCCCGTAACACCAACATGACGGAAGATGACATTCCAACTGTTAGATCTACCCGAGTCTGGTTAATTTTAAAGACTGCTAATAAACTCAAACAGGCCATTTGCAGCACCTGCTATGCCCACATCAGCAGAGGTAGCAAAACTACCAGCCTGACCACCACCAGCATGATTAAGCACATGGCAGCAAAGCACCCGACTTTGTGGGATGAACCCCAGGCTCAAGAAACACTGTCTGCAGGTGACACCACTGCTTCTTTCCCTGTTTTGCATAGAAGCCAATCCCCAGTTCACCGTGCATGTGAAGATGCCTCGTACCCCGCACCTGTTGTTACCCACAGTCAACCAGCACCATCATCAAACCCGTCCATGTCCTTGTCCCAGCGTAGCCTTCAGTTGTCTATACCCCAGTCATTGGAACGCAAGCGTAAATACCCAGCCAATGCCCCACAGGCCACAGTACTAAATTCTAGCATTTCTCGCCTGCTTGCGCTCGAAATGTTGCCTTTTAGGCTCCTTTAGATGGAAGCTTTCCACAACCTGATGGCGGCGGCCGTCCCAAGGTACTCGATCTCCAGTCGCCACTATTTCTCCTGATGTGCGGTACCGGCATTATACTATCACGTGTCCATAACATTACCAGTGCCCTCAACAATGCTGTTACTAGGTGACAAACCGCACAATGCTGAAGAGTTGTGGACAGCACTGAAAGAGCAGTTAGATATTTGGATGACACCACTGAACCTACAGCCAGGCATGGTCGTGTGTGACAATGGCCGGAACCTGGTGGCAGCTCTGAGGCAAGGTGAGCTCACACACGTACCTTCCCTGGCCCATGTGCTTAACCTCATTATTCAACATTTTCTCAAAAGCTACCCGGAGCTGCCAGATCTGCTAGTGAAAGTACGCCATCTGTCTGCCCATTTTAGAAAGTCAGCTACAGCTTTAGGCGCTCTTGCCGTGCTTCAGCAGCGTTTTCAGCTTCCAGCTCACCGACTGGTGTGTGATGTCCCCACGCATTGGAACTCTACACTGCATATGTTGGAAAGGATTTGTGAGCAGAAGAGGGCAGTTGTTGACTACCAGCATCAACAAGGCCGTTGATATTCAGTTCAGACACCAAACATAAGACCTCAGGAGTGGACATGGATGTCAGACATATGTACCATCCTCCAAAACTTTGAGGACTGCACCAAGATGGTGAGCGGCGATGATGCCATAATTAGCATCACCATCCAGCTTCTCTGCATTCTGAAAACCTTTCTGCTCACAATTAAAGAGGATGCATTGCAGGCAGAGCACGAGGACATGGAGCAAGGAACCATATAGGGTGATTACACTCAGCTCAGCCTCATGTCATCCCAACGTGGATTGGTAGACAATGAGGAGGAGGAGAAAGAACAGGAGCTATTTTCATGCGCTATAGACGGTACTACAAGCATAGCTGTCATACCATCTGTTCAGCATGGATGGTCTGAGGACAGGGAGGAGGAGGAGAAGGATGAGGAGGAGGAGGACAGCATGGTCAGTCATCCTGTTGGTGATGACATGGAAGTCTGGCATGCGTGGCTGACTTTATGTTGCGCTGTGCTTCCCGTGACCCTCGCATTATTAAAATTTTCGGTGACACTCATTACTGGTTGGTGACACTTCTAGAACTTTCAATCTCTTCTTCTAGAGGCAGACAGATGTACTAAAATGTTGCAGTACCAGAGGGCCCTTGTAGCGGAATTACTTAAAAATTCCCATCTGAGAACGCTGGCAGCAGACGTCAGAGTTTGTTGTACAACCAAGGAGTCCATGCGAGAGAGACAAAAGTTCTTTCTGGCTCAGGCAGGGGAACAATGGCAAAGTTCTGGAACAGTTTTCTCAGACCTCCCATCGTGCCGGCACAGAGGCAAGGGGTGATGTCACAAGAAGTGCAATGTTTGGGAAGATGCTGAGGGAGCACCTTGCTGATCGTACAAACGCCCTCCGGGATTCCTCTGTGCCATTTAATTATTGGGTATCCAAGCTGGACACGTGGCATGAACTGGCTCTCTATGCCTTGGAGGTCCTGGCCTGCCCTGCTGCAAGCGTTCTGTCAGAGCGGGTTTTTAGTGCCGCTGGTGGAATATAACAGATAAGCGCATCCGCCTGTCAACTGAAAATGCTGAAAGGCTGACTCTTATAAAAATGAACAAGGGCTGGATTGAGCAAGACTTCTGTACACCACCAAGTGAAAACAGCAAAACATCACCTCAAATACATTGTGTTTTTTGTGGAGGTTATATTCTCATGCACCTCTTCACAACCACACATGGGTACATGCTTCCTGATTTGGTCTGCTTGGTGTTATCCTCCTCCTTATGCTCATCCTCATCATCCACAAACATATGCTGGGAGAACGTATTCCGTGATGCAAAAGTCACTCATTTTTTGTGCAAGGGTGTCTATGATGCCCATAAATAATTTTCTAAAAAATGTATACATAGGGCCTAGTTTTTAATGAGGCCTTCCTCAACATGTCATTATCATTCTCCGACACTAGATCACCAGGATTAACGCATTCAGTTCTGCTACAGCCAGTCCAATTTTTGTCATGGGTGTCTATGATGCCCATAAAATATTTTTTTAAAATTTACCCCCACCATGGGGAAATATTTGTCAGCCCATGCACTTCGTGTATGGGCATTACAAGTATAGGAGACACTCTCCTTTACATTGGGCCTACTTTTCAATGAGGCCTTCATCAATGTCTCATCATATTCCGCCACTAGATCACCAGGGTTAACAAGTTCTGTGCTGCTACAGCCAGTCCAATTTTTGGCAAGGGTGTCTATGATGCCCATAAAATATTTTTTTTAAATGTACCCCCCATGGGGAAATGTTTGTCAGCCCATGCACTTACTGTATGGGCATTACAAGTCTAGGAGACACGCTCCTTAACATTGGGCCTAGATTTTAATAATGCCTTCCTTCACGTATCATCTTTTTCGGTCACTAGAACACCATGGTGAACATGTTGTATGCTGCTACAGCCATTTAATTTTTGAGCAAGGGTGTTTATGATCGCCATAAATAATTTTTTTTAAATGTACCCCCCATGAGGAAATGTTTATCAGCCCATGCACTTAGTGTATGGGCATTAAAAGTCTAGGAGACACGCTCCTTTACATTGGGCCTAGTTTTTAATAAGGTCTTCCTCCACGTCTCATCATCCACCGCTAGTCATCACTGATCATGCTCGCCACTACTCGGTACTTGCCCAAGTATCACTGTGCTCGGTGTACTCGGTGAGCACCGAGCATTCCCGGAATTATTAGGCAGGAGCTCGTATCTCCGCCCTGCAATTTTAGCACTCTTTACAGTGCTAATGTACATGCAGGGTTTGTCTGCCATGCACTGTAATACCGCAGGCATCTTTGTTGTGGTATTACAGTGATTGGCTGGCCGCACAGCGGCATCAGGTCTATAAGAGACCTGACGCCGCCCTGCTTGGCGCATTATGCTCTGGACTCAGCAAGTGTAGGGAGAGCTACCACTGAGATTGGGTCAGGTGTGTTCTTTTATTAGTTAGTGTGGGTCTACTAGTGTTCAATCCACAAATCCTGATAAACCAACAGTACTTTTTAGGGCTATTTTGGGGGTATATAGATCATTGTGCTAGTTAGGCAGGGGAGTCTATGTGCACATTTCCACATCACTGCAAGGCATGCATGTACTGTATGTGAGTCTATAGATCTCCCTGCATACATCAAAAGGCTCCTTTTCTGCCTGCTGCTGCGTATTATACTGTATGTATACATAGCTGCAGGTATCTGTAGCTAGGATTATTTTTTGGGGGGGGCACCATATACCTGCTAATTTTAGTACAAAGCAATCCAGAGACCCCTTTTTTTCAACATTTATTGGCTTGGTCACACTGCAGACTATAGCCAGGTAATTTTAATACAAGAGCATTAAAATCTAACAATTTAAAACGGTTGTTTTTGTCCCAGGCATCAGATGTGAGTGAGCATAAAATTCTGGCCTTTTTGGGGGGGTACTATAGTTTTTTTTTGAGTGTCTTACAACATTTTTGGACAACATTTTGGTGACCAAAAAATCTTTAGCTGGCAAAAAAATATTTAGCTATAGTTCTTATATTTAGCACTGTGATTTGTATGCCACACGCATCGCATATCATTGCGCTAAATATTGTACAATTTTAGTACTCCAAATTTTTTATTTTAGCGTCATAGCCAACTTATTGACACAAATTTGGTTATCCTAAAAAAAATAAAGGCCACATTTTTATCAGTCTGTTATCTCCGTCAGACGCACGGTGTATCTGTGGTGTCCAAATCCTCGCTTTGCAGGCATACATTGCATTTTTTTTTCTGCTACCCTTGCTGTATACAGAATTTTGTGGTTTAAAATTTTTACAAAATACAGGCCACATATTGAAAGTATGTTATCTCAGTCAGACTCCTGGTCTATCTGTGGTCTCCAAATCTTTGCTTTTCAGGCATACAATGCAATTATTGGTCTGCTACCCTTGGTGTTTACGGTATTTTGTTGTTTTAAAGTTATGAAAAATACAGCCCACATATTTAAACAGTCTGATATCTCAGTCACACGTCGGGTCTATCTGTGGTCTGCAAATCTTGGCTTTTCAGGCATACATTCCAGTTTTTGGTCTGCTACCCTTGGTGTAGACAGTATTTTGTTGTTTTTAAAATTGTGAAAAATACAGGCTACATATTGAAATAGTCTGTTATCTCAGTCACACATCTGGTCTATCTGTGGTCTTCAAATCTTGACTTTTCAGGCATACATTCCAGCTTTTGTCGGCTACCCTTGGTGTATATAGTATTTTGTTGTTTTTAAAATTGTGAAAATTACAGGCCACATATTGAAACAGTCTGTTATCTCAGTCACATGTCTGGTCTATCTGTGATCTTCAAATCTTGGCTTTTCAGGCACATATTCCAGTTTTTGGTCTGCTACCCTTGGTGTATACAATATCTTGTTGTTTTTAAAATTCTAAAAAATACAGCCCACGTATTGAAACAGTCTGTTATCTCCATCTAGCAAAAAAGGCAGCACACTGCAGCGCTAACACATGCAAACATGAAATTGAACTACATTACTGCACTAGAAATATGAAAAATGAGAGCGTTTAGCACATAAAAAAGGCCAATTTTATGTGTACCTGGTAGCCACTTTACGGCATCTCTCTTATACCAGGTCCTATGCTTTCCTTTCCTCGCTGAGAATAAACGTCTCCATCTGAATGGGTACCTATGAAAACCTCTCATTTTTCATATTTCTAGTGCAGTAATGCAGTTCAATTTCCGTGTTTCATGTTTGCATGTGTTAGCGCTGCAGTGTGCTGCCTTTTTTGCTTGACTGTATAAGAGTTGGTGACTGTAAGGTTCAGCACCTGTTCACACTTAGTCTATGTTTGGATGTGATGGTCAGTTTTTTCAAATGTATTATTTAGCCTTCTGACCGAGCACTCTGCCTCCTAGTCACAGGTGTTTTATTTGCAGCAGGTCCAGTACCCCTCCACAGAGAGAGAGAATGTTGTCTAAGAAGAGGTTTTCATAGGTACCCAATCAGATGGAGATGTTTATTCTCAGCGAGGAAAGGAAAGCATAGGACCTGGTAAAAAAGAGATGCCGTAAAGTGGCTACCAGGTACACATAAAATTGGCCTTTTTTATGCGCTAAACGCTCTCCATTTTCATATTTCTAGTGCAGTAATGCAGTTCAATTTCCGTGTTTCATGTTTGCATGTGTTAACGCTGCAGTGTGCTGTCTTTTTTGCTTGACTGTATAAGAGTTGGTGACTCTAAGGTTCAGCTCCTGTTCAAACTTAGGCTGGTTTCACACTTGCGTTTTGATCTGCAGCGTTTTTAAAAAAAACGCATGTGGTGAAAAAACGCATGTAAACTCGGCAAAACGCCGCGTTTTTTAGACGCATGCGTTTTTGCATGCAGAAAAAAAAGACGGCGTTTTGCCGCGTTTACATGCGTTTTTTCATGCGTTTGCATTTTTTAAACGCATGCTGAGAAGTGTGTAACAGGTGCCAATCATCAAAATCAACTAGAAAACCCACTATAAATAGAAATAGCTAGGGTTAGGGTTAGGGTTATGGATAGGGTTAGGGTTAGGATCCCTAGGGTTAGGGTTAGGGGTAGCTTTTTATTAGAATGTCCTGGTCACCAGGTCACTGATAAGCCACCCCCCACCATCAAGGTGATAAAGGGATCCAAACCCTAACCCTAACCCTACCCCTAACCCTAACCCTGAAAAGCCACCCCCCACCATCAAGGTGATAAAGGGATCCTAACCCTAACCCTAACACTAACCCTACCCCTAGCCCTAACCCTGACAAGCCACCCCCCACCATCAAGGTGATAAAGGGATCCAAACCCTAACCCTACCCCTAACCCTAACCCTGACAAGCCACCCCCCACCATCAAGGTGATAAAGGGATCCAAACCCTAACCCTAACCCTACCCCTAACCCTAACCCTACCCCTACCCCTAACCCTAGGGATCCTAGGGATCCATAGGAATTGGCTATTATGTTGACCTGGTGACCAAGACATTCTAATAAAAAGCTTTGTTCAATGTGGACACCCCAAGATATACGGTATTGCTATAGAGTACTAAAAATATAAACTCGTAGAGTATTGACTGTCATATAGGGGTAGGGTTAGGGGTAGGGTTAGGGGTAGGGGTAGGGTTAGGGTTTGTATCCCTTTATCACCTTGATGGTGGGGGGTGGCTTGTCAGGGTTAGGGGTAGGGTTAGGGGTAGGGTTAGGGTTAGGGTTTTCTTGTTTTTTTCTTGTGTTTAGGGTTAGGGTTAGGGTTTTCTTGTTTTTTCTTGTGTTTTCTTGTGTTTTTCTATAAAAACGCATGCGTTTTTAACGCAAGCAAACGCATGTGCTTAAAAACGCATGCATTTACATAGACAGCAATACATTTTTTTGCCGCGAATAAACGCATTTCGTTTTTTTGCGGCAAAAAAACGCCACTAGAAATTAGTACAGGTTGCATTTCTGCAACTAAACGCACGCGTCAAAAAACGCATGCGTTGCCGAAAACGCGTCAAAACGCATGCAAAAAAACGCATGCGTTTTTAATGTTAAGTATAGAAAAAAAAGCATGCGTTTTTTAGCGCTAAAACGCTGCAGATCAAAACGCAAGTGTGAAACCAGCCTTAGTCTATGTTTGGATGTGAAGGTCAGTTTTTTCAAAAGTTATCACCGTCTGACGCCCGTTCAATGTGTGGTCTAAAAATAGTTGTTTTTCATGCATACATTCCAATTTTTGGTCTGTCTAATACCATAGGTCTATACACTATTTTGGTAGAAAAAAACAAAACATATATTACAGTGTGGTAGTTCCGTGACACACCTCATCTATCTGTGGGCTACAAAGTGTGCTTTTGAGGCTTCCATTCTCCTTTTTTTGCAGTGTGTTATCCGAGCTCTAAACACAGCTCTAGCAGTAAAAAATAAATATACAGGCCACATATTGAAGAGTCTGGTATCTCAGTCAAACGCCAGATGTATCTGTGGCCTACAAATTGTGGCATTTCAGGGCTACATTCCACTGTATTTGCTGTCTTTGACCTGATTTCTATACACTATTTTTGAGGCCAAAATGAAAACACAGGCCACATATTTTACAGTGTGGTATCTCCGTGACACGTCTCATTTACCTTTGGTCTACAGGGAGTGCTTTTCAGGCTTCCATTCACCTTTTTTGCTGTGTATCACCCTAGCTCTAAACAGTAAACTCTTTTTTGGGCTGAATTTAAAAAAAAATGTACCCCCATGGGGAAATGTTTGTCAGCTCATACACTTAGTGTATGGGCATTTCAAGTCTAGGAGCCCATCTCCTTTAAAATGTAACTTTTTTTTAATGAGGCCTTGCCCCACGTCTCATCATCCACCGCCACTAGAACACCAGGGTGAAGGTGTTCTATGCTGCTACAGCCAGTCAATTTTTTGGCAAGGGTGTCTATGATCCCCATAAAAAATTGTTTAAAAAAATGTACCCCCATGGGGAAATGTTTGTCAGCCCATACACTTAGTGTATGGGCATTACGAGTCTAGGAGACCTGTTCCTTTGTAATGGGACTTTTTTTATCAGGCCCTCCTCAATGTTTCTTCCAAGGAGGGATTGGGGTGCGTGCAAATTTGGGTCAAGGAGGCCCTTGCATTCAGTGCATAAGGAAACAATATGGCAGGACCAACTGAAGACTGTGAAGTGGGTTTTCCTGTGGCCATCCAGTACCTGGGTTCAAAGGCTTATTGGGGTGCATATAACTTGATATCAGGGCAGGCCTTGCATTCAATGCAACACTTTTTCAGGAAGCCCTCCTGTACCTCTCGTGAAAGGGGTATTGGGGTGCATTGTACTGCACTGCATAGGCAATAACAGCATAGGAGACCCACTGTTTAATAATGGCTCTTTAAGAATATTAATGCCGCCTGATGCCCCTCCAAATAGCGAGGATAATCCTGACTTACAGTTGCCATCACGTCAGCCTAAACTTGCAACTCAGAAGGAGGATCAGATTGAAGAATTGGAAAATGACATGATCAGTGGGAAACGGTTGTTGGTTGGATAGCGGATAATGCTTTCAGTCACTTAGCCACCACCACCACCACGTCTTCCACATAGTCAAGTCTGAGTAGCCGTGAGTGTAGACCGGATATTACTCACCCTGATCCTCCTTCCTCCCACCATGCCGGGTGCCTTGAGACAACTGATCCTACACTTGGACACTCCAATGAGCTGTTCAGTTCTCCCTTTAAAGATTCCGGATTCTCGGATGGTCAACTTGAAGTGGGGCCAGATGAGATCGCATGTAGTGATGCCCAAAGATTTGAACAGCCACGGTCACACGAAGGCGATGGTGGGAAAGCGTCACAAGAGGTGGACGATGATGAGACACAATTGCCAGAAAGTCAGGAGGAGGAGCAGGGTGCGGATGTGGAAGATGAGGTGGTGGATGACATAGTCACTGACCCAAACTGGCAGGAGGACATGCAGAGCGAGGACAGCAGCACACATGGGGAAGGAGGTATATCACCCAAACAGGCAGGAAGAAGCAGTGTGGTGGCCACAGTCAGAAGGCGTGCATCCATTCCCCATAACCCCAACATGACGGAAGTTGCCATTCCAACTGTTAGATCTTCCCAAGTCTGGTTAATTTTAAAGACTGCTAATAAGCCCAAACAGGTCATTTGCAGCACCTGCCATGCCCACATCAGCAGAGGTAGCAAAACTACCAGCCTGACCACCACCAGCATGATTAGGCACATGGCAGCAAAGCACCCGACTTTGTGGGATGAACCCCAGGCTCTAGAAACACTGTCTGCAGGTGACACCACTGCTTCTTCCCCTGTTTTGCGTAGAAGCCAATCCCCAGTTCACTCTGCATGTGAAGATGCCTCGTGCCCTGCACCTGTTGTTACCCACAGTCAACCAGCACCATCATCAAACCCGTCCATGTCCTTGTCCCAGCGGAGCCTTCAGTTGTCTATACCCCAGTCATTGGAACGCAAGCGTAAATACCCAGCCAATGCCCCACAGGCCACAGTATTAAATTCTAACATTTCTCGTCTGCTTGCGCTTGAAATGTTGCCTTTTAGGCTCCTTGAGATGGAAGCTTTCCACAACCTGATGGCGATGTCCGTCCCAATGTACTCGGTCTCCAGTCGCCACTATTTCTCCCAATGTGCCGTATCGGCATTATACCAGCACATGTTCCACAACATTACCAGTGCCCTCGACAATGCTGTTACTGGGAAAGTCCACCTAACCACGGACACCACATATATTTTTTTTTACAATTATTTTTTTTTAAATTAACTTTTTTCTAACTTTTTTACCTTGTCCCATTATTGGACAATCATTTTTTGCAGGCTGATCGCTTCTACAGCTTGGAGATGAAGCAGCATCCCCATGCTGCAGAAACAGTCAGCTCTTCACTGACAGACAAACTTGCTCATCATGCACTGGGTCATAATGGCAACGCCGTCGCGGGTCTCCGTTCCAAAGGCAGAGGGGCTGTCAGCCCTCTGCCGGCTTCCAGAATGTTGCGATCATGTTCAATCGAAGCATTTTGGGGGTTAAAGTGTCAGGAGCGACCACTCCTGGCACATAGTGGCAGGTGTCAGCTATCAGAATCAGTTGACACTCAGCGGCAATCACCTGCACACCACCTGTGTGCGCGGGCGATCATTTAGACGTAATATTCAATCCATGGTCAAATAGGCCCAGGGCATATGGACGGAATATTGCCAGAAAGGGGTTAAAACAATAGACAATTATGATTTTTTTAAAATCGCCTTGCTGACACACTCCAAATGCGAAGTAATGAAGATTATTGCCCCTTCTAAATTTTCACATACGATTATCTCTAGCCAGATTGCACAAGTCGCACAACTGCTAGACAAATATTAGGTATTTTAAGCGGGAAAATAGCAGAAAGCTGCAGCATGTACTTGCAATGATGAGAACACCCAGGTGCCTGCCTTTCAACCACAATCCTTTCTATTAAATATCTCCTTACTAAATCCTCACCTAACAAACAACTTATCTTGACAATCTTCAGCTCTAAAAAGAGCTTTTTGGAATGAATAAATACTCAGTATAAACTCCTATCACTCTCCCTATGCTCCTTTCACTCTCTCTACACTGAAACGACGCTCTCGCTATGCTGTTTCCGGCTGCAATGTGTGCAAGATGGTGCTGGCAGCCTTTAAATAGGCCCTATGATGTTGGAAGGCCAGTCAATCACAGTAATGCCACACCAAAAAAGGCACTGGCCTTACTGTGATTGGCAAGCCAGCCCAGCATGTTCTTTGACTGCAAATAAAGCACCAAACGTGCTGGTCGGGTCACTCAAATATACCGAGGCAAATACCTAATTACTCGCTGAGTATCAAATAGCCTGAATACCGTACTATTCGTAACTAAGAGGGTGATGAAGGAGGGGTTTGATTTACTATTTATAGCATATTTTAGCTGGTTTTTATGATTTACAGCCATCACAGACTAAAAGACGCTTTTTATTGCAAAAAATTGTTTTTGCGTCTCCACATTTTGAGAGCTATAATTTTTCCATATTTTGGTCCACAGAGTCATGTGAGGTCTTGTTTTTTGCGGGACGAGTTGACGTTTCTATTGGTAATATTTTCGGGTACGTGACTTTTTTTATCGCATTTTATTCCGATTTTTGTGAGGCAGAATGACCAAAAACCAGCTATTCATTAATTTCTTTTGGGGGGGGGCATTTATACCGTTCCACGTTTGGTAAAATTAATAAAGCAGTTTTATTCTTTGGGTCAGTACGATTACAGCGATATCTCATTTATATCTTTTTTTATGTTTTGGCGCTTTTATACGATAAAAACTATTTTATAGAAAAAATAATTATTTTTGCATCGCTTTATTCTGAGGACTATAACTTTTTTATTTTTTGCTGATGATGCTGTATGGCGGCTCTTTTTTTGCGGGACAAGATGACGTTTTCAGTGATACCATGGTTATTTATATCTGTTTTTCTGATCGCGTGTTATTCCACTTTTTGTTTGGCGGTATGATAATAAAGCGTTGTTTTTTGCCTCGTTTTTTTTTTTTTAAACCGCGTTCACTGAAGGGGTTAACTAGCAGGACAGTTTTATAGGTGGGGTTGTTATGGACGCGGCGATACTAAATATGTCTACTTTTATTGTTTTTTTATTATTATTTAGATAAAGAAATGTATTTATGGGAACAATTTTTTTTTTCTTTATTTAGGAATTTTTTTATTTTTTTTTTACACTTGTGAATATTTTTTTTTTACTTTATAACATTGCCCCAGGGGGAAGGGGCATCATGTTATAGGGTCGGATCGGTGATCTGACACTTTGCAGAGCACTGTGTCAGATCAGCGATCTGACGTGCAGGGCTGCAGGCTTACCAGCGCTTGCTCTGAGCAGGCGCTTGTAAGCTACCTCCCTGCAGGACCCTTATGTAGCCCCATGGCCATTTTGGATCCGGGGCCTGCAGGGAGGAGACACTCGGTACAAGGTGAGCACATCGCCTTCTACCGAAGGTCTCAGGGAAGCACGCAGGGAACCCCCTCCCTGCGCTATGCTTCCCTGTATCGCAGGAACGCTGCGATCATATTTGATCGGAGCGTTCCAGGGGTTAATGTGCCAGGGGCGGTCCGTGATTGCTCCTGGCACATAATGCCGGATTTCAGCTGCGATAGTCAGCTGACACCCGGCCGTGAGCGCGGTCGATCGCATATGACATACTATCCCGTCACTGGGAATTAAGTTCCAGGTCACCTCGACGGGATAGTACGTCATATGAGATTGGGTAGGTTAATAATAGATGAGAAGGGGTTAATAATGGGATTAACAAAGCATAGCCGGATGATGGCTCTCTAAGAATAGTGATGGCCGACCGCAGGCCCTTTAAGAATAGTAAAGGCCGCCTGATGGCCCTATAAAAATAGGCTTTGTGACTTTCAGAATCCCTCCTTCATAAATGAAACAAGATGATGATGTGTCACACACCACATGGTCAGATAAGGTTGCAAAATGTTAAAATGACATTTCCCAGTGAATGCAATTGTTTTGGTTGAAAGCAATGCTAAAGTTCAAAAACGCATAAAAAACGCTATGTGTGAACATAGCCCAAGTTGTGGAGGAGCATTTTTGTTTTTGGTTATTTATTTTGCCTCATGTACAAGTCATTACCCTGGAAAGGATGTTCCTTAACACATTTCCCAGGAAAATCCATTTCGTCTTTGTTCTTGTATGTTTTATTGTGTCTGTAAAAGTGGCGTAAGACCTGGGAGTCAGAAATGCTTCCAGGGGTCTTCCCCATGCTCTTCCCATGTCATTTGAGCACTGTTCCCATCGAGTTCCGCAATTTCTAGTCCCTCTGGAGAATGCTGGGGGGGGGGGGCTGCCGCAAAAATGCTTGAATTTCCCATAGACTTACATTGGGCTCATTGCTCGGGTTGAGCACCCGAGTATTCCAATTTGCTCGACCCAAGCAATGGGCACCCGAGCACTTCAGTGCTCGCCCATCGCTAGTCATTATCAAAACTTTCAATTCTAAGGTGAAATCTGTATTCAGTGAAGACCAACTTTCCCATTACTGAGATAAAGCTGAACATTCATTGATATTGATTAAAATGCTGCAGATAGCAACGCTGGTATTTATGGTCCATGGGTAAGGGTCTCTGCCGATGCGCGTAGGTCCGCTGCTCATACTTTTACTTGCACTAAATATTTAGCTGGTCAATGATAATATTGATGTAGACACTACATGGTCATTATCCAAAGAACCAACAGGACAGAAGGATAAGGGAGCTGGGATGTTTGCTTCACTCAATGTGCTTTTGTTCCAGGGCTTTTCTGCACTTGGTTCTGATTCAAGTCTTATTTAGAAGAGAATCTGGCATCCAGGAGTGATGAGTATACACAGCAGTTTGATAAGTGGTCTGAATATTTTTTTTTCTGATTCAGGATTTAGTTGACTTCTCAGTACATTAATGTTGTTCCTGATCTGGTGTCTGGATTAATTAGCAGCTTGGTCTGAGATCTAATAGAATTTTGGGATTAGTTTGGGTTCTGAATAATTTAGAAGTTTATTGTCTGTGGCATATGTAATTTTTTATGTGCTCAACATGCATTCATTGAGTGATCTGTTTGCAGAATGTGACCTCTGTGAGAAGAATGTACATTGCGTTTTCAAACTGTGAGCCGTTTGTGTGTGGCATGTAACCACTGTGTCAGCTATTGATATAGCAATCACCAGATGATCAAACATGTCACACCTACGCATTATACGTAGAATGCTGCTCATACACCTAAGACCCCCATACACATTGATAGATGGCTAGCGGCCGAATTATGTTTAGGAGACAATACAGGAGCTCTAATTCGGCAGTTTATTTCTGTGAAGTTTATTTCTATGACATTCCTTTCAAATGCTGCAAATAACTAGAAGCTAAGATGTGAATAAATATATAAATAAATCCGTATTTGCATTTCGATTTGTTTTCTATCTTGATGAACCATCCTAATGTTTTCCTACTGTTAATGGTTATCTCATTTTAACACCCAATCATTTCGGTAAGCCTCCCTTTCAGTACACATAAAGCACGTAAATTACTATCTTTGTGTTCCAGTGCACTGTGTGCTTTGTGTGTCCTGATGTGTGTGCAATATTCTTCTGATACCTTTTGCCTATTTCTCACCATTAACGTGTGAGGCCATTATACTGTGTCGATCACTATGTGAGGCCATTATACTCTATGGAGCACTATGAGGGACCATTATATGGTATGGAGCACTATTTGTGGCCAATGTACTGTATAGGACACTTTTTGTGGCAATTATACCATTATACTGTAAGGAGCACCATGTGGGGCCATTATACTGTATGGAAGGCAATGCAGGGCCCGTTATACTGTATGGAGGACTATGTGCAGCCCATTATACTGTATGGAGCTCTTTTTGTGGACATTATACTGTATAAAGGGCTGTGTGGGGATTGCAGTTGGAGAATCATACTGTGATGGGGTCACCATTGTTTGTCTGTGGGATTGAGGGAGGGGGTACTGTCATGATCTCAATGGCAAGAGATCATAGCATAAGCATCCATAGGAACTAGCTCTTGGAAGATGGGAACTGAGCTGACCATGAACTAAACCTAACACACAACTAGCAGTGGCCGGGTAGCATGCCTACGTTGATTCTAGATGCCCAGCACCAGCCGGAGGACTAAATAATGCTAGCAGAGGAAAATATTAGTCCTAGCTCACCTCTAGAGAAATACCCCAAAAGGAGACAGAGGCCCCCCACATGTATTGGCGGTGAATTAAGATGAAATAACAAACGTAGGATGAAAATAGGTTTAGCAAATTTGAGGTCCACTTACTACATAGCAGAAGACAGAAAGGACACTTTCATGGTCAGCTGAAAACCCTAATCAAAAACACCATCCAGAAATTACTTTAAAACTCTGTCATTAACTCATAACACCAGAGTGGCAATTCCTGTTCACAAGAGCTTTCCAGACACAGTAACGAAACTACAGCTGTGAACTGGAACCAAAATGCAAAAACAAACATGGACAAAAGTCCAACTTATCTAGTAGTTGTCTAGGAGCAGGAACAAGCACAGAGAGGCTTCTGATAACATTGATGACCGGCAAGCAACTAACAGAGCAGCAAGGTTATATAGCGACTCCCACATCTTGATGGGAACAGGTGAACAGAGAAGATGAAGACACCAGTTCAATTCCACCAGTAGCCACCGGGGGAGCCCAGAATCCAAATTCACAACAGTACCCCCCCCTCAAGGAGGGGGCACCGAACCCTCACCAGAACCACCAGGGCGATCAGGATGGGCCCTATGAAAGGCACGAACCAGATCAGAGGCATGAACATCAGATGCATTCACCCAAGAATTATCCTCCTGGCCGTATCCCTTCCACTTGACCAGATACTGGAGTCTCCGTCTGGAAACACGAGAGTCTAAGATTTTCTCCACAACGTACTCCAACTCACCCTCAACCAACACCGGAGCAGGAGGCTCAACGGAAGGCACAACCGGTACCTCATACCTGCGCAACAATGACCGATGAAAAACGTTATGAATAGAAAAGGATGCAGGGAGGTCCAAACGGAAGGAAACAGGGTTAAGAATCTCCAATATCTTATACGGGCCAATGAACCGAGGCTTAAACTTAGGAGAAGAGACCCTCATAGGGACAAAACGAGAAGACAACCACACCAAATCCCCAACACAAAGCCGAGGACCAACACGACGGTGGCGGTTGGCAAAAAGCTGAGTCTTCTCCTGGGACAACCTCAAATTGTCCACCACCTGCCCCCAGATCTGATGCAATCTCTCCACCACAGCATCCACTCCAGGACAATCCGAAGATTCCACCTGACCAGAGGAAAATCGAGGATGAAACCCCGAATTACAGAAAAACGGGGACACCAAAGTGGCAGAGCTGGCCCGATTATTGAGAGCGAACTCCGCCAATGGCAAAAAAGCAACCCAATCATCCTGGTCAGCAGACACAAAACACCTCAGATATGTCTCCAGGGTCTGATTAATCCGCTCGGTCTGGCCATTCGTCTGAGGATGGAAAGCGGACGAAAAAGATAAATCTATGCCCATCCTAGCACAGAATGCCCGCCAAAATCTAGACACAAATTGGGTCCCTCTGTCAGAAACGATATTCTCAGGAATACCATGCAAACGAACAACATTTTGAAAAAACAGAGGAACCAACTCGGAAGAAGAAGGCAACTTGGGCAGAGGAACCAAATGGACCATCTTAGAGAAACGGTCACACACCACCCAGATGACAGACATCTTCTGAGAAACAGGCAGATCTGAAATAAAATCCATCGAGATGTGCGTCCAAGGCCTCTTCGGGATAGGCAAGGGTAACAACAATCCACTAGCCCGAGAACAACAAGGCTTGGCCCGAGCACAAACGTCACAAGACTGCACAAAGCCTCGCACATCTCGTGACAGGGAAGGCCACCAGAAGGACCTTGCCACCAAATCCCTGGTACCAAAAATGCCAGGATGACCTGCCAACGCAGAAGAATGAACCTCAGAGATGACTCTACTGGTCCAATCATCAGGAACAAACAGTTTATCAGGTGGGCAACGATCAGGTCTATCCGCCTGAAACTCCTGCAAGGCCCGCCGCAGGTCTGGAGAAACGGCTGACAATACCACTCCATCCTTAAGGATACCTGTGGGCTCAGAGTTACCAGGTGAGTCAGGCTCAAAACTCCTAGAAAGGGCATCCGCCTGAACATTCTTAGAACCCGGTAGGTATGACACCACAAAATTAAACCGAGAGAAAAATAATGACCAGCGCGCCTGTCTAGGATTCAGGCGCCTGGCGGTCTCAAGATAAATCAAATTTTTGTGGTCAGTCAATACCACCACCTGATGTCTGGCCCCCTCAAGCCAATGGCGCCACTCCTCAAAAGCCCACTTCATGGCCAAAAGCTCCCGATTCCCAACATCATAATTCCGCTCAGCGGGCGAAAATTTACGGGAAAAGAAGGCACAAGGCCTCATCACGGAGCAGTCAGAACTTTTCTGCGACAACACTGCCCCAGCTCCGATCTCAGAAGCGTCGACCTCAACCTGAAAAGGTAGAGCAACATCAGGCTGACGCAACACAGGGGCAGAGGAAAAACGGCGCTTAAGCTCCCGAAAGGCCTCCACAGCATCAGGGGACCAATCAGCAACATCAGCACCCTTCTTAGTCAAATCGGTCAATGGTTTAGCAATATCCGAAAAACCAGCAATAAATCGACGATAAAAGTTAGCAAAGCCCAAAAATTTCTGAAGACTCTTAAGAGAAGAGGGCTGCGTCCAATCACAAATAGCTTGAACCTTGACAGGATCCATTTCAATGGAAGAGGGGGAAAAAATATATCCCAAAAAAGAAATCCTCTGTACCCCAAAAACACACTTAGAACCCTTCACACACAAAGAATTAGACCGCAAAACCTGAAAAACCCTCCTGACTTGCTGGACATGAGAGTCCCAGTCATCCGAAAAAATCAGAATATCATCCAGATACACAATCATAAATTTATCCAAATAATCGCGAAAAATATCATGCATAAAGGACTGGAAAACTGACGGAGCATTAGAAAGACCAAAAGGCATCACTAAATACTCAAAGTGGCCCTCGGGCGTATTAAATGCGGTTTTCCACTCATCCCCCTGCCTGATTCGCACCAAATTATACGCCCCACGAAGGTCAATCTTAGAGAACCACTTGGCCCCCTTTATGCGAGCAAACAAATCAGTCAGCAACGGCAATGGGTATTGATATTTAACAGTGATTTTATTCAAAAGCCGATAATCAATACATGGTCTCAAAGAGCCGTCTTTTTTTGACACAAAGAAAAAACCGGCTCCTAAGGGAGATGACGATGGACGAATATGTCCCTTTTCCAAGGACTCCTTTATATATTCTCGCATAGCAGCATGTTCAGGCACAGACAGATTAAATAAACGACCCTTTGGGTATTTACTACCCGGGATTAAATCTATGGCACAATCGCACTCTCGGTGCGGAGGTAACGAACCAAGCTTGGATTCTTCAAAGACGTCACGATAGTCAGACAGGAACTCAGGAATTTCAGAGGGAATAGATGATGAAATGGAAACCACAGGTACATCCCCATGAGCCCCCTTACATCCCCAGCTCAACACAGACATAGCTCTCCAGTCGAGGACTGGGTTGTGAGATTGCAGCCAAGGCAATCCTAGCACCAAATCATCATGTAGATTATACAGCACCAAAAAGCGAATAATCTCCTGGTGACCCGGATTAATACGCATAGTTACTTGTGTCCAGTATTGTGGTTTATTATTAGCCAATGGGGTGGAGTCAATCCCCTTCAGAGGAATAGGAGTCTCCAAAGGCTCTAAATCATACCCACAGCGATTGGCAAAGGACCAATCCATAAGACTCAAAGCGGCGCCAGAGTCGACATAGGCGTCCGTGGTAATAGATGACAAAGAGCAAATCAGGGTCACAGATAAAATAAACTTAGACGGTAAGGTGCAAATGGAAACAGATTTACCAAGTTTTTTAGTGCGCTTAGAGCATGCTGATATAACATGAGTAGAATCACCACAATAGAAACACAACCCATTTTTCCGTCTAAAATTCTGCCGCTCGCTTCGGGACAGAATTCTATCACACTGCATACTCTCTGGCGATTTCTCAGTGGACACCGCCAGATGGTGCACTGGTTTGCGCTCCCGCAAACGCCTATCGATCTGAATAGCCATTGTCATGGACTCATTCAGACCCGCAGGCACAGGGAACCCCACCATAACATCCTTAATGGCATCAGAGAGACCCTCTCTGAAAGTCGCCGCCAGGGCACACTCATTCCACTGAGTAAGCACAGACCATTTACGGAATCTTTGGCAGTAAATTTCCGCTTCATCTTGCCCCTGAGATAGGGACATCAAAGTTTTTTCTGCCTGAAGCTCCAAATGAGGTTCGTCATAAAGCAACCCCAAGGCCAGAAAAAACGCATCCACATTGAGCAACGCAGGATCCCCTGGTGTCAATGAAAAAGCCCAGTCTTGAGGGTCGCCCCGGAGCAAGGAAATCACAATCCTGACCTGCTGTGCAGGGTCTCCGGCAGAGTGAGATTTCAGGGACAAAAATAATTTGCAATTATTTCGAAAATTCTGAAACCCAGATCTATTCCCCGAGAAAAATTCCGGCAAAGGAATTCTCGGCTCAGATACAGGTGCATGACAAACAAAATCTTGCAAATTTTGTACCTTCGTGGCGAGATTATTCAAACCTGCAGTTACACTCTGAAGATCCATTACAAACAGGTGGACACAAAGCCATTCAAAGGAGAGGAAAAAAAAAAAAAAAAATATCAGCAGACTACTTATTTCTCTCCTTTCTCAGCCAAGGATTTTAACCCTTTAGTGGGCCGGTCAAACTGTCATGATCTCAATGGCAAGAGATCATAGCATAAGCATCCATAGGAACTAGCTCTTGGAAGATGGGAACTGAGCTGACCATGAACTAAACCTAACACACAACTAGCAGTGGCCGGGTAGCATGCCTACGTTGATTCTAGATGCCCAGCACCAGCCGGAGGACTAAATAATGCTAGCAGAGGAAAATATTAGTCCTAGCTCACCTCTAGAGAAATACCCCAAAAGGAGACAGAGGCCCCCCACATGTATTGGCGGTGAATTAAGATGAAATAACAAACGTAGGATGAAAATAGGTTTAGCAAATTTGAGGTCCACTTACTACATAGCAGAAGACAGAAAGGACACTTTCATGGTCAGCTGAAAACCCTAATCAAAAACACCATCCAGAAATTACTTTAAAACTCTGTCATTAACTCATAACACCAGAGTGGCAATTCCTGTTCACAAGAGCTTTCCAGACACAGTAACGAAACTACAGCTGTGAACTGGAACCAAAATGCAAAAACAAACATGGACAAAAGTCCAACTTATCTAGTAGTTGTCTAGGAGCAGGAACAAGCACAGAGAGGCTTCTGATAACATTGATGACCGGCAAGCAACTAACAGAGCAGCAAGGTTATATAGCGACTCCCACATCTTGATGGGAACAGGTGAACAGAGAAGATGAAGACACCAGTTCAATTCCACCAGTAGCCACCGGGGGAGCCCAGAATCCAAATTCACAACAGGGTACAGTAGGGTCATCATGCCTTGTACTGTATGTGAAGGGTACTATGGATGATTTCACTGTGGGGGTATCACACTGTGTTAGGGGGCACTTTCATTTGCATCATACTTTAATATCTGTATTATTCAAGAGATTTTTATCCTTTGTCATCACATGTTCAAATTAGGCCATTTGGGCCACATGTTTTTCACTGCTGTTACATAACATATTAGATTATTCCAATATTTTATTCTAAGATCTATTAATTAAAACATACTTTGTTCGTGGGACAACCACTTTAAGTTTCCTTCCATATAGAAAAGTTAATTGTTATATCTGATGATAATGAAAGTGTTCCTCAATTGTAGACTTTTTTTCAATAAATGTCAAGGCTGGCCGGCGACTTTGTCCACGCTTTTAATTTTGGCTCTCTGTTTATTTCAGTTTGACATCTGCAACACCCCAGGTAACCGGTGGTTGCAATGATGTTGCCTTCCATTCGGGGAGGGTGATGTCACACTTGGAGGCAAGGGAGATTGTTTCTATCAGGTAAGGCACTCACATTCAACACATCTGAATCTAGGCCAGGAGGGGTGGAGCGCCCCCACGTAAGCGCAATGGGGTACTCGGTACCGAGTCCTTCAGTTCTCAGTGGGGATGTCACGGTGGCCCAACCCGGTCCGTGGCCCTTTGAGGGACGTCCAATAAAGAAGAGTTTTTATGGTTTTGGGGAAGGTCTTTAAAGGGGAAGTTTGTGACGCCACCTGTGTTATTCGGTCAGGGTGACCGACACTGCTTAGGGGTCTGCTGGGGTGATGTTATGGCAGCTAGATGGTATACCTTCCCACAGGTGAAGTGTATCCCCAGGGCTTCCCAGAAGTGTAGAATGTGGATGGTGTGAGGCGCAGTCAATAACGAGGACACAAGGTTTGCAGTCTCTTTACCTTTACTGAAGGCTTCAGTGTCCTCAGTCCAGGGCACCGGATCACAGGGTAGGCAGAGTCTGGCCAGTCTGAGGGCAAATCCAGAGTCCCCTTATCCAGGTGGAAATCAGTAGACTTCCACTAGCGCCTGTGTGTTGTAGTACCTCCCTGCTGAGCTTCTCGGTAAGGTCCTCACAACTCTTGTAGATGTTCTAGACGTTATTTCTTCCTCTCTGTCCCCCAGATGGTATGGATAGGACAAACCCGTATGACTGATGGCCTGAGGCTTGTTTATAGGGACCCTAGAGATGCCCCGACCCCCACAAGTTGCCACCGTGTCTTCTTAGGTATTAAGGTCGGGCAGCCAACTTGGAATTGACTGTCCTGCCGGTCTCTGGAGCAAGGCTTGGAGACAGTTGCTCCCTCGGTGTTCCGGTCACCGGCTTCGCGCCTCAGAAGGAGGCAGCCTATTACAGGGCAGAATTCCTTCTGGTGTTATCTCCTTGTGCTATGACTTAGTTTCTCACCCTCTACAACACAATTCTCTTCGTGTCTTTTCTTAGGATGCTGCCACGCGTGGGGAAGGCGCAGCTCCGTGACTTTCTATCTTGCTCGGCCTCTGACAGGATCCCACCCCTGTCAGGGACCCTCTGTCTGCAGCTCCGATGTTCCTCCTTTTCTCTCTGTCTGCCTGACAGGAACTCTCTGGATCAAGCCCAGGCAGCATCTGACTAACTTCCTCAAGTCCACCAGTTTTACCCTTCTGTGAGGAGTGCCCTACTAGATAGGAGCGTAGCTCCCCCTGGTGGATTGGAGTGTGAAGTGTGGTGTATGGTTTGTGATACCTGGAAAGAAGAACTCCTTTATTGCCTTCAGACGTAATTTCACTCCCCCTGGTGGAAGAATGACATTACTGCAACGACCAGGACTCTGGGGCACTGCAGGGGGAGCTCAGGACCCGGATTAAGGGGAGCTTCCTTAGACTTTATGTATCCTGGTCTGGAGGAGGAGTCAGACAGTCTGAGAGAGGAGAGGAGAGTAGTAGGATGTCTGGGACAGATGTAGGGGCCGAGCAGCCACGAGGGAGCTGCAACTCCTGGAGAGAGTGAGAATTTGAAGGAGTTGAATAGTGGAGGAGCTTAGAGGGAAGAAGCACAGAGGAGGAAGAGGCTCAGAAGGGGAACAGCGGAAGGACACCCTAAGAGCCAGAGCGTAGAAACTGGGTACCAGGAGCCAGAGGTCGTGTTGTTCTCCAGGACGCACGACAGAACCGGAGGGCATAAGACTATATGTCAATTGCCCACATCAAGTCTGAGGTGAAGCAGTATCCCGAGGGCCCGGGTCATGATAGAGATCCTATAAACAGGCTCACACTGCCTATCGTACAGACATCTGTCTTAGGACAGGAGAGAGGGGACTTTGCAACTAAGCTTCAAGCAGCAGGAACCTCGCCAACTAAAGTAGCGCAAGTAGGAAAGGCTTACAGACCTCACCTGGGAGAGGGATCTCCTATTGCCTCCAAGCCTGCCAGACCACAGCTACCCTGCACTTGGTACCCTGGACTGAGGACTGCTGTCATCAGTAAACCAGGTAAAGACTGCAAACCTGTGTCTTCGTTCTTTGCCACACCATCGGTGCCTTACACCTGGGAAGCCCTGGGGACCCCGCTTCCCCGTGGGAAGCGTCACCATCTTGCTGCATACATCACCCCAGAGGACCCCTTTAAGCATCGTTGGTCCTCACTAACCGAACACCACAGGTGGCGTCACGAACAATAGACTTTTCATAAAACCCCTAAAAGGCTTTTCCTTAAATTTGGCGCCCAGGGCCACGGACCAGGTAGCAGCCAATGTGACATCCCTTTTAAGACCGGACCCGGTACCAAGTACCCCGCTGGCCTGGTAGGGCGATCCACATCCCTGCTGTGTATGATGTGGCATGTTGTGTGTATAATATCATGCATTATTGTGATAGAAATGTGTAATGTGAATTGTCATAGTGATGTATTGTAATTTTTTTTACTGAACTGTGAGTTCTGCCCAGCAACAGACAGTGAGTAGGGTTAGTTAAGTATTGAGACAAGCTCAGAGAGGGAGGTTCTATGCAGCAGTATCAGAAAGAACTTCCGGGCAGAGAGAAAGACAGGGCCTAGCTTGCAGCTAGAGGAAACATTTGGTCTGAGTGCTCAGCAAGGACCCATGCAGTTTTTGTTCTGTGGCAAGAGAGATAGGAGATCGGGACAGAGATAGCGTAATCCTGAGGAGCAGACCAAGACAGGGACAGAGAAAGTTACAGAGACACAGAAAGAAGGACAGTACCAGTTCAGAGGACTGACCAGAGTGACCAAATGAGAAGGTGCTCTCTATTAATGAAGAAGCGTATGAGAAGTTGTGTACCTGCTATCCTGTGTACACAGTTGCTATGCAATAACTGTTAAGTAAACATTGTTTGTTAAGAACTGATGGTCTCCTTTCATGAACTGGTTAACATCTGGTCCTGGCAAACCAGCATCATTGGTACATGCAGCCTGCACAGGCGTAGCACCCTTACAGCACAAGTCCACATACCCAGCCAGGACCCCCACCTTCATGTAATGTGCCGAGGTGCAACAGACGAGTACCTCGCCTACAGCTACCACCTCATGCCACGTTACACATGTACATGAAAATCTGGTATCGGTGTAAGGAGATGGATAAATGGAACATTTTCACAGTTAATGCATAACAGAGTGTCTGCAAGTGAGTGCCGCCATCTACTGGTCAAAGATTGTAGGACAATGGAAAGAATTGCGTCAGCAGGAACTGTATAATGAATGGTTCCTGAGGGTAAGAGGATTGGAGGAGACAGCAGGTTAGGTGATAGCTTTGTCGCAGTTAGTAATTACAAAAGGCCCAGGAGGGCCGTGAAGGGGTGGAGTCAGTGCCTGAATCTGTAGCAGGAGAGATGTGTGGTGCAGCGAGATTGCTTAAAGCCGCCATTGCAAGTGACCAGATACACGTGAACAATCAAGTGACCAGTGGAGAACTGAGTGACCAGACTGGTTCCAACCAGTACTGAGAGAAGAACCGAGTGACCAGGCCAGAACCAGAAACTGAGTGAACAACCAAGAGACTGAGACCGGAGCTAAGTGAACAGAGACAAAAATGAGTGAGCGGGACCAGAGTCACGAGAAGCAAGCAGACCATATTAAAGGGACATTCATCAGATCGGCGACGTGAGGTACAGAAGTGCAGCACACAGGGGACCACAGCCATGCTTCAGGGGACAGAGGCGGCCATTGCAATGTGTGCTAGAAGTGACTCACCAAGAAGGGACTTGTGGCCTAATGGAGTACTAGCATAGACTCCTGTTAGGGCCTCGATGACATGTGTCATTATCACCAGAGTGAAAGGGTAATGACGGTGACTGGTACAAGGCTGACTGTCATGCTACATAGGACAGAGTAATATAACAGAGATGCTTGTATCTATTGTAAGTGTTTAGTGAGTTGTGTGACAAGTAGTGTTGAGCATTCCGATACCGCAAGTATCGGGTATCGGCCGATACTTGCGGGTATCGGAATTCCGATACCGAGATCCGATACTTTTGTGGTATCGGGTATCGGTATCGAAACAACATTAATGTGTAAAATAAAGAATTAAAATAAAAAATATTGCTATACTCACCTCTCCGACGCAGCCTGGACCTCACCGAGGGAACCGGCAGCGTTCTTTGCTTAAAATGCGCGCGTTTACTTCCTTCCGTGACGTCACGGCTTGTGATTGGTCGCGTGCCGCCCATGTGGCCGCGACGCGACCAATCACAGCAAGCCGTGACGTAATTTTCAGGTCCTCAATGCCTAATTCTAGGCATTCAAGATTTTAAAATTACGTTCCGGCTTGTGATTGGTCGCGTCGCGGTCACATGGGTGACGCGACCAATCACAAGCCGTGACGTCACGGGAGGCAGGAAACGCGCGCATTTTAAAATTACGTCACGGCTTGTGATTGGTTGTGTGCCGCCCATGTGACCGCGACGCGACCATTCACAGCAAGCCGTGACGTAATATCAGGTCCTGAATGCAGAATTTAGGCATACAGGGCCTGAAATTACGTCACGGCTTGCTGTGATTGGTCGCGTCGCGGTCACATGGGCGGCACGCAACCAATCACAAGCCGTGACGTCACGGAAGGAAGTAAACGCGCGCATTTTAAGCAAAGAACACTGCCGGTTCCCTCGGTGTGGTCCAGGCTGCGTCGGAGAGGTGAGTATAGCAATATTTTTTATTTTAATTCTTTCTTTTACACATTAATATGGATCCCAGGGCCTGAAGGAGAGTTTCCTCTCCTTCAGACCCTGGGAACCATCAGGGATACCGTCCGATACTTGAGTCCCATTGACTTGTATTGGTATCGGGCATCGGGTATCGGTATCGGATTAGATCCGATACTTTGCCGGTATCGGACGATACTTTCCGATACCGATACTTTCAAGTATCGGACGGTATCGCTCAACACTAGTGACAAGGTTTAATTGTTATATCTGTTTCTATCTGAAGAAGTGACTTATGCTTAAATTGTAAAACATTGTTTTGCACTCTAATAATCTGCTAGTCTTGTTCAATTTTGTATCTGAATTATTCAAATTGCTGTGTTAGCATAATAAAAAATCTTTGGTTAAGTTACCACTGTGTCATCTTCTGCGCTGTTGCATCCTAAGCTCTTGTATACACTGGTGTCATCAGTGTTTTACATCAGTGTGTCATCCGTCTGTCCGTTTTTACCATCAGTGTCATCCGTGTGTCCGTTTTTACCATCAGTGTCATCCGTGTGTCCGTTTTTACCATCAGTGTGTAATCCGTCTGTCCGTTTTTACCATCAGTGTCATCCGTGTGTCCGTTTTTACCATCAGTGTCATCCGTGTGTCCGTTTTTACCATCAGTGTCATCCTGTGTCTGTTTTTACCATCAGTGTCATCCGTGGGTCCATTTTTACCATCAGTGTGTCATCCGTGTGTCCATTTTTACCATCAGTGTGTCATCAGTGTTTTTCCAGTATGAATAAAAAAAGAAAGAAATGAAAAAACTTCTCCTATACTTTGCAATGTAAAACATGGACGGCACATGAATGCCATCTGTGTGCTGTACGTGTTTTCACAGTCTCATAGATTTGTATTGTCATCCGTGCTGGACATATCTCCATGTGTTTTGCACGGACACATGGACATGTGCATAGCAGTATAGACTATGATGGGTATGTGTGGTATCCATGAAATAAACGGATACAACACATAAATGCATTACGGACATGTGAAGGAGGCCTAAGGTACATACTGTATGTTATCGGTTACTGCAATGGGGTCATTTGTGATCAGAAATATTTATATAGAGCATCATTTACTTAACCTAAAGCCAGGTAATTTGGCTAAAATCTTGATTTGCTAAAACAAAAAGTCACAATGTTGTTTATAGGGTTACAAAATATTTATTTTAACATTATTACTGAAGGCATGAAGCTCTTTTTCATACAGAAATACAAACATGCATAGACCAATATGGCCTGATGAAATGTATATTTAACACAGTAAATATAGCAGTTTGACAAATAATAATATAAATATTTTTAAAAATATTCACATAATAAATTTAGATAAGAGATAGCAGAATAAATAACTGCTATGAAAAAAACCCAGTTTTAGCTTGTGCGAGACCCTCGAATTCCTATGACCACACCAACCTATCGCTAATCAAATCATTGATTAGCTCCGAGAATTAAGACACAAGGTGTTTTCACAGGACAAGCTAAAAAATAGGCCAGAAGGAAGCCCTTCAGAGGAAGTAAACCTGAGGTAGACTGGTATGCATTATGGAACACGTCCTCAAACAATGGCATAGCTTTACGAGTCTAGCTGCACAGGAGGTCCATGTGCAGCATTACATGTGAATAAGGCATGTCGGTCTCAATATTATGTTCCAGTGTTTTACTGTCAGTGTCAGTAGCAATGAATGTTGTTCGGCAGGTTATTCAAAAATTCTGTTCCAACGCAGCCATGTTCCTATGGCATTCATCTCCGTAACCAGCAGCAATATTTCAGCAAGGATTCCCGCCTTTCCTCCATCTCACATGTCCATCTTGAAGCTGGATGGTAGTTCCAGATCTTCTACTTTAAAAAGTCTTCATAAATTAAGTGCACTTAGCCACCAAGAAAAAAATAAAATATGCGCAAGGAACACATTCACTGACAGCAATGTCTCCCACACTGAGGAAAGGTGACAGTTCTCACTTCGTCAACTATGATGTTGTTATTGTACGTTTCCAAATTCCTCTCCTTCTGTGTGCCCAAGGACGCCTCTCATCTTTCATCTGTTGGAGCTTCTTCAATAGCCTGGCAAAGATATATGATCTTTTAATGGCTTGTCGGATGGATTCCGTTCTGCGAAATAAATGATGATTTCTGCTTTATTTCAAAGTAAAAGATTTACAAAAAAAAGCTCTTGAATTTACAACAATTTTTATTTTACAGATTATAAGAAAGAGCTGAAAGAGAATGGATTAGACATATGAGAAGATGTCATCAGTGGGGGGTCTCAGCCTTGGACCTCCGCTGATTGCTATAATGAAGGGACCACAGCACAATGCCCTTCTCCTCCAGGTCTTTACTTTATCATGGGAAATCTCACATTTAATGCAAAGTGGTTATATTGTTCATGCACACTTCCTAATGATATATTCTGTATAAAACTACATAGAGGGATTATTAAAGAACTCAAAACTATAGATTTAAGAGTAAATCTATCACTAGGTTTGTGTTACCCCATCAGAGAGCAACATGATTTAAGTACAGAGACCCTGATTCCAGCAATGATCACTTACTGGGCTGCTTGCTGCAGTTTTCTCTGCAGCATATATAGTAGTTCTCTGAATACAGCGTTCTGTATAACCCTGCCTATGCCACTGTATGTCAACTTTCCCTGTACACTGTGCATAGGCAGAAAGCTGCGAGTCATTTGCAGGGTTACACAGAGCTCATGAATATGCAGGACTACCTGGCAGTAGGTTTACTAGTCCTACTGATAATTTCCTGTTGCTAAAACAGTGATGTTATCAAAACTTCAGTAAGTCGCCCAGTAAGTGACATATCGCTGGAATCAGTGTCTCTGTGTCTACAATATGCTGTGCTAAGATTAGCTGGCAAAAAAACTGGTGACAGTAAAATCAAGGGTCAATCCCTCCTCCTCCTCTATAACACTCATCTGGAAATAAAGCAGCATGGTCAAGGTGACTGTAAGTGCCGCAGAATCAATCTGGGTGGGTGAAAGTAAAGTGTTCCTTTGGAGGCTTCTTCTACAAGCTGATGTATACAAGCAGCTTCCAATCTTTCACTATGTATCAGTCGACCGCTCACCTTTTGGTGTCTGGATGAAGTTTCTGAACACACTGCCCTCCCAATAGGAGTCCATTACACACTTTGGCCTTCTGAACCTGGTGACTTTCTTTTTTAACGGAAGGCTGGACACTGCGTAAGAAAACAAAGCACTGTAAGGCACAATTGAAGGAACACCTTTTCTCCACACATGCTCCTGAGATAAAGGCCTCCTCAGCTACAGGGTGTACTCAGGGATCGCTCCGTCATTATTATTATTTTTTTTTTTCAGACTGAAAGTATTTGCACACACCTGAGATCTGCAGCACTTTGGCAGAAGTCCAGGCATTTCTTGTCCTCACGCTTGGCACAGATACACCTGCTACTAGACTCCATAACTTCTTCTGCCTTTGTGTCTTGCAGCGAACGTTTCAGTCGAGGACCTCCAAGTCCATAAGGCACGGTTTTTCTGTAAAATAAATGCCACATTATTAGATCTGCAAATAAATCCCATTCCATAAAAAAGAACATATATATATATATATATATATATATATATATATATATATATATATATATAGCATAAATACCAGAATCCAAACCCCACTTATTGGGGCACAGGTAGAAGAGATGACTGACAGCAATACTACGTGTTTCCATGTCAGAAACAATCATCAGTCAATCTGGTTTTGGATACGTATATCAATACAAACTCCATGTTCCACTTAGTGTCAGTAGAAACATACAGTAAAATAATATAGCAAAAGGGAAAATCAAACTGTGTACCATAAATAACCCCTTAAAAGTTTAAATTTTATTAGGTATATTCTAAAAATTCCACTTCCCAGTGAGAACAAAAAAACATTTATAACAGACCTACCAAGTGCACCTGTCCTAATGTACTGACCCTACACTCTCCTGCTATCCCTTCCTGGCCTGTGGAGGTTGGCACCCTGATAGATATTTTTTGGCGCCCCCACTCCGCGACGGCTTTCACCTGCTGGCCCTATAAAGTTACTAACCAGCTACAGGCGGGAAAACAAAAAGCAATAAAAGGGATGAAGGAAGGGCAGAAAGAGACTAGGTGCACAGATAATGCCAAATAACCTCCCTTGATAGCGTCCCACACAGGACAATATATAATGTCACTCAAAATACTTGTATAGTACTTGTATAACACAATGACTAGAAAGAGCCCATATATCAATACAAAAAATGAGGCCCTTCGTCTTATCACTTCCCTCGTATGTGAGGGACACCTTGCACCTATTGGGTATGCTGGAGGATGTTGCTGTAGAACCTCATATGATACTAGCCTCCATTGATGTTGAGGCACTGTACAGCAGCATCCCCCATGACTTTGGCATAGGGGCTGTTGAACATTTCTTGAGGTCACGAGCAATTGAATGTGCTGAACATAACAAATTTGTCAGACAGCTTCTCCTTTTTATCCTCAGCCATAATTTTTTTATCTTTAATGGTAAGTACTTCCACCAGGTCAGGGGCACAGCAATGGGGAGCCCCTGTGCCCCCACATATGCTAATCTGTTCCTGGGCTGGTGGGAGGAAACCTTTATCTTTCCGGAGGAGGAGAAATGGTGGCAGCCCTATATCGGCCTCTGGGCCAGATACATAGATGACATCTTTATTCTTTGGTCTGGCCCAGGGGCTGATTTTGAGAGGTTTGTCAGGGAGATCAATATTAATAATATTGGCATGAGATTCACATCAGAGTATCATGAACACACTATTGCCTTCCTGGACCTTACGATTTCGAAAAATGGCAATGGGGGTATAACTACGAACACCTATCGTAAGCCGACTGCGACAAATAGTCTCCTACAGTGGCATAGCCATCACCCCACCCCCCTTAGGCGTGGTATACCGAAGGGTCAGTTTCTGCGGATACGCAGGAACTGCTCTGAGGTAGACACGTTTAAACATCAAGCTGGTGAGCTTTATCGTAGGTTTAAGGAGAGAGGATATCCTTCTGAGGTCCTTACTAAATCATATAGGGAGGCGCTTGAGAGTGATAGGTCTACTCTACTAAGCACTCGGGAGAGATCTGGAGACACTTCGGACCTGGTCAGACTCATAGGGACCTATGATAATCAATCTGACAGGGTGTACCAGATTATTAAAAGGCATTGGGGTGTACTCCAGGCCGATCCAAACCTTAAGGACTTTATCTCCCCTCTACCTAGCATCACCTACAGAAGGGGGAGATCAATTGGGGACCGCCTGGTACATAGTCTTTATCAAAAACCACAGGCAGCGGGCACCTGGCTTGAGAGAAGACCCTTGGGCTTTTTTAGGTGTGGAAACTGCTCTAAGTGCCAATTTGTTAGGCAGACTAAACAATTTACTAGTGCAGCCAATGGTAGGTGTTTTGATATTAGAGATTTCGGCAACTGCAAATCCATAGGGGTTATTTATGGTACACACTTAGTGTCAGGCAATAGAAAAACTTCCCACACAGTAGACGCTGCACATAACCTTTACACAAAAAAGACTTTAATTTTCGTCTTATTTAATGGCATACAATTTCACAAATTGCAAGCCTCAGTTTCACAGCGGCATACCAGCGAGTTATACAGGTTGCAACCTGTATTTCAATTAATAGCTTGTTAATGGGTCTTAAATCACAGTTTAGGAGTATTTCTCTGTAAATGCCTGAGAGGTAAAGAGTAAGGCAAATATTTACTGCTATTACGCTATCAGTCCGAGCCCATTATACATAGTTACTGCTTTAGAAAACTCTCTAGTTATGTGTCAACAAATATCAAGGCCAATGTGCTTGCATTAGTCACACCGAGTACCGAGAAGCGCCAACAGAATTCGGAGTCCCCATTTTTAGGAACATTTACAATTGATGCTATTTCCAAACCTCGAGGATGTGTGCTGATTTACAGCAGAGGTTAAATGATCTAGGAATCCCTACGGCTGTATGAGGTTAAACTTGTATTCATTGTCTTAGGTGTTGGTTACTTGGCTGCTTTTAGCTCTGATCCAATATGACACAGTTCTGATCACTCCACGTTAGCTGGATTGTCGAAAATTCATCTTCAGATTATTTATATAGCGCCATCATGTTCCACAGTGCTATTGTCATGGCTGTCCTCAATGGGGCTCACCATCCAAATTCCCTATCAAGATGTCTTTATAGTGTGGGAGGAAACATGAGGAGAACATAAAAAATCCTGCAGATGTTATCCTTTGTGGGATTTGAACCCAGGACTTCAGCGCCACAATGCTAACCACTGAGCCACCGTGCTGCCTGAATAAACACAAGCCCATCACAATTCCATTCTGTGAGAGATAATTGTGTTACATATAGGGCAGAAAATATATAGAGACTATATATATATAATATGTACATATATGTCTATATATATATATATATATATATATATATATATATATATATATATATATCCAAAAAATAAAAAATATTAAAATATCTATCTATCTATATATAATATACACAGGTTGCTAATGATATTATGGAACTGCCTCATGTATAGAGCCTGTAGGAAAATCATAGACATTTGTCCTATTGCTCAAGGTAATAAAAACTCCATTAATCTCCTTGGGGATTTAGGACTACAACATTAAGCATCTATCCTCTGCAGGAAAGCTATCTGCGACAGTACAGAATTGTGGGATAGGTGTGGGGCCAGGAAACATCCATTAAAACGTATCCTAAGTAAGCTTTTAGTATATGAGGGAAAACAGACAAATTGGGCAGATTGGGTGTGTCGCATGGTCATTACCTACTGTCAATTATCAGACTGCCTGAAATTTTATGACTTGGTATTGTGCAATCATTCCGCCATTTTCTTCATTACGAGACATAAACGATAACTTTTCTTATTTCATATAAAGACATTTCATACATAAGACCCAACGTGATACTTCATCAATACAAGTTATCATTATTAACAATATTGTAAACTGTGATTTGGATGTGTCATTTAGATCTGGTACCCGACATAGCAAAAGTTCCATATCAAGATAATTGACTTTATAACGTCGATGGACTTTTTGGTGGAAAACTAATAAAATCCGCCACAGACGCTTAAAAGCTAAAGTCGTATGACACTTACTCTGGAGTGTTTATCCAGATTATATCTAGGTGGCAAAAGTAGACACATTCTTTATCCATGAGTGATGAACAAGAACAGCGTTTAAATCTGCGTGGCCTCAAGGGGGCGCCAGAGGACTGATGAGCAGCTGTAGCTTCTGCCAGAGAGGAGTCTTCAGAGGATGAGAACGTTCTGCCTGACCCTGCAGATGAATTAGGACAAAGGTTTTAATACATAACATTTATGTTACACAATTCCAATATCTTCTATTGAGAAACGTATTGGTGTGAGCGCACCTCGTCATCAATTTCTAAATGTGACCATTGTTAGTTGTGACAGTGATGGGACTTATAGGGAACCTCACGTGGTGATAGTAGGATGCTGCATCAGGGTAAGGCTATGTGACTCCAGCTGGAGAGTATTGTTGTGCAATGGCCTGTGTGCATTCCTGCCATGATAATAGTAGCAGGCAGGACGAAACATGTCACCGCATACATGATATTAATATGTGGGTACAGCATGGAAGTGGAGCACAAGGCTGCTCTCTGTATGGTACAGGAGCCAATGTTCTGCAAACTGTGAATAACGCCCTGGTCAAAGCTGGCAACCAGCCGGGAGGCTCCTCACAGCCATGGTGTCACTGCTGGCACAGACTGTGGTGCTGCAATGTGCCCAGAAATCAGGTCACTAGGAATATTGGGTTATCTGCTCAGCCTGCCAGTCTCCTGAGAGTCTACATTGTGCTCTCTGTGTGCCAGGAACAAGGGCTGAGCGCTCACCGACCCCGGCCTAGTCTACATGGGGAATAATGCTAATCAGAAATGAAGTATCAGTCTATCTACTGTGTGTGCAGAGAGATGGACAGATCCAGAGATAATCTTATATGACTATTTATTACTGTCTCTCTGTCACTTTACCCACTCTCACAAACATTTTTTCTATCTATTATGTTTCACCTTAATTTCTTTTTGCTCTTTCTATATTCATCTATCACTTCTTTTTATTGTGTCACACTATTTATTAATTTTTCTCCTTTTTTCTGCCTTTTACCTTTTTTATTTACCTTTTTCTTGAACTCATTTCTTTCCTATCCACCATATCTTTCTTTCTATCTATCTATCTATCTATCCCATATCTATCTATCTATCTATCTATCTATTATCTATCTACTTTGTTTCTCTCTCACTTCTTTTCTGTTATCTATCCACTGTCTCTCTTTCTGTTCTATCTATATATCTTCTCTCTCTCTCTCTCTCTCTCTCTCTCTCTCTCTCTCTCTCTCTATATATATATATCTACCCTGTATATACATCTTTTCTAACTATCTATATATTTTGTTTCTCTTCTCCCTTCTTTTCTATTATCTATCCACTCTATCTACTCTCTCTATTACCTACCTATCTATCTATCGATCTATCTATCTACTCTCTCTATTACCTATCTATCTACCTATCTATCTAATTCCTTCTATCTATCATCTATATATCTATTCTCTCCATTATCTATCTATCTATCTCATATATATCTATCATCTATATATCTTCTCTCTCTATTATCTATCTATCATCTATATATCTACTCTCTCTATTATCTATCTGTCTATCTACTCTCTCTCTATTATCTTTCTATCTATCTATCTATCTATCCATCTCCTTCCTTCTATCTATCATCTATATATCTATTGTCTCCATTATCTATCTATCTATCTCATATATATCTATCATCTATTATCTATAATCTATATACCTTCTCTCTCTCTCTATTATCTATCTATCATCTATATATCTACTCTCTCTATTATCTATCTCCCTTATTTTCTATCCATCAGTCTATTACCTATTTCTAGACCCATCTATCTCTATTTGTCTGCTCCCTGTTGACCGGCTGTGGCCCTAAGAGCAGGAGCGGGGCCCCGCACATGATCCGGCCCCGGTGCCCCTCGGTGGCGCTGATCCGGGCGCTCTATAAAGGTGCTCTCACGCCCTGTACAGCGCTCAGTGACAGCCGGGGCTCGCTGCCTCCTAATCCCGACCCTCCCGACCTCTGTGCACCTGATCGCTGAAGCACAGCCATAAAGTGCCCGTAAATAGCAGAGGGCGCAATTACCCCGAGTTTATGGGGGTGAGACATTGTGTGCACAATACTCTGCCTGCGCAATAACAAGCGCGGGATTACCGAGACTACGCGGCTAATCTGGTGTCATGTTCCGGCACAGGAGCCGGCTGGGTCCTTCCCATGTGCCGGCTGCTCCTAGTTCCCAGGACGGGGAGAGATGGCTGCGTGTGATGGGCATCAGAGGGCATCCTCTCACCCACCTGTGTGCCCCCAACCCTGCCCTGTAAGCGGGACATCAGCCATCCCATAGACACCATGCACTGGCTGCAACTAACAGGTTCGAGCCAAGAAGCTCCTGATCACCCAGCACAGGCTCAGGGTAATGCCAACCTATGCCAAGCGCCACACTATTATTACTACATGCCATGGACTAATACTGAGATCAGCAGCCTCGTCCCTACCTGCTCCACAGGTGCCTTGTAGAAGAGCCAATAGCAGGTAAAGAATCATCTCCAGATCCATTATTAATACAGAAGAAAATGGGTATAAAAGATAATAAAATCCCCAAAAAAGGAAAAATCAATAAATAATATAAAAAAGAAGTGATGGCTATAAAAGATGCAAAAAGGATGAAAAAAGTGCTCCAGACTTGCTAAAGTCCCCAATCCAGAGTCCTCTAGGAGAAGATGAGCGCTGGTAATTCCTGAGAGCTCCCAAAGTGACTGTGATGCTGCCAGCTGCCCTGCTCCTTTTTATATTCAACCGCCATAGACTTTGTAAACAGCCCTCAATTTCTATTATCCTGAGACATTGTTATTAGTCACCGAGAAGCAACGTGCAGACTAAGATAAGGGGAGGCTGGAGAGGAAACCTGCAAACTTCACACAGGGTGACGCCGTCTGAGCACATCAGGGGCGGGGAGAGCACAGGTCCCTGCTGCGCGGCGTTCTGCCGCTAGGGGGAGTGGTGTCTCCTCGGGTGGAGGTGTGAGGAGGGCTGCTCTACTGCAGCTACTGGGAGAACTGGAAAGGTGGAGGAACTGCTCTCTCAGAACAGGAATGTGCCATTAGTAAGTGGTGTTCTTTTCCATCACAGCACCTCACACAATTAACTGAGGATTATTATGGAATCTGACACCTGATTGCATGCTTTGTCCATGTATTCAGCCCCGACTGCGCTCACTGGCTGCACATTTCTGCAGAGGCACTGCCTATATATATAAAAGATAATCAGTGTTACTACTTACCATTTCTTCTATTTTGCAGTTTCTTTGCTCAGTTCAATCTTGTATTATTGAATGCATCCGACAGCAGGATCTGTTGTGTGGGATTATTCCTCTCTTTCTAGGGTCCAGAACCAAAAGTCTGTCTAGTTATACATTAAGGGGGTTGTCTGGTCTTAAATTGCAAGTCTGCAGTCACGCTATGTGACTACTAACAGCGATCATGTGAGGATTCTACAGTGTCAGCACCAGAAACAGCGGTCAGGTGACCACCAGTATGTGGTTTGCATACTCCCGGACACATTCTGACTAGACTGCTTCTGTCCTCACACAATACACTTGTATTGAGTGCACTGGAAACAGTCTAGTCAAAATGTGGCTGGAAGTATACATATCACATACTGGTGGGCACGTGACCGCTGTTCCTGGCACTGACAATGGAGAATCCACCGTATGTGCACTGTGATGATTCACAAGCCTGCAGTCACAAACAGTGATTGCAGACTTGTCATTGTAAAATGGACACCCCCTTTAATATATATATATTTGTATATGTATTTGCCACAAAAATAGTTAATGACACCAAATACAAATACTAGAATAGCAAGACCTCACTACCATCTCCGGCCAGAAGGGGGAGCTCCAGAGACTCCCCTTGATCTATTCTGGTCTGAGAAAAGGACTGGCAGTTGGGTTGAGGAGCTGAAAGCGAGAGGTCGTATAACTGAACTCCTAACAGCCCTATGACGGATTATAGGCCCGTAATACCCATAGTAGGAAAAGAGGAATAGAGAAAAAGGACATTGTGAGAACCGGGTAGCAATAACGTCTACCCAGAATAGGCGCAGAGACGGATACCGGATCCGTGGCTATATTCATTATATATAATATAGCAACCGGAAGGAAGTGAGGTGATATCAGCTTCACTAGGGTAAGACGCAGCAACAGACACAGAGTTCAGCGGTACTCCCAGAGGGGGTAAGCCGACAAAAAGGACTCGGGTTGTCCGTCGAACCAGAGCACAGAAGAGACAGATTGGGTCGGCAGCCAGTTCACATACAGCAGCAGGGCCATACAGAAACTGCGCATAATAAGAGGTGGAAATCCTGACAGGATCAAAGTAATTCAGAGTTCTTAAACAGACTCCGGTGACAATATTGGTTGCAAATCCCTTTTTGTTAAAGTAAACTGGTTAAACGTTTCAGCGCCTCAGTCTTTCATTTGGACAATAGCCATCGATCCAGGATCGGGGTCATCACAGCTGAGAGAACCTGCTGCTGATCAAGTAAGTGTCTGTTCCTTCATGATATCCCTTACATTGTGCATCGCCCGAGGCCACAGCAAGTCAAGCCACTAGTGACATCCCCCTCAAGAGACGGACCTCATTGATCTGGTGCTGAGTACCTCGGTCTCCCGGGCGTTACATATATATATATATATATATATATATATATATATATATATATATATACATCTCTTGGAGAGCAAAAGGATCTGCAGTCTGAAACTGAACATACTAGATCACTATCTCACCCTACAATTATCTGACCCCGTACACATTAGACTATGATACCGGATCATTATCTCACCCTACAATCATCCGACCCCCCATACACATTATACACAATAGACTATCATACTGGATCATTATCTAAACCTACAATCATCTGACCCCCATGCACATTAGACTGTCATACTGGATCATTATCTAACCCAACAATCATCTGACCCCCATACACATTAGACTGTCATACTGGATCATTATCTCACCCTACAATCATCTTCCCCCCATGCACATTAGACTGTCATACTGGATCATTATCTAACCCAACAATCATCTGACCCCCATACACATTAGACTGTCATACTGGATCGTTATCTCACCCAACAATCATCTGACCCCCATACACATTAGACTGTCATACTGGATCATTATCTCACCCTACAATCATCTGACCCCCATACACCTTAGACCGTCATACTGGATCATTATCTAACCCAACAATCATCTGACCCCCATACACATTAGACTGTCATACTGGATCATTATCTCACCCTACAATCATCTGCCCCCCATGCACATTAGACTGTCATACTGGATCATTATCTAACCCAACAATCATCTGACCCCCATACACATTAGACTGTCATACTGGATCGTTATCTCACCCAACAATCATCTGACCCCTATACACATTAGACTGTCATACTGGATCATTATCTCACCCTACAATCATCTGACCCCCATACACATTAGACTGTCATACTGGATCATTATCTAACCCAAAAATCATCTGACCCCCATACACATTAGACTGTCATACTGGATCATTATCTCACCCAACAATCATCTGACCCCCATACACATTATACTGTCATACTGGATCATTATCTCACCCAACAATCATCTGACCCCCATACACATTAGACTATCGTACAGGATCATTATCTCACCCTAAAATCATCTGACTCCCATACACATTAGAATATCGTACTGGATCATTATCTCACCCGACAATCATCTGACCCCCATACACATTAGAATATCGTACAGGATCATTATCTCACCCTACAATTATCTGACCCCCACACACATTAGACTGTCATACTGGATCATTATCTCACCCGACAATAATCTGACCCCCATACACATTAGACTATTGTACTGGATCATTATCTCACCCTACAATCATCTGACCCCCCATACACATTGGAATATCGTACTGGATCATTATCTCACTCGACAATCATCTGACCCCCATACACATTAGAATATTGTACTGGATCATTATCTCACCCGACAATCATCTGACCCCCATACACATTAGAATATCGTACTGGATCATTATCTCACCCAACAATCATCTGATCCCCATACACATTAGACTATTGCAGCGCCCCAGAGTCCTGGTCGTTGCAGTATTGTCGCTCTTCCACCTCAGGCAGTGATGTTACGTCTGATGGCACTAAAGGAGTTCACCTGACCAGGTATCACAGTCACGCACTACACTTCACACTCCGGCCACCAGGGGGAGCAAAAGGTTCTATCTATTAGGCCACTCCTCACACTCGGGTAAAACTGGGGGTTGGATAGGAAGTTAGTGAGAAAGCTACCTGGGTTTGACCCAGAGAAGACCTGTCAGGCAGACAGGGAGAGAAGGAGGAACATCTGAGCTGCAGACAGAGGTCCCTGTCAGGGGTGGGATCCTGACAGAGACTTAGCAAGAGATAGAACGTTACGGAGCTGCGCCTGCACCTCATTGCGGCAGCATCTTCAGAAAGGACAAGAAGCTAAGTATATTGTGGAGAAGTGAGAAACGAGATCACAGCACAAGGAGATAACACCAGGAAGAGTCTTGCCTTAAGACCGGCAACATCCTTCTGAGGCGCGTAGCCGGTGGCCGGAACACCGAGGGAGTAATAGGCTCTACGCATTACTTCAAACTACGGCAGGACAGTTAATTCCAAGTTGGCTGCCCAAATCTTTAACCTAATGAAGACAACAGAGGCAAATTGTGGGAGAGGGGCATCTCTAGGGTCCCTATAAAGCAGCTCCAGGCCTACCCCGTCATACGGGTCGTCCTATCCATACCATCTGGGGGACAGAGAGAGAGAATATCAGAAACATACACGACAGTTGTGAGGACTATCCCGTGGTGCTCAGCAGGGAAGTATTTCAACACACAGGCGCTATTAGGAAGGCTACTGATTTCCACCTGCAAAGGGAACTCTGCATGTGCCTTCGGACCGGCCGGGTTCAGCCAGCCCTGTTAGCAGTGCTCTGGGTTGTGGATGCTGAAGTCTACAGTAAAAGGTAAAGAGACTGCAACTCTGTGTCCTCATTATTTACTGCGACCTACACCATCATCATCTACCTTACTGGGAAGCCCTGGGGACATACTTCACCTGTGGGAAGGTATTCCATCTAGCTGCCATAACATCACCCCAGCGGACCCCTAAGCAGCGTCGGTCACCCTGACCGAACACCACAGGTGGTGTCATGAACACTTGACAAACTACATCCTTTAATTGGGCGATCCTTAGCAGGGCCACGGACCGGGTCGGGCCACCGTGACATCCCCAGAACCGAGACAGAGGGACCCGGGACCGAGTACCCCACTGCCCTGCGCCTGGGGGCGTGTTGTGAATTCCGTTCTCGGGCTCCCTCCTGTGGTCGTGAATGGTACTTTGGTGAGTTCTGTCCTTGGACACCCTCTGGTGGCTTTGAGTGGAACTGCTGATCTTTGAGGTTGGCTTTCTTAGCTGCCCTCGCTTATTGCTTCTGCTGGCTTCCCTATTTAACTCTGCTCAGGTCGTTAGTTCATGCCAGCTTTCAATGTCTCAGTACTGGTTCAGATCTCTCTTGGATTTCTCAGATGACCTGTCTACTCCAGCAGAAGCTAAGTCCCTGCTAGTTCATTTGTTGTTCATTGGTTTTTGAATATATTTCCCAGTACATGCTATGTTTCTAGTCCAGCTTGCTATTATGATATTTCCTTGCTAGCTGGAAGCTCTGGGGGTGCAGAGCTGCACCTTCACACCGTGAGTCGGTGTGGAGGTCTTTTTGCACACTCTGCGTGGTTTTTGTAGTTTTTAATACTGACCGCACAGTTCCCTTTCCTATCCTCTGTCTATCTAGAGAAGATTCGGCCTCCTTTGCTAAAATTTGTTTCATTCCTGTGTTTGTCACTTCTCTCTTAACTCACAGTCAAAATTTGTGGGGGCTGCCTTTTCTTTGGGGAATTTCTCTGAGGCAAGGTAGGCTTCTATTTCTATCTTTAGGGGTAGTTAGCTCTTAGGCTGTGAAGAGGCGTCTAGAGAGAGTTAGGCACGCTCCACGGCTATTTCTAGTGTGTGTGATAGGATTAGGGATTGCGGTCAGTAGAGTTACCACCTCCTCAGAGCTTGTCCCAGGTTTTCCGTTTTAACCATCAGGTCATTCCGGGTGCTCCTAACCTCCAGGTCCATAACAGTACAGCTGGCCAACAAAGTGTTAATGCATCTCAAAAGAGGGATAAGAGAAGTTCTGAGTCAATTTTTTTTTCTTTGCAGCTTGTTTTGCCTTTCTTTTCCCCTTAACCTCTGGGTGGTTCAGGACTCAGGTGTAGATATGGATATTCAAGGTTTGTCCTCTTGTGTGGATCAACTCACTGCAAGGGTACAAAGTATTCAAGATTATGTAGTTCAGAATCAGATGTTAGAGCCTAGAATTCCAATTCCTGATTTGTTTTCTGGGGATAGATCTAAATTTTTGAATTTCAAAAATAATTGTAGACTGTTTCTTGCTCTGAAACCCCGCTCCTCTGGTGACCCCATTCAGCAAGTAAAGATTATTATTTCTTTGTTGCGTGGCGACCCGCAAGACTGGGCATTCTCCCTTGAGCCAGGAAATCCTGCATTGCTTAATGTAGATGCATTTTTTCTAGTGCTCGGATTGCTTTATGATGAACCAAATTCTGTGGATCAGGCAGAAAAGATCTTGCTGGCTCTATGTCAGGGTTAGGATGAAGCTGAAGTATATTGCCAGAAGTTTAGAAAGTGGTCTGTGCTTACACAATGGAATGAGTGTGCCCTGGCAGCAATTTTCAGAAAGGGTCTTTCTGAAGCCCTTAAAGATGTTATGGTGGGGTTCCCCACACCTGCTGGTCTGAATGAATCAATATCTTTGGCCATTCAGATTGATCGGCAGAGTTGTGCACCATTTGGCGATGTCCTCTGAGCGGAGGCTTGAGCCTATGCAATGTGATAGGACTTTGACCAGAGCTGAACGGCAAGAACACAGACGTCAGAATGGGCTGTGTTTTTACTGTGGTGACTCCACTCATGCTATTTCTGATTGTCCTAAGCGCACTAGGAGGTTCGCTGGGTCTGTCACCGTTAGTACTGTACAGCCTAAATTTCTCTTGTCTGTTACTCTGATTTGCTCATTGTCATCCTACTCTGTTATGGCATTTGTGGATTCGGGCGCTGCCCTGAACTTGATGGACTTGGAGTTTGCCAGGCGCTGTTGTTTTTCCTTAGAGCCTTTGCAGAGTCCTATTCCCTTAAGGGGGATTGATGCTACGCCATTGGCCAAGAATAAACCTCAGTACTGGACTCAGCTGACCATGTGCATGGCTCCCGCACATCAGGAAAATATTCGTTTTTTGGTGTTGCATAATTTGCATGATGTTGTCGTGTTGGGTTTGCCATGGTTACAGGTTCATAATCCAGTACTGGATTGGAAATCAATGTCTGTGTCTAGTTGGGGTTGTCAAGGGATACATAGTGATGTTCCTTTGATGACAATTTCTTCTTCCACTCCTTCTGAAGTCCCTGAGTTTTTGTCGGATTGCCAGGATGTATTTGATTAGCCCAAGTCCAGTGCCCTACCTCCTCATAGGGACTGTGATTGCGCTATTAATTTGATTCCTTGTAGTAAGTTCCCTAAGGGCCGACTTTTCAATTTATCTGTGCCAGAACATGCCGCTATGCGGAGTTATGTAAAGGAGTCCTTGGAGAAAGGGCATATTTGCCCGTCTTCGTCACCGTTGGGAGCAGGGTTCTTTTTTGTGGCCAAGAAGGATGGCTCTCTGAGACCCTGTATAGATTATCGCCTTCTCAATAAAATCACAGTCAAATTTCAGTACCCTTTGCCTCTGCTGTCTGATTTGTTTGCTCGGATTAAGGGGGCTAGTTGGTTTACCAAGATTGACCTTCGAGGGGCGTATAATTTTGTGCGTATTAAACAGGGCGATGAATGGAAAACAGGATTTAATACGCCCGAGGGCCATTTTGAGTACCTGGTGATGCCATTCGGGTTTTCTAATTCTCCATCTGTGTTTCAGTCCTTTATGCACGACATCTTCCGGAAGTATCTGGATAGGTTCATGATTGTATATTTGGATGATATTTTGGTCTTTTCGGATGATTGGGAGTCTCATGTGAGGCAGGTCAGGATGGTATTCCAGGTCCTTCGTGCTAATGCGTTGTTTGTGAAGGGGTCTAAATGCCTCTTTGGAGTTCAGAAGGTTTCCTTTTTGGGCTTCATTTTTTCCCCTTCTACTATCGAGATGGACCCTGTTAAAGTTCAGGCCATTTATGATTGGACTCAACCTACATCTGTGAAGAGTCTTCAGAAGTTTCTGGGCTTTGCTAATTTTTACCGTCGCTTCATCGCTAATTTTTCTAGTGTGGTTAAGCCTTTGACTGATTTGACGAAAAAAGGCGCTGATGTGGTGAATTGGTCCCCTGCGGCCGTTGAGGCTTTTCAGGAGTTTAAACGTCGTTTTACTTCGGCCCCTGTGTTGCGTCAGCCAGATGTTTCGCTCCCTTTTCAGGTCGAGGTTGATGCTTCTGAGATTGGGGCAGGGGCTGTTTTGTCTCAGAGAAGTTCTGATGGCTCTTTGATGAAGCCATGTGCTTTCTTTTCTAGAAAGTTTTCGCCTGCTGAGCGTAATTATGATGTTGGCAATCGAGAGTTGTTGGCTATGAAGTGGGCATTCGAGGAGTGGCGACATTGGCTAGAGGGAGCCAAACATCGCGTGTTGGACTTGAATGATCACAAGAATCTAACTTACCTCGAGTCTGCCAAGCGGTTGAATCCTAGACAGGCTCGATGGTCGCTGTTTTTCTCCCGTTTCGATTTTGTGGTCTCTTACCTTCCGGGATCTAAGAATGTGAAGGCTGATGCCCTTTCTAGGAGTTTTTTGCCTGATTCTCCGGGAGTCCCTGAACCGGCTGGTATTCTCAAAGAGGGGGTGATTCTGTCTGCCATCTCCCCTGATTTGCGGCGGGTGCTGCAGGAGTTTCAGGCTGATAGACCTGACTGCTGTCCAGTGGGGAAACTGTTTGTCCCTGATAGATGGACTAGTAAAGTTATTTCTGAGGTTCATTGTTCAGTATTGGCTGGTCATCCTGGGATTTTTGGTACCAGAGATTTGGTTGCTAGGTCCTTTTGGTGGCCTTCCTTGTCACGGGATGTGTGTTCTTTTGTGCAGTCCTGTGGGACTTGTGCTCGGGCCAAGCCTTGCTGTTCTCGTGCCAGTGGGTTGCTTTTGCCGTTGCCTGTCCCGAAGAGGCCCTGGACGCATATTTCCATGGATTTTATTTCTGATCTTCCTGTCTCTCAAAGGATGTCCGTCATCTGGGTGGTTTGTGATCGGTTTTCTAAGATGGTCCATTTGGTACCCTTGCCTAAATTGCCTTCCTCCTCTGATTTGGTTCCATTATTTTTTCAGCATGTGGTTCGTTTGCATGGCATTCCGGAGAACATTGTGTCTGACAGAGGTTCCCTGTTTGTTTCTAGGTTTTGGCGGTCCTTTTGTGCTAAGATGGGCATTGATTTGTCTTTTTCTTCAGCGTTCCATCCTCAGACAAATGGCCAAACCGAACGAACCAATCGGACCTTGGAAACCTATCTGAGATGCTTTGTTTCTGCTGATCAGGATGATTGGGTGACCTTCTTGCCATTGGTCGAGTTCGCCCTTAATAATCGGGCTAGTTCGGCCACTTTGGTTTCGCCTTTTTTTTGTAATTCTGGTTTTCATCCTCGTTTTTCTTCAGGGCAGGTTGAGCCTTCTGACTGTCCTGGTGTGGATTCTGTGGTGGACAGGTTGCAGCAAATTTGGACTCACGTGGTGGACAACTTGACGTTGTCTCAGGAGAAGGCGCAACGTTTTGCTAACCGCCGTCGCTGTGTTGGTCCCCGACTTCGTGTTGGGGATTTGGCTTGGTTATCTTCTCGTTATGTTCCTATGAAGGTTTCTTCTCCTAAGTTCAAGCCTCGTTTCATTGGTCCTTATAAGATTTCTGAAATTATCAATCCTTTGTTGTTTCGTTTGGCCCTTCCAGCTTCTTTTGCCATCCATAATGTGTTCCATATGTCGTTGTTGCGGAGATATGTGGCGCCTATGGTTCCTTCCGTTGATCCTCCTGCTCCGGTGTTGGTTGAGGGGGAGTTGGAGTATGTGGTGGAGAAGATTTTGGATTCTCGTATTTCGAGACGGAAGCTTCAGTACCTAGTTAAATGGAAGGGTTATGGTCAGGAGGATAATTCCTGGGTTGTTGCCTCCGATGTCCATGCTGCTGATTTGGTTCATGCCTTTCATTTGGCTCGTCCTGATCGGCCTGGGGGCTCTGGTGAGGGTTCGGTGACCCCTCCTCAAGGGGGGGTACTGTTGTGAATTCCGTTCTCGGGCTCCCTCCTGTGGTCGTGAATGGTACTTTGGTGAGTTCTGTCCTTGGACACCCTCTGGTGGCTTTGAGTGGAACTGCTGATCTTTGAGGTTGGCTTTCTCAGCTGCCCTCGCTTATTGCTTCTGCTGGCTTCCCTATTTAACTCTGCTCAGGTCGTTAGTTCATGCCAGCTTTCAATGTCTCAGTACTGGTTCAGATCTCTCTTGGATTTCTCAGATGACCTGTCTACTCCAGCAGAAGCTAAGTCCCTGCTAGTTCATTTGTTGTTCATTGGTTTTTGAATATATTTCCCAGTACATGCTATGTTTCTAGTCCAGCTTGCTATTATGATATTTCCTTGCTAGCTGGAAGCTCTGGGGGTGCAGAGCTGCACCTCCACACCATGAGTCGGTGTGGAGGTCTTTTTGCACACTCTGCGTGGTTTTTGTAGTTTTTAATACTGACCGCACAGTTCCCTTTCCTATCCTCTGTCTATCTAGAGAAGATTCGGCCTCCTTTGCTAAAATCTGTTTCATTCCTGTGTTTGTCACTTCCCTCTTAACTCACAGTCAATATTTGTGGGGGCTGCCTTTCCTTTGGGGAATTTCTCTGAGGCAAGGTAGGCTTCTATTTCTATCTTTATCTAGTTAGCTCTTAGGCTGTGAAGAGGCGTCTAGGGAGAGTTGACGAGGGCCAATAGCCCGAAACACCGTGTGTGCGAATTGAGATACTGATTTGGCTTTTATCCTAAGTCATTGCACGACTCATTAAAGGGTTGATTGTGACTTGTAGGATCGCTACTTCCAATAGGTGGCGCTATAGAGTAAAGTCCTCTTTTTCTCAGAAGAGGCAATTTGCATAGGGAGAGTTAGGCACGCTCCACGGCTATTTCTAGTGTTTGTGATAGGATTAGGGATTGCGGTCAGTAGGGTTACCACCTCCTCAGAGCTTGTCCCAGGTTTTCCGTTTTAACCATCAGGTCATTCCTGGTGCTCCTAACCACCAGGTCCATAACAGGGGCGATCCACTATCATACTGGATCATTATCTCACCCTGCAATCATCTGACCCACATACACATTAGACTATCGTACTGGATCATTATATCACCCGACAATTATCTGACCCCCAAACGTGTCAATATCAGAGGGTTCAGCTGGCATCAGTCTAATACTGCATGGAATTACCAGGTAGATGTCACTCCCATGATAGTGGATGTACCGAGTAAAAATAACACCAAAAATAAAATCATTTATTAAAAACACAATGCGTTTCGGCTGTATCCATCCTTTCTCAGGTGTCTTATACTCATAAGGAAGGTAAATTGTGAGCCCCAATGGGGACAGTGATATCTGTAAAGCGCTGTGGAATTAAAGGCGTTATTCATGCAACAAAAATAAGTAAATAAATAAATATGTACGTGGAGCTTAAGGCTGGGTTCACATGTCTATTGCATCAGGCTCAGATATATGAGCCCAACAGATCAGAACTGATGTCAAAACTAAAGCAAAAAATGCACCAGTTGTCATCAGGCTTTTCACCACTTACTACCAGTAATTCTGGGGTTATGTGAGATATTGTGCTTTGACCATGGAACTGGCGCCTGCACCTATGAAGCCTCAAATTGAGGAGCCGGGCCGATGAGAACAACCCCGTTGTAAATGATGGGATCAGTTCCTCTATCAGTTTCCATCCAACGCTTTTGTTAAACACCCAATGGAAACGGCGACGCTGCATCGACCATATGTGAACCCAGCCTAAGAAAGAAATGACTGGAATTTTGACAGATGAGGTCAACGCAAGGACTAACATACAAGTGACTTTTTCTTCTCTCTATTTTTTGGTTTAGGGGAAAAGCTCAATAAACAGTTTGCTCTAAGCCACTGACAGCAGGATTGCCACTATCCATAAATTCCTGACTGTCTGTCAAAATAGGAGACTTTTTTGTTCTACTTTATATTAAAAAACACTCGTCTTCGTTTTTTTCCCCTTTATGTTGTGGAGCTTGCATACATTCTTCTCATTGTAATTACCATCATTATACAGATCACAGTAAATGCCACTGATGTCTTTATACCGTATCATTACTCCGAGCTGTAGATATATATCACTTATACTGTTTATGATTCATTTGTGTTTCTTCTATGTGTCTGTATAACGATGGCTGCCAATTCTTTTGCAAGTTGTCCACAAAAGAGAAAAAATATAATAGCAGCTCGAATTAACAGGCTTTCGAATGCATCTTTTGGCTTCCTCACTGAAACAAGCAACGCTCAATTGGCCAGCTGCCAACTCTTCTGTGTGTACATGTACGTAGTGTGAGCGACAGAGTGATCATGGTGGCAAATACTTTTCACTAATCGATTAAAGCACAGGATAGTAATCATTGAAATTGATTTATTTATACAGGAAGAAAAATTATAGTCAACTATGCAACTATGGACCTGCTATCCCTTGTCCCGAAAATATGGGTATAAATTCAAGATGAATTAACCTCAACCTGTAAGAATGTGTATATAAGCAGAACTAGAAGCTGATGGTAGTCTTATCTTAAAAAGGTTTATTAGTATAAGATGTAAAAACTTGTTTGATTTTTCCTGTATTATCCATTTATTACGCTTTGCTAATTCAGTACTATCATATTCCGCATCACTTTACATATGAGATTAAAGAGAATCTGACAGCTGATACATGCTTCCCCATCCACAGGCAGCATGTATCAGGCACTGGCTGTATGAACTCAGCCCAGTATGTTTAACCCTAAAAAGCTGTGACATTTTAGAGAAAAAAGTACTGTAACAGCAGCCAGGGACCGATCCGCACTGTAAACTAGACTGACAGGTGTGTCCCCAGTGGCTGCTCCGCGCCCGCTCCCCTAGATTGACAGCTCTCTGCGTTTGCATGCTCGTAAGTAAAGAGAACGACAACAGCATCAACGGTAGCAAAAAGTATCTTCATCTGTATTAATACATCACTTAATACCGAAAGACAGCAAAGTTTTGACCTTACTAGATAAATCAGTCTTATGAAGTCTGTAGGCAAAGACCTGTCAGTCACTCCAGGGCAGCAGGGGGGAGAAGCCGCCGGAGACCACCTGTCCGACAAGTCTAGCTCAGTCCCCTGCGGCTATTAAAGTGTGTTTTTCTCAGAAAAGGCACAGCCACGTTTTAGAGTCAAACATACCTGGCTGAGATCGTACAGCCCGTGACTGATACATGCTGCCCGTGGCAGGTTCATGCTGTCAGGTTCACTTTACGGTAGTACAGTACAGCACTAATAAAGCAAATGGGTCTTAATTGTAATATCAGAGGTAGTATATAGAGAAGAGTTGCGCTGTTTCAATAAATATGCAGTTCAACCATATTTCCCTTATTAATGTTAAAGGGGTTGTCCACTATTAGGACAAGCCATTCTTGACCTAAATGTTTTTTCCCAATAAAATAAAGACCTTACATTCACCTCCCGTGCCGGCAGTGTCCCAGTGGTGTCAGCACTCGTGGTCCTGGAGCTCTGGTGCAGTGGAATGACACTGGTGCCCGGCACCCAATCAATGATGGTGTCACTGTCTCCACCTTTGTACGTATGTTCAATCCTTATGAAGGAGGGGACAGTGATGCCAGCATTGATTGGGCACCGGACTCACGTGTCACAACATCTGGACGGGAGTCCCGGGACCTCAATAGGCTTTTTTTTTTATTGGGGCCAAACATTTAGTTCAATAAGGGGTTGTCCTATTAGTGGACAATCCTTTCAAAGTAAACCTGTCAGTTGATTCATACTGCCCAAACCGCAGGCAGAATGAATCAGAGCTTGGCTGCACGATTCCAGCCACTTCTAGCTTTCTCGAAATGCTCCGGAATTGCAGAGAAAATATGGTTTGAAGTTCTGGCTGGAAACGAGACTAATCCAGCGGCTCATCAGGTCTGCCTTTTCCAGCAGGTGATTGACAGGTCTTTCCCATAGAAAGAGATTGGTCAATCACCTGGAGCAGTGATTCTCAGCTGCTTCAAACCATATTTTCTCTGAAATGCCGGAGTGTTTCAGAGAAAAATATACCTGGCTGCAATCATGCCACTAGGCTCTAATTCATGCTGACTACAGTTTGGGCAGCATGAATCATTGACAGGGTCACTTTAATTTTGTGACAGGGAGCTGAATTAATCAACTGCTCTTTCACTGCCCAGTCTAGGCTCTGCTTAATGTTATTTTCACACTTGCGCTTTGAGGAACAGAAGAATGAAAGTAAAGTAAAAAAAGATTCATTGCATAATTGAGAAAAACGGATGGGATCCTATCGATTATTATGGAGTAAGTCTGGACTCCGTTATTTTTCTATTTCTAGAATGTAAGAAATAGAGCATCATGCAGAACTTTTTCATCCGTTTTAAAGCTAATAATAAAGTAATAAATTGGGGGTCATCTGCTTCTGTTTGCATAAGTTATGTAATAAATCCATTTTTTAGAATAATTCTGTTTGTCTTTTCCCAAAACATATACTGCTGTATTTCTATAGGCTTGGGGCCAATTGTGCCACAGAGGTTACAATAGCCAGGACATTATAGGGGTTTTCTCATCTTTGATATTTATTATGGGGATATGTATCCCATAAATATCATAAATATGATATACAAAGAAAGCTGACAATTTATCATCAGCGCTAGATGAGACTTATAAATACCAATATCTACAGAGCAGGAGCTCATCATTGAGAAAAATTTCAAAGCTGTAGCAAGAAGCCCAGTAAGTGACCCAGCATTAGAATTGGGGCCTGTCCTTACTTTATTCTGCCCTCAGATTGGACAGCATAAACCTGGTAACAGATTACCTTTACGGATATTACAAGTACGTACATTATCTGCAAGATGTCTTTTAGATTGTTCGTGTGGCAGGGTCTACTAAAGGAAAGGTACTTGTCATACACTCCCCTAAACCAAGCGTTCCCATGGCACGACTAATGGGAAGATTGCTGCTGACATACAGGGCAGGACGCTGCTTGAGTGCTGCCCTTACTTCCATTATACAGGGATTACATGAACTGTGAACAGACGCCAAAACCTTCTAACTTCTCATTGGGATCATATAGACATTTACTGATGAGCCATTACATTAAAACTGCCTGTACAATATTGAGTAATTCCCTCAGTGGGTCTGGGCTTGTGTGGCTGTCTGGGGTCCTAGTGCTGGATCATTGCATGTTCTTCCTTTCTTTCCTACATACTAACAACTGGATCCTGAGAACACAATGCAAGATGCTCTGACCAAGTCGTACAGCCATCATAACATGGCCAATGTCAACACCACTTATTGACTGCATTTTCAGACATCTTGAACTTGTTTGAACTCAATTTCACCTCCAAATCACTACAGAATGTCCACCATTAAATGTGTCACATGTGTGAAACTTTTAGTCCACTGCCTGTTGTCAAGAGTGATCAGTCTGTACCAGCCGAGACCCAGGACAGATTACAGAAAGTGGGGTAAGGGCGTTGTCTTTCTGCTTCCGATCCTCTCTCAAACTGCATATAGCCATAACAGACAGGTGGGCTTTCACTTCAGGGCAGGAAAGCCATTAGACAATACTTTCTGGGAAGTGATGTAAAAGAGGTTCCAGCACCTATAGGTCTTGCAAGATATGAGTAAAGAAGAGCTATCCACTTGAAAAGGATTTTTCATATATATAAATTTTTTTACAGGCAACCTATAGGACCGTGCCTTTGACAGTTTCTAGTAGGCACGCACATGGTGCACAATGTGGTGACATCGGTGGCCTTCTTCCTTTTCACATCACGGTTGCAGCGGCTGCTATTGATTATTGCATCTGAGGGATGAAATGTCTAAAATAAGGTTTCTATTTGCTATTGCCCTGAGTGTAAACTGTAGCACACATCTCACTTCCACTGTGGATGATGTGGACACAGCTCCTGTTTTTGCACAATCCTCAACCCATATATGTACATCGTTTCTGAACTTTCTACATAATGCCAGTAATGAACACATACGCCATTCTGCGCCAAGGAGGGTTGTACATCATGTAGAAATAAATGTGTGCAAAACTCTAAAAGGAGAAGATTTGCTCTCGGCTCAGATGCATAAAAGGTTGCTGGCAACAGATTGGTTAGGGAGAACGAAATAATGATGTAATGTTCATAAATAAGGTGCTGACAATACGGATGAGTGGCTGGATTACCTATATGTCAATGTGCACTAACCCAGCAACTTAATCTACGGTAATCGCCAACTAGAAAAGCAGCTTTTTTATATTTGATATCCAAGCCTGGCATGACACGACGCAGAATTACAGTCCAGGAAAGAACATTGAATCTACCAAGCTCAGATCCTTTATTGGTTAATATGGAGTAGGAAACAAATCTTCTGCACTGTGACGCTTCCGTGTGTAACTGTATATTTCATGATTGTATGTTATGGATAGTGTCAGTTACGATCCCTATCATTCAGTGGTTACATAAACTAAGGAGACTAATACATTCCTGAGGCATGCTCACACTTTGCTCAGCATAATACCCAGCTGATATGGGTGTCCATGCTTAACAACACCATGAATGGTAAAAGATGATGTCTTATTGGAAAATAAATACTGGGCAACATATTACCCTGTGCTGAAAATGTAAACACATGCCGTTTTATTGCTTCTTCAGATACGTTACTCTTTGTTGGTAATACAATGACAACTTCATATTGTGTTGGTGGTTTTGCTATTAAATATTAAAATCAATGGGAAAAACAACCCATAACGTGGCCTCCAAGAATGCCATAAACAGGGCAAGCAGGTAGGACTGAAGGCACAATAGAATGGGGAATACAACATGATCAGTTGCCTAGAATTATTGCCCTCTGTGAATGGCCATAGAAAGTAATAGTGCTTAAATTTTGCCCACTATAAAATAATGATACCTCATATGTGCCCCTTTGACAGTTACAATAGTAATAAAGTAATAATGCATATTAAGTGCTCATTAATATTGCACCCTGAGTACCCCTAAAATTATTAATGTCCCCTAATGCTCTAAAAGCCCACCACACCATAAGATGGCCCCACACACACAGTATAATGCCCCTACAGTCCCTCCACACACATTATGCTGACCTCACACACACAATATGATGATCCCACAGCCTCACACACAGTATAATGCCCCCACAGCACCCCACATAGTCTAATGATGCCACATCACTTTCACACATTATAATGGCTCCACAGCTCTCTCGCACATTATAATAATTCCCAAGAACCCACCATATAGTATAATCATCCCACAACTCCTCCACAGTATAATGGCCCCATAGTATTATGCGATCATACACGCCTACACTTTATGATATCTCCATAGTCCCTTGAGCACACACACAATACAATGTCCCCACTACTACTCGTGCAGTATGATGGCTCCCACAGCCTCCCAAAGAACTCCCCTTAAAGTATGATGGTGCCACACATGATGACGGCTCCCCATCACTTCGCACACAAAGTATGATGACCCCACAGCTCGTTCACATAGTATGATGGCCCCACAGTAGTCCCTACCACACAGTGTAATGGCCCCACAGCCTCCCTACAAGTATTAACTTGTATGCTAAAAAAAACTAAAAACACTATATATCCACCTAGTTATGGATCTTGGGGTACAGTTAATTCGTGGACATGGCAGAACTAAACATTCTAAAAAAAAGTTAATCCTTTTTAATTTATATATTTTCAGATTGGGAAATGGGGAGTGATCTAAACAGTAATGTTTTTTTAATTTTTAAATATATGATAAAATTTTTGAACTAGTATTTGTGGATCACCCCCAAGGGCTAGGGGAACTCGGTACCGGGTCCTTCGGTTCTCAAGGGGGATGTCACGGTGGCTGACCCGGTCCGTGGCCCTAGGGAGGTCCGTTGTAAATGGGGGGAAAGGTCTTTAAAGGGATAATGTTCGTGACACCACCTGTGGTATTTGGTCAGGGCGACCGACGCTGCTTTAAGGGGTCCACTGGGGTGATGATATGGCAGCTAGATGGTATACCTTCCCACAGGTAAAGTATATCCCCAGAGCTTCCCAGTGTGTAGATGGTGAATGGTGTCAAGAACGAGGACACAAGGTTGCAGTCTCTTTACCTTTTACAGAAGACTTCAGCATCCACAGTCCAGAGCACCAGATCACAGGGCAGGCAGAGTCCGGCCAGTTTGAAGGCAAATCCAGAGTCCCCTTATCCAGGTGGAAATCAGTAGCCTTCCTCTAGCGCCTGGGTCTTGTAGTACCTAACTGCTGAGCCTCTCATAAGGTCCTCACAACTGTTGTAGATGTTCTAGATGTTGTGTCTCTCTCTGTCCCCCAGATGGATAGGAACAACCCGTATGACTGATGGCCTGAGGCTTTTTACTGGGACTCTAGGACACCCCAGCCCCTACAAGTTGCCACCGTGCCTCCTGGGTATAGGTCGGGCTGGTAACGTGGAATTATCTGTCCTGCCGGTCTCTGGAGCAAGGCTTGGAGACTGTTGCTCCCTCAGTGTTCCGGCTACCGGATCCTGCGCCTCAGAAAGGAGGCAGCCTTTTGCAGGGCAGAACTCCTTCTGGTTTCCTCTCCTTTTGCTATGACTTAGTTTCTCACCCTCTACAATACAATTCACTGTTTGTGTCTCTTTCTTAGGATGCTGCCGCAAGCCAGGCTGACGCAGCTCCGTGGCCTTCTGTCTAGGCCTCTGACAGCATCCCACCCCTGTCAGGGACCACTCTGTCAGCAGCTATTAGGTGTTCTTCTTCCCTCTCTGTCTGCCTGACAGGTGCTGCCTGGGTGAAGCCCAGTCAGCTTCTGCCTAACTTCCTATCCAGACCACCAGTTTTACCTAATTGTGAGGAGTGCCCTAATAGATAGGAGCATAGCTCCCCCTGGTGGACTGGAGTGTGAAGTGTGTTGTGTGGTTTGTGATACCTGGTAAAGTGATCTCCTTTATTGCCTTCAGACGTAACATCACTCCCCCTGGTGGAAGAATGACATTACTGCAACGACCAGGACCCTGGGGCGCTGCACTTGCGCATTTTTTAAGTTTCCCTAAGTCTAGAAACTGTGACCTACAGGCATGCTGATTACCTCTAGTCTTTACCAGTGCTGCAAACAGCTGATTGATGGATGGTTCCAAGTTCTGGACCACCACCAATCTGATATTGATTGCTTTTCCTAAGAATATGTAATCCCTATTAAAGTGGTGTAAAACACTTTTAAACTATTTACCCCAGTACACTAATGTATATCCCAGTGCACCTCTTTAGGTTTTTTTTTTCAGTTTGTTTGCACACAGTGCAAACATTGTTGCCTGCGTTTTCTTTGTGGGGGGATAGCTTTTACATTTTTTTTTATCAAATTATGTTAATTAAGCACCCTATATTATTTTCATGCAATATTGCTGCTTATTTACTGCAGAATATTTCCTTGTTATGTTTTTATCTTGGGTTTTGTCTATTTCGTGACCAGGGTGAACATGCACTTATAAGCTTACAATTTATATTCCAGTTCATCTATTTAGGTTTTTTGTTTGAGTTTGTTTGCATTCAGTGCAGAGGCGTAGCTAGGGTTTTGGTTCAGGGGGAACGAAGCTTCTGAGTGGGCCCCTAATCAGGTAACCTTGATTACAACTCGGTGATGCGCCCTAAGGCTATGTGCACACTTTGCGGTGTGCTCTGCGGGTTCTCCCGCAGCGGAATTGATAAATCTGCAGGGCAAAACCGCTGCGGTTATCCCTGCAGATTTATCGCGGTTTGTCTTGCGATTTCCGCTGCGGGATTACTCCTATACTATTGATGCTGCATATGCAGCAATATGCAGCATCAATAGTAATGGTAAAAATAATAAAAAATGGTTATACTCACCCTCTGATGTCCGGATCTCCTCGGCGCTGCACGCGGCGATCCGGTTCCAAAGATGCTGTGCCGAGAAGGACCTTCGTGACGTCACGGTCATGTGACCGCGGCGTCATCACGGTCATGTGACCGCGACGTCACCGCAGGTCCTGCTCGCACAGCAACTAAGACCGGACGGCCGCGTGCAGAGCTGAGAGGTGAGTATAGCATCATTTTTTATTTTAATTCTTTTTTTTTACACTATTTAGGCTTCCCAGGGCCTGGAGGAGAGTCTCCTCTCCTCCACCCCGGGTACCACCCGCACATTAACTGCTTACTTCCCGCATCGTGGGCACAGCCCCATGTGGGAAGTAAGCGGAACAATGCACTCCTATGGGTGCAGAATCGCAGCGATTCTGCACAAAGAAGTGACATGCTGCGGGTTGTAAACCGCTGCGTTTCTGCGCGGTTTTTCCCGCAGCATGTGCACTGCGGTTTGCGGTTTCCATAGGGTTTACATGTTAATGTAAACGCAATGGAAACTGCTGCGGACCCGCAGCATCAAAATCACCGCGGATCTGCGGTAAAAACCGCAAAGTGTGAACATGGCCTAATAGTGGGGGAGAACCTCAGCAGATAACCGCGATGTTACTGAAGATAATCTTTATATAAAGACCAACATAGAAATTACCGCCATATGGTCAGTGGTAGATACCAGCCATACAGAACATATAAGAGATCACAGCACAGTTACAGATAATGACTTACCTCTGACGTTCTCTGATGGAATCGTTCACTTTTCCCGTCTTTTCCATCTGGCCCAGACCGACATGACAACGTCTTCCAGCCAGGACTCGTCTGCAGAGAATACAACAAAGACACATTTCACTTCTCAGATTCCAGCCCCATCACCATCTATTCCCAACCTGCACAAACTCCTCATCCTGCTGATACCCCAATACTGAGCCACTGCAGCCGTATGTGTCTCTATTACTGCCCCTGATACCCCAATACTGGGCCGCTGCAGCTGTATGTGTCCCTATTACTGCCCCTGATACCCAATACTGAGCCTCTGCTGCCATATGTGTCCCTATTACTACACCTGATATCCCAATACTGAGCCTCTGCAGCTGTATGTGACCCTATTACTGCACCTGATACCCCAATACTGAGCCGCTGCTGCCGAATGTGTCCCTATTACTGCACCTGATACCCCAATACTGAGCCTCTGCTGCCATATGTGACCCTATTACTGCACCTGATACCCCAATACTGAGCCGTTGCTGCCGTATGTGACCATATTACTGCACCTGATACCCCAATACTGAGCCTTTGCTGCCGTATGTGACCCTATTACTGCACCTACTGTGTGGTTCTCTGTGCCCCCTAAATTCTAAAGTAACCCTCTATAATATGGAAATGCTGGGTGCAAGTGCCCTAGAAAACAGCGCCCATATGTTGCCCCCTAGAAAGTAATATTGCCCTGTGTGTGCCCCTTAGATAGTCACAGTAACCTGAGTTCCCCTATAACAATAAGTGCCCACTTTACATTTAATAATGTCCAGAGTCTCCCCCTGTACAGCTCCCCTATACACAGTATGATCCTCTCTTATACACAGTATAATGCCCCCTCATTGTATAGTACCACCCACACACTATACTGACCCCTTAGTAGCCTCCAAACTGTTTGATGGCTCCAACACTGTAATCTCCACACTGTATGATGGCCCCATAGATAACCTCCTTATAGTATAATGTGCCAGATAGTCCTCAATATAATACAAGGCAGCACCCCCATAGGCACACCCTGTAGTATAAGGCAGCACCCCACCCCATAGGCATATCCTGTAGTATAAGGAGCACCCCCATAGGCAGATCCCATAGTATAAGGCAGCACCCCCTCATAGGCAGATCCTGTATATAAGGCAGCACCCCCCAAAGGCAGATCCTAAATATAAGGCAGAACCCCCATAGGTAGATCCTGTGTATAAGGCAACACCCCCCAAGGCAGATCCTATGTATAAGGCAGCACCCCCCCATAGGCAGATCCTATATATAAGGCAGCATCCCCCAAAGGCAGATCCTATGTATAAGGCAGCACACCCCATAGGCAGATCCTATATATAAGGCAGCACCCCCATAGGCAGATCCTGCATATAAGGCAGCACCCCCCAAGGCAGATCATATATATAAGGCAGCACCCCCCTCATAGGCAGATCCTATATATAAGGCAGCACCTCCCATAGTACAGATCCTGTATATAAGGCAGCACCCCCAAAGCAGATCCTATATATAAGGCAGCACCCCCCTCATAGGCAGATCCTATATATAAGGCAGCACCCCCTCCCATAGGCAGATCCTGTATATAAGGCAGCATCCCCCCATAGGCAGGTCCAGTATATAAGGCAGCACCCCCCCATAGGCAGATCCTGTATATAAGGCAGCACCCCCCAAGGCAGATCCTATATATAAGGTAGCACCCCCCTCATAGGCAGATCCTATGTATAAGGCAGCACCCCCTCCCATAGGCAGATCCTATATATAAGGCAGCACCCCCCCAATAGGCAGATCCTGTATATAAGGCAGCATCCCCCATGGCAGATCCTATATATAAGGCAGCACCCCCCTCATAGGCAGATCCTATATATAAGGCAGCACCCCCTCACATAGGCAGATCCTGTATGTAAGGCAGCACACCCCCCATAGGCAGATCCAGTATATAAGACAGCACCCCCATAAAAAATCACAATAAACACCTCTTTTCCTCCTTGTTCCAGCGGCGCTTCCTGCTCCCGCTCATCTCCTGATGCCGGGCGGTGACGTCATCGCGCCCGCTGTCAGACGATGTGGGGGATGATGAGAAAAGGAGCGCAGCGCGCTCCTTCCCTCATCACCGCGGTCAGCTGTATCAGCTAGATGCCGATACAGCTGACCTTGTGATGACTGTGGCCGAGCAGGGAGATTGATTCTCCCTGCTCTGCCGCAGAATGTAACTGTATCGTCGCGCTGCGCGCGCCAATGTGGTTACTGCAGCGTAGCTCTGGGTGGGCCCCCTCAGAGCACCGGGCCCGAGGCGCCCGCCCCCTCTGCCCCCCGGTAGCTATGCTACTGATTCAGTGCATATAAAAGGTGTTGCCTGCCTTTTCTTTAACCCCTTTCTGACATATGACGTACTATCCCGTCGAGGTGGGGTGGGCCCGTATGACCACCGATGGGATAGTACGTCATATGCGATCGGCCACGCTCAAGGGGGAGTGTGGCCGATTGCGGCCGGGTGTCAGCTGACTATCACAGCTGACATCCGGCACTATGTGGCCCCTGGCACATTAATCTCTGGAACACCGCGATCAAACATGATCGCAGTGTTCCGGCGGTATAGGGAAGCATCACGCAGGGAGGGGGCTCCCTGCATGCTTCCCTGAGACCCTCGGAGCAACATGATGTGCTCGCGTTGCTCCAAGGGTCTCCTACCTCCTTCTCCCTGCAGGCCCCGGATCCAAAATGGCCACGGGGCTGCTTCTGGGTCCTGCAGGGAGGTGGCTTACCAGCGCCTGCTCATAGCAGGCGCTGGTAAGCCTACAGCATTGTAAATCAGATCACTGATCTAACACAGTGCTGTGCAAAGTGTCAGATCAGCAATCTGACCCTATAACATGATGCCCCCCCCCCCGGGGCAATGTTATAGTGTAAAAAAATATATATTTAGATGTGTAAAAAAAAAATCCTAAATAAAGAACAAAAAAAATATTGATCCCATATATACATTTCTTTATCTAAATAAAAAAAAAAACAATAAAGGTACACATATTTAGTATCCCCACGTCCGTAACGACCTCACCTATAAAACTGTCCCGCTAGGTAACCCCTTCAGTGAACGCGGTAAAAAAAAACAGCGGCAAAAAACAACGCTTTATTATCATATCGCTGAAAAAAAAGTGGAATAACATGCGATCAAAAATACGGATATAAAAAACCATGGTACCGCTGAAAACGTCATCTTGTCCCACAAAAAACGAGCTGCCATACAGCATCATCAAAGAAAAAATAAAAAATTTATAGTCCTCAGAATAAAGTGATGCAAAAATAATTATTTTTTATATAAAATAGTTGTTATCGTATAAAAGCACCAAAACATAAAAAAAGATATAAATGAGGTATCGCTGTAATCGTACTAACCCGAAGAATAAAACTGCTTTATTAATTTTACCAAACGTGGAACAGTATAAACGCCCCTCCAAAAAAGAAATTAATGAATAGCTGGTTTTTGGTCATTCTGCCTCACAAAAATCGGAATAAAAAGCGATATAAAAATGTCACATGCCCAAAAATGGTATCAATAAAAACGACAACTCATCCCGCAAAAAACAAGACCTCACATGACTCTGTGGACCGAAGTTTGGAAAAATTATAGCTCTCAAAATGTGGAGATGCAAAAACTATTTTTTGCAATAAAAAGCGTCTTTTAGTGTGTGACAGCTGCCAATCATAAAAATCCGCTAAAAAACCCGCTATAAAAGTAAATCAAACCCCCCTTCATCACCCCCTTAGTTAGGGAAAAATAATAAAATTAAAAAAAGAATATATTTCCATTTTCCCATTAGGGCTAGGGTTAGGGTTGGCGCTAGGGTTGGAGCTATGGTTAGGGTTGGGGCTAGGGATAGGGTTGGGGTTAGGGTTAGGATTAGGGTTAGGGCTTGAGTTAGGGCGAGGGTTAGGGTTGGGGCTAGGGTTAGGGCTAGGGGTAGGGTTGGGGCTAGGGTTAGGGTTGGGGCTAGGGTTAGGGCTAGGGTTAGGGCTAGGGTTAGGGTTGGGGCTAGGGTTAGGGTTGGGGTTAGGGCTACAGTTAGGGTTTGGGCTAAAGTTAGGGTTAGGGTTGGAGCTAAATTTAGGGTTAGGGTGGGGGCTAAAGTTAGGGTTAGGGTTGGGGCTAAAGTTAGGGTTAGGGTTTGGATTACATTTACGGTTGGGATTAGGGTTAGGGATGTGTCAGGGTTAGGGGTGTGGTTAGGGTTATGGTTGGGATTAGTGTTAAGGGTGTGTTGGATTTAGGGGTGTGGTAGGGTTGGGATTAGAGTAAGGGGTGTGTTGGAGTTAGGGGTGTGGTTGGGGTTAGGGGTGTGGTTGGGATTAGGGTTAGTGGCATGTTCGGGTTAGAGGTGTGGTTAAGGTTATGGGTAGAGTTGGGATTAGGGTTAGGAGTGTGTTTGGGTTAGGGGTTCAGTTAGAATTGGGGGTTTCCACTGTTTAGGCACATCAAGGGCTCTCCAAACGCGACATGGCATCCAATCTCAATTCCAGCCACCTCTGCGTTGAAAAAGTAAAACAGTGCTCCTTCCCTTCCGAGCTCTCCCGTGCGCCTTAACAGGGGTTTACCCCAACATATGGGGTATCAGCGTACTCAGGACAAATTGGACAACAACTGTTGGGGTCCAATTTCTCTTGTTACCCTTGGGAAAATACAAATTTGGGGGCTAAAAAAACATTTTTGTGGGAAAAAAATTATTTTTTAATTTCACGGCTCTGCGTTATAAACTGTAGTGAAACACTTGGGGGTTCAAAGTTCTCACAACACATCTAGATAAGATCCTGGGGGTCTAGTTTCCAATAGGGGGTCAATTGTGAGATGTTTCTACTGTTTAGGTATATCAGGGGCTCTGAAAATGCAATGTGACGCCTGCACACCAATCCATCTAAGTCTGCATTCCAAACGGCGCTCCTTCCCTTCCGAGCTCTGCCATGCGCCCAAACGGTGGTTCCCCCCACATATGGAGTATCAGCGTACTCAGGACAAATTGGACAACAACTTTTGCGTTCCAGTTTCTCCTGTTACCCTTGGGACAATACAAAACTGGGGGCTAAATAATAATTTTTGTGAAAAAATTTTTTTTTTATTTTCTTGGCTCTGCGTTATAAACTGTAGTGAAACACTTGGGGGTTCAAAGCTCTCACAACACATCTAGATAAGTTCTGTGGGGGATCTAGTTTTCAATATGGGGTCACTTGTGGGGGGTTTCTACTGTTTAGGTACATTAGGGCTCTGCAAACGCAATGTGACGCCTGCAGACCATTCCATCTAAGTCTGCATTCCAAACGGCGCTCCTTCCCTTCCGAGCTCTGCCATTCACCCAAACGGTGGTTCCCCCCACATATGGGGTATCAGCATACTCAGGACAAATTGGACAACAACTTTTGGGGTCCAGTTTTTCCTGTTAGCCTTGGGAAAATACAAAACTGTGGGCTAAAAATAATTTTTGTGAAATAAAAAAAAGAATTTTTATTTTCACGGCTCTGCGTTATAAACTGTAGTAAAACACTTGGGGGTTCAAAGCTCTCACAACACATCTAGATAAGTTCCTTAGGGGGTCTACTTTCCAAAATGGTGTCACTTGGGGGGTTTCAATGTTTAGGCATATCAGGGGCTCTCCAAACGCAACATGGCATCCCATATTAATTTCAGTCAATTTTGCATTGAAAAGTCAAACGGCGCTCCTTCCCTTCCGAGCTCTGCCATGTGCCCAAACAGTGGTTTACTCCCACATATGGGGTATTGGCATACTCAGGACAAATTGCACAACAACTTTTGGGGTCCAATTTCTTCTTTTACCCTTGGGAAAATAAAATATTGGGGGTGAAAAAAATCATTTTTGTGAAAAAATATGATTTTTTATTTTTACGGCTCTGCATTATAAACTTCTGTGAAGCACTTGGTGGGTCAAAGTGCTCACCAGACATCTAGATAAGTTCCTTAGGGGGTCTACTTTCCAAAATGGTGTCACTTGTGGGGGTTTAAATGTTTAGGCACATCAGGGCCTCCAAATGCAACATGGCGTCCCATCTCAATTCCAGTCAATTTTGCATTGAAAAGTCAAACGGCGCTCCTTCCCTTCCGAGATCTGCCATGCACCCAAATAGTGGTTTACCCCCACATATGGGGTATCGGCGTACTCAGGACAAATTGTACAACAACTTTTGAGGTCCAGTTTCTCCTGTTACCTTTGGAAGAATAAAACAAATTGGAGCTGAACTAAATTTTTTGTGAAAAAAAGTTAAATGTTCATTTTTTTTTTAAACATTCCAAAAATTCCTGTGAAACACCTGAAAAGTTAATAAACTTCTTAAATGTGGTTTTGAGCACCTTGAGGGGTGCAGTTTTTAGAATGGTGTCACACTTGGTTATTTTCTATCATATAGACCCCTCAAAATGACTTCAAATGTGATGTGGTCCCTAAAAAAAAATGGTGTTGTAAAAACAAGAAATTGCTGGTCAAGTTTTAACCCTTATAACTCCCTAACAAAAAATATTTTGGTTCCAAAATTGTGCTGATGTAAAGTAGACATATGGTAAATGTTACTTATTAAGTATTTTGTGTGACATATCTCTGTGATTTAAGGGCATAAAAATTCAAATTTGGAAAATTGCAAAATTTTCAAAATTTTCGCCAAATTTCCATTTTTTTCACAAATAAACGCAGGTAATATCAAAGAAATTTTGCTACTTTCATGAAGTACAATATGTCACGAGAAAACAATGTCAGAATCTTTAGGATCCGTTGAAGCTTCCAGAGTTATAACCTCATAAAGGGACACAGGTCAGAAGTGTAAAAATTGGCCCGGTCATTAACTTGCAAACCACCCTTGGGGGTAAAGGGGTTAAGCTGGCTGTTACATTCATTTGGTCTCTCATGGCTGCGTGTCCACTAACCGGGTCTCAGTCCTTCTCAGCCCTTATCCACATGCACATCACTTAAAAAATGGTAAGATTTTAATATTAGCTGTTAGGACTGTCGCCATGACGTGGTGGCAAGGCTTTTGGATTTTTTTTATCAAAATTGTGACTAAAACTAAACACCCTATATTATTTTCATGAACTATTGCTGTTTATTTATTGACTGCAGGATATCTGCTTATTATGTTTTTAGCTTGGATTTTGTCTGTTTATTGGCCAGTATGAATATGTGCTTATATGCTGCATGCAACTTATATTCCAGCTCATCTCTATGGGTTTTATTTTCTAATAGACTGTTAAAAGAAGGTGCTGGATTTATGACATATTGGCACCATCCTGTATATGTTGGGCTCAGTTTCAGAGCCCACTACATACACCAGCACCCAACATAGCGGTATATCTGCATCTTATGTCTGAAATGGGTAAAATGGTAAATGCTAAATTTGGCAATTTTTGTGTCAACAGTAAATGTAAAAACTACTGTTTCATTATTCTTAGAATAAGCGTTCAATTTTACATCAGTGAGCATCCAGCTCATAGCACCCCTGCTGACCAGCTGTTTGACAAACTCATGACAATTTTTAAATTTTTATCTACTACAGCTCCATATTTTTATTAATGGCTGGGTCTGGGATCACTGTTTAATTTTGGGTTTATGTTTTCTTTGTATGAAATTGAAAGGGACTGAGCTGCAATACCAGACACAGCTGCTACGAGAAGTGCAAATCTGTGCCTGGCAAACAATAAAAGGAATGCTGCCCTTACAGTCTTTCATGAAACTTTATATACTAATGATGTAACTTTTATGAATAATCACTGCTTAAAGATGGACACAGTTACTTCTTAAATATTCATAATCTAGTTTTTCTTGTGTCCTCATCAAGTAAGGTGGATTAGTTAAGTGGTAGGTAAAGGTGATCAGAATAGATCGATTTGGCGGTGTTGATACAGTAAAGATGGACTAACTGGAGTTGGTTATGCAGGATAGCACATGGATCAGCAGAGCTTGAAGTGCTAGATACAGCACAGCCAAGTGTGTGGACAGCACAGAAATCACTAGAAATAGGCTGGTACCTTGATGCAGCAGAGCTTAATGCATGGAGAGTACTCAGGGACAGCAAAGCTGAGTAGGCAATCAATCACCTTGTAGTAGAAAAGCTGGGCAAGCAGGTAACACTTAACCGAACTGAGAAGGCAATCAGGCACCTTGTTGTATTAGAGTTGGATGTATGTAGGTATCTTGTTCAGGGCTGTGGAGTCAGTAAGCAAAACCTCTGCCTCACTACTGAGAATTTACATAAAGTGCGGCACAGATTCAACTCAGCTAAAAGACCAGATCAGGAACAGAGCAGACATTTATAGGACAGTCCATAACTTTCACAAATTTTTAGAAAATTTACAGCACATTCTGCATTGTACTACTGAGCCCAATTTATTATTTATTTTAGGAGTTGAAGTCGGTCCATTTTATACCAACTCTGACTCTACCAAAAATTCCCCGTGAAGTGTCACCTGCTTAACCCAGCAGGAAGTACGTCGGCATCTAAAAATCACTAAAATTGACAAATCTCTGGGCCCGCATGGGATACACCCCCGAGTACTGAAGGAATTAAGTACAGTCATTGATAGACCATTATTTTTAATCTTTAAAGAATCCATAATAACAAGGTCGGTCTGTACCACAGGACTGGCGTATGGCAAATGTGGTGCCAATATTCAAAAAGGGGGCAAAAACTGAACTCGGAAATTATAGGCCAGTAAGCTTAACCTCTACTGTGGGTAAAATCCTGGAGGGCATTCTAAGGGATGCTATACTGGAGTATCTGAAGAGGAATAATCTCATGACCCAATACCAACATGGGTTTACTAGGGACCATTCCTGTCAGACTAATCTCATCAATTTCTATGAAGAGGTAAGTTCCAGACTGGACAAAGGGAACCCAGTGGACGTAGTGTATATGGACTTTTCAAAAGCTTTTGATATGGTGCCACACAAAAGGTTGAGACATAAAATGAGAATAATAGGGATAGGGGAAAATATGTGTAAGTGGGTTAAGAGCTGGCTCAGGGATAGGAAACAAAGGGTGGTTATTACTGGAGCACACTCGGACTGGGTCGCGGTTAGCAGTGGGGTACCACAGGGGTCAGTATTGGGCCCTCTTCTTTTTAACATATTTATTAATGATCTTGTAGGGGGCATACAGAGTGGAATTTAAATATTTGCAGATGACACTAAACTCTGCAGGGTAATCAATATAGAGGAGGACAATTTTATATTACAGGATGATTTATATAAACTAGAAGCTTGGGCTGATAAATGGCAAATGAGCTTTAAAGGGGATAAATATAAGGTCATGCACTTGGGTAGAAGTAATAAGATGTATAACTATGTGCTTAACTCTAAAACTCTGGGAAAAACTGTCAATGAAAAAGACCTGGGAGTATGGGTGGATGACAAACTCACATTTAGTGGCCAGTGTCAGGCAGCTGCTATAAAGGCAAATAAAATAATGGGATGCATTAAAAGAGGCATAGATGCTCATGAGGAAAACATAATTTTACCTCTATACAAGTCACTAGTTCGACCACACTTAGAATACTGTGTACAGTTCTGGTCTCCGGTGTATAAGAAAGACATAGCTGAACTGGAGCGGGTGCAGAGAAGAGCGACCAAGGTTATTAGAGGACTGGGGGTCTGCAATACCAAGATAGGTTATTATACTTGGGGCTATTTAGTTTGGAAAAAAGAAGGCTAAGGGGTGATCTTATTTTAATGTATAAATATATGAGGGTTGAAGAACAAGACGAGCACTCTCGCTAGTGGTGGTGCAGACTGTACATGGAGGGATACTCCAGACTGTAGTTATATAACAACAGTCGCACTCAAAAAAAGATTTTCAAAGATTAGATTTGACTGAAAAAACGTAGTTTTCTTTATTACAAACACCAAAATAAAGAATCACCGCAGTGTTTCAAGGTAGGTAACGTTTCGACCCGCAGGGTCTTTTTCAAACCTTTAGAATGTAGGAGCAGAGTGGAGGGCAAAGGTCCCTGGATGGGTGCAGGAGTCCCGTTCGGGGCTATGGCAGCGGAAGTAGACACCAGTACTTCCGCTGCCATAGCCCCGAACGGGACTCCTGCACCCATCCAGGGACCTTTGCCCTCCACTCTGCTCCTACATTCTAAAGGTTTGAAAAAGACCCTGCGGGTCGAAACGTTACCTACCTTGAAACACATGGTGATACTTTATTTTGGTGTTTGTAATAAAGAAAACTAAGTTTTTTCAGTCAAATCTAATCTTTGAAAATCATTTTTGAGTGCGACTGTTGTTATATAAATATATGAGGGGACAGTACAAAGACCTTTCTGATGATCTTTTTAATCATAGACCGGTGACAGGGACAAGGGGGCATCCTCTACGTCTGGAGGAAAGAAGGTTTAAGCATAATAACAGACGCGGATTCTTTACTGTAAGAGCAGTGAGACTATGGAACTCTCTGCCGTATGATGTTGTAATGAGTGATTCATTACTTAAATTTAAGAGGGGACTGGATGCCTTTCTTGAAAAGTATAATGTTACAGGGTATATATACTAGATTCCTTGTTAGGGTGTTGATCCAGGGAACTAGTCTGATTGCCGTATGTGGAGTCGAGAAGGAATTTTTTTCCCCAATGTGGTCCTTGGGTGAATACATCAGATGTGCTCATTTATTTACTTGCACAAAGGGAGGCGCATCCTGGAGATAAAGAAAGGACATCCCTTTGCTGGAGGTGGGAATAAGATTTACATTTTGCAATTGCAAAAAAACACCAATAAAAACTATTCTTAATTGATTCTGAACTGGAGAGAGCTGTTCACATGCACTACAACTTCCCCTTGCACTTTCTGTCTGGGTATGATAACGAGCAGTTTCTTCCGTATACAGATGTTCATTCTTTCAGTAGGTGGAAGAGGAGCGATCCACACCTATGAGGCATTTATGGCATATTCTGCGTGAATGTCACAAAATTTCTTATTTCAAAACATGTTTGGATTGGGCAGCGTTCAACATATTTTTGTAAATGTATAAATATATGTCATATACAGTGCATATAATACATTTTATTGTTGTAAATGTTTTGTCTGGTAATTATCGTTGACATAAGACTGATTCAGATAGCAGGAACACAGCACCTTTGTACTAACAATAGCATATTTTGGGAGCTGTCCTAGACTTTAGCACCAGAGAATGTAGACTACATTCCAGGTCTCTCTGTCACCATTTCCCTAGAGGAAATTCTATTGCTCACAGATCTACTTATGATTATACGTAGCAGCATATTCTCTGATATACACTCACTGGCCACTTTATTAGGTACACCTGTCCAACTTCTTGTTAACACTTAATTTCTAATCAGCCAATCACATGGCGGCAACTCAGTGCATTTAGGCATGTAGACATGGTCAAGACAATCTCCTGCAGTTCAAACCGAGCATCAGTATGGGGAAGAAAGGTGATTTGAGTGCCTTTGAACGTGGCATGGTTGTTGGTGCCAGAAGGGCTGGTCTGAGTATTTCAGAAACTGCTGATCTACTGGGATTTTCACGCACAACCATCTCTAGGGTTTACAGAGAATGGTCCGAAAAAGAAAAAAAATCCAGTGAGCGGCAGTTCTGTGGGCGGAAATGCCTTGTTGATGCCAGAGGTCAGAGGAGAATGGGCAGACTGGTTCGAGCTGATAGAAAGGCAACAGTGACTCAAATCGCCACCCGTTACAACCAAGGTAGGCCTAAGAGCATCTCTGAACGCACAGTGCGTCGAACTTTGAGGCAGATGGGCTACAGCAGCAGAAGACCACACCGGGTACCACTCCTTTCAGCTAAGAACAGGAAACTGAGGCTACAATTTGTACAAGCTCATCGAAATTGGACAGTAGAAGATTGGAAAAACGTTGCTTGGTCTGATGAGTCTCGATTTCTGCTGCGACATTCGGATGGTAGGGTCAGAATTTGGCGTAAACAACATGAAAGCATGGATCCATCCTGCCTTGTATGGAGCATCTTTGGGATGTGCAGCCGACAAATCTGCGGCAACTGTGTGATGCCATCATGTCAATATGGACCAAAATCTCTGAGGAATGCTTCCAGCACCTTGTTGAATCTATGCCACGAAGAATTGAGGCAGTTCTGAAGGCAAAAGGGGGTCCAACCCGTTACTAGCATGGTGTACCTAATAAAGTGGCCGGTGAGTGTATCTAACTCATACTATTTGAACATGGCAACTACTTACTGTAAATGGGTTGTCAACTACTTTCTGAAGATCAATTTATGTGAATTCACATTAAAATAAGGAAATTGAACTATCTGACCAACTTCAAGAGGCATGTAGGCAAAGATATACGGCACTCCAAAAATGAGGATAGGTGCACGAGTAGGGCCACTTTACAGATTCACTGGACTCATTAAGAGGTGTGCACCTCTTAATGAATCAAGAATGTCTGACTCCAGCACACCTCCTCATCAAGACCAGTGACTTGATAAATTGCTGCAGTTTTGAAGGCCACACCATTATAACATGGGCATCTTAATTTTTTTGGCCATTAATCGGGGGGGGGGGGGGGCAAGAGGGAAAAAGATCAGGCAGTTGGACTTCAACTTTCCAAAGTGTTTGTTCTTGACGAAATTAGAAGCTACCAAAGATGTCTGACAGCAGCTTACTCCCCTCTACTCAATTAGAACACATGCACACTCAGCCAAATTTAGCATGCAAGTTTATTGGGAATCAGGAAAGATACTGTAGCTGCTGACCGCTATCTAATGTATAATCTAAGGCTAATAGACTAATTTAGAGAAAGAAATCCGCTTTCAGTCATTTGCACCTAATTAAAGAAAATTGTCACCTGAAGAGACCTTTGTTAGGGCATTTATAAGAAATAAACTAGCAGGTATCATTGCACTTGAAGTATGGTGCCCCGAAGGCTAAGTTCAATCAATCACGTTACCTCTTGCCTCAATTAATGTAGATCACCATGAGGTTTCAGCCATGACATCCTTAGAATCAAAACCATTGTGAATGTCGCCACATGATGCTTCTCAGCCATATAGAGGAAAGCACATACTGTAAATTAGCATTTATTTCAGTAAAGATGGGGGCAGGAGTAGGGCGCAGCTGGACGGAGGCCCCCCATGACTGCGTTGAGCCGGTCGGTTTTAAATAATGCCTGCTTTGGGATAGGAGGATAACATGGGGGGGGAGGAGCTATAGGGGGAGGTGGTTGGAAAAGTGCGGGAAATCCGCCATTCCATACCTTGATCCAGGCTGAAGAAGACGCACCCGATGGAGTCTGCGGAGGCAATGATGTCCCGGCTTCAGGAGATTGCCCGGTCCAGGAGGGGAGGCTGGCTTGAAGACCAGCTGTCATCTATCCTGGGAGCGGCAGCGGGATCCAGTGTGAGCGCAAGGGGCAGGAGGACCAGGCCCCCAGAGAGACTTTCGCCCGAAGTGGCTGCACGTGGCAGGCGCAGGCTCCGGAGCCCCTCCAGGGACCCTGCGGGCGGTGAGTCCAGCAGCGCTACCCCCACTCAGCGCTCCCGCTCCGGCAGGAATCCACCCACCCGGCCTGCAGGCACCCGGCGTCAGGACCAGGTCATCGATGCTGCTGCTGCTGGGAGCGCCGGACCGGAAGTGCGGCCTGCGCGATCCAGACAGCGCGCAGCCGCCGCTCCCCCTGTTTCCAGCAGGCCCCCGGCGCCCAGGCGTTTAACAGCAGCGGGAAGAAGAGGCGCACAGCGAGGACGGTCCGCAGCGGCGACGAGGAATGCGGCCCCTTCACTTGCGGCAGGCACCCCCAGCGCAGCTCCCTCCGGGGTGCCTGCTGGGATCGGTTCCAGAAGGGCACAAGTTACAAGCAGGCAGCAGCAGGGAGCCCCTCAGCTGCCTGTAACCAGGGCACGGCGCAGTGAAGATGGAGGAGCAGGCAGCAATGTCGAGCTGCCTGCACGGGAGTTAAGAAGCTTGTACGGCCGGGCTGGCTCGCCCGGGCTTGCGGAACAGGATCGGTCGCGGTCACCTAGGAGGTCTCCTGAAGACAGAACAACGCGTACCCGGAACCCGTCCAGCGGCGGGGCAGCCGGGGATACTGGCCGCGGACAGAGGAGCGGGTCGGCCCAGCAGCTTCATCACGCTCGGGTCCCCCCTGGTGACGAGGAGGCCAGGGGCGCGGGCCTGGGGCAGAGAGTCCTGGCGGAGCAGCGATCCCAGCACGCTCGGGTCCCCCCTGGTGACGAGGAGGCCAGGGGCGCGGGCCTGGGGCAGAGAGTCCTAGCGGAGCAGCGATTCCAACACGCTCGGGTCCCCCCTGGTGACGAGGAGGCCAGGGGCGCGGGCCTGGGGCAGCGATGCAGAGAGGAGGTGTCGGCGAGCGGCAGCGATCGTCACGGAGGGACGGAGCGACAGGGATCCGGAGGTCCGGCTGGCGGGGACACAGCACCCGCGCAGCGGTGTGAGTATGATTCTATGTCTGGTTTGTCGCCCACAGGGGCTGGGTTGCAGGAGGATAGGGGGGGCCGGGTGGCGGAGGTGCCAGGCCTGCGAGATTTGTTGCAAGGTGTGTCGCAAATTTTGCGTAGACTGGATGTGGGGGCTGCGACTGGGGTTGCTACATCACCGGTTGAGGCGTGGATATCCGGGCGAGGGGCGGAACTCCCGTCGGGGAGTGGATTGTTAAGCCCTAGTCGGGTGTTGGAGGTAGCATCATCAGGTGTATCGGTTTCGGTTCAGACGGAAAAGGAAAAAGGCGATACGGTTAAATTAGACGATAGAGCGAAAGGGGAAGTTTATGTGTGTTTCGAGGGACCGCTGGGAGCGCATTTGAAGAAGGAGGTAAAAGAGAAGATTTGGCGGGATGAGTATGTGGAAATGTTTTCCCTGCTCCCTCTGGAGAAGTTTAACTTAGATAAGGGAAAAAAAGACGATAGCAAGAAGGAGGAGGAGGAAAAACGGAGGTGGCGGTTAATTCCGCAGACATTTTTGAATTGGTTGCAGGCATTTGCAATATTGGCGAGCGTGGTGGGGGAGAAGGCGCCCGAGAACTGCTCAGGATTGTTTTGCTACTTAGATTCGATTGGGGAGGCTCATCGTACATATGGCGGTCAGACGTGGCTGCGGTATGATGAGCAGTTTAGGCAGAGAAAGGCGGTGAGGCCGGAGATTAGGTGGGACCAGAAGGATATAGGCCTTTGGCTGAAGGTTATGGCTCCAGCTAGACACGGGCAGTCCTTTCACGGGGCTGGAGGTAGTGGCAACCAGCAGGCGGGACACGGAAGCGGTAGTCAGGGTACTCAGGGAACAAAGGAGAAGTCCGGAACCTGCTGGCAGTTTAATGACGGCCAGTGTAAATACGGGAATACCTGTAAGTTTAAGCATGTGTGTTCCCACTGTAACGGAAGCTCCCATGGGGCTTCAAAATGTTTCAAGAAAGGGAAAGGAAAGCCAGCTTTGGGTGCCGGTCAAGGGGGTGAGCCCGGTGAGGCTTCACGAGATGGCCCCCTTTCTAAATAGGTACCCCGATCAGGTGAAGGCGGGAATTATTTTTAATGGTTTTGCGGATGGTTTTAGGATTCCTCCCCCGAGTCACGAGGTTCCTTTTTCGAGTAAGAATTTGCGGTCGGCAATGTTGCATGCCGAGGTTGTTGATGTTAAACTCAAGAAAGAAGTGGAGTTAGGTAGGATGTCGGGGCCATTTGCGCACCCGCCGATGGAAGGGATGGTTGTTTCCCCTTTGGGGGTAGTGCCCAAGAAAGAGCCGAATAAATTTCGGTTGATTCAGCACTTATCGTATCCGAAAGGCCGGTCAGTAAATGATGGCATCGCCCAAGAGTTGTGCTCTGTTGAATATACATCATTTGATGCAGCGGTGCAGTGGGTGAGGAGGCACGGTCCTGGGGCCTTGTTGGCCAAGACGGACATTGAATCGGCCTTCCGTTTGCTTCCGGTGCACCCGGACAGCGTTCCGTTGTTAGGTTGTTTTTGGAATGGTGGTTACTATTTGGATAGATGTTTACCAATGGGCTGCGCCATTTCTTGTTCTTTGTTCGAGACATTCAGTTCTTTTTTGGAGTGGGCGGTTAGGGAGGTGGCGGGAGTTCAGTCAGTCATCCATTATTTGGATGATTTTTTGTTTATTGGTCCGCCTGATTCTACGGTATGCCGTAATGCGTTAACGGCTATGTTTTGGGTTGCAGAGCATTTTGGGGTTCCGTTGGCGGCGGACAAGACGGAAGGTCCCTGTACTGTTTTGAGTTTTTTGGGCATTTTAATTGACTCCGAGAGAATGGAGTGTCGGTTGCCGGAGGACAAGCTTGCCCTCCTGCAGCAAGAGGTGGATAGAGCTAGGAGGATGCGGAAGCTGACCTTGAGGGAGTTGCAGTCTCTTTTGGGTAGATTGAATTTTGCGTGCAGGATCATACCCATGGGGAGGATTTTTTGTCGCAGGTTGTCTGTTGCGACGGCGGGGGTGAAGGAGCCACACCATTTTATTCGTTTGAATAAGGAACACAAGGACGACTTGCTAGTGTGGCAACGGTTTTTGAGCAATTACAATGGGCGGTCATTGATTCAACAGGAGGTCTTAACCAATTTTGATTGTGAGATATACACAGACGCAGCCGGTTCGGCCGGTTATGGGGCCTATTGCAGAGGTCGGTGGTGTGCGGGACGTTGGCCAGTCCATTGGAAGGAGTTGGGCCTTACAAAAAACTTGGTTTTGTTAGAATTGTTCCCTATCGTCGTGGCGGTTTTCATTTGGGGGGGAATGTTCGCGAACAGAAGGGTCCGTTTTCATTGCGACAATATGAGTGTTGTGGCGGTGATTAACAGTCTATCGGCCTCGTCCCCCCCCGTAATTATGTTGGTGAGGGAGTTGGTTTTCAGGTGCTTGGAATTGAACGCGTGTATTTCGGCGGTGCATGTACCGGGTGTGCAGAACTCAATAGCGGATGCATTGTCTCGTTTCCAGTGGGAGCGTTTTCGGGAATTGGCGCCGGACGCGGAGATCTCAGGAGAGGAATGCCCTTCGCATCTTTGGAGCGTGATTTTGGACGAGCGGGCCGATTGATTCAAGAGTCCGTTACGAGTCAAACCTGGTCATCATATGAAGCTTCGTGGCGGGTATGGCAAAGTTGGGTATCTGTTTGGGGCCAGTTGGCATCTGAGGCAGATAGCATGTTGGCAGTTTTATTTTTAATCGGCAAGGCGGCCGAGGTAGGTTGGTCGATTTCTAAAGTAAATAAATTCGTCGCTGGATTGGCATTTGCTTTTAAGTTGCAAGGGTTGGTGGATGTCACGAAACATTTTTTGGTTAGACAGGCGCTTAGGGGTTTTAGGAGAGGTAATCAGACGATTGATCGGCGCCGCCCCATTTCGTTTAGCCTTTTGGAACGGCTGGGCGGCGTATTGGAGTTTATTTGTGGTTCTAATTTTGAGTTGGCGTTGTTTCGACTTGCTTTTTCGTTAGCATTTTTTGGGGCAATGCGGGTTGGGGAGCTGGTGTCAAGCTCCAGGGTCAGGGCTGGGGGTTTGTTGGCAGAGGATGTGGAAGTTTGGACGGGGGGTATCGTTTTTTGGATTCGGCGTTCGAAGACTGACCAGTTGGGGAGAGGACAACGTGTGGTATTGGGGACGGTTAACGGGTCTTTGATGTGCCCTAGGGGATGTTTGGAGGCATAATGGCGATTGTGGTCAGGCAGAGCAGGCCCCTTGTTGTGTCATGCAGAGGGGTCATTTCTATCACGCTTTCAGTTTATTGCGGTGTTAAAACGTAGTTTGCGGGAGTTGGGCCTTTCTCCAGATTTGTTCGGGTCGCATTCATTTCGTATTGGGGCGGCTTCGGAAGCTGATAGTTTGGGTTTGGGCGCGGAGGACATACGGCGAATTGGCAGGTGGACTTCGGATCGTTACTTAAGTTACGTTCGTCATTAATTTCAGGTGGTGTTTTTTCTTACGATTTTGTATTTGATTCCAGTGTTTTTTCTTCGTGTATCTTGTTGCAGGTGGTTCCCCCTATTTAGCCTGGATCTTCGGACATTCGTTCGTTCACTGGGGGGCTCGGCGGGCCGAGGTCAGGCCGGACGGTAGGCAGTTGGGTTTTAGTAGGAGTCAAGTGGTCATTCGGTGGTTGGGATACAGGGGGATGGTTTGGAGCAGGGCCCTTGCTGAATTTTCCAAGGCTGTTCGTTTAGATAGACAGCCTGACATTTTGATTATGCATTTGGGGGGGAACGATTTGGGAGTACGGCATGTCAGAGAGTTGATCAGGGACATACGGTGTGATTTTTTGCGGTTGCAGGTATCATTTCCTGGTGTGTTGATCGTGTGGTCCGATATTGTGCCTAGGAAGCGGTGGAGAGTGGCGAGATCTTTGAAGGGTATTAACAGAGCTAGGGTCAAGTTGAATAGGGCAGTTTCGGGTTTCGTTTCCAGAAATGGGGGTATTAGCGTCAGGCATTTTGATTTGGAGTCGGGGGTGGGTAACTACTGGTTGGAGGATGGAGTTCATTTAAATGCAATTGGAATTGATTTGTGGACTTTGGCATTACAAGAAGGGGTTGAAAGGGCGTTGGTGGCGTTGGGGCACTCACGAGCCTGAGGTGGTCAGGGCTGTTCGTGTGTGGTGGGGGGGTGGGGGTTCTTGGAGTTGACGCTGATTGGTTGGGGGAAGGAATTGGAACATAATTACAGGCAATTTAAAATGTTGTGGGGTTTGATCTGGCTTTTTGGTATGGGCTCTGGACGGGGTTTTACCCTGGGAGCTGTTGGTGGTTTTTTCTCTTCCCGGAACGGGATGTACGGTGCCCTCGAGCTGGTTTTCACGGCTGAGGGTAATATGGTGGTCGTTCTTCTTTTGTGGGGTTTTGCCAGATCTTTTAGCTCCAAGAACCCTCCCCTCGAATTGATATGTATTGTTGTATTAATGTTTATGTTATTTTTTGTTAATAAAAGTTGGCCGCTGTGGCCAAAATATCCAAAGGAATATAATTAGTTATGTTTTTATTTAAGGTGGGGTTTGGGACGGTGGGGCAGGTTTTTGGTTTAGGTTATACATGAAGAAAAAGACCGTACTCGGCATACGCGGTCAAGATGGGGGCAGGAGTAGGGCGCAGCTGGATGGAGGCCCCCCATGACTGCGTTGAGCCGGTCGGTTTTAAATAATGCCTGCTTTGGGATAGGAGGATAACATGGGGGGGAGGAGCTATAGGGGGAGGTGGTTGGAAAAGTGCGGGAAATCCGCCATTCCATACCTTGATCCAGGCTGAAGAAGGCCCACCCACCCTCCCTTTTATTTTGCTTTTGGTTACCGGGGTTTGTTATGGGGGGGGGGGGGGGAAATAGTCATGTGGGTTTTTTCGTATATCAATATGTTTATGTAAGTTATACATAAAAAAAAAAAAAAAAAAATAGGGAGGTTTTGGACGTACACTTTCCATGCGTTTGAGGAGGAATTTCGGGTATTTCTCTGTATATTTGATTTGTTTATTGTCACAGTGGCTGTGTGGTGGGGGGGTGGGGGTTCTTGGAGTTGACGCTGATTGGTTGGGGGAAGGAATTGGAACATAATTACAGGCAATTTAAAATGTTGTGGGGTTTGATCTGGCTTTTTGGTATGGGCTCTGGACGGGGTTTTACCCTGGGAGCTGTTGGTGGTTTTTTCTCTTCCCGGAACGGGATGTACGGTGCCCTCGAGCTGGTTTTCACGGCTGAGGGTAATATGGTGGTCGTTCTTCTTTTGTGGGGTTTTGCCAGATCTTTTAGCTCCAAGAACCCTCCCCTCAAATTGATATGTATTGTTGTATTAATGTTTATGTTATTTTTTGTTAATAAAAGTTGGCCGCTGTGGCCAAAATATCCAAAGGAATATAATTAGTTATGTTTTTATTTAAGGTGGGGTTTGGGACGGTGGGGCAGGTTTTTGGTTTAGGTTATACATGAAGAAAAAGACCGTACTCGGCATACGCGGTCATGGCAGAGACATGTGTATGTATGTAGTTTTTGCACGTACATCATGGATTAGGACTAAGCAATGGAATTTGTACCTAATTACTACTTATGGAATACATTTTACAGTGATGTAATTAGGGATCTGTCAGTAGAGATTGTTTTCTAAATCAAAAGACCTGTTCAAGTAATGTATTTTGGGCTCAGACTCAAGACTCCAAGTCTTTAAGCAACAATACAATGCAATATCTCATACTCCAACTGCCCATTTTGGAATAGTTACAAGAATATCCACATTGTACATCCTTTACACGTGCAGAAGTGTGTTGAATGATACTGGAGCCAATAAGAACAAAAGTTTATTTTTTAGCCAAAATAGGTCTTCGCTGAGATTATATTTGTGCATTGTGCATTGTAATTGAATGCTGTTTTGTTTTATATGATTTTAAAATTCCATTTTATTCCCATTTTTAAACCAGCTCCTTTTCAACTGTTAAACTGAAGTAAATGTTGTGAAGCTAAACGTTTAGCTCCAGCAGCACTAATACATTTTAAATTTCTTCTCCTAATTTAAAGGGAAACTCACCAGGAATAACAATGTTAACTTGCAGATATGGGGTTAACCTGCAGGTTAACAGCGTTATGATATTGTCCCATCCCTGCATGTAGCTGAATGGAGAAAATTAACTTTACTGTATTCTCTCCTCCAGTATTCGGTATTCAGTCATGGGGGATGAGGCGGCGCCGGTTCAGTCATCACTCTGAGTATACATAGAGGCCGCTGTAACCGCTTCCCGGCCCTGACTGACACTGGCTCGATATTGGGGCCGGCTGTCAGTCAGGGCCGGTGGCGGGGTTACAGCGGCCTCTGTGTATACTCAGAGCGATGTCTGAACGGGCGCCGCCCCGCCTCCATGACTGTATACAGAATGTTGGCAGGGAGAATAATGATCATTTTCTCCCTGCTGCATTCAGCTGTGTGCAGGCCCCGAACAGCATAATAACGCGCTGCTAGCCTGTATATGAACCACATTTCTGCAGGTTAACAATGTTATTCCTGGTGACAGGTTTCCTTTAATGTCATTACAAAGTTATAATTCTCCTCAAGACAAATCTGGCTTCTAGCAGCATTATTGCTTACAGAAATCACAGTGGTTTTGCACAGCAGAATAAAGTGGCACAACATCATTACTTGATGGCACTCGTCTATGGATGAATAGCATGGGGAGAGGAGAAAAAAAAGAGATGAAGGGAATCAATTTCTTATTAATTGATTTTGATATGACTTTTATTTTAATTTATTGAAATTTGCTAATCCAAATAATTATCAATTAATTTTGGACAAATCGTCTGAAATGGCCACCATCGATTGCACGGATTGCACAACACAGAGAAGAAAGATCACATATACTTAGTTGCGGACTTCCCCACAATGCCTAGCAGGTACCATACTCAAATAGCTCAGCCAATCAAGAGTGTCTATAGGTGTGAGGTCACTGATGACTCATAGCCACTATAAAAGCCAAAGTAGGAGATGCTGCTCTCATTTTGTGGGGAATGTTGATAGGAAAGAAGAACTCAGAATTCAGAGAGATATAGTACAAATGATACAGATAGGTTGTGTGAGGAGTAGAGATTAGATACATTACAAGAAGCTGAGCTAAATGGAGACAGGTGTCATGGACACTGTTTTAAATAGGGAACTGCTACTGTCCATGCTGCAATTCACAACCATATTGGGGCCAATTTATTAAGGTGTTTTTGCCAGAATTCTCTTGTAAAACACTGTAAATGGTGGGAAAATGTTTACACAACTCACAAGTTTTCATGCAAAAAAAGGGGTATGGAAAAAAGGGGTGTGAAGCACCCGACCATTAAATTCAAATGCATGAAAAGCTACACCACTTTACTGGCATAATTTTCTCCAGGAATGTACTCCAATCAATGTACATTTCTCGCGGTAGTGCATATTTCTGGCACCGCTTAATGATTTAGACTTGATACTCTAGTGAGCAGTTTACTTAAGACTGGCATACGTAATGCCAGTCTTAATGAATCAGCTCCATTGTGTCTGGAACTAACGTAATCAACTTGCTCTGTGCTCGATTGCACTGACAATTTAACAGGGCACTACATTTTTTGCACCTGTCAATGTGCAGTGTCTGACTGCTGCACCCAATATTGCAATTTGTATTATTTTTGTCAAATTAAAAGATTCAAGCACCACTGCTAATTTTAGTTAAGGCTGTTAAAATATTGTGTATCAGAGTACTCTTTTTTTTTCCGTTGCTTTTGTGAATGTTGTTTTTGTCTTTTTTTTTGTATGTCATACAGTTGTGTGAAGAAGTGTTTGCCCCTTCCTGATTGCCTATTCTTTTGCATGTTTGTCACACTTAAATGTTTCAGATCACCAAACAAATTGAAATATTAGACAAAGATAACACAAGTAAACACAAATTGCAGTTTTTAAATGAAGGTCTTTATTATTAAGCGAAAAAAGAAAACCAAACCTTCAAGGCTCCCTAAACCTTAGCAGCCACAGCAAGATTTCCAGGTCCTGAAGCAGCAAAACAGCCCCAGACCGTCACACTATCTCCACCATATTTTACTCTTGGTATGATGTTCCTTTTCTGAAATGCTGTGTTACTTCTACGCCTGATGTAATGTACATACACTTTCCAAAAAGTTCAACTTTTGTCTCTTCAGACCACATAGTATTCTTACAAACGTATTGAGGATCATCAAGATATTTTCTAGCAAAAGAGGAGCCTTTATATTCTTATTGCTCAGAAGTGGTTTTCATCTTGGAACTCTACCATGCAGGCCTTTTTAGCCCAGTCTCTATCTTATGGTGGAGTCGAGAACACTGATCTTATCTGAGACAAGTGAGGCCTGCAGACCTTTGGCTGTTGTTGTGGGTTCTTTTGTGACCTCTTGGATGAGTCGTCGCTGCGCTCTTGGGGTAATTTTGGTCAGCTGGCCACTCCTGGGTAGGTTTACCACTGTTCCATGCTTTTTCCATTTGTGGATAATGGCTTTCACTGTGGTTCACTAGAGCCCCAAAGCTTTAGAAATGGCTTTATAACTTTTTCCAGACTGATAGATCTCATTTACTTTGTTTCTCATTTCTTCCAGAATTTCTTTGGATAGCGGCATTATTTCTAACTTTTGAGGATCTTTTGGTCTACTTCGCTTTGTCATGCAAGTCCTATTTAAGTTATTTCTTGATTAAGAACAGGTGTGGCAGTAAAAAGGCTTAGGTGTGGCTAGGGAATTTGAAATTGGGTTCCCAAAGATGTGATAAACCACAGTCAATTTATGTTATACCCCTTTCCAACATAATAGTATGACGATTTCGGACTCCCTCCCTTTGATATGGGCTCCATCGCTGAGCCCACATCTTTTCCAGCACATGTCAGCTGTTTTGAACAGCTGACATGTGTCTCTCCGCGGCTGTTAACCGTTAAATACTGCTGTCAATCTCTGACAGCGGCATTCAACACCCGCTTGCAGCTGGAAATCCCACCCATCGATAACCCTGTTACGTGATCACGGGTCACCGATGGATTGGCATGACAAACAGAGATCTCCAGCAGACCTCTATGTTTGTCACTGCCGGATTGCTATGAGCACCGCTTGATTGCTATGAACACCGCCCGGAAGTTGGCGCTCATAGCAAGTGAGCAACTCTGCTATATACAGGTGTTCTTATTACCACCTGTATGTAGCAGAGCCGATTGGATTTTGACAGATTCTAGCTTCCCATGGAGACTATTGAAGCATGCCAAAAGTAAAAAAGTCTTTAAAAATATAAAAAAATATACAAGTTTAAATCATCCCCTTTTGCCCCATTAAAAAAAAAACAATAAAAAAAATCAAACATACACATATTTGGTATCGCCGCGTTCAGAATCGCCCGATCTATCAAAGTAAAAAAATAATTAACCTGATCGCTAAATGGCATAACGAGAAAAAAAGTCAAAAAGCCATAATTACGTTTTTGGTCACCGCAACATTGCATTAAAATGCAATAATGGGCGATCAAAAGATCGTATCTGCACCAAAATGGTATCATTAATAGTGATGAGCGAATTTGTTCGGAAAACGATCGCCAAACTTAAATTCGGCACGAGTATGGAACATTCGGATTCGGGATCGGAAACAAAAGCAACATTTTATAAAATCGGAAAAAATCGGTAACATTCGGTAAAAGTGCGGGAAAATGTTTGCGTTACCACAAAAGTATTTTCAGCACTGTAGAAACGATAATGGTGGTGTATCATGAGTGTTTGGCACTTGTTTGATGAGGGAATGAGGTCAGAGGCACTGCGTTCTTGTAAACAGTCATTTTTTTTCCTAACTTTATGTGTGCACATTGCGGATAGCCAATCAGGGCGCAGGAAACACCCACAATTAACCTGACACAATGGCTTATGTCATTGGCTTCTGAAATCACATGTCCCTCTCCATATAAATAGTGCCATTTTGACACTGTAACAGCACAGAGAGGCTGCTCCTGATGCTGGCAGTGTTAGCAGCAAGATTTTAGCTAGTTAACTAGGTGGTTGTATATCAGTCAGATAGTGTAGCTAGCTAATGTTCAGTGTGGCTGTTAAATTTATCTTCCAGCATTTTTTTTTGCCATTACTGAGGTCCACAGGCAAAGCCATCAGGGCACATTTCATACAAGTGTGTTATGCACTGCTTTTATTGCGCTCCATGCACGAGTATAGCATTCTAATTAATATTTTTTCACTAGCTAAATGTGAAACAGCCTGCTCTATCCCACCTTGTCGTTTTGTGCTGGGGTGATATGAAACTGTCTGCAGACCTAAGGCACATAAAAAAAATTATAATTTTTTCTGTTGCTAAATGTGAAACAACCTGCTGTATACCACTTTGTCATTTTGTGGCAGTAATATGAACCTGTCTGCAGACCTAACAGCCATTAAAAAAATATATATTTTTTTCTGTTGCTGAATATGATACAGCCTGCTGTATCCCACATTGTCATTAATTGCTGCAGACCTAAGGCACATTAAAAAAATATTTAATTTTTCAGTTTCAAAAAGTTAAACAGACCGCTGTATCACACTTTGTCATTTTGTTGGGTTGAAATTAAGCTGTAGAGGCCTGATCCAGATCCACCAAAAAATTATTCTGTTCCTAGTGTCATACAGAGGGGACCTGACTTAAAATTAGTTTGTAGCATCTAGTGTGTTTTAGAGGCCTGATCTAGAGGCCACAAACATTGTTCTGTTCGTAGTGGCTTACAGTGCGTGCTACTGAGGAGGAATGGATACTCACCGCTCTCTGCGATGAGCGGTCCCGGTGAGTATTCCGGCAGCTGTGTTCTGCTCTGCGATGAGCGGTCCCGGTGAGTATTCCGGCAGCTGTGTTCTGCTTGTGAGCAGTGCATGACGTCCCTGCCATGCGCTGCTTACAAGCAATAAACAGCTGCTGGCACCAGAGCAGGATGCTGCAAAGGAGCGCCATGTAGGTGAGAGTAATGTTTTTTGTATTTTTTAATCTTTCCTGATGGGGGCATGGATACCAGGAACGGGATTGGGACAATTATGAAAGAAAAAGGATGGGACCAATAATACCAGGAACAAGATGGGGCCATTTATACCAGGATGCCAGAAAAATGAATATGCTTTGCATTCCACGCCCATGGGCATGGAATGTAGTGCATATTCATTTCTCTTCACCAGTGGGCACAGGAGTTAGCCGGAGCCACCGGCTCCAGCCTCCTGTCACCCAATGCTCTGCCCAAACGGTGCCCCCACGTCCCCACCCCTGCCAGACCCAATAAATCCAGACTATAAGACCCCCCCGTTTTCCTCCACATTTTGGGAGGAAAAAAGTGTGTCTTATAGTCTGAAAAATACGGTAAATAGTTTGTAGCATCTAGTGTGTTATAGAGGCCTGATCTAGAGGCCACAAAAATTCTTCTGTTCGTAGAGTCATACAGTAGGGGACCTGACTTTAAAATAGTTTGTACCATCTAGTGTGTTATAGAGGACTGAACCAGAGGCCACAAAAAATTATTGTATTCCTAATGTCATACAGTAGGGGACATCTGACTTTCAAATTGTTTGTAGCATATCTTCTTTGTCATACAGGCCTCATACACACTGAAACAATTCTTTATTATGTGACTATCACGACACAGCATGCCATATTTCACCTTGGAAATTACTGTCGCTGAAATTCAGCTGTTTGCAGAGGTGGTGCAGAGTTTAAAATCTATTTTTTGTTGCTAATACTGTGCTCCTACAACACGATCTGAGCAAAATGACTGAGAAAAAGTGAGGCCATGGTGGAAGGGGATTTAGGCTTGGTGTTTAAGGTGTACATGAGGTACAGTACAGACCAAAAGTTTGGACACACCTTCTCATTTAAAGATTTTTCTGTATTTTCATGACTATGAAAATTGTTAATTCACACTGAAGGCATCAAAACTATGAATTAACACATGTGGAATTATATACTTAACAAAAAAAGTGTGAAACACCTGAAAATATGTGTTATATTCTAGGTTCTTCAAAGTATCCACCTTTTGCTTTGATGACTGCTTTGCACACTCTTGGCATTCTCTTGATGAGCTGCAACAGGTAGTCACCGGAAATGGTTTTCACTTCACAGGTGTGCCCTGTCAGGTATAATAAGTGGGATTTCTTGCCTTATAAATGGGGTTGGCATCATCAGTTGTGTTGAGCAGAAGTCTGGTGGATACACAGCTGATAGTCCTACTGAATAGAGTACAAAAGAGAAAAAAAAGAGAAAAAATTGGAGCGCACTTACCCAGGTAGAATGGTCACCACTTTATTAGGACATAGTATGAAAAACAAACAGCAGGGAGGGATGTGAACAATTACGGACAACGGCCGTTTCGTGCGTCAAGGCACTTCAACGGGTCCTGGAGCTGAATGGTTGCTGGGAGGATTTTGTAGAACCGAAAGGGTCACAAACTCCTCCCGCCATGCAGCATATGGGTGGGAGTAACCACCGCTTATCAGAACATAAACAATACTATGCATAAAAACAACAAGTGCAAATTAAAAACAATCTCTGTGGACACAATAAACAGCAGAATCAGACATTGATTGTAAAAGATGAATTATAAGAAGACCGACATGTCGATCTTCTCATTTAAACCAAGCGGCCCTGCTGCGTCTGCGCGCAGTATGCATCTAGCTTCCCTTGCACTTGTTGTTTTTATGTGTAGTATTGTTTATGTTCTGATAAGCGGTGGTTACTCCCACCCATATGCTGCATGGGGGGAGGAGTTTGTGACCCTTTCGGTTCTACAAAATCCTCCCGGCAACCATTCAGCTCCAGGACCCGTTGAAGTGCCTTGACGCACGAAACGGCCGTTCTCCGTAATTGTTCACTTCCCTCCCTGCTGTTTGTTTTTCATACTATGTCCTAATAAAGTGGTGACCATTCTACCTGGGTAAGTGCGCTCCAATTTTTTCTCTTTTGTACTCTCTTGGATCATGTATTTTACCTGTTGGATGCAGCACCCCATTGGTAGTACTAAGGATACTTTCAGCCATAGCACCTAAAAGGTGTGGTTTAGTGTGTTGTTTTGGGTCAGCTTACACCAGCAGTGCGGAGGTGCACTCTTTTTGATTTGCAGTCCTACTGAATAGACTGTTAGAATTTGTATTATGGCAAGAAAATAGCAGCTAAGTAAAGAAAAATGAGTGGCCATCATTACTTTAAGAAATGAAGGTCAGTCAGTCTGAAAAATTTGAGATCTTTGATTCCAACCACCGTCTCTTTGTGTGACGCAGAAAAGGTGAACGGATGGACTCTACATGCCTGGTTCCCACTGTGAAGCATGGAGGAGGAGGTGCGATGGTGTGGGAGTGCTTCGCTGGTGACACTGTTGGGGATTTATTCAAAATTGAAGGCATACTGAACCAGCATGGCTACCACAGCATCTTGCAGCAGCATGCTATTCCATCCGGTTTGCGTTTAGTTGGACCATCATTTACTTTTCAACAGGACAATGACCCCAAACACACCTCCAGGCTGTGTAAGGGCTATTTGACCAAGAAGGAGAGTGATTGGGTGCTACGCCAGATGACCTGGCCTCCACAGTCACCAGATCTGAACCCAATCGAGATGGTTTGGGGTGAGCTGGACCGCAGAGTGAAAGCATCTCTGGGAACTCCTTCAAGATTGTTGGAAGACCATCTCTGGTGACTACCTCATGAAGCTCATCAAGAGAATGCCAAGAGTGTGTAAAGCAGTCATCAAAGCAAAAGGTGGCTACTTTGAAGAACCTAGAATATAACACATATTTTCAGTTGTTTCACACTTTTTTGTTAAGCATATAATTCCACATATGTTAATTCATAGTTTTGATGCCTTCAGTGTGAATTTACAATTTTCATAGTCATGAAAATACAGAAAAATCTTTAAATGAGAAGGTGTGTCCAAACTTATGGTCTGTACTGTAGGTGGTAATGTTTGTGAAAGCACTAGTGAACCAACGTCACATCCTATGCAAAGACAACTGACAACTTCTGCTACTGGACAGGCTACTCCACTACCTTTCTTTGGCAGACACACAGTGGTACGCCTTGTTGATGAGGCCCAGAAAGAGAATGTGCTCAATTGGATAGCAAGTGCAGCTTCAAGTGGTCTCTCCTCCTCTTCCTCCACCTCAACATCATTCCCAGTACATTCCACAAAGGTGGAACCCAAATTCCCCTTGCTTCCCCCCTGCTTCCCAACTCTCCAACCATACAACTGACTGTATGGAACCACAGATGGGTGAGTCTGAAGAGCTGTTCATGCTTGCTATGAAATGGTCATCAGAAGTGCACTCAAAAGCTTCACAGAGTCAAGAGGAGGAAATCTGCACCAATGCCCAAATTTTTTTTAGCTTAGATCAGTGGCTGGGTGAAGTAGGGTCCAAACAGCATCCTAACCCTCGTCATCAGACGTTAAACCCTGAAGGTAGGTGATCCTGATGAGACTCGGATATCTGAGGCTCATGTGGACTGTAGTGTGCTGTCAGGGCAGGATGAGGAGGTGTTAGATCTCAGTTGGTTTGAACATAGAGGCACACAGCTGAGTAGGTCATCTGAGGAGGAAGACAAGGAGGTTATGTTGCGCCGTACATCGCAGACACATAATGATGCAGCCACAACGAGCAATGCATCCTCAGCCACAACTGTGACTGACCAGCAGCGTCCGCGGCTCTGCAGCTCACAGGGGTGAGTCAACTCATGTAATCTGCCAACTTTGCAAAAAAAACTGAGTCGAGGTAAAAAGTAATAATAATAATTTTATTTATATAGTGCCAACATATTCGCAGCGCTTTACATTATAGAGGGGACTTGTACAGACAATAGACATTACAGCATAACAATAAACACAGTTCAAAACAGATACCAAGAGGAATGAGGGCCCTGCTTGCAAACTTACAATCTATGAGGAAAAAGGAGAGACACGAGAGGTGGATGGTAACAATGCTTTCGTTGTTCGGACCAGCCATAGTGTAAGTGCAGCGCCCCAGAGTCCTGGTCGTTGCAGTACTGATGCTCCGCCGCTAAGGGGGGCTATGGTACGTCTGATGGCACTGAAGGAGTCCACCTGACCAGTTATCACAGACACCAATGCACTTCACAGTCTGGCCTCCAGGGGGAGCTAAGGGTGCTATGTATTAGGCCACTCCTCACAATCTGGTAAAACTGGGGGTTAGATAGGAAGTTAGTCAGAAGCTGACTGGGTTGGAACCAGGCAACATCCTGTGGCAGGGGGTGTTGCAGGGGAAGATTCAGGGGGGTCCCTGTCAGGGGTGGGATTCTGACAGAGGCCTAGCGAACAGGAAAGAACGTTAAGGGACCGCGCCGGCACTTCATCGCGGCGGTACCCCAAGAAAGGACAAGAAGAGAGGTTTATTGTGCTGAGTGAGAAACGAGATCAACGCAACAAGGAGAATTACCAGTAGGAGTCGTGCTGTAAGACGAGGCAACATCCTACTGAGGCGCGTAGCCGGTGGCCGGAAACGCCGAGGAAGTATTGAGCTCCAGGCCTTACTTCAAACCTACGGCAGGACAGTCAGTTATAGGCGGGCTGTCTCACTCAAATCACCTAAGAAGACATAGGGGGCAACAGTTGGAGAGGGGCGACACTAGGGTCCCGGAAGAGCTCCGAGCCTACCCGTCATACGGGTGCGTCTTAGCCATATCATCTGGGGGGACGAAGAAGAACATCAAAATCGAGTTGTGAGGGAACTTCAGAAACAGACACAACAGTTGTGGGGACTATCCCGTAACCACAGCAGGGGAGGACCACAACACACAAGCGCTAGAAGGTAGGCACAGATTTCCACCTGCAAAGGGAACTCTGGAGGTGCCATCGGACCGGCCGGACTCCCACAGCCCGGTTAACCGTATTCCGACCTGAGGATCCTGAAGCCTTCAGTAAAGAGGTAAAGAGACTGCAACCTGGTGTCCTCGTTATTTACTGCGACCCGCACCACAACATCATCACCATCCACTCCTTTCATTGGACGCCCCTCAGCAGGGTCACGGACCGGGTCTAGCCACCGTGACAACCCCAGAACAGAGACTCAGAGGCCCGGTACCGGTTACCCCTCGGCCCTGCGGCAGTGGGGGCTCTCCATAAGAATCGGGTGTTTATTTAAAGCTGCATGAACCAGTTAACAGCCTAAATATGTAACAGTACAGACACAGAGGGCTAATTAAATGCATAATGTGTATGAGAACATGATGCGAGGAACCTGATTTTGGTTTAAGTTTTTTGAATGGGCCACACAGGGATAGTTAGGTTAATGTGTTGAGGCGATAGGCCAGTCTGACCAAATGCTTTTTTAGGGCACGCTTAAAACTGTGGGGATTGGGGATTAATTGTATTAACCTGGGTAGTGCATTCCAAAGAATTGGCGCAGCATGTGAAAAGACTTGGAGACGGGAGTGGGAGGTTCTGATTATTGAGGATGTTAACCTCAGATCATTAGTAGAACAGAAAAGTGCAATAATTTGACCACTACATGTGTGAACCTTAACATCTGCAATTAACATGCATTACTCTGCAAATCCCACTGCGCTAAAATGCGGACCAGCGAACCTCAACAACCATCAGCTGCCCCATCAAGCGCATCTGCTGCTTCTTCCTCCTCCTCTGTTACTGTGCCATTTATTGAGATGCAGGTCATTGACTGCAGAACCTCAGGTTCCTTACCCGCTCCAGTCATGCTGACCCAGAACCCACCGTCAGCTGTAACGGAAGCGGACATGCCTGCTGTTTTTGACCGATCTCAGAGAACGAGCACGTCACAACTTTCTCAATCCACCATAATATCTCCGCCTGCACCTCTCTCATGGTCCAGCAGTTTGTCTGGTTCACCGTACTCCACCCTCTCTCAGCACTGCAGCCAGCCTACGGTTCCGCAGTTGTAGTCACATAAAATATTGTTTCCTCCTATGCATGACAAAGCTAAGAGATTGTGTAAGGGGTGTGTTGGAGGGCTGATTGTTCCCGGCATCCCTTCACTTTCCTTCCTAATAAAGCGGGTACATTTTATGTGTAAAATAGTGTGTTGTGCGGTACTGTTTTATTGTGTAGTAATATGCTGAATAAGGTTATGATGCTTGTGTACTGTGTAAGTTTTGTATCTTTATAGACTAGGGATAGCGATAGGGAGATACAGTGTTAGAGTAAGGTTTTGTAATAGTAATGGGTAATGTATATGGTTTAGAACAGTGGGGGGGAACTATAGATTAGGAGATAAGATAAAGTTAGGATAAGGAGTAGGGGATTGCTGAGTAGGAGGAGCCAGGATAGTTTCCGTCAAGATTAGTGATGAGAGAGTATACTCATTGCTCGGGTTTTCCCGAGCGCGCTCAGGTGATCTCCGGGTATTTGTTATTGCTCGGAGATATAGTTTTCATCGCCTCAGCAGCATGATTTATGGCTTCCAAATATGCTGAATACATGTGAGGAATGCCTGTTTGTTAGGAAATTCCCACATGTTTTCAGCGTATCTGGAAGCCGTAAATCATGCAACTGAGGCGATGAAAACTATATCTCCGAGCAATAACAAATACTCAGAGATCACCCAGGCGTGCTCGGGAAAACCCGAGCAACGAGTATACTCGCTCATCACTAGTCAAGATACTTCCTGGGTTTAGTTAGTTAGAGTGTGGGATGAGGAGAAGTGAGGTTGTTGCAGTAACAAGTTCAGGAGAAACGCAGCAGTCCAGGGCCTTGGGGTTGAAGGTCACACAAATACGAAGAGACAAATGCAGCAAGACAGTAATAGCAGCTAGGTTCAGTGGGAAATCCAGGAACGTCCAAGGCCTACGATCTGAGAAGGATTGGAAAGTGGAAGGGAAAACGGGTGGGGAACCCCAGGCATGAACTAGTCTGACTAGTTGGGAAGCAGTGGTACCAGAGAGTATGGTACGGGAACAAAGAATTTCAGGAGAACTAGGGACAGCACAGAGGAAAAGATATATACTCCATGAGAATTACTGTGCTGTGTTTGTGATCAAACTGGACATGCTGAGTAAAATTGTGTTGTTAAAAATGAACTTGGACTCTGATACTCATTGTGTGATGCTGATGGAAATGGGAACGCTAGAATCTGAGGAGGATTCTAACCCAAAAGTGAGTGACTTGCACTGCACACTCATCACAGGGCAGATAAGACTTTGTAATTTCTTTGCGGGGTGACAGGGTGCGGGAACACATTAGCCCCTTGCCATAACTACCACCCTGGTCACCTCACAAAAATGGCATAGTCGGCAGGATTTAGATTTCTCTCTTTCAGAAAGCTGAGAAACCCCCAGAATGGCAAAGATGGCGGCCATTAGAGACTTTAAAATGGCGTATGATGGCACGAAAGATGGAGGTAGCATTGCCCATCATGGGCATTCTAAACTGGAAATGGCATGAAAATCTGCCTGGCAGAGACAATGGCCTGATCCCAGGTCACATCCCCCTGTGAGCAGTGCATGCCTGCGGTGGCTGCAGCAAAGGAAAAAGAAGCCCCGACCCCTGCGGCAGATCCCTGAAGAATGGTAGGAGTCCAATGCTGAACGGTCGGAGCAACAGGAAGTGGCTCCACCCATGAACGGGCAGAGTCTGGAAGTAGAAAACCTTGTGTCGGGCAGCGTGGTGCCATTGCGAAAGGCGGCACCTGTAGTGATGGAGCACACCAGCATCAGGAACCATGGTGCGTTGGCCGCATAGAATGGAGATGGTGGCTTGCATAGAAGAAAGCTCACCCAGGAGGACTACGGGAGCATCCCCTGCACTTGGGGAACCGTATCAGCGGCTGCTGGAACCCAGAAGTGGCCGCAAGCTGGACGCGGTTGGGAATGGCCTTAAAACGGAAGCTGTTGCAGAGTTGGAATTGCATGACCTGAAAGCAAATAGTGCAGTCATGCAGGCGGTGAGATCCAAGCCGGAGAGTGCAGTGGCTGCACCAGTTGAATCTTGTGGTCGAGAAGCGATTGCGGCGAAGGTCCTGAAACAGTGGGGATGAGGTACGGAACTCATGTGGTGAGTGAACCTTGGCCCCAGACCCCCGAGTCAAGGCCCAAATTTGCAGCCTGTCCACCCCCTACTTTTCCACCTTGATATCGAAAGGGAGTGGGCCCCTTTCCATTCTCTGAACAAGCGGCCTGAATAGCGGGGTTGGTGGATGAGGAATAAAAGGCAAGATAGATTTGGGCAGAATTGCACCATCCGGGAGGAGGGACCATGACCAGCCAAAGAACGAGCGGCCTATTAATGTACACGAATCCGTCCTGTGGCTACCGATTTATCAGGGAGTCAGAAACAGGGGATAAGGTCTACCTGAACACGGGTTCCATCAAGTACCAGTGGCCCCTGCGGGAGAATGACAGGGTGACTTTCATCAAGGAGAAAGGACCCTGGGGCTACTATGCCTTAGCAGTCATCCTGTTATTACCGGAGGATGACCCTGAGCTGCACGAGCCCCAGGAACGCGAGCGGGCGCAGGCTCAAAAGAGACCGACGGTCACTGGGAAACTGGACTACACATCCCCCCGGTTAGCATTGGGAACTGTGACACCAGAAGTGGTGTCTGAGCCACAACCCGACAGTGCAGCACAGCCGCTAAGCCCTATGGTGGATAAGCGAGTCCGGAGGGGAAGTGGAAAGTCTTCCTCAAGTGGATCTTCCTCCTCCAGAGCCTTTATACCAGGGCCTTGGGGCCAAAGGTCACACGAATACGAAGAGACAAATGTATCATTCAAGACAGTAATAGCAGCTAGGTTCAGTGGGAAATCCCAGAACGTCCGAGCCTACGGTCTGAGAAGAATTGGAAAGCGCCATTCTCTATTTTGCCCTCAGAGGGGAAAACAGGCAGGGAACCCCAGGCATGATCTAGTCTGGCTAGTCTGGAAGCTGCGGTACCGGATAGTATGGTATGGGAACAAAGAATTTCACGAGAACTAGAGACAGCACAGAGGAAAGGATATGTACTTAATGAGAATTACTGTGCAGTGTATGTGATGAAACTGGTTGTGTAAAGTTGTGTTGTTGAAAATGAACTTGGACTCTGATACACATTGTGTGATGCTGATGGAAACCAGGACGCTACAAGCTGAGAAGGACTCTAACCCAAAAGTAAGTGACTTGCACTGCACACTCATCACATGGCAGATAAGACTTTGTAATTTCTTTATGGGGTGCCAGGCTGTGGGAACACAACAGGCCCTCGCCATGACTACCACCCTGGTCACCTCACAGTTGAACTCCACCAACTCCAATCTGTTGGTCACGGAAATGCTGCCTTTCCGCCTTTTAGATATAGATGGTTTCTGAAAGCTGATGGCCGTCGCAGTATCCCAGTACCAATTGCCCAATCACTATTACTTTTCTAAGAAAGATGTGCCTGCGCAACACCGACATGTCGCAGACAACATCTTCCCATTCCTTGACTAAATCTCTGTCTGCCAGGGTGCATTTCACCACAGATGCTTAGACGAGAAAGCATGTCCAAGGGCGTTACATCTTGCTGACTGGGCACTGGGTGACTCTGGTGGCTGTGGGGCAGCCTTCTCCACAGTCTTGGAATCCCCAAGGCTTGTAGGACAAACCTCTACATTTAACACTTCCTCCACTGCTTCTGCCTCCTTCTCTATCTCCTCTAGGGCCTCCACCTGCGCCCTCAACCTCTGCCTTAATGAGACATGCGTTTCAACAGTGCAGAGCGAATCCCCACCACCTCCATACTGCACAGCCAGGGCTAACGGCGATCAGGCAGTATTAAAATTGAGAGATCGCAATCTTACAGCTGAAGAGTTATGGACAGCTCTCCAGGCTGGGTTTGATCAATGCTTGTCTCTGCTGAACCTGCATCCAGAGAAGGCAGTGTCCGATAATGGTGCAAACCTGGTGGTGGCCCTTCGGCGAGGCAAGCTCACACACATGCCTTGCATGACTCACGTCCTCAACCTGGTGGTACAGCGTTTTCTCCACCACTATCTTGGCCTAGGTGAGCTGCTCCAGAAAGCACATAAGCTGTGTGCTCATTTCCGCCATACACAACCATCAGGTCTTCGACTTGCATCGATACAGAGATCTTTGTCCATGCCAGTTAACAGGTTGATAGGTGATGTGCGTACACAGTGAAATTCCACTCTGCACATGTTGCAGCAACTGTAGCAGCAGCAATGAGCCCTGACACAGTATGTCATGTCGTATAGCCTGGGCCAATGCAGTACATACGTGGCGCATGTCACGTTTACTGAGTGGGCACAGATTAAGATCCTCTGCACCCTTCTGCACAGTTTCAGAATGGCTACTAAGATGGTTAGTGCTGATGATGCAATCATCACTATCACTACTTCGGTCATCTATATGCTGGACTTTGAATATCCTGCGGGAGGAGATGGTGGTCCCAGAAGAAGAGGAGGAAGCAGAGGAGGATACAGAAGGGATAACATTGTCTCTAAGTTCCAGACTGTCGTCACACAGGCGGGTGCCAAGGGAGGGTGCATTGCTGCGATCGAGGGGGACTGGTGATAACAGACAAACTGTTATCAAAGGTGCAAGATCCGAGGAACAAATGGAAGAGGAAGAGGTGATGGGCAAGCAACTGCCAGATGAAGAGGATAATACTCCCCTCTCTGTTGTTCGTGGTTGGCGGGAGGTGATGAAGGAAATGAGCCTCATTGTTACCCACCCACCAACACAGCATGGGCTTGGACCTCATGGTAGAGCTAGACATATAAGTGCCTTCTTGCTGCACTATCTGCAACATGATCACCGTATAGTTGTAATTAGGAATACTGCTGACTACTGGGTTGCCACTCTGTTGCATCCATGTTATAAAACCAAATTTTGCCAGATGCTTCCCGCCCTGGAAAGTGACCTGCGAATGCTGGAGTATCAAAACACGCTTTTACACAACTTTTAGAGAGCTTTTCTCTAAAACAGCTGTAAAGCACACAGTTCTCATTGCAGCTCTAGACTTCCATGCTCCAGCACATTAATTTGTCAACGCCAAAATATTATCAGCAGTGGTGTAAGTGGAAGAAGCAATTTTTTGAGTTCTTTGATGCTTTTTGTAAGACCAGCTCATACACCAGCGCAATAGAGTCCAAGTCTGAAACGTGGTGAATGAATGGAGAGGATGGTGCAGGAGTATCTAGCACTGAATATCAATACCATCATGGAGTGTTTGGACCCTTTCACATGTTGGTCTTCCACAATAGATGAGTGGCCTGAGCTCATCTCACATGCCTTGGAGGTTTTATCGTGCCCGTCAGCCAGTGTTCTCTCAGGACGTGTCTTCAGTGCTGCTGGTGGTGTACTGACGGATAAGTGCTGTCCCCTGAAAGTGCAGACCACCTAAATTTCATCAAGATGAACAAGTCATGGATCTCCAAGGACTTTTGCACCCCAATCGCAAACTATACAGACTAGGTGATATTGCATTTTTAGTGTGATGCATTAATGTCACATAACTGCACTTTGTGATATCTTTAGTGTGGCTTCTGTGCCTGCTGTAGCAGCTGCTGCTGCTGATGTTAACACAAATTTGGGGAAATGTGAACAGTCGTAGTTGGTCTACATCTGCTGGGTTAGCTGTATTGGAAGACATGTCCGTCCCAATTATCCCCTTAACGACCGCCGATACGCCTTTTAACGGCGGCCGCTAAGGGTACTTAAACCACAGCGCCGTTAATTAACGGCGCTGTGGAAAAAGTGAATAGCGCCCCCCAGAGTCGGATTTTCTCTGGGGTCTCGGTTGCCGAGGGTAGCCGAGACCCCAGAGAACATGATTCGGGGGGTTTTTACCGACCCCTGAGTTGCGATCGCCGGTAATTAACCGTTTACCGGCGGTCGCAACAAAAAAAAAAAAAACGCGATTTGCCGTTTAATTTCTCTGTCCTCCGATGTGATCGCACATCGGAGGACAGAGAAATGTGGTCCCCGATGGCCCCCAATAGCCCCCCAATACTTACCTACCTCCCCCGGTGCTCCTCGTGTCTCCCCATGGGCGCCGCCATCTTTTTTCCGGGAAAAAATGGCGGGCGCACGCGCAGTGCGCCCGCCGCCCGGCACCCGGATGTTCTTTGGGGTCTCGGCTGCCGGGGGTAGCCGAGACCCCAAAGAACATGATCGGGGTCGATTTGCACCGACCCCTGCTTTGCGATCGCCGGTAATTAACAGTTTACCGGCGACCGCAAAAAAAAAAAAAAAAAAAAGCGATCAGTTATTTCTCTGTCCTCTGATGTGATCGCACATCAGAGGACAGAGAAATAGGGGGATTCGGGGACCCTATCATACTCACCCGGGGTCCCTGGGTCCTCTTCTGTCTTCTCCTGCCGGCCGGCTTTTTCATCATGGCGGGCGCATGCGCAGTGCGCCCGCCATCTGCTGCCATCTGCCGGCCGGCAGGAGAAGACAAGTTGGGGCTAAAATTAGGGTTAGGGTTAGGGTTACAGTTAGGGTTAGGGTTAGGGTTAGAGTTAGGGTTAGGGTTGGGGCTAAATTTAGGGTTAGGGCTAGGGTTAGGCTACTTTCACACTAGCGTTTTTTGGCTTCCGTCGCAATGCGTCGTTGGAGAAAAAACGCATCCTGCAAAAGTGCTTGCAGGATGCGTTTTTTCTCCATTGGCTTGCATTAGCGACGCATTGCGACGGATTGCCACATGTCGCATCCGTCGTGCGACGGATGCGTCGTGCTTCGGCGGACCGTCGACACAAAAAAAACTACATGTAACTTTTTTGTGCAACGTGTCCCACATATTTCAGTGCCACGAGCAACGTATTTAAGTGACACGTGCCACGTATCAAAGTGCCACGTGCCACATATTTCAGTGCCACGTATCAAAGTGCCACGTGCCACATATTTCAGTGCCACGTGCCACGTATTTAAGTGACACGTGCCACGTATCAAAGTGCCACGTGCCACGTATCAAAGTGCCACGTGCCATGTATCAAAGTGCCACGTGCCACATATTTCAGTGCCACGTGCCACGTATCAAAGTGCCACGTGCCACGTATCAAAGTGCCACGTGCCACATCTTTCAGTGCCACGTGCCACGTATTTAAGAGACACGTGCCACGTATCAAAGTGCCACGTGCCACATATTTCAGTGCCACGTGCCACGTATTTAAGTGACACGTGCCACGTATCAAAGTGCCACGTGTCACATATTTCAGTGCCACGTATCAAAGTGCCACGTGCCACGTATCAAAGTGCCACGTGCCACGTATCAAAGTGCCACGTGCCACGTATCAAAGTGCCACGTATCAAAGTGCCACGTGCCACATATTTCAGTGCCACGTGCCACGTATCAAAGTGCCACGTGCCACGTATCAAAGTGCCACGTGCCACATCTTTCAGTGCCACGTATTTAAGAGACACGTGCCACGTATCAAAGTGCCACGTGCCACATATTTCAGTGCCACGTGCCACGTATTTAAGTGACGCGTGCCACGTATCAAAGTGCCACGTATCACGTATTTCAGTGCCACGTATTTAAGTGACACGTATCACGTATAAGTGCCACGTGTCACGTATTTAATTGCCACATATTTAAGTGCCACGTATCAAGATTTTCCATGGAGAACAGACACATCCAGAGATATGTCTGCTCTCCACGGCTGCAGCAACACACTGACAGGAGCCATAGTTCCTGTCGGTGTGTCACTGCGCATGCGCGAGCGAGTTTACCGGCGGTCATTGACCCCGGCACTCTCGCTTAACGGCAGTGCTGCGTGGGAAAGTTCAACGCAGCTGTACTGCTGTTAACCGAGACGCCGGAGTCATTGAACTCCGGAACAGTACGCGATACACTGCTAGGAGCTTCGCTCCTGGCAGTGTATCGCCGGAGAGCAGCCGATCGGCGTGGGACACTCGTTTTATGGATTCTGCGGACAGGGAGTATGAATTTGGTTTATTATTTTTGGATTTTTTCCTGGAGGATCGAGGGCTTCGCCTACAAGTGTGTTGTTGGTGAGTATATACTCTGTGTTATATGTTGTATGTACTGTGTGTCATGTATGTGTATTGTGTGTAGGTGTTTTGTGTAACTTTACAATTGTGCTAAGTCGCCGGACACAGGGACAACTCTCCCATCCTAATACCGGATGGGAGTAGTAGTCCCATACGGCGACTTAGCACAATGGTGGCACTAGCGTCGCATGGGGACACACACACGCACACACACGCACACACACACACACAGAAGGACTCCATGCTGCTTCACTGGGGGGCGGGGGCTTCCCTCTTCCTGTCCGACGTCACGTCCGGTCCTGGGTGTCAACCCCTCCGTACAAAGACGCCGACACCCAGGACAAAGGCGCTGTGTGTGGAAGGTAATATGGGGCCCTAGGGGGATACGCAGACACGCCGCTGCGTAAAGAATTGACATGTCAATTCTTTTTACGCCGGCGTGTTTGCAGACAAAAGCGCCGCGTTTTTTTGCGGTGTGTCTGAACGGCAAAGTGAATTTCTCATTCACTTTGCCGGCAGACGAAAATGACATTGCGCATTTTTGAAAAGCGCCCGCAAAATAGCGCTCAAAAATGCGCTATGTCTGAAAGTAGCCTAAGGCTTCTTTCACACTTGCGTCGGTACGGGGCGGTCGCAATGCGTCGGCCCGATGTACCGACGCACGTTGTGAAAATTGTGCACAACGTGGGCAGCGGATGCAGTTTTTCAACGCATCCGCTGCCCAGTCTATGTCCTGGGGAGGAGGGGGCAGAGTTACGGCCACGCATCCGCGGAAATGGCGGACGCGACGTACAAAAAAAAGGTTACATTGAACTTTTTTTGTGACGACGGGGGCTAAAGTTATGGTTAGGGTTGGGGCTAAAGTTAGGGTTGGGGCTAAAGTTAGGGTTAGAGTTGGGATTAGGGTTAGGGTTTGGATTAGGGTTGGGATTAGTGTTACGTTTGGGATTAGGGTTGGGATTAGGGTTAGGGTTGGGATTAGGGTTAGGGGTGTGTTGGATTTAGGGTTTTGATTAGGGTTATGGTTAGGGTTGAGATTAGGGCTGTTTTGGGGTTAGGGTTGTGATTATCGTTAGGGTTGTGATTAGGATTATGGATCGGGTTGAGATTAGGGTTAGGGCTGTGTTGGGGTTAGGGTTGGAGTTAGAATTGGGGGGTTTCCACTGTTTAGGTACATCAGGGGGTCTCCAAACACGACAGCCAATTTTGCGCTAAAAAAGTCAAATGGTACTCCCTCCCTTCTGAGCTCTGCCGTGCGCCCAAACAGTGGTTTGCCCCCACATATGGGGCATCAGCGTACTCGGGATAAATTGGACAACAACTTTTGGGGTCCAATTTCTCCTGTTACCCTTGTGAAAATAAAAACTTGGGGGCTAAAAATCTTTTTTGTTGGAAAAAAATATATTTTTTTATTTTCACTACTCTGCATTATAAATTTCTGTGAAGCACTTGAGCTTTCAAAGTTCTCACCACATCTAGATAAGTTCCTTAGGGGGTCTAGTTTCCAAAATTTGGTCACTTGTGGGGGTTTCTACTGTTTATGTACATTAGGGGTCTGCAAACGCAACATAACGCCCGCAGACAATTCTATCAAAGTCTGCATTGCAAAATGGCGCTCCTTCCCTTCCGAGCTCTGCCGTGCGCCCAAACAGTGGTTTACCCCCACATATGGGGTACCAGCATACTCAGGACAAATTGGACAACAACTTTTGGGGTCCAATTTCTCTTGTTACCCTTGTGAAAATAAAAATTTGGGGGCTAAAAAAATCTTTTTTGTGGGAAAAAAAATATTTTTTATTTTCACTACTCTGCATTATAAACTTCTGTGAAGCACTTGGGCATTCAAAGTTCTCACCACATATCTAGATAAGTTCCTTGGGGGGTCTATTTTCCAAAATGGGGTCACTTGTTGGGGGTTTCTACTGTTTAGGTACATTAGGGGTCTGCAAAGGCAACATAACGCCCGCAGACAATTCTATCAAAGTCTGCACTCCAAAATGGCACTCCTTCCCTTCCAAGCTCTGCCATGCGCCCAAACAGTGGTTTACCCCCACATATGGGGTACCAGCATACTCAGGACAAATTGGACAACAACTTTTGGGGTCCAATTTCTCTTGTTACCCTTGTGAAAATAAAAACTTGGGGGCTAAAAAATCTTTATTGTTAAAAAATATATATTTTTTATTTTCACGACTCTGCATTATAAACTTCTGTGATGCACTTGGGCATTCAAAGTTCTCACTACACATCTAGATAAGTTCCATGGGGGGTCTAGTTTCCAAAATGGGGTCACTTTTGGGGGGTTTCTGCTGTTTAGGCACATCAGGGGCTCTCCAAACGCGACATGGCGTCCGATCTCAATTCCAGTCAATTTTGCATTGAAAAGTCAAATGGCGCTCCTTTGCTTCCGAGCTCAGCCATGCGCCCAAACAGTGGTTTACCCCCACATATGGGGTGTCGGCGTACTCAAGACAAATTGTACAACAGCTTCTGGGGTCCATTTTCTCCTGTTACCCTTGGTAAAATAAAAATTTGGAGGCAAAAAGATCATTTTTGTAGAAAAAATGCGATTTTTTTATTTTCACGGCTCTACGTTATAAACTTCTGTGAAGCACCTGGGGGTTTAAAGTGCTCACCACACATCTAGATAAGTTCCTTAAGGGGTCTAGTTTCCAAAATGGTGTCATATGTGGGGGGTCTCTACTGTTTAGGCACATCAGCGGCTCTCCAAACGTGACATGGCGTCCGATCTCAATTCCAGCCAATTCTACATTGAAAAAGTAAAACGACACTCCTTCTCTTCCAAGCTCTGCGGTGCGCCCAAACAGTGGTTTACCCCCATATATGGGGTATCGACGTACTCAGGAGAAATTGCACAACAACTTTTGTGGTCTAATTTCTCCTGTTACCCTTGTGAAAATAAAAATTTTGGGGCAAAAAGATCATTTTTGTAGAAAAAATGAGATTTTTTATTTTCACGGCTCTACGTTATAAACTTCTGTGAAGCACTTGGGGGTTCAAAGTGCTCACCACACATCTAGATAAGTTCCTTGGGGGGTCTAGTTTCCAAAATGGTGTCACTTGTGGGGGGTTTCCACTGTTTAGGCACATCAGGGACTCTCCAAACGCGACATGGCATCCGATCTCAATTCCAGCCAATTCTGCATTGAAAAAGTCAAACGGTGCTCCTTCACTTCCAAGCTCTGCGGTGCGCCCAAACAGTGGTTTACCCCCATATATGGGGTATCGACGTACTCAGGAGAAATTGCACAACAACTTTTGTGGTCTAATTTCTCCTGTTACCCTTGTGAAAATAAAAATTTGGGGGCAAAAAGATCATTTTTGTAGAAAAAATGAGATTTTTTATTTTCACGGCTCTACGTTATAAACTTCTGTGAAGCACTTGGGGGTTCAAAGTGCTCACCACACATCTAGATAAGTTCCTTGGGGGGTCTAGTTTCCAAAATGGTATCACTTGTGGGGGGTTTCCACTGTTTAGGCACATCAGGGACTCTCCAAACGCGACATGGCATCCGATCTCAATTCCAGCCAATTCTGCATTGAAAAAGTCAAACGGTGCTCCTTCACTTCCAAGCTCTGCGGTGCGCCCAAACAGTGGTTTACCTCCACATATGGGGTATCGACGTACTCAGGAGAAATTGCACAACAACTTTTGTGGTCTAATTTCTCCTGTTACCCTTGTGAAAATAAGAATTTGTGGGCGAAAAAATCATTTTTGTGAAAACAAATGCGATTTTTTATTTTCACGGCTCTACGTTATAAACTTCTGTGAAGCACTTGGGGGTTCAAAGTGCTCACCACACATCTAGATAAGTTCCTTGGGGGGTCTAGTTTCCAAAATGGTGTCACTTGTGGGGGGTTTCCACTGTTTAGGCACATTAGGGGCTCTCCAAACGCGACATGGCGTCCGATCTCAATTCCAGCCAATTCTGCATTGAAACAGTCAAACGGTGCTCCTTCACTTCCAAGCTCTGCGGTGCGCCCAAACAGTGGTTTACCTCCACATATGGGGTATCGGCGTACTCAGGAAAAATTGCACAACAAAATTTGTGGTTAAATTTCTGTTTTTACACTTGTGAAAATTAAAAAAAATGGTTCTGAAGTAAAATGTTTGCAAAAAAAAGTAAAATGTTAATTTTTTTCTTCCACAATGTTTTAGTTCCTGTGAAGTACGTAAAGGGTTAATAAACTTCTTGAATGTGGTTTTGAGCAGCTTGAGGGGTGCAGTTTTTAGAATGGTGTCACACTTGGTTATTTTCTATCATATAGACCCCTCAAAATCACTTCAAAGTTGATGTGGTCCCTAAAAAAAACATGGTGTTGTAAAAATGAGAAATTGCTGGTCAACTTTTAACCCTTATAACTCCCTAACAAAAAAAAAAATTGTTTCCAAAATTGTGCTGATGTAAAGTAGACATGTGAGAAATGTTATTTATTAACTATTTTTTGTGACATATCTCTCTGATTTAAGGGCATAAAAATACAAAGTTTGAAAATTGCAAAATTTTAAAAATTTTCGCCATATTTCCATTTTTTTCATAAATAATCGCAAGTAATATCGAAGAAATGTTACCACTAACTTGAAGTACAACATGTCACGAAAAAACAATCTCAGAATCAGCGGGATCCGATAAAGCGTTCCAGAGTTATAACCTCATAAAGTGACACTGGTCAGAATTGTAAAAATTGGCTCGGTCATTAAGTACCAAATTGGCTCTGTCACTAAGGGGTTATACTATTTCTATTCTCGTGACAGTTATTCCACTTCGGTATTGTCAGGCCCTCATTTTTTAAAATGTGAAAACTCCAGGTTTGGTGTCCATCTGCTGGATTGGGTGTAGTGGTAGACCTGTTGGTCCCTATTACACTATTTTTACTGTGGTGAAATTGATGCCACTTTTGTGGTGCTTGCCAGTAATTTTTGGAAATGTGAACAATCCTGGTGGGTGTTCATCTGCTGGATTGGTTGTAGTGGAAGACCTGTCAGTCTGTATTATACTATCTATAATGTGGTGAAATTGATGCCACTTTTGTGGTGTCTGCCCGTAATTTTTGGAAATGTGAACACTCCATCTGCATTTTCCGTTGACAGGCATGTGTGCCTATCTGTTCTGATTGCACCTGCCGAACTAAAAACCTGCTCAGACAACACACTCGCGGCAGGGCATGGCAGCACCTCCAAGACGTACAAGGAGAGGTTGGGCCAAGTGTGCAGCTTGGACAATCAATAGTTAAAGGGCACTGAAAAATCAGGAAGGACTCTGGTATGGTCAATTAAGTAGTCCTTCACCATCTTGGTCAACTTCTCCCTCCTCATCATAGCTGCACCCACAGATAGCCCTTGCTGATGGGACGGTCTCAAGAAATTGGCCCAGTTGGTGGACATTTTCCCCCACTGAGTTGCACCTGGAGTTTGTGGCCCTCCACTGTAATCCTTGTGGTCGAAAAGAGCTGGTACCTCTGCCACCAGCGTTGTGTGAGGGTAATCTTTTGAGCAAGTCTTTCACTACGGTCTACTGGCATGCATGCACTGAAAATGGCATGTCTGCCTCCGACATTAGAGAAGTAAATTTTTCCTGGTACTGTGGGTCAAGAAAGGTGCACAGTCAGTATTTAATGGTGGACAAAATGTCTTTCACATGAGGGTCTTGGGAAAGGCATCTGGACATGAACTCTGCCATGGGTGACAGACTGCAAATAGTCAAACGTTCAGTGTCCTCAACAGGAAAAACAGTAACCACCCTCTCCTCCTCATGATGCATAGCCTCCTCCTCCTCCTCTTCAGGCCATCCATGCTGGACAGGCATGAAACTGGGATTGGGAGTCCCCTTTGTAGTGCAGAGCAAAAAATCCTGTTCCTCCACCTCCTTCTGTTTCTCATCTTCATCCAATGTGGCCTGAGAATCCTGTGTGAGACTGGGCTGGGTGGTATCAGCCACTGTACAATCTTGCTCCATAGCCACCTGCTCAGCATTCAAAACTTCTTCTTTCAGATTCTGCAGTGAACATTTTAGACAGAGCAGTGGGATAGTTATGCTCATAATAGTGTCATCAGCGCTCGCCATCTTGGTGCAGTGCTGAAGATTTTAAAGAACCTCACATAGGTCAATGATCCACACCCACTCGGCAGTTGTTTTGTGTGGGAGCTGAGTGTTACTCTGACAGACATTGAGAAGCTGGAATTCACAGACTGCCCTCTGCTGCTCACTGAGCCTTGCCAACATGTGGATGGTCGAATTCCAGCATGTGGTTAGGTCACAAATCAGTCGGTGATGAGGCAAATTAAAGTGCTCTGCAGCGAAGCTAGAACGGCAAAAGCCTGAGATGACTTTCGGAAATGTGCGCTGACACTGCGTTACCTTGGCAATAGGTCTGGTAAGTCAGGGTATGTTTTTAAAAACCGCTGTACAACCAAGTTCAGCACGTGGGCCATGCATGGAACGTGTTCCAGCTTTCCAAGCTTTAAAGCCGTCACCAAGTTATGCCCATTATCAAAGACAACCAGACCTGATTGGAAGTTCAGCGGGGAGAGCCATTGATCGGTCTGTTCTTTTATCCCTTTCAACAGCTCAGCTGCATTGTGAGCTTTGTCAGCTGGGGAGTGATGGGGAGGCTAGTTATGCTAAGGATGAGGAGGAGAAGGAGAGACAGGAAGTGGAATATGAGGAGACTGAAACCATGATGGAAGTTGGGATCACTATTCTTGGTATGGGTAAGATGTGTGATGTCCCAGCCTCTGACTCTGTTCCAGACTCCTCCAGGTTAACCCAGTGTGCAGTCCGGGAAATGTATCATCCCAGTCCACAAGAACTTGTCCACATGTCTTTCGTTAGGTGGATCTTCCCTTTGACTGCGCTAGCCAGAGCACGGCTAATATTGTGTAACACGTGCTTATGTAATGCAGGGACGGCACACCAGGAAAAATAGTGTCGACTGAGAATCGAGTATGTAGCGCCCCCACTGCCGCAGGGCCGAGGGGTACCCGGTACCGGGTCTCTGAGTCTCTGCTCTGGGGTTGTCACGGTGGCTAGACCCGGTCCGTGACCCTGCCGAGGGGCGCACAGTGATAGATAGATGTGGATAGTGGTGGTGGTGCGGTGCAGTAAATAACGAGGACACCAGGTTGCAGTCTCTTTACCTCTTTACTGAAGATCTCTGGGTCCTCAGTCCAGAATCCGGATAACCAGGCTGCGCAAGTCCGGCCGGTCCAATGGCACCTCCAGAGTTCTCTTAACAGGTGGAAATCTGTGCCTTCCTTCTAGCGCTAGGTGTTGCAGTCCTTCCCTGCTGTGCTTACGGAAAGTCCCCACAACTGTTGTGTCCGTTTCTTAAGTTCCCTCACAACTCGATTAGATGATGTTCTGCTAATCCTCCGTCCCTCCCTGATGTTGCGGTTAGGACGGCACCCGTATGACGGGTAGGCTCGGAGCTCTTCCGGGACCCTAGAGTCGCCCCTCTCCACAAGTTGCCCCCCAAGACTGCATAGGTGATTTGGGTGAGACAGCCCGCCTTAGACTGACTGTCCTGCCGTTGGTTTAGAGTATTGCCTGAAGCTGAATATTGTAATATTCCCTCGGCGTTCCGGCCGCCAGTTGTGCGCCTCAGTAGGATGTTGCCTTGGTCTCACAGCACGACTCCTACTGGTATTCTCCTTCCTGCTTTGATCTCGTTTCTCACTCAGCACAATCTATCTCGCTTCTAATCCTTCCTTGGGCACCGCCGCTATGCTGAGCAGGCACGGTCCCGTTACGTTCCTTCTTGTAGCCAGGCCTCTGTCAGGATCCCACCCCTGACAGGGACCCTACCGAATCTTCTCCCACAACACCCTCTGCCACCAGGTGTTGTCTGGTTCCAACCCAGTCAGCTTTCTGAACTAACTTCCTGCCTGACCCCCAGTTTACCCACAATGGTGGGGAGTGGCCTAATGAATAGAACCCTTAGCTCCCCCTGGAGGCCCGGCTGTGAAATGTATTGGTGTCTGTGATACCTGGTCAGATGAACTCCTTCAGTGCCATCGGACGTACCATAGCTCCCCTTAGTGGCGGAGCCACAGTACTGCAACGACAAGGACTCTGGGGCGCTGCACTCCCCCCCGGTTAAATCCAGTACTCCTGGACTGGGAAGAAAACAACAATACAGGTTAGCAAAAAGACATACAATTTTGTTGAGTGCAAATAACAATAAGTATACTTGAACAGAGCTTCCCTTTATGGGAGGTGAGGACACTTGAATGTTACAAACATGGTTAAATACTTTTAAATAACTTTTCTATAAATAACTCTCTTTACCCAACCGGGTATTCTACTAAGTGCAAAGTTTTTAGACATTAATTCAACGTTGCCTTTAAGGATGTACACTCTGAATCCACTAAAGACCTTCTTATACACATTATAAGGCTTAAGCAACTGTGCTACATTCTCCTACTTGATGTCTGCAGGACCGCCTGTCCTAACGGCTCCAGACCTACTGCCTCTCCTTTCCTTACAGGACCGCCCCTTTCAGCCCGGGCCTACTGCCTTTTCAACTACTATACACAGTATAGAACATAACATTTACTTTCAGTTTGAAATCACCGAGCCATCTCTATCTGGCTCCTAAGAGGACTCACCACTAACCCCTACGGGTTCACTTTCTGTCCTCGTTCTTCCATCAACATTATCAAACACTTTTCACATTTAACTAGTCAGGTACATTTAACGTGTTCATATCAACATTATTACTTTTTCTTTCCAAGACATTATTGCCACCCAATTGTCTTAAGGCAATACGGTTCATCAGCGCAATACGTGAACATCCCCTTTAAGAGGGGACTAAGTCTCTATGAGGTAGCACATCTTCTCAAGCTACCAGTCCATACTCAGCAAAAGCTCCGGTGCGGTATCTTCGCAAAGAGTCTCTCTTTAAGTAAAACCAGTAGGGAGCACCTTTAATAAGGTGCAAACTATTTACAAGCAGTTTGTATCATGCACTGTTCATGATTGCGGCAGTTCTTTTCAACAGGAAACAAAAAGTGGAAAAACAACCAAAAAGCAATAGGGATCCCTTTAAGAGTTAACACTAGACGGGTTTAGCAGCAAAACAGTAGAACAGTAACTATTTACATTTGCAGAGCATTAATAGCTTACTTAAACCAATCAGGGGGCAGCACCGGCGGAGGCAATCCCTTAGGATATTGCCCGCCGCCTGGTACTGCGTAAGGTGGAGTACTGTCCCATCTGGGGGTTTGTGTACCCACTGTCTTTGATGCTGGAGCAGCAGGGGCACCACCCACCTGAGGAGGTGCCTCCTTGGCCACGATGGTGGTTGAGGTGACAATGCTGCACGTTGTGGTCTTGACCATAGTGCACGTTGGGGTGACCTCGGTGGTCCTGGTGGTGATCATGGGCTGGCCACATGGGGGCACCTTGGCTACAGGAGTCAGCTTCACTGGCACCTCAATCGGGGGCGTCACAGGGTTCTGCCTCTTGTGGACGTTGAGGGCAAACCACCCCTTTTCCCCAAAGTGCCTGGTGTAACTAACCCCGTCCCCCGGGTAGAGATCCCGGCCTGGGTGGCCCTCTCTGAGGTGCGACTCAACATCCCTCCGGTTCACAAACACCTCCGCATACAGACCCGGCTCTTTGATGAAGCCCCAGCCTCTGCGGAGCTTGAAGGTGGTGATGATGCCCTGCCTGCGCGGGGCCTGGTGAGCGATGGGGTCCTTGCGGGCCCGGTCCTTGACCGCCAAGTCTTTCTGATGGTAGGCCTCCAGCCCGGCCTGGTACTTCTTTTCCTTCTCCTTCCACTGCTGTTCCAGCTGGGCCTGATATTCCTCCCAGCTCAGGGCCTGCACCATCTCCCCTTCCCGTGTCTTCACCCCGGGGAACCCCATAAGGTTGGACCCTGGGTTCTCCCAGCGGCACACTGTGCGCTCTGCACGGACTTCACACAGCAGAGCAGTGGGTCGAAGCGGGGCTTTCATGCGGTGTTCCATACCCGTGGGCTCCTCCCATGGCAACAAGCGCTGAAGTCTATGGGTCCCAGGGAGAGGGGGTGCCGCAACGGGGCCTACTAGTAAGCCCTCGGCCGGTGGAACAGGGTCGGCGGACTCACCAGCCGATGCGGGCTCCTCTTCCGCGGCGGGTTCTTCTGGCGATGTCAGCGATGGCCCTGGCAGCAGTATCGGATCTGACGCTAGGAGACTGCGGTCCGGCGTCGCCTGGTGCGGAGCCTGGGCCTTCACATTCAGCTGAAGGAGCTGGTCGAGCAAGCTCTCCATCTCGACCTGCAGGAGTTCGGTGCTGTCCACGGAGAACGGGCTGCTGTGCTCATCCGGGTAGTTGGGGGAGACTTCTGCTTCAACCCCACTTTCGGGTTCAGAGCTGCTGGCCATGGCGTCCTCCACGTGGGTCGCTTCCTGGTCTCTTTCCCGCTCTCTCCTTCGTGGGCGGTGTCGTTTTCTCGGTCTCCGCCCCCCATTGAGGATCAGGAGGCGGATCTCCGCTGCTGACGGACACGTCCTCACAGTGCAGAAATATTTAGACTGGGCGGCCATTGTCGTTCGCGCTCTCCAGCTTGTCTACGCCCACTCCACGCCCCTCTTCTTCTCCTGCGCTCTCCTCAGCGCTGTAATGGCGGCGGATTTTGGCGGCAATTGGCACAGCACAGTCTTTGCAATAAAGTACGATCCAAGCACAATAAATCACAGTTCCAAGGCACACATGACCTGATTCTTCAGGCTTAAGTAGATCCTGTTCGTGACGCCAAGTTGTAGCGCCCCCACTGCCGCAGGGCCGAGGGGTACCCGGTACCGGGTCTCTGAGTCTCTGCTCTGGGGTTGTCACGGTGGCTAGACCCGGTCCGTGACCCTGCCGAGGGGCGCACAGTGATAGATAGATGTGGATAGTGGTGGTGGTGCGGTGCAGTAAATAACGAGGACACCAGGTTGCAGTCTCTTTACCTCTTTACTGAAGATCTCTGGGTCCTCAGTCCAGAATCCGGATAACCAGGCTGCGCAAGTCCGGCCGGTCCAATGGCACCTCCAGAGTTCTCTTAACAGGTGGAAATCTGTGCCTTCCTTCTAGTGCTAGGTGTTGCGGTCCTTCCCTGCTGTGCTTACGGAAAGTCCCCACAACTGTTGTGTCCGTTTCTTAAGTTCCCTCACAACTCGATTAGATGATGTTCTGCTAATCCTCCATCCCTCCCTGATGTTGCGGTTAGGACGGCACCCGTATGACGGGTAGGCTCGGAGCTCTTCCGGGACCCTAGAGTCGCCCCTCTCCACAAGTTGCCCCCCAAGACTGCATAGGTGATTTGGGTGAGACAGCCCGCCTTAGACTGACTGTCCTGCCGTTGGTTTAGAGTATTGCCTGAAGCTGAATATTGTAATACTCCCTCGGCGTTCCGGCCGCCGGTTGTGTGCCTCAGTAGGATGTTGCCTTGGTCTCACAGCACGACTCCTACTGGTATTCTCCTTCCTGCTTTGATCTCATTTCTCACTCAGCACAATCTATCTCGCTTCTAATCCTTCCTTGGGCACCGCCGCTATGCTGAGCAGGCACGGTCCCGTTACGTTCCTTCTTGTAGCCAGGCCTCTGTCAGGATCCCACCCCTGACAGGGACCCTACCGAATCTTCTCCCACAACACCCTCTGCCACCAGGTGTTGTCTGGTTCCAACCCAGTCAGCTTTCTGAACTAACTTCCTGCCTGACCCCCAGTTTACCCACAATGGTGGGGAGTGGCCTAATGAATAGAACCCTTAGCTCCCCCTGGAGGCCCGGCTGTGAAATGTATTGGTGTCTGTGATACCTGGTCAGATGAACTCCTTCAGTGCCATCGGACGTACCATAGCTCCCCTTAGTGGCGGAGCCACAGTACTGCAACGACCAGGACTCTGGCGCGCTGCAAGTACAGTGGGGCTGCCACCGCCAAGAGGTCGTGGAAAGACTCAGTTCCTGCAATTCTAAATGGCAACATTTCCAGGGCTAGCAATCTGGCAATGTGGGTGTTTAATGTTTGGGCCTGTGGATGGATATTTCTGCTTTCTAGTAAATGTCTGGGGCAGGGACAACTGAACACTGTGCTGGGACAATGAAGTGGATGTGGTTGCTGACTGTTGTGTGTGTTCAACCGCTGGTTGTGGGCAGGAGGCATCAGTGCCTGCTTCATGGTCGGCAGATTGGAAATGCCATAACACAGGGGAAGGGGCAGTGGTTTCACCCTCAGATACAGATTTGGTACCTAGGCGTTCCGCCTACTGGGGTGTTTGGCAGCCATGTGCTTTTGCAAGCTGGTGGTGCTCAGCTTGGCAGTGTTCTTGCTTCTTCTTAGCTTGGTTTTGCTGATTTTGCAAATTACAGTTGTTTTATCTTAAGGACTTTCAGAAAAAAACTGCCATACAGGGGAACAACGCACCCTTGGCCTGTTATCAAACCAAATGGGGGGGCTCGGTGGAACAGTTGACCGAGTTCTACCTCTGGGCAAACCACTACCTCTTGTTGGCTGTTTTATTGCTACGGATTCATCCATCTCTGCACTGCTGTGCTCGCTAGGCGTGTCACTGAGTCGCCTGCCAGGGCAAGGGGGTTACTCGGTAACGGGTCCGGTCAAACTTAAAAGGGATGTCACGGTGGCTGCGACTCGGCCCTGGGCACTCAATTAAAAGGGGGAAAAGTCTTTTAAGGGGATTTTTAAAGTTTGTGTTCGTGATGCCACCTGTGGTTCTCGATCAGTAGGGACTGACGCTGCTTAAAGGGGCCCTCTGGGGTGATGTTGCTGCAGCATAGATGGTGACGCTTCCCACAGGTGAAGCGGGGTCCCCAGGGCTCCCGGTGTGCTGGGCAGAGATGGTGTATACCAGCAAATAATTGGAGGACACAGAGTTGTAACATCTTTACCTGGTTTACAGATGTAGCAGTCCACAGTCCAGAGTACCAGGAACAGGTGGTGATGTGGTCTGGCCGGCCTGGAGGCAAAGGTAATCCCTCTCCCAGGTGAGGTCCGTAAGCCTTCCTACTCACGCTCATATGCGAGGTCCTTGCTGCCTGTGGCTTCCGTACAAAGTCCTCTCTCTCCTGTTCTGGGACATTTACCTGTATGATGGGCAGTGTAAGCCTTTTTATAGGGTCTCAATCATGACCCGGGCTCCTAGTGCACTGCAGCACCTTCAGGTGTGGGTGCGGGCAAATAACATAAAGTCCTATGCCTTCCGGTTCTGTCATGTAACCTGGAGTATAACACAGCCTTCGGCTCCCAGTGCCCGGTTCCTGCGCTTCGGCTCTGAGGGTGCCCGGTCACAGTTCCCCTCTGAGCCCATTTCCTTCTCCTGTCACTTCTTTCCTCAGATGCTTCACTACATTCAACACCTCGTGTTCACTTCCTTTCCTTGAGCTGCAGCTCAGTCCTGTCTGCTCTTCATCCTCACTCCCCCACTGTCTCTCCAGGCTAAACTAATTCCTCCTCCAGACCAGAACACTTAAAGCTGGGGAAGCTCCCCTGAATTCAGGTTCTGAGCTCCCCCTTCTGGCCTGGATTCACAATGTGTTGTATGTAGGTGCGTTACCTGATAAAGGGAATCCTTCTTGCCTCCAAGCATGATATCGCCCTCCCCGAAAGGAAGGCAACATCACTGTAACAACTGGTTACCTGGGGTGTTACACCACTGTGCCAGGTTGGATCAGTGGCCTCATCATTGACCACATCATCTTAAAATTCCACAATCTGATCCTCCTTCTGAGCTGCAATTACAGGCTGACCTGATGGCAACTGTGCCTCATGATTACCCTCCACCTCTTCAGACATGAATTGACCTTCCCCAACGTGGCTTTCTCCTGGCTGTGGGTGCTCTAATGTTTGGGCATCACTGCACTCCACCACCTCATGACCCTCTTTAATTGTGCACATTGAGAGGCCTGACAAATTACAAGGGACCGTAAACAGTTCATCAGAGTGGCAAGTGTTGGGGTCATATGTCTTCTGGGACTCTTGATGGTAGGAGGAAGAAGGACCAGTTTGAAGATTCAGAGGCCGAGTCTCTTGGCTACTGAGACTGGACCAAATGGAAGACTTTGTGGTGCTGCTTGTCAACACACTGGAGCCTTTGTCTGCCATCCAACCCACAACATCCTCGCACTTGTCTGGGTTTGTTAGTGGTGTCCCGCTCTGACTAAATTTTGATATTCCTTAATGCCACCCTTTTGCATCTTGAATAAGTTATGCTTATGAATCCAAAAAATACTGGCTTTATTTTTCACAAGTACCCTTACAAATTCCCTGTATCTAACAATGTTTGGCTATTTTTTTGGAGATTGTCTTGTTGGCACACTTCAAATTAATAAGTAATTAAGATTATTGCCCTTGCTAAATTGTCACGTATGATTATCTCTACCCGTATTGCGCCAGTGACACAACTGCTAGACAAATATTAGGTATTTTAAGTGGAAAAAAGCAGAGAGCTGCAGCATGTACTTGCAATGATCAGAACACCCAGGTATCTGCGTTTCATCCACCCACCCTCAGTCCCTCCCTCTCTCCTATTAAATCTCTCACTACTAATTCCCCACCTAACGAAGAAAAACAAGTATTCTTGACAATCTTCAGCTCTTAAAAGAGCTTTTTGGAGTAAATTACGCTCACTATAACTTTTTCTCACTGTCCCTATGGTCCTTTCACTCTACCTACGCTCACACTACACTCTCACTATGTTGTTTCCTGCTGCAATGTGCACAAGATGGTACCAGCAGCATCTAAATAGTCCCCATGATGCTGGAAGGCCAGCCAATCACAGTAATGCCACACCAAGTATGACGCCGGCATTACTGTGATTAGCAAGCCAGTCAAGCATGTTCATTGGTTGCAAATAAAGCACCAAACATGCTGGGCGGGTCACTCGAATATACCGAGGTGAATACCTAATTACTCACCAAGTAACAAATAGACCGAATACCGTACTATTCATGCAAGTAACGAAAAGTGCCGAATGCATTCGCTCATCACTACTCATTACTAATCTCCAAATATTTTCAAGCCCCATTTGCATTGTATGTGTTGCAATATTTATTAAGTTAGGGTTCTATTGAAAAGGGCAATAACAAAGTGAAGACCACTGTGTGAACAAGGACTATTTTGGAATGCACCATCTATTCAATGTAGATAATTCTTGTGTTTGCTAACCATGAAAAATGTACTTTTATATCTTCAGTTTAAAGATGTGGTGAGTATAAAACCTCAAGTTAAATTGTCTTTAAAAATGAATGTATTATGCAGATGGGACTGAAACTATGAGTCAGCCACTATGTTTGCAAATGAGATAAGGAAAGCACTCTTCCTTGTGGCCACATTGGCAGACACAGTAGCTGCCAGTACTTCTTCATAGCCACAAAATAATTGAATAATCTTTGTTTTATTGGCTGACATAAAATAACTTTTGATTTGTTCATGCATGAATTTATCTACCAAGCAACCTACTGCCAGCCATGTAATATAACTGGTGAAGGATTACTTATTCTCCAAGTCACACTTAAGGAGGCTAACAACATTTCATTGTATCATGATTATGCTAAAATACATTACATTTAAAAAAAAATTTGTGATGAAAAGATTTTCCAGCAAATATTTAAGTATTAGATACAGTATAATGTTAGAGAAACACTGAAGCCTATTTTATTTAAAAATATATATATAACTTAGGAATGACTAAAAGGGATTTTCTACCCTTCATATGCTCACTTGCATGAGCTCTAAGGAGTAGTTTTGTGAACTAGTACAACACATAGTATCTGTTCGCTCAACTTGACTGATTTTTAATGGGACACGGACCATGAGGAAAAAAGCTTGAACTGTGCAGAGCAAGGAGTCTTACCAAGCAGAGCATATTTTCCTCCTGATCCATATCCCATTGTAAACGGATCAGGCTGAGTGGGAAGATATCTTATGCTTGCATATGATGCTGCCCCTCAGCCTGACAGTTGAGGCTCATGTTTCTTGCAAAATCTCTTCAGGCTGCAATCTGATTTATGTGCCTAGGATGGGTCGCTACCTTAAATAAGTGATGCCAGCCATCTTGGATTACTTTTCGTAGAACCCCCTATAAAAACCGGCAACTGCATTTCAATTGGTTTGGGGTCTGGACTTTGGCTGAGCCACTGCAACACCTTATTTATTTTTCAGCCATTCTGATGTAGATTTGTTGGTGTGCTTATGATCATTGCCCTGTGTCATAACCCAGTTACAACCAAGCTCTAGCTTTTGGATAGATGGCCTTTTGTTGTGGATTCTGTTTGCGGGCTCCCTCTGGTGGTTACTGCTGGTACTGGGTGACTTTGGTGGGTTGCGGCCTTTGGTTTCCATCTGTCCATCAGAGGCTGGGTGTTTCCTATTTTACCTGGCCTTTCTGTCATTTCCCTTGCCGGCTATCAATGTGTTCAGATGTGCTCTGTTTGGTTCCTGCCTACCTGCTCCCAGATCTTTCAGGATAAGCTAAGTGCTGATTTTCAGTTGTTTGGTTTTTTGTCCAGCTTGCTTAGAATGTCTCTTTGTTAGCTGGTTGCTCTAGTGGACTGAGGTTCTCCCCATGTGCCATGAGTTGGCACATGGGTTCTTGTAATCTCAGGATGGTTTTTTTGATTAGGGTTTTTTGCTGACCGCTCAGTCCCCTTTTGTGTCATTCTGCTTTCTAGTTTTCAGCGGGCCTCTATTTGCTAAAACTATATACATCATCTCTATGTGTGTGCCTTCCTCTCATTTCACCGTCAATACATGTGGGGGGCAACTATACCTTTGGGGTTGATTCCTCTGGAGGCAAGTGAGGTCTTTGTTTTCTCTGCAGTACTAGTTAGCTCTTAGGCTGGTGCGTGGCGTCTAGAACCAACGTAGGCACGCTCCCTGGCTATCTGTAGTTGCGTTTGTCAGGCGTAGGGCAGCGGTCAGCCCAGGTTCCATCACCCTAGAGCTCGTCCGATATTTATTATACGTTGCTTATCCTGTGCTATCCCTAGCCATTGGGACTTCATGACAGTATAGCCGGCCCACAAAGTGTTAATTGTTTGGGCTGAAGCAGGAGAAAAAGAAGTGTTCAAGGAAATTTTTTTTTTTTTTCCTTCAGAGTTTTGCTGCCTAGCCCTTAATTGCTGTCTAGCTGCTTCTTACCTCCTCTTAACCCTTGAATGGCTCTGATCTTAGCTGTTCATCATGGATGTCCAGAGTTTGGCTTCCAGCCTGAGTAATCTCGCGGCAAAGGTTCAAAACATACAGGATTTCGTTGTTCACACTCCCATGTCTGAACCTAGAATTCCTATTCCAGAGTTTTTTTCTGGAGATAGATCTACCTTCCTGAATTTCAGGAACAATTGTAAATTGTTTCTCTCTTTGAAATCTCGCTCCTCTGGAGACCCTGCTCAACAGGTCAAGATTGTTATATCGTTCCTACGGGGCGACCCTCAGAATTGGGCATTTGCATTGGCACCAGGGGATCCTGCATTGCTCAGTGTGGATGCGTTTTTTCTGGCATTGGGATTGCTCTATGAGGAACCTAACCTAGAGATTCAGGCTGAAAAGGCTTTATTAGCCCTCTCTCAGGGGCATGATGAAGCGGAAATATATTGTCAGAAATTTCGGAAATGGTCGGTGCTTACTCAGTGGAATGAGTGCGCCCTGGCTGCAAACTTCAGAAATGGTCTTTCTGAGGCCATTAAGGATATTATGGTGGGGTTCCCTGCGCCTACAGGTCTGAATGAGTCTATGGCTATGGCCATTCAGATTGATCGGCGTTTACGGGAGCGCAAACCCGTGCACCAGTTGGCGGTGTCTTCTGAACAGGCACCTGAGACTATGCAATGTGATAGAATTCAGTCCAGAAGTGAACGGCAAAATTATAGGCGGAAAAATGGTTTGTGTTTTTATTGTGGTGATTCAGCTCATGTTATATCAGCATGCTCTAAACGCACAAAAAGGGTTGATAAATCTTTTGCCATTGATACTCTGCAGTCTAAGTTCGTTTTGTCTGTGACTCTGATTTTTTCACTGTCTTCCATTTCCGTCGATGCCTATGTGGATTCAGGCGCTGCCCTGAGTCTTATGGATTGGTCATTTGCTAAACGCTGCGGTTTTAGTCTAGAGCCTCTGGAAGTTCCTATTCCTCTGAAGGGAATTGATTCTACACCATTGGCTATGAATAAACCGCAATATTGGACACAAGTGACCATGCGCATGACTCCCGTTCATCAGGAGGTGATTCGCTTCCTTGTACTGTATAATTTACATGATGTACTAGTGCTTGGTCTGCCATGGTTACAAACTCATAATCCTGTCCTGGACTGGAAAACAATGTCTGTGCTGAGCTGGGGATGTCAGGGGGTTCATGATGATGCACCTCCGATTTCTATCGCTTCATCTACTCCTTCGGAGATCCCTGCGTTTTTGTCGGATTATAGGGATGTTTTTGAGGAGCCTAAGCTCAATTCGCTCCCTCCTCATAGAGAGTGTGACTGTGCTATAGAATTGATCCCTGGCAGTAAGTTCCCTAAGGGTCGTTTATTTAATCTGTCACTGCCAGAGCATACTGCTATGCGGAATTATATTAAGGAGTCCTTGGAAAAGGGACATATTCGTCCATCTTCGTCCCCTCTGGGAGCAGGTTTTTTTTTCGTGGCAAAAAAAGATGGTTCCCTGAGGCCTTGTATAGATTATCGCCTTCTGAATAAGATTACAGTCAAATACCAGTATCCATTGCCATTATTTACTGATTTGTTTGCTCGCATTAAGGGGGCTAGGTGGTTCACTAAAATAGATCTTCGTGGTGCGTATAATCTGGTGCGGATAAAACAGGGTGATGAGTGGAAAACCGCATTTAATACGCCTGAGGGCCATTTTGAGTATTTGGTAATGCCTTTTGGACTCTCCAATGCTCCGTCAGTCTTTCAGTCCTTTATGCACAATATTTTCCGTGAATATCTGGATAAGTTTATGATTGTGTATTTGGATGATATTTTGGTGTTTTCTGATGACTGGGAGTCTCATGTTCTACAGGTCAGGAAGGTGTTTCAGGTTCTGCGGGCCAATTCTCTGTTTGTGAAGGGCTCAAAGTGTCTCTTCGGAGTCCAGAAGATTTCTTTTTTGGGGTACATTTTTTCTCCTTCTACTATTGAGATGGATCCCGTTAAGGTTCAGGCTATTTGTGACTGGACACAACCTACATCTGTTAAGAGCCTTCAGAAGTTCTTGGGGTTTGCTAATTTTTATCGTCGGTTCATTGCTAATTTTTCCAGTATTGTTAAACCTTTGACTGATTTGACTAAAAAGGGTGCTGATGTTGCTGATTGGTCTCCTGCGGCCGTGGAGGCCTTTCGGGAACTTAAGCGCCGGTTTTCTTCTGCTCCTGTGTTGTGTCAACCAGATGTTTCACTTCCTTTTCAGGTGGAGGTTGATGCTTCCGAGATTGGAGCGGGGGCGGTTTTGTCACAGAGAAGTTCTAATGGCTCGGTGATGAAGCCATGTGCTTTCTTCTCTAGAAAATTCTCGCCCGCCGAGCGCAATTATGATGTGGGTAATCGGGAGCTTTTGGCCATGAAGTGGGCATTTGAGGAGTGGCGTCATTGGCTTGAGGGTGCTAAACATCGCGTGGTGGTCTTGACTGATCACAAGAATCTCATTTACCTTGAGTCTGCCAGGCGTTTGAATCCTAGACAGGCTCGTTGGTCGTTATTTTTTTCTCGTTTCAATTTCGTGGTTTCATACCTGCCAGGTTCAAAGAATGTGAAGGCAGATGCTCTTTCCAGGAGTTTTGTGCCTGACTCTCCTGGAGACATTGGGCCTGCTGGTATCCTTAGGGATGGGGTAATATTGTCCGCCGTATCCCCAGACTTGCGACGCGTATTGCAGGAGTTTCAGGTGGATAAACCGGATCGATGTCCACCAGAAAGACTGTTTGTTCCGGATGATTGGACCAGTAGAGTCATCTCCGAGGTCCATTCTTCTGTGTTGGCTGGTCATCCTGGAATATTTGGTACAAGAGACTTGGTGGCCAGGTCTTTTTGGTGGCCTTCCTTGTCTAGGGATGTGCGTACCTTTGTGCAGTCTTGTGAAGTGTGTGCTCGAGCTAAGCCTTGCTGTTCACGGGCTAGTGGGTTGTTGTTGTCCTTGCCCATTCCGAAGAGGCCTTGGACGCACATTTCCATGGATTTTATTTCTGATCTCCCGGTTTCACAGAAAATGTCCGTTATCTGGGTTGTGTGTGACCGCTTTTCTAAGATGGTTCATTTGGTGCCCTTGCCTAAGTTGCCCTCCTCCTCTGAGTTGGTTCCTTTGTTTTTTCAGAACGTGGTTCGTTTGCATGGGATTCCGGAGAATATCGTTTCTGACAGGGGATCCCAGTTTGTGTCTAGATTTTGGCGGACGTTTTGTGCCAAGATGGGCATTGATTTGTCTTTCTCGTCTGCATTCCATCCTCAGACGAATGGCCAGACGGAGCGAACTAATCAGACCTTGGAAACTTATTTGAGGTGTTTTGTTTCTGCTGATCAGGATGACTGGGTTGCTTTTTTGCCACTGGCCGAATTTGCTCTTAATAATCGGGCTAGTTCGGCCACGTTGGTCTCTCCTTTTTTTTGTAATTCGGGGTTTCATCCTCGTTTTTCCTCTGGTCAGGTGGAGTCTTCGGATTGTCCTGGAGTGGACGTGGTGGTGGACAGGCTACATCACATTTGGAATCAGGTGTTGGACAATTTGAAGTTATCTCAGGAGAAGACTCAGCAGTTTGCTAATCGCCGTCGCCGCGTGGGTCCCCGACTTCTTGTTGGGGACTTGGTGTGGTTGTCTTCTCGTTTTGTCCCTATGAAGGTCTCTTCTCCTAAGTTCAAGCCTCGGTTCATCGGTCCTTATAGGATCTCGGAGATTCTTAACCCTGTATCTTTCCGTTTGGATCTCCCAGCATCGTTCGCTATTCATAATGTGTTCCATCGGTCGTTGTTGCGGAGGTATGAGGTGCCTGTTGTTCCTTCGGTCGAGCCTCCTGCTCCGGTGCTGGTGGAGGGAGAATTGGAGTATGTTGTTGAAAAGATCTTGGATTCTCGTGTTTCCAGACGCAAACTCCAGTATTTGGTTAAGTGGAAGGGTTATGGTCAGGAGGACAATTCCTGGGTGGTCGCCTCCGATGTTCATGCGACTGATTTGGTCCGAGCCTTCCATAGAGCTCACCCTGATCGCCCTGGGGGTTCTCGTGAGGGATCGGTGACCCCTCCTCAAGGGGGGGGTACTGTTGTGGATTCTGTTTGCGGGCTCCCTCTGGTGGTTACTGCTGGTACTGGGTGACTTTGGTGGGTTGCGGCCTTTGGTTTCCATCTGTCCATCAGAGGCTGGGTGTTTCCTATTTTACCTGGCCTTTCTGTCATTTCCCTTGCCGGCTATCAATGTGTTCAGATGTGCTCTGTTTGGTTCCTGCCTACCTGCTCCCAGATCTTTCAGGATAAGCTAAGTGCTGATTTTCAGTTGTTTGGTTTTTTGTCCAGCTTGCTTAGAATGTCTCTTTGTTAGCTGGTTGCTCTAGTGGACTGAGGTTCTCCCCATGTGCCATGAGTTGGCACATGGGTTCTTGTAATCTCAGGATGGTTTTTTTGATTAGGGTTTTTTGCTGACCACTCAGTCCCCTTTTGTGTCATTCTGCTTTCTAGTTTTCAGCGGGCCTCTATTTGCTAAAACTATATACATCATCTCTATGTGTGTGCCTTCCTCTCATTTCACCGTCAATACATGTGGGGGGCAACTATACCTTTGGGGTTGATTCCTCTGGAGGCAAGTGAGGTCTTTGTTTTCTCTGCAGTACTAGTTAGCTCTTAGGCTGGTGCGTGGCGTCTAGAACCAACGTAGGCACGCTCCCTGGCTATCTCTAGTTGCGTTTGTCAGGCGTAGGTCAGCGGTCAGCCCAGGTTCCATCACCCTAGAGCTCGTCCGATATTTATTATACGTTGCTTATCCGGTGCTATCCCTAGCCATTGGGACTTCATGACAGCCTTTCATTTGATTCAAGAATATTTTGGTATATAGTGAAGCCATTTTTCAACATGACAATGCCAGGTTGCATGTTGCTGGTTCTAGTACAAGCAACCTTCATAGCCTAAACGTGCCATCATGGCCTGCAGCATCTCCAGACTTGTCTCCCATTGAACACATCTAGGACATCATTGGTCGGTGTCAAAGATCAAAGCCAAGGGGGTCATGTTGAACCCACCATGCTGTTATCTTTTTGTCACGAACAGCTTTCTGCTGCCCCCTATTGTCACAACAATTACGCAATTAGCTGAAGATTAACAGAGGAGGCTGCAGCTGTTACCACTATTAGGCAGGTTATTGGAGAACTAACAGTGAGCATATGGTATATAGACCTTTTATTTCAAAGCACGGAATATAGGTATTGGTCACTGCCAGCTCCAAACTAACTATAAGACTTTACAAAGGGGACAAAACAATACAGAGTATGCAATTACATAACATAAAAAGGATTAACAAATGAAACTTACTATATCTGATGTCACTGCAATGGCTTCAGAGCTTAGCGGATGGAAGCAATCCGTTTGAAAGATGTGGACAAGTTTACACAGTGATGTATCTTCCGGCATTGAACACCGATCATAATTTGCCTTGTTTTTTTATCAGCATCTAAGTTACACCCACCCACCTCCCCATGATGACTCATAACAGGGCTGGTCATGGGATGTGGCTTCAGTTTCAGAAAATTATGAAATTCCCAACATTCACAATATCATTACTCCTGATCAGGGCCGGCGTCAGCAGCCGGCGTACCCGGGCAAGTGCTGGGGCCCTAGTGATACAGGGGGCCCATTTAAGGTAGTAACAGTACGGACGGTAGTACACTGATGCGCTCCTGGGGGGCCCCTGCCGGCTGTGCTGTGTGTGTATTAGTATACATCAACTTCGTGATCTCTGTCCCCCAGCCAGGACTCAGAGGCGGAGCCATCCCTGGCAGCAGGCACGGCACAGAGCTGTCTCTGTGACTGAGTTTTGCTGTGCAGGTGCTGGAATACTCACAACACCATCACCATGCATATGAAGAGTCAATTCCGGGCCGGTGGTCGTCTGTGTCTTCACTTCCAGGTGAGCTCAGAGATTGTCCACCATCCAGCCAGGTCCAGCGCCAAGCAGGAAGATGACGACGAGCATGAGAAGCCAGCAGTCAGTAAACGGTGCACCCGGGCCGTCCCTGTATAACAGGGGCAACAGTGTGAGTGACGGTGAAAGCAGTGAGTCTTCCTTCCAAGTTCCAGGCTGGTCTCAAACCAAAACATTGTGGGGGGATGCAGCCTGGGAGGACAAGGTGCGACCACACGGGGTACGGGGCCACCACAGACCTACAGTATGGCATCTGAGTGATGCTGGGTGTGGGTGGGACTTATAGACTATATACTACTGGCTGGCTGTGCTATATACTACATGGGCTGTGCTATATACTACGTGGCTGTGCTATATACTACGTGGGCTGTGTTATATACTATGTGGTATGTGTTATATACTACATGGGCCGTGTTATATACTACATGGCTGTGCTATATACGACATGAGCTGTGCTATATACTATGTGGCTGTGCTATATACTACGTGGCTGTGCTATATACTACGTGGGCTGTTATATACTATGTGGGCTGTGCTCTATACTACGTGAGCTATGCTATATACTACGTGGCTGTGCTATATACTACATGGCTGTGCTATATACTACGTGGCTGTGCTATATACTATATGACCTGTGCTATATACTACGTGGCTGTGCTATATACTATGTGGCTGTGCTATATATACTATGTGGGCTGTTATATACTATGTGGGCTGTGCTATATACTAGATGGCTGTGCTATATATTATGTGGGCTGCGCTATATACTATGTGGATGTGCTATATGCTATGTGGGCTGTGTTATATGCTACGTGGCTGTGCTATATGCTACGTGGCTGTGCTATATACTACGTGGGCTGTGTTATATGCTATGTGGCTCTGCTATATTTCTCTCCTGTATCTGTGCATCATGAATCGTGGTATGTGTTAAAGGGGGGCCCACTGAGACTCTTTTGCCCGGGGCCCTCAGAAACCTGGAGCCGGCCCTGCTCCTGATGATCCCAGGCATTTGATATCACAGTCATATTTTTTTTCAGAATTTTACCTTTCCATAGATCGAAAACATGGCATGGCTGTTGTCAGCTATCTAGCCACTATTAATTTGGGGCTGATTGGCATGTCTCACACTTATGACAAATATTCATATTCTTCCCCTATTAGCTCAGAATTTGAAAAAGTATGACACATCAATATCAGATCTATACAAACTTCAATATTCATAACTTTCCAGCAGTGCCCAAATGTCTCAAGCAGATGTCCAGTTTCCTCTGAAGAGAACAATAGTTACCTTTCATAGTAACAATAGTTGCTTATGGTGTTAGGTTTTCACTTCCCTTCCTTTTGAATCTACATATCTCAGTCTTTATGACTTCTTCCCACAATAGTTATCCTGTTTTAATTACTTGTCCATGGCAGGGAGTCTGGGCTTCAAGATGAGTTTTAATAAGTTTTTCACTTCCTAACTACTACAAATTTTCTTTACCCAATATGTCAGTTGTGTAATTGTACTTCAAGAAGGGTTATAGCTTGTAAACTCTTTCTCTTTCTGGAGTTGACTTGGATTTGAATGTCTTCTATGACAGTCAGCAAAGTACACTGCCAGCAGTGGATGTTTATGATTTGCATGCTCACGTGCCTTCAGCATGGCAGAACATTCCTTAGACAACCTTTAACAACCTCATTGTTTAGCATGCCAAGATGTGTAAGTTAAGTGAATAGCTGCTTGTGAATATATTGAGATGCTTTGAAAATTTTGTTTGCATTTTTTAAAACATTTGCTTTTCATTAACATGTCTATCGTTTCTGTGATTTTCTTCATTCCTGTGGTTGCAAGCTCAGTGTTAAAGAGTATTTATACAGTTAGTTCCAGAACAGTGACCGAATCTTTGTGATTTGGGCCCTGCATGCCGCTATTTTGGATTTAAAATGAAACAACTGAAATGCAATTGAAGTGTAGATTTTCAAGCTTACTAAAATGGGTTGAACCAAAATATCCTGTGAAATGTATAGGAATGGCAACGATTTGTAAGTAATGTGACAAATTAACTTTACAATAAATAAAATGTTCATTTTTAACACTTTGTAGAGAATCATTTGCAGGCAAAGAGATTCCTGAATTCTGGAAGCCATGAATGTCACCAAACGCTGGGTTTCCTCCGTTGTGATGCTTTGTCAGGTTTTACTGTAGCTGACTTCGTTGTTACTTGATTTTGCATCCTTGTACTTTAATTTTGTGGCTGACTCAACCATGGAAATATATTCTACTTCTTTGCCTTAAAATACCCCTGGGTTGTTTTTGCAGTATATTTTGGGTCATTTTCCATCTGCACTGTGAAGTGCCATCCAATCAACCTTGCTGCATATGGTTGAATCTGAGCACAAAGTTTCATCTGTTCAAAGAATTATTTTACAGAATTGGGCTGGATTTTTTAGAATTTTTTTCTAATCTGGTCTTTCTATTTTTAAGGCTGATTAGTGGTTTGCACCTTGTGGTGAACCTTCTGTATTTGCTCTCATAAAGACTTTTCTTTATTATACACTTAGATACTTAAACACTACTTCCCTGAGAGTGTTCTTCCCTTGGGTGCATGTTGTGAAGGGGTTTTCTTCACCATAGAAAGGAGATCATCCACCACTGCAGTCATCTGTGGACGTCCAGGCTATTTTGAGTTCCCAAGCTCACCAGTGAGCAATTTTTTTGCAGAATGTAGCCAACTGTTGATTTCTGACATTTCTGCTATCTCTCTGATGGATTTCTTCTTTTTTTCAGCTTAATGGTGGTCTGTTTCTCTTCCATTAAAAGCTTATTTACCTGCATGTTGTGGGTTCACAGCAACAGCTTCCAGATGCCACACCTGGAATCAGCTGCAGACTTTTTACCTGCCTAATTGATGATGGATTAACAGGAGAATATCCCATGCATCTCATTAAAGAGATTTTGAGATAATTGTTCAATTACTATTTGTCCCTTTAGAAAAGAGACAGATACATATTAAAGAACTGTATTTCCTAAACTCTAAGCAAAGAGATGCACTTTAAGTGCCAAATTGTGTGTCACTGTCCAACTATTTCTGGACCTAACTGTGCACCTAAAGTGTTTTATTCATTTATATAGCGCCATTAATTCTATTGTGTTTTACAGACACTACCGGCACTGTCCCTAGTAGGGCTCAAAATCTATATCCTCTATTTGTGTATATATATATATATATATATATATATATATATATATATATATATATATATATATACAGTATATATATATATATATATATATATATATATACAGTATATATATATATATATATATATATATATATATATATATAAATATATATATGTATATGTATGTAAATACCAGATCCAGGTTCTCCTGCCTTGTCCATGTATGGTTTGTTCCAGTAGCCCATTTATCATCAGATTGTCCTGGTTCCTCAACATCTGACTAGGACCTTGTAAATCCGGGTGGCTCTCTTTGTTCGTGACACTCTCATGTTTATTGAGGTAGGCACTATAGCGTTAGTAGTCTTGCCCAAGGACCACTACTGGTATATTATTTCCAACAGGGCAGATTTGAACCCCAGTCTCCAAAGTTGGTGTTTGTGCACATTAACCACTACGCTATAACAGCCACCCAAGGTATTATAGTGTTAGGAGTATTGGTATATAATTTTTTTTATTTATTTTCCACAGGGCAGAGCTGGGATTAACAGCGATACATGAACACATGGCAAAGCAGATGAGCCAAATGCTAGAAGCAGGCCACCACCCAGCTTGGCTAACACAAGGAAGAACAGTGCTGATCATGAAGGATCATCACAAAGGAACAGTTCAATGACATGAAAACTCCCATCAGGCATCATAGCCACCAAGCTACAGAACAATATGAACCAGTACATGAATCCAGCTCAGTAAGACATTGGGACTAACACCAGCTCCTAGTAGATAGAGCAGTTGCTCAAGACTCAAGATCCAGACAGACCAATCTCAGCACAGCCTGGATAGACTATAGGACAGCCTATGACTCAATGCCCCACACATGGATCCACGAATGCTTGGCTCTCTACAATGTCAACAGGAAATTAAGAACCTAGAACCTAGAAACTCAATGGGGCTATGGAGAGCAACATTGGAAGTGAACTCAAGACAACTAGCTCAAGTGACCCTCAAACACGGCATATTCCAAGGTGATGCACTGTCCCCATTGCTGTTCTGCAGAGGTTTAAACCCCCTCAGTCAGATAATTACAGAGTCTGGCTGGGATACAAGTTCAAGAGTGGAAGCACCATCAGCCACCTTCTCCACATGGATTACATGGATGACATCAAGCTGTATGCGAAAAATGAATGAGACATCAATTCACTTATCCACCTAACAAGGATCTACAGCGAAGACATCGGGATGTTCTTCGGACTGGAGAAGTGCGGCCATTTGAAAATAAAGATAGGCAAAGTAATCAAGACTGATGGAGTAGAATTACCAGCAGGGCACATAACAGATGTACTGACATGCTACAAGTACCTCGGCATCCCACAGGGATACGGTGACCATGATGAGGAGGCAAGGAAAGCAGCAACATCCAAAATACCATCAAATGGTAAGCCAGGTCCTGAAGTGCCAGCTCAATGGGAAGAATAAAATCCGCGCCATCAATACATATGCCCTGCCAGTTACCCTGCTGGCATAGTGTGCTGGCCAAAAGAAGAGATGGAAGCTGCAGATGTGAAGACACGAAAGCTTCTCAAAATACATGGAGGTCTCCACCCTACAGTATGTCTAACACCCAAAGATTGTATACCAACAGAAAGAAGGGTGGCCGAGGATTGAAAAGCATCCAAGCCACCATCACGGATAAAACAAGGAGTATCCAGGAATACATAAGAAAATTGGCACCAAAAGATGAGATGCTGAGAGAAAGCCTAAGCCAGCAACAACAACAGATCTGGAAGGAAGAACTGAAACATGAAGCGCCATTGTAACACCCCAGGTAACCGGTTGTTACAGTGGCATTGCTTTCCTCATGGGGAGAGTGATGTCATGCTTGGAAGCTAGGAAGGATCCCTTTAACAGGTATTCAGCACATACAACACCGTTCTGACTCCAGGCCAGAAGGGGGAGCTCTACACCCGACTTCAGGGGAGCTGCTCTCTCTCTGGTCGGGAGGAGTCAGTTGCTAGGCAGCTGGAGTTAGAGAGTTGGTGAGAGGTGAGCGAGGAGTGAGGAAGGAAAGCTGGGGCCATGCAGACAAGTGATTCTGCAGCTCCTGGGAAGGAAAAAGAGAGCAGAGCAACTTGTAAATAGACTGAAAGAAGGAAGGAGCAAAGGCGAAGTGAAAGAGCTGGAGAGAGAAGCTGTTAGTGAGCTTCCTCCACACTGAGCGCGGATGCCGGTAGCTGGAAGACCGAGGTTGTGCGCTACGTTATGTCTCACAGTAAAAACCAGCGGACAGCAGATTGCAAGTTACCTGTCCACCATTAACACCCAAGGACACACTAGCAGATAGAGCCTGGGTCGTGATAGAGATCCTGTAAAAAGGCTCGAGTTACCTGTTGTATGGGTTAGTGTCCTACCTAAAGGGGGACAGAGAGAACGAGAGGACCTTGTATGAGGCCTAAGGCAGCAAGGGACTATAACACTGCACTAGAAAGAAGGCTTCCAACCTCACCTGGTTAGGGGGATTCCTGAGATGCTTACAAGCTGGCCGGACCATAGATCCGATACCCTGGACTGTGGCTGCTTAAAGCAAGTAAAGAGGCAAAGAGACTGCAACTTGTGTCCCCTGTTTCTTTCTACACCTCCTACCATCTTCATTTACTACATCAGGGGCCCTGGGAACCCAGCTTCACCTGTGGGAAGCTACACCATCCCAGCTGCCATAACAACACCCCAGTGGACCCCTTTAAGCAGCGTCGGTCATCCCAGACTGAATACCAAAGGTGGCGTCACAAATTTTTATTATTTCACACATCCCTTTAAAGACCTGCCCTTTAAAATGGGTGCCCAGGGCCACGGATCAGGTCACCGCCGCAGTAACACATCCCTTTAAGCACCGGACCCGGAACCGAGTGCCCCACATTGGGCGCACCACCATGGCAAGACAAGCCGCTGTATGGGATGTACCATCGACAGATTATGGTGGTGGCTGACATGGAGAAATCCTACCAATGGCTGGAGAAAGCTGAGTACCAGATCCATAGAAGTAAGAATTTACGACACAAGATTCCATTGTGATGGGAATAAAAGCGCTGCATTCTAGTTCTCAGTGAGGGTCAGAGCAACAATCATTACAGACAGAAAATATGGCAGAGACCATGGTCTGTGTCAAATGTTATCTCCTATGCTATGGTAATAGCAACTGTGAATTGAGCACACTCCCAGCATGCTCAGGCTCCAGGTCACAGTTGTAGATAGAGTCCAGAGCCATTTCTTTGTAGTACAGCACTGTGCGCTAGGCTACAATTTCTCTCTGCTGCCTGCAATGACTATGATTTGAGCTGAGCTATCATGTCATTGTGGCTGCAGCACTCAGATCATGTTGAGCTGTACTCATTGCTGGATGAAGTCACCACCATAGTCCTGGAGCCCAGACGTGGTGAGCACTCACCATTAATTACTTTAATCTGAGTACTGCAGCCACAATTATATGACTGCTCCGCTCAGATTAGGGTACCAGTGAGCACAGGTCTGGGCACCAGGGCTGTGGTAGTGATCTAATTTAGCAGTGACATGACAGTTTTGCTCTGATCACAGTAATTGTCTGTTGAGCTGTTATTTAATTCTATCATGTAAGATACAGTCTGCAGAGCCACGTATCTAATCCTATCATGTGTGATACAGTCAGCTGAGCCATGTGCCTAAAGCTATCATGTGTGATACAGTCCATTGAGCCATGTGTCTAATCCTACAGACCTCTGAGGTATGTATCCAATTATAACATGTGTGCTACAATACGATGAGCTGTATAGTTAGACATCCACGACCTTGGACATATAGGTACATTCAAGGTCGTGTCCCTCCATTTGATGCGGGCTTCGGTGCTGAGCCCGCATCTCTCCCTGCACATGACAGCTGATTTGCTCAGCTGTCATGTGCATCTAACATCTAATCTCTGACAGTGGCATGTAACATGCTCAGAGCGGAAACACATCACAAGACAAGCCCATTGGCGCATCTATCATGTGAATGCGGTGCGCCGATGGGTTGTCATGACAGCCAGTGGACTGCAGAAGACCCCCCACCCCCGTGCTTGTCACTGTAAATCTCCTATGACCACTGGCCCATGAAGCCCTGCTATGTGTAGCACAGGCAATCAGATGATTGCAGCTTTAAGTGTCCTAAGGAAACGATTGAATCAAGTAAGAATTTTTTAAAAAAAGTTTAAAAAAAATTTGAAAAACATAAAAGTTCAAATCACTCCGTTTTGGCCCATTCAAAATTATACAATTAATAAAATAAATATTCACATATTTGGTATCACTGCATTCAGAAAGGTCCTGTCTATCAAAATACAAAGTAAATTAATCCGGTCAGTAAACAGCGTAAAACTACAGAATTAATTTTTTTCGGTCACCGCAACATTGCAATAAAATGCAATAGCAGGCCATCAAAATATGATATCTACCCCAAAATGTTATCAATGAAAATGTCAGCTTGGCACGCAAAAAATAAGCCCTCACCCAGCTCCAGATCACGAAAAATGGAGACGCTGAGAGTCTCGGAAAATGACAACAATTTTTTTTACCACTTAAATAAACAAGAACCTATACATGTTTTATATCTGCAGACATCTACTGACCTGGAGAATCATATTGGTAAAAACTCAAGAAACCCCAAAAACAATTTGCACTTTTTTTTTTTGCAATTTCACGGAATTTGGAATTTTTTCCTTGTTTTCCATTACACTATATGGTAAAATAAATTGCATCATTCAAAAGTACAACTCATCCCACAAAAAAGCAAGCCCTCATATGGCTATATTGACTCAAAAATAAAACAATTAAGGCTCTGAGAAGAAGGGAGCAAAAACCGAAAATGTGGAAAATCGCAAAGTGGTGAAGGGGTTAATCCTATCATGTTACATATAGTCCAAAGAGCCATGTATGTAATCCTCATAAATGTGTGAAGGAGGAAGGCACCTCTGTTTAAAAATCTTCAAAAATTTCTACATGTTGGCAAGAAACACTCTGACGTATGTAATCCTATGTGTGATACAGTCCACTAAGCCATGTGTATAGTTCTATCATGCACGGTACAGTCCGCTGAGCTATGTATCTAATCCTATCATGTATGATACTGAATGTTAAGTTGTGTATCTAATCCTATAAAGCAATAATAACTGTTGAACTGTGTAACTAATATTGTATGTGATATTGTCTGCAGAGCTTTGTGTCTAATCCTATCATGTGTGATACTGACTGCTGAATTGTATAATTAAAGGGGTTGTCCTTTATTAGGACAACCCCTTCTTGATCTAAATTACACATGAGCCTGGTGCCCAATCAGCAATGGTATCACACTCCTTGAACAAGAAGAGAAAGTCAGAACTGCAACTGATCTCTGTCTTCCTCTTCATGTTCGAAGGCGGGGACAGTGAAACTGGCACTGAATGGGTGCAGTAATCGCGTGTCACAACAACCGAACGAAAGCCACGGGACTGTGAGTGCCGACACCGCTAGAATGGCGCCGGCACAAGTGGTGAGTATAAGCTTTTTTATTTTATCGGGGCCAAACATTTAGATCAAGAAGACGCTGTCCTAGTAGAGGACAGCCCCTTTAAGAGCGGTGAGCTTTAAACATGTATTTTACCCTTCGTCTTGCTGCATTCATTACTCGGAAGCTGGTCTGGAGCCTCTGTACACTGCACCCAAATCAAGATATTTTCCTGTACTTGGTGAGCTGATATCAGTGCTTTTTTTCTCAATGCCAATGGTGGCCGTGACTACTTTATGGTCCATGGGTGTGACACATGCTTAAGATGTCAATTCAATTTTGGGCTTAACAGGAAAGCCAGAATCAGTGCTACCAGAGATCCTCGTTGAAAATATCAAAACTTTTTATATATAATTGTTAACATTTTATACCATTAAAAGGTTATTATTTTAATTAAATCATTAATAATTTTCTTTTTTCAATCATTTTTAATGACACATTCTATTACAGTGACTGGTTTATTTCATATGTAAATTCAAAGGGACTTACAGTACAAGTTGACATCTTTTTTATTCCATCTGATTTAAAACATGCCAATGTATTCAAACCTGTCTATTAGAATCACACTTGAGCACATCAAATATATTTTAATGAAGGTGGTGCTTTTGCTTACCTGGAAAGCAAGTGACTATATAATTGATCATAATAAATGCCCTTAGTTTTATAATACTGCTTTCATCACTAAAAGAAATATGCATAATTTATTTTATGCATTTGATACATTGAAGATATGAAAAAAATAAGAATAAATTACAAGTTACATGTTTTTCTAATAATATACAATATTAATGGCTGTTATAAGGGGTTAATATGGGAAAAATGTTATGGCTTTTTATAATAAACATATAATATAGAATAATAAACATGATTGCTGGTTAAGCAAAAATTCTAATAAAGGGATAGATTTTTTTGTGAAAATGAGAACACAAAGACATAAAAACTTTAGTTACAGCATGCAACAAGTCAAATGCTGGCATTTAAGGGTAATTTGTAGGTTAACACTTGTAATTTGGATTTATAGGTTTATTTTCCAATGCAGTCAGGACTAATTTCTTCCTGACAAGAAGAAAATTACAAAGCCAAAGGGTCACAATATTATTTCTTTAAGCTGTATAAATACATGACACAGTGGGTCATTGTTAAATGGTAAAATAGAATTGATCTGAAATGTAAGATTATCAATATTAATGAATACTTAAAAAGAGATAAAAGAAGGAAACAAAAAATGTGTAATTATTAGATGAAAGTCACCAATTCTTTGTTTATAGTTTTATATACAGATGCAATTGCTATAAAATTAAGTTCATGTAATGATCTATTTTTCTTTTTACTTTTCTTATAAATCTTATATCTATTTTTGAAATGGAAAAGTTTTATAATAATAAAGAGCAGCAGTTTACTGTGTGTATTGGAAATGCCTTAAGGGAAATTTCTGGAATGAAATTCCAAATCCAAGTATGATAAAAGTAAAAGCATTCAGTTCTAAGTCACTTAATCCTTCTTGCTATTTACATCATTATATCCTAACCTCATGATTTTGAAGGTAGTTGTAGTAACATAAAGACATGGAAAATGGATTAATTTGTGAATTCATAATGGAAAATTTAATAATCAGACGCGCATCAAAAAACATTCCAATACCTTGAATTTTTGCATTCATAGTTTTTTAAGAGACTTTGCTGGCAAAATAATGAAAAAATATACTGATATATAGTAGTGTTATGCTAGCATTACAAAGACATAAACTACATAAGTGATAGATCAAGGTATGACTGTTAAACTTGTATTACTTCTCTACCACTCTCTCTCTCTCTCTCTCTTATCCACCCAGCCAAGTAGGACTCTTGGTCTATTGATTCTATTGATCATTGCTCGCCAGGCAGCACTATTTAGTGTTGCTTCTTTCAGTTCACCAACGATCATTCCCATGTCGCTCTTGATAGTGTCAATCCAGCGGGTTCTTGGCCATCCTCTTCTTCTACTGCCACTTACCCAGTGGAGCAACTTGGACTTGGGGGACCCCATCCTGGTATATATCCGCCATCCTGGTATATATGTCCCTCATCCTGGCCACATCCTGTTAAATATACTGTGTATATATATATATATATATATATATATATATATATATGTTCTCCAACCTGGTATATATGCACCACATCCTGATATATCAGGATGTGGTGCATATATACCAGGTTGGAGGATATATATATATATATATATATATATATATATATATATATATATATATATACAGGACAGATGAAAAGTTTGGACACACTTTCTGTATTTTCATGACTATGAAAATTGTACACACTGAAGGCATCAAAACTATGAATTAACACATATGGAATTATGTACTTAACAAAAAAGTGTGAAACAACTAAAAATATGTCTTATATTCTAGGTTCTTCAAAGTAGCCACCTTTTGCTTTGATGACTGCTTTGCACACTCTTGGCATTCTCTAGATGAGCTTCAAAAGGTAGTCACTAGGAATGGTTTTCACTTCACAGGTGTGCCCTGTCAGGTTTAATAAGTGGGATTTCTTGCCTTATAAATGGGGTTGGGACCATCAGTTGTGTTGTGCAGAAGTCTGGTGGCTACACAGCAGGTAGTCCTACTGAATAGACTGTTAGAATTTGTATTATGACAAGAAAAAAGCAGCTAAGGAAAGAAAAACGAGTGGCCATCATTACTTTAAGAAATGAAGGTCAGTCAGTCCGAAAAATTGGGCAAACTTTGAAAGTGTCCTCAAATGCAGTTGCAAAAACCATCAAGCGCTACAAAGAAACTGGCTCACATGAGGACCGCCCCAGGAAAGGAAGACCAAGAGTCACCTCTGCTTCTGGGGATAAGTTTATCCGAGTCACCAGCCTCAGAAATCGCAGCTCAGATTATAGACCAGGTCAATGCCACACAGAGTTCTAGCAGCAGACACATCTCTACAACAACTGTTAAGAGGAGACTTTGTGCAGCAGGCCTTTGGAGCACCCCCACGTGTGAGGGCAATGGGGTACACCGGTACTGGGTCTATCTCTCTCGGTTCTGGGAATGTCACAGTGGCCCGACCCGGTCCGTGGCCCTTCTGAGGGGCGTCCACTTAAGGGTGTAGTTGTTTGTACGGTGTTCGTGACGCCACCTGTGGTATTTGGTCAGGGTGACCGACGCTGCTAGGGGTCCGCTGGGGTGATGGAATGGCAGCTAGATGGTGTACCTTCCCACAGGTGAAGTATGTCCCCAGGGATTCCCTGTTGTATAGGTGTTGATGGTGGACGTTGTAAGGCGCAATGAATAACGAGGACACAAAGGTTGCAGTCTCTACCTTTTACTGAAGACTTCAGAGTCCATAGTCCAGAGTACCATTCACAGGGCAGGCTGAGTCTGGCAGGTTCGAAGGCACATCCAGAGTTCCCTTATGCAGGTGGAAATCAGTAGCCTTCCTACTAGCGCCTGTGTGTTGTAGTACCTCCCTGCTGAGCACCACGGGATAGTCCTCACAACTTTCGTGGATGTTTCTGATGTTCTTTCTCTCTCTGTCCCCCAGATGATATGGATAGGACAACCCGTATTACGGGGTAGGCCTGGAGCTATTTTATAGGGACCCTAGAGACGCCCCTCTCCCACAATTTGCCTCCGTGTCTTCATAGGTATTAAGGTCGGGCAGCCAACTTGAAATCAACTGTCCTGCCGGTCTCTGAAGTAATGCATAGAGCCTATTACTCCCTCGGTGTTCCGGCCACTGGCTACGCGCCTCAGAAGGAGGCTGCCGATCTTGGGGCAGAACTCCTCCCGGTATTATCTCCTTGTGCTGTGACTTTGTTTTTCACTCTCCACAATATACTTCGCTTCGTGTCCTTTCTTAGGATACTGCCACAATGAAGTGCAGGCGCAGCTCCTTAACATTCTCGTGCTTGGCCTCTGTCAAGATCCTACCCCTGACAGGGACCCTCTGTCTGCAGCTCAGATGTTCCTCCTTCTCCCCCTGTCTGCCTGACAGGTCCTCTCTGGGTCTAACCCAGGCAGCTTCTGACTGACTTCCTAGCCATCTCACCAGTTTTACCCATGTGTGAGGAGTGGCCTAGTAGATAGTACCTTTGCTCCCCCTGGTGGACTGGAGTGTGAAGTGTAGTGTGTGACTGTGATACCTGGTCAGGTGAACTCCTTTAATACCATCAGACGTAACATCACTCCCCCTGGTGGAAGAGCGACATTACTGCAGCGACCAGGACTCTGGGGCGCTGCACCTTCATGGTAAAATAGCTTCTAGGAAACCACTGCTAAGGACAGGCAACAAGCAGAAGAGACTTGTTTGGGCTAAAGAACACAAGGAATGGACATTAGACCAGTGGAAATCTGTGCTTTGGTCTGATGAGTCCAAATTTGAGATCTTTGGTTCCAACCACCGTGTCTTTGTGCGACGCCGAAAAGGTGAACGGATGACTCTACATGCCTGGTTCCCACCATGAAGCATGGAGGAGGAGGTGTGATGGTGTAGGGGTGCTTTTTCTGGTGACACTGTTGGGGATTTATTCAAAAATTGAAGGCATACTGAACCAGCATGGCTACCACAGCATCCTGCAGCGGCATGCTATTCCATCCGGTTTGTGTTTAGTTGGATCATCATTTATTTTTCAACAGGACAATGACCCCAAACATACCTCCAGGCTGTGTAAGGGCTATTTGACCAAGAAGGAGAGTGATGGGGTGCTACGCCAGATAACCTGGCTTCCACAGACCTGAACCCAAACGAGATGGTTTGGGGTGAGCTGGACCGCAGAGTGAAGGCAAAGTGGCCAACAAGTGCTTAGCATCTCTGGGAACTCCTTCAAGATTGTTGGAAGACCGTTTCCAGTGACTACCTCTTGAAGCTCATCAAGAGAATGCCAAGAGTGTGCAAAGCAGTCATCAAAGCAAAAGGTGAATACTTTGAAGAACCTAGAGTATAAGACATATTTTCAGCTTTTTCACACTTTTTAAGTATATAATTCCACATGTGCTAATTCATAGTTTTGATGCCTTCAGTGTGAATTTACAATTTTCAAAATCAAATCTTTAAACAAGAAGGTGTGTCCAAACTTTTGGTCTGTACTGTATGTGTAGAGTTGGGCAGATGTTCGGGTCTGGCGGGTTCGACGAACAGTGACAAAAAGTTTGGGTTCGGGTTCCAGAACAGTACCCAAACCCAAACTAAGACTTGACTGGGGACCCGAAGATCCAGTGTTTGCCAAGCTTGGCAAACACTGCTTCTGATCGGTGGTAAAATCATCATTTATATGGTAAAACCAATGGTGTTGTTCAAAAGTGCAACTCGTGCCACAAAAAACAAAGGGAGCAAAAAATAAAAATGCAAAAATTAAAATGCCTCCGGGGGTTAAGGGGTTAAGATGCTGTCTTTTCTAGTAGTCTGAGAAATAAATAATTTGCAGCAGCCATCTTATTGCCATTAGTAGTACACAGAAATAATTTTTCAGGACCAATGTGTGTTTTCTAGTAGTTTTGTAAATAAACATATTGCATGAGCCATCTCATTGCCAATTCTAAGCCTCAAAAAAATATTTTCTTGACTGCTGTCTGTTTTTTACTGGTCTGTGAAATAAATAATTGACATCAGCCATCTAGTTTCCATTTGTAAGGCAAGAAACAATTTTTCAGTACTGCTGTGTCTTTGTGTCTTTTCTAGTGGTGTGGCAAATAAATAATTTGCTTTAGCCATCTGTTTGCCATATCTAGGCACAAAAAAATAGCTTTTCTTGACTGGTGTGTGTTTTTCAGTAGTCTGAGAAATAAATAATTGGCATCAGTCATCTAGTTGACACTTCTAGGCCAAATAAATATTTTTATTTTTATTATTTGTGTGTTTTCTAGTAGATTAACAAATAAATATTTCACATCAGCAGTCTTGTTGCCATTTGTAAGTCAAAGAAATAATATTTACATACTGCTGTGTCTTTCTAATAATGTGGCAAATAAATCATCAGCCATCTCTTTGCCATTTCTAGGCCCAAAAAATAACTTTTCTGGACTGATGTGTGTTTTTAGTGGTCTGGGAAATAAGTAATTTGCCATAATTTTTTAGGATTACTGTATGTTTTCTAGTAGGTTAGGAAATAAATATATCACATTAGCAGTCGAGTGTTTTCTAGTAGTGTTGCAAATAACTAACTGGCATCAGCAATCTCATAGCAATTTATAGGCCAAAGAAATATTTTTTCAGAGCTGATGCGTGTGTTTTCTAGTAGTTTTACAAATAAATAACTGGCATTAGCTATCTCGTTGCCATTTATAGTCCAGATAAATACGTTTTGTGGACCAGCATGTGTTTTTTAGTAGTATGTGAAATAAATAATTGGCCATTTCATTGTCATTTATTGGCCAAACCAATACTTTTACTATACCGCTGGGTCTATATCAGTAGCATATGTAAAAAATAATTTTAGTCTGCAGCTTTTTTTTGCAAATAGTGTGTGTAAAAAATTATTGTACTCTGCAGCATTTTTTTGTGAGAAGTGTGTGTAAAACATAAGTGTGCTCCGCAGTGATTTTTTTGATAGTAGTGTGTGTAAAAAATATGTGTGTTTTTCAGCTTTTCTTTTGCTAGTAGTGTGTGTAAAAAATTATTGTACTCTGCAGCAGTATTTTGCGATTAGTGTATGTAAAAATAAGTGTGCCATACAACATTTTTTTGCTAGCAGTGTCATTGTACTCTGCTGCCGCCCCCTCCTTCCCATTTGTGGGCCCAAAAAAATAAAATATTTTTGTTCTACTACTGTGTCTATATAAGTTGGATTTTTAAAAAGTTACTCTACTCTGCAGTCACCTTTTGTGAGTAGTGTGTCTAAAAAAAAATTCTACTCTACCGCTGTATCTGTACATGTTGTGACTGTGCCTAAAAAAATAACTTTGCTTTAAAGCCTCTGCAACTCTGCTTCTGGGAGTAATGTGCCAATAAGCCTCTCTGTGTACTGTGCCATAAGCCTCTGGAGATCTGTGCCAAAAAGCCTCTGGGAGTACTGTGCCAAAAAGCATTTGTGTGCTGTGCAAAAATACCTCTAGAAGTACTGTTCCAAAAAGTCTGTGTACTCTGCAGCTGTGTCTGTATGAGTAGTGTGCCTAAAAAATAATTATACTCTACCCCTGTGTCTGTACGATTTGTGTGCCAAAAAACTAGTTACACTCTGCATCCGTGTCTGTTGGAGTACTGTGTGTAAAAACAAATCTTTCTACTCTGCATCCATGTCTCTGGGAATACTGTGCAAGAAAAACTTGTGTGTATACTCTGCACACGCCTCTGTGTAGTACTCTGAAAAAAGCCTTTATGGGGGTACTCTGCAAAACACTGTAAATGGGAAACAGAGCAAACAAGCTGCAGAGCAGTTTAACAATGTCTGGGTGCCGTTGGTATAATTCTGAATTCATCCAAAAGGTACAGACGAGTCCTGTAGGATCCATTCCTGGTTCATTTTAATGTCAAACATATGATCCGACAGTACACTTTCTGTAGCGCAGGCCAGCACCTCCAAGGGGTAAAGGGCAAGCTTAGGCGATATGTCCAATTTGGAGAAGTTATATGGGCCAGACCCATAAATAGTATGTGGAGACATGTGGATAAATATTCTTCCACCATGGGTTTTGTGGTCAGATTCTCTTTCTGCCAAGCCACAGGAGACATGCCTTTTCTTTGAGTGTTTAGGATCTGTTTTCTGGCTGCAGTCTGTGTAGCTTAACACACGTGTTTTCCTTTGTTCACCTATTACCTTTTGGGTACAGCTTTATATTCTGTTCCCCAGGAGGAGTTTCCTGCTGGCAATTAATTCATTTAGATGTTCTGACATTGTATTGATGTTTGGAGCCAGTCTGTAAGCTTTGAGCTAAGGATTTTCACCTTGTTGTTTCTTTGCAATACTTTCCACCTCTTCTCTGTTTAGTATGTAGGTTGTATATTTGTTTAGAGTAATTGCTTTATTCTTTGGTATTTTGTTATTTACTTTACTCACTATAACTTCTTTCCTCAGCACACTTCTCATTTTGTAGTTAATTCACATTCTGCTCCGCCCTCCGATTCTTTGGGAGGAACGTGAAGCAACTCGACGACCATTTAGGGAGTTTATGTCAGAGCTGCCCTCTAATAGTTCTTTGGTTAGGGCTATCTCTATACCCGCAGGCACCACTAGGGGCTGTGGTGTCAGGATATCCCGTCTGTACAGAATCCAGCAGGCTTAGTTGTTTTATTTTAAGAGTCTAACCTAATTCCGAGTGAGTTGCTACACAGATATAACCTAAATGCTACCTCCTGCTAATATGGACTGTATCATATCGTGGGGCTGGATGTTGTGACGGGCTGAGTAAGGTTTCCCACATTTATGCCATGCTAACCCTCCCTTTCACAGTGTTACTGGTGGCCCAGCTGCATTGGCAACTTCCTCTGCCTTGTGCTTCCACTGAGCCCCCGCTGTCAGGTGAGGATGCCTTCAGTAGCAGATCTATCATTGTGCACTTGTGTTCCCACATTTTCCAATCACGCTCTAGTGATGGAAGTAAGGATGGAATGTTGCTGTCAGGACTCTGAACATTTTTTACCTTTTGTGCATTACTGCCCTTTTCCAAGATGGCGTCTTTGGTCTCATGTGCACTGTGTCTTCCTGCTATAAAACTCTACCCCAGCCTTCAGTCTGTGCTAGAGTATTCTGCCTTGCATCCAGCTCCTGACCTCTGATTACTCCCTGGCTATATACCTGCTCCAGTGAACCTGTGTGGTGATCCTGCTACTCTGCTCTGAGTTCCTGCTGCATACACCAGTTCCAGTAATCCTCCTTCATCTGCTGCTCATATTTACTTCCATCTGCATTTGCTGGACATGTAAGCGTTTGCTGCTCTGCAAAAACCTGAGACTATTAACCAGGCCTCCCTGGTTGAGCTAAGATATTATTTGAACTGCCTTATAAGCTTATCTATCTGTGTTTGGACTAAGACAAGGATTTCTTCGTGTCAAGTATCCTCAAGAATAACTGTGCTTCATAGACTTTCTGCTTGATTGCATTTTCCTCTGACGTTTCTTATATACTGCTAAGCTGCGTTTAATATTTACACCAAGTGTTGTGGACTTGAGTTTCTCTCTGCACCTGTTTGAATCACCGTGTGTTAATATAGACTTTACCACTTATAAAACTGTGTCCTCTAGTAGTCTTGTTCCACGCAAAGAGTCTCCTGAGTTATCCCCTATAATTATTACAGTTGTGCTTGTAGTGGGGATCCAGCTGGATGGCCATACAGTAATTAGCACATGTAACATTCCTGCCAACTCGGTGGTCATTGCGTAGGCAGAGAAACATGTATTGCCTCGTGTGTGTCAGGCTGCCCAGAGGCAACTACAACCTATCCTTAGTGGGAGGTGTATCAATGGTGCTCTAAAAAGAAATAATAATAATAATAATAATAATAATGCCCCACATGATGTTCCAACCAGTCCTCACCCCTGTCCTCCTTGCTGGTCTACACACAGCAGAAAGCTGCAGCAGCTGCAACCTGTGTTTTGTCATAATCATCATCAGAGATGTGCTGCAGTGGTCCGCTGACCATTTGCACTACCCCTCCCACGTACACATCCTCAAACAGAACAAGTGGCAGGGCATCAGTGCACTCAATCTCTTCCACTTGTGGGGCAGGGCCAGGTGGTTTACCCATGGAACCACAGCCATCAGAGTCATCAAAAAGCAGATGTTACTGCTGCATGACTTAGGGCTCAGACTGCTTACCTGATTTGCAAAGAGGGGAGGTGGAAGACAAATGCAAATGGGTTGCAGGTAGTGTTGCGCGATACCGTCCGATACTTGAAAGTATCGGTATCGGAAAGTATCGGCCGATACCGGCAAAGTATCGGATCTAATCCGATACCGATACCAATACAAGTCAATGGGACTCAAGTATCGGACGGTATCCCTGATGGTTCCCAGGGTCTGAAGGAGAGGAAACTCTCCTTCAGGCCCTGGGATCCATATTAATGTGTAAAATAAAGAATTAAAATAAAAAATATTGATATACTCACCTCTCCGACGCAGCCTGGACCTCACCGAGGGAACCGGCAGCCTTCTTTGCTTAAAATGTGCGCGTTTACTGCCTTCCGTGACGTCACGGCTTCTGATTGGTCGCGTGCCGCCCATGTGACCGCGACGCGACCAATCACAACAAGCCGTGACGTAATTTTCAGGTCCTGAATGCCTAGAATTAGGCATTCAGGACCTGAAAATTACGTCACGGCTTGTGATTGGTCGCGTCGCGGTCACATGGGCGGCACGCGACCAATCACAAGCCGTGACGTAATTTTCAAATCCTGAATGCCTAGAATTAGGCATTCAGGACCTGAAAATTACGTCACGGCTTGTTGTGATTGGTCGCGTCGCGGTCACATGGGCGGCATGCGACCAATCACAAGCCGTGACGTAATTTTCAAATCCTGAATGCCTAGAATTAGGCATTCAGGACCTGAAAATTACGTCACGGCTTGTTGTGATTGGTCGCGTCGCGGTCACATGGGCGGCACGCGACCAATCAAAAGCCGTGACATCACGGAAGGCAGTAAACGCGCGCATTTTAAGCAAAGAAGGCTGCCGGTTCCCTCGGTAAGGTGCAAGCTGCGTCGGAGAGGTGAGTATATCCCTATTTTTTATTTTAATTCTTTATTTTACACATTGATATTAATCCCGATACCGATTCCCGATATCACAAAAGTATCGGATCTCGGTATCGGAATTCCGATACCCGCAAGTATCGGCCGATACCTGATACTTGCGGTATCGGAATGCTCAACACTAGTTGCAGGTGTAAACTCTGCGCTTTCAGCAGGGGACTAGGTGGAAGCAAAAGCAAAGGAACTGAAGGCACTCTCATCCATCCAATCTAAAGCCACCTCTACTTGTTCTGGCCTCACCATTTATCCAACGGTACTTAGACCTACGAAACTACACAGAATGTCCTGTTGCCTGCGTGTACAAGACAAAGGTGTTTCATTTGAGCATGTAGCAGGCACATATCGAACAGGTCCTCTCTCTCCCTGCAGCAGATACACCAGCAACACAACCATTTCCCGTACTTGATGCTCTTCTCGTTCTTTTCACCCAAAAAAAGTGCAGAGTATTACATGACCTGTATACAGAGAGACAGTGGCCAGCAGATAATTACATAGCCTGTATTCAGAGGGCCACCCAAAAAATTTTTTTTATTCAGGAGCATTATAATGACACTTCTATCTTTAACCCCTTTTTGACCTCGGATGGGATAGTACGTCCGAGGTCAGAAACCCCGCATTGATGCGGGCTCCGGCGGTGAGCCTGCATCAAAGTCGGGACATGTCAGCTGTTTTGAACAGCTGACATGTGCCCGCAATAGCAGCGGGTGTAATCGCGATTCACCCACCACTATTAACTAGTTAAATGCCGCTGTCAAACGCTGATAGCGGCATTTAACTGGTGCTTTCAGCCTTCCGGCCGGAAATGAGCGCATCGCTGACCCCGTCACATGATCGGGGGTCAGCGATGCATCAGAATGGTAATGGTGATGATCGCGGCTATGTAGCAGAGCCGATCGAGTTGTGCCAGCTTCTAGCCTCCCATGGAGGCTATTGAAGCATGGCAAAAGTAAAAAAAAAAAGTTTAAAAAAATGTGAAAAAAATAAAAAAAAATAAAAGTTTAAATCACCCCCCTTTCGCCCCATTCAAAATAAATCAATAAAAAAATTTTCAAACCTACACATATTTGGTATTGCCGCATTCAGAATGGCCTGATCTATCAATAAAAAAAAGGATTAACCTGATCGTTAAACGGCGTAGCGAGAAAAAAATTCAAAACGCCAGAATTACGTTTTTTTGGTCGCCGCAACATTGCATTAAATTGCAATAACGGGCGATCAAACATCGAACATATCTAAACCAAAATGGTATCATTAAAAATGGCAGCTCAGCACGCAAAAAATAAGCCCTCAACCGACCCCAGATCATGAAAAATGGAGATGCTACGGGTATCGGAAAATGGCACAATGTTTTTTTGTTTTTTTTTAGCAAAGTTTGGAATTTTTTTTCACCACTTAGATAAAAGAGAACCTAGACATGTTTGGTGTCTATGAACTCATCATGACCTGGAGAATCAAAATGGTCAGTTTTAACATTTAGTGAACTTAATAAAAAAGCCAAACAAAAAACAAGTGTGGGATTGCACTTTTTTTGCAATTTCACCGCACTTGGAAATTTTTTCCCGTTGTCTAGTACACGACATGTTAAAACCAATGATGTCTTTCAAAAGTACAACTTGTTTCGCAAATAATAAGCCCTCACATGGCCATATTGACAGAAAAATAAAAAAGTTATGGCTCTGGGAAGGAGGGAAGCGAAAAACAGACACGGAAAAAGGGAAGATCCCAAGGTCATGAAGGGGTTAAGGGCAACATGTGGAGATTTTCTGCAAAAGACTGGAGTAGATGGAAGTCTGCAGCGACAAGCTGTGGATGAGAAAACTCATTATAGGGTCTGGACAAGATGAAGAAAAGAAGAAAGGCTCCAGAGACAACATCATCTCTAAGGTACCTGGATGTAAATGTTATTTGTGATACTGACTAACTCTCATATTTTTATTTATGTTAGGAGCATTAAAGGGAATGTCCAGGTTTGTGATGAGTCTGCAGTCATTCTTTGTGACTGCAGACTTCTGAGTTCTCACAGTGCGCACTGCACGCTGTCAGGATTCTCTTGTGCTGGCTATTTACATACATGCGGTCACGTGATGACTAGACATTTGTGGCCTCACTCCGTGAAAATGAACTGAGCGAGGCCGGGCACGTCTTGTCGGCATGTGGTCAGAAGTATACTTAGGCCTTAGGGAGAGGAGCTCGTGGGTACATGACTAAGTGTGCAAATTGCAAGTGTGCTGGGGGGGCGCCAAACTGAATTCTTGCCCTGGGTGCCAGAAACCATAGATACACCTCTGGCCACATATGGGGTATTTCTACATTCAGCAGAAATAGTGGGACAAATTTTGGTGCCATTTTTCCCCAATTCCCAGTATGAAAATGTAAACTTTGGGCTAACACACAATCTTGGTCTTAACAATGTAAACTATTTTTTCTTCACTGCCCAATGGTATAAAATTCTGTGACACACCTGTGGTGTCAATATGACCGCTGCTCCACTAGATGTATTTATTAGGAGGTTTACTTTGTAAAATGGGGTCACTTATGAGAGATTCTGTTGTTCTGGCACCTCAGGGGCTCTGCCAGTGTGACATGGCACCTTCAACCAGTGCAGCAAAATCTGCACTGAAATATGTGGCTTCTTCCCCTCTGAGCTTTGTAGTGTGCTTCAAAATTAGTTTTCAACCACATATGGTTTATCGTTGAACTCAGGAGAAATTTCACAGCAAATTTTGATGTCCATTTTCTCCTGCTACCCTTGTAATTTTTTTTATTTATTTTTTTATCTTCATGGCTCAACGTTCAAACTTCTGTGAAGCACCTGGGCGTTCAAGGTGCTGACCACATCATCTAGATAAGTTCCCTGAGGCTCTAGTTTCCAAAACGGTGTTACTTGTGGGGGGATTTCACTGTTTAGGCACATTGGGGGTTTTCCAAGTGCAACATGGCGTCTGCTAATTATTCCAGCAAATTTTACATTCAAACAGTCAAATGGCGCTCCTTCCCTTCCGAACCCTGTCATGAGCAGAAACAGTGGTTTTCCCCCACATATAGGGTATCGGCATGCTCAGGAGAAATTGTATGGTCCATTTTCTCCTGTTACCCTTGTGAAATTTTAAAAAAAGGAAAATTTTTGTGAAAAAATGTTAAATGTTAATTTTCTCCTTCCACATACCATTAATTCCTGTGAAGCACCTGAAGGCTTAACAAACTTCTTGAACATGGTTTTGAACACCTTGAGGGGTGCAGTTTTTAGAATGGTGTCACTTTTGGGTATATTCTGTCATATAAGCCCCTCAAAGTCACTTCAAATGTTATGTGGTCTCTAAAAAAAAATGGTTTTGTAAATTTTTTTGTAAAAATGAGATGTCACTGTTCAAACTTTAACCCTTAACAGTGATTTTCCCCCACATATGGGGTATCAGCATGCGCAGGAGAAATTGCGCAACAAATTTTGGTCCATTTTTTTCCTACTACCCTAGCGAAAATTTTAAAAAATGCGTCTAAAGTAACATTTTTGCGAAATAAAAAAAAGTTAAATGTTCATTTATTTTCCTTCCACATTCCAAAAATTCCTGTGAAGCCCCTGAAGGGTTAATAAACTTGTTTTGAGGACAGCACCTTGAGGCATGCAGTTTTTAAAATTGTGTCACTTTGGGCTATTTTATGTCATATAAGCCCCTCAATGTAACTTTAAATGAAGTGTGGTTCCAAAAAAATGGTTTTGTAAATTTTGTTGGAAAAATAAGAAATTGCTCGTCAACTTTTAAACCTTAACTTCCCAACAAAAAAATAATGGTTCAAACATTGTGCTGATGCAATGTAGACATGTGGGAAATGTTATTTATTTACTATTTTATGTGATGTGACTCTCTAATTTCAGGGCATAAAAATGAAAAGTTTGAAAATTGCTACATTTTCGCCAAATTTCTGATTTTTTTCACAAATAAACGTAAGTCATAACAAAGAAATTTTACCACTATCATGAAGGACAATGTCATGAGAAATCATTCTCAGACTCAGTGGGATCCATTGAAGCTTTCCAGAGTCATGGCTTCATCCAGTGACACTGGTCAGAGTTATAAAAATTGGTCTAGTCAGGAAAATGAACTTTGGAGTGTAGGGGTTAACCTTTTGTGATCATTACATGAGCAGACAAGCAATTGATTGAAATGACTCAGATTTCTTAAAACTGTGAGGAATAAAATTTTGAAAAAAAAATGCTTAATTTACAGTGTAAATTTTTTTTTGACAATTTGCTGAAATGAAGTCTCAATTTCAAAACCCCTAAGTGACGGTGCAAATTTTGACCATAATGACCAAGCCAATTTTTACAATTCTGACCACTGTCATTTTATGAGGTTATAGCTCTAGAATGCTTCAACAAATTCCATTTATTCTGAGACTGGTTTTTTTTCAGGAAATATTGTACTTCATGTTAGTGGTAAAATTTCTTCGTTTTGCGTTTATTTTTGAAAATAATGAAAATATGGCAAATTTTTCAATTTTCTAATTATTAATTTTTGTGCCCTTAAATAAGAGAGTCGTGTCACGCAAAATAGTTAATAAATAACATTTCCCACATGTCAACTTTAAATCAGCACAATTTTGGAATCACAATTTTTCTTTTGTTAGGCAGTTATAAGGGTTAATAGTTGAGTAGCAATCTCTCATTTTTCCAACAAAATTTGCAAAACTTTTTTCTTTAGGGACTACCTCACATTTGAAGTGACTTTGGGGGGTCTATATGACAGAAAATACCCAACAGTGACACAATTCTAAAAACTGCACCCCACAAGCTGATCAAAACCACATTCATATTTGTACCAAAACTAATTAATACTGGAGTATACAGTAAATCAGGTATAAACCAAAATAAAAAAAATGTAATAATCCTAAAATGTAACCTTTAATATTCTTAGGTAAAATTACCCTTTGTGTAGGGTCAGGGTTTGAAAACTATTAACCCTGAAACAACCTTGTAACCAGGAAAAAATACTGTGCAGTTCCTGATTAAGCACTTTTAGCACAATTGCACTTTAGGTAACATTTGTTGTCGGTGGTATTGTTTTCTTTGTTAGTTCCCCTTTAGGGTCCTAAGGGAGAGCCGTCGGTGAATGGGGGCACCATGTCGAACTTAGGATGCCAACCTCCGCTCTAAGGTAGGGTGAGTAAGGGAAAGTTCACCCCCTCACCATATTAGTCTCTATCCTTTTGAGTATTTTTAAGATTGGTATTGATAAGAGGTAATTTTACCTACAAATATTAAAGGTTACATTTTAGGGGTATTATACAAAACCACAGTCAATAAGAAGATGCTTCACGAGAACTAAAGCATTGTAGAAGAAAAAAATTAACATTTCAATTTTTCAATTTTTCACAGATACTCCGTATGTGGGGGAAAGCCACTGTGTGGGTTCATGGCATGGCTCAGAAGGGAGTGAGCACCGTTTGACTTTCTGAACACAAAATTGGCTGTAATTGATAGCAGGCACAATGTCGCATTTAGAGACCCCCTGATGTGCTTAAACAGTGGAAACACCCCAATTCTAACTCCAACCCTAACTCAACCCCAATCCTAACCCCAACACACTCGTAACCCTAATCCCAATCCTAACCGTAACCACAACCTCAACGCCATCCTAACCCCAACACAACTGTAACCCCTACCCTAGCCCCAACCTTAACCCTAACAGAATCCTAACCACTGCTCTAACTCCAACCCTAACCTTTGGCCCAACTCTAACCCTAACTGCAAAGAATGGAAAAAATTACAATATTTTTAATTTTATTATTTTTATTTAACTAAGGGGATGGCAAAGGGGGGTTTTATTTACTTTTTTAAATTTTGATCAATAGGATAGGATCTATCACAGTGATCAAAATAAACCAATAGGAAAAATCTCCTATTATTGACGGTACCAGCCGGTAGATCTCGGCGGGCGCACTGCACATGCATCTGGCATTTTCTTCCAGGAACATGATGCGGAGGGCCGGTAGATGGAGTAGGAGGGTCTGCGGATGGCTGAGGTGCCAGTGGGCCCGGGGGACCCCATTTCTCTCTTCTTTGGTATGCTAGATCATATCAGAGGAGAGAGAAATGAATGGAAAATCTGACTTTTTTTGTGATAGCCATGTTTTGGTGAATACCGGCAATCACGTGACTGGGGATGGTAATAACAGACCCGAATCATATTCTCAGCTACCCCTGGTTGCTGAGTCCTTGGAAATTTTCAGATGCTGGGGGGGTGCTATACACTTATTTTTCAGCACCGTTAAAAAGCGGCACTGAGGATTAAGGCCCCTTAACTGCCACCGTTAAAAAGTGTATCAGCGGTCATTAAGGAGTTAATCACCAGTGGTCAGCAGAAAGATGGCTTCACATGCAAAATTTTTTGTTAAAATGACGCCTGAGTTTTTGGGACAGTTGTGTGAGCCAAAGTTAGAAGTGGATTAAAAGAATGGAATATATAAAATTAATGCTTTATATTTTTTCTTCTTCTGCATCTATTCCTGGCTTTGTATAACCCGAGAAAAAGGAATTTAGGTGCTGCTTGTGCATGTCAGATACACAGACAACTTTGTAACTTCTGGACAGCAGCTCATATTAAAATATTGACTGCTTACTGTATATGTAAGGCTGCATGCAATTTTTTAAGGTTTGCATATCATAAAATCCAGATTCAATCTTTATCCATGTTCTGTAGTTCACATACTTTATGAGTAATAGTTTCTGTTTTGATGAATATTAATATTTTGCAAGTGAAAGTTTCATTTGCAAGGATTCCAGTTTTTGTTCTTGATGAACATAACAGGAAGTGACTAAAAGTGTTAAAATGTGTGGGTACTTTTTATTGCCCATAAGCAATTACTTGTGGCTAATACATGAAGAAACTTGGCATGTATAGCAATATAGTGCCCAGTGCCTAAACAAATAACTGTTGTGCAGTCCCTTAGGCTATGTGCCCATATTGCGTATTTACTTACAGAAATTTCTGCAAGGTTTCTGCATCGCTGGAAATATGTGGCGTTTTTATGCAAATGAACATATATTATTTAAAAAAAGAATTGTGATGTAATTTCCTTGTTCAACCTCTTCATCCAGATACCCTCATTAATATTGAATAAAGACACACACACACACCAGGCTATGTAGGAGCATTAACATAATCAACCTATATATGCTAAAAAAAAAAAAGGCAACTGTAAGAAATCTGCATGAAATGCAATATCTGTTTATTAAAAAAAAAATTGCGTGGGTTCCCACATAATTTCAATAGCCAGCAGAGTGAAAGCAGACGACTGAGGGCAGATGCTAATATTCTGGGAAGGAGCCAATAACCACAGGTTCCCAGGCTATTAATATCAGCTCACAACTGTTTGCTTAGCTTTTACAGGATAGTTTACAGGGGATCCCCAGAAAAAAATTGACATGAGGTGCCCCTATAAAATCAAACCAGCAAAGGCTAGGCAGACAGCTGCGGGCTGATATTAATATTCTCCTACAAAGAGCAAAGAAGAGCAGAAGCTCACAAAAGGATGTACATAATAAACTGAGTCAAAACAATTATAATAAATTCTACAAAATAGTCTTAATTAAACAATAACTAATACAAAAAGTGTATGGGCATAAATAGCCCCAAATACAAATACAAGACGAGAATAGAAGGGGTGAGGGAACCAAGCAGCACTGGTTATACTGAACCTCTCATGCTCAACAATAGTATGTAAAGGTATAAAAGCACTGAGCACCCCAACAAATGTAAAAGCCAACCTCTAGAAATTAGGACACACCCAAATCTATGTCAGTAATCAATCCATGTGGATAAAATAAATTATATGGCTAATAGTGCCCATAGCTATCGGAGACTAAAGTGCCGCTCATAGTGCATAAGAGAGCCCTCACTTACGCATATAGGGGAGAGGAATCAGGCGAGTGCATGCATACCAAAGCCCCGACATGCGTTTCACGTGATGATGCTTCCTCGGGGGGCCGTGTGGACCACTATGTGTGACACCACTATATATACAGAGCCCACCAATTGTGTACCAATAGCACTGCATTCGATTGGGTGCATGTGGAGCAGGTCTGCTGCTGCAAGCGCATCACGTCCGGCAATCCAGGCTGCAGTGCGAGTCAAGGAAAATGCTTCCTGTGACATCATGACGTCGGAAGGATGCCTTCCAGGACGCGAGCAGACAGAGAATCCACGGCGCATGTGCATGGTGCGGCAGCCATCTTGATTTCTGGAGAAAGTGTGGGCACCCAAATCAACACACACATGGTGAGTATACAGACTGCAGTACATACACAAACACATTTGAAAATGGAATACACATAAAATAACAACGCGAACATGAAGAGAACATATGGGCTAAGGACACAGTCCATAGATAGTGGAAGGAATCAATTCTTTTGGCATGGATATTGCATGCACATCTTCCTTCATGTTTCATTCAGTCCTATATGTGGCCAATGATGATGGTCGACGTCCAGTGAAGTGGATGGGAAAATAAAAAAGCTAAAAACAAAAACTAAAGAAAAAGAAAAAATCCCCAAGGTGATCCCGTCACTCCGTCAGTAGAACACTAATTAAAAAAGCATAAAAAAAGTACAGCATTAAAATGGTAGCAAGACAGACAAAATCAAATAACACAAGCACCATCATAAAGTAGGAAGAAAGGATAGTTTTTCATTCTAGCCATGAGGGGACATCATGCCCAACGTAACGATCCAGCGACACTCAATCTGCTCCAGGATGCACTTAAAATCCCCACCTCTTGTACCGTAATAAACCTTATCAATACCACGAATTTGTAATGCTGAGTGATCACAGCCATGACACAGCTTGAAGTGTCTAGTGATCATTTTTACCTCCTCCTCCTCATCCGAGTTTTTGGCGGCCACGATGTCCCTCACATGTTCCCATGCCCTGACCCTAAGCTCCTGCTATGTAAGCCCTATATAAATTGAATTGCAGGTGCAGATGGCATAATACACCACATGGGCAGTACTACACGAAATGTAGGATGTGATCCGGTAATCCCTACTTCCATCAGCTGAGGTATAAGATGTAGCATGGTCAATATTGCTACAGGCCATGCAAGATCCACAAGGATAGCAACCCCATCTTTGTTTGCCAGCCTCAAATGGGTTTGGATGGTTAGCCACATAGTGGCTCCTGACATGTAGATATTAATATACTGATATTAATAGCCTGGGAAGGGGCCATGTATATTGGCATCCCCAGGCTAAAAACATAAGCTCTCAACTGCCCCAGAAATGGCACATCTTATAGATCCGCCAATTCTGGCACTTAGCCTCACTCTTCCCACTTGCCCTGTAGCGGTGGCAAGTGGGGTTCATATTTGTGGGGTTGATCTCATCTTTGTATTATCAGGGAACATCAAGCCCACAGGTTAGTAATGGAGAGGTGACTATATAAGACACCTCTCCATTACTAATCCTATAGTTACATGGTAAATAAAGACATGGCCAGATTAAAGTCCTTTATTTGAAATAATCGCACAGACTCCTTTATTGAATCTAAATTTACCATACTTACTGAACGCCTACTCCACCATGCCCTCGTCTCCTGCAAACAATCAAAAAATAATAAACCGACATATAATACTATCCTGTCTGACATAGTCCATTTAATACCGAGTGTCCCACGGCAATCTCAGTGACGAACGGTTACATCTCCCGATGTGACTGTTCGTCACGTGAGACGAACAGTCACATCGGGAGATGTGACTGTTCGTCTCACGTGACGAACAGTCACATCTCCCGATGTGACCGCTCTACCTGGCCTTCGGCGATACACAGACAGGAGGTAATCGCTCCTATAGTGTATCACTGAGCCGCCGTGAGAGTTCAACGGAGTTCAGCAGCTGATCAGCTCTGATGCTCTCAATTATGGCACTACCGCTCTGTGAGAACTTTCCCACACAGCGGTGCCGTAAGTAAAAGCATCGGAGCTGATCAGCTGTTGAACTCCTGTGAACTCTCACGGTGGCTCAGTGACTCATTGCGGGAGCGAATACCTCCTGTCATCCTGTCAGTATATCGCTGGCGGCCGGGTGAGGTCGATGTGGGACACTCGGTATTAAATGGACTATGGCAGAATGGTGAGTATATGTTGGTTTATTATTTGATTGTTTGCAGGAGACACGGGCATCGGGGATTAGGCATTTGGTGAGTATGTATTGTGTATGTGAATATATGTAAATGTTTTGATTTTTTTTTTACAATTGAACATAAGCGCCGGATAATTATCATCGGCTCACGCTGTCTCTGTTATATGTGACAAAACACATAGCCAGATGGGAGTATTAGTCCCATCAGATGATGCCTGGGTACACACACACAGACACACGCACATATTCTCCGCCAACACACTCTTCCTCCTTCTGGCATCATTTCCCTTTGACAAATCACAGCAATTTTGGCAGCAAATCTGCAGTAAATAAGCAAACCTTTTTACACCTGCATTTTTGCTGCAGATTTGACTGACTCAATTGAAGTCAATGAGTCAAAAATGCTGCAGAAAAGCAAAAAAAATTGACATGCTGCAGAAAATAAAACGCTGCAGATACGGATGGAAATTTACAGCTCATGTGCACAACACTTCAAGATTGTCATTGAATTACATTGCTTTAGTATTACATTGCATTTTTGGAGCATTTACACCCGTGAATGGAGTAGAGGTGTGCATGCTCTACATCAATTCTGAATTCAGAAATCTCTCTGCAGGGCCTGTTATTTTGATCAGTGTTTGGACCCCCAGCAATCATCAAGTAATTGCCCAGGTAGTAGCTTACTAGCTTGGTGCAACACCATTAAGCCTTAAAAATTTAAACAGACCAAGAATATGAAATCATGTATTTATTGATTGGCGATAATAACATTAAAATCACTAAAAAATGACACTAAAAACACTGATTACCTTGTTGTGACAATTGCACCTGTCATTAGATATATTATGTAGCATGTAAACAGTCAGTGTTTAGAGTATTAGATGCAAAAATATGAACAAGTCAGTGTGCACTTAAAGGGAACCTGTCACCTGAATTTGGCGGGACCAGTTTTGGGTCATATGGGCGGGGTTTTCGGGTGTTTGATTCACCCTTTCCTTACCCGCTGGCTGCATGCTGGCCGCAATATTGGATTGAAGTTCATTCTCTGCCCTCCGGAGTACACACCTGCGCAAGGCAATATTGACTTGCGCAGGCGTGTACTCCGGAGGACAGAGAATGAACTTCAATCCAATATTGCGGCCAGCATGCAGCCAGTGGGTAAGGAAAAGGTGAATCAAACACCCAAAAACCCCGCCCATATGACCCAAAATTGGTCCCGCCAAATTCAGGTGACAGGTTCCCTTTAAGGACCAAATTGTGGTGGCTAGAAAACCTAATCATGTCTGCTAAATAGAAAGTCTTGGGATGTTTCCTGTGTGCTGTGATTGGTAACTAAACAGCTAAAAGTGTCTCAAAGGACAACTGATAAATGTGTGACAGGGTCATGGTCACCCAAGTCTTATTGAAGAGTGTGGGAACCAATGGCTAGCATCTAGCATGATTTTACTGAAGAGTGTAATGTGGGGAATGTTTTGTTAGGAAACTTGAGTTCTGGCCTATGGGCTCATACTCACATGTGAGAAACTCGGATGAGTCTCGCATGTCAATACCCGGCACTGCACCCGGCCCTCATATTGGAGCGTGTGGCTGCATAGCAATACATGCAGCCGCACGCTCCGCTCCTGAGTGCCTGGTGCAGTGCCGGGTATTGACATGCGAGACTCATCTGAGTTTCTCACATGTGAGTATGAGCCCTATAAGTGGATATTGCGGGCCAAGTACATTACGTCATTGTGAGATATTGTGTAATGTGGCTGCTATCAGCAGTATAATTCTTCATATCTTTATGCAAAAATGGTTCAGTAATGGTTTCAGGAACATGACAATCTGATTTGTTCCTATGGACAACATGGTAATTTTAGATAGTTTTGATGATTGAGGCTAGAAGCAGAATAGTATTTTCAATCCTTTCGAAATATAGTATTTTAAGGATATAAAAATGCTGTCCATGTTTTCCTGTTGAAAAAACAAGTTTTGATGTTATTTGCAATGTGAACCGTGTTGTGTAATGTGAATAGTGTTATGTGTTAATAATGTGTGAAGTAGTTGACCATAGGAACAGTTAGAGTTAAATGTTTGGGACTAGCCCAGAGTGGTATGGGATAAGCTGCAGGGAAAGTGGCAAGTTACTGCTAGAGAGTGCGAGAGGGCTTGGAGTGCATAGAGAGTTGACCAAAAGGTCCAAGGTGTGTAGTGCTGCATTCTGGGGTGACCTTAAGTGAGAGGAGACCAAAGAGAAAGGATAGCGAGATCCAGATTACAAGTGACTAAGAGACAGACTGGCCTTCTGGAAGCGGGTCCTAGGAGAGGGCACCGAGCCACAAGAGGTAGTAATGCTAGAAGGTAACAGGCCTAAACAGGACTGAGAACATGGGACTAGAAAAGTGATCGAAAGAGGATCACCGCTACCACCATCTCCTGTCATTGTCAATGGAATCTTAGAATTTCAGATAGCGAAAATCATGGATTCTCATTGAGTTCATCCTTCACTTCGGTATCTGGTACATTGGAGGGTGTACGGTCCTGAGGATAGGCTGTGGGTACCAGCATATGACGGCCATGCGGCCAGACTGATCCAGTCTTTTCATGTTGCACACACCGATAAACCAGATCCTGAATTTCCGGAGGTCTCTTGTAGAAGGGGGGTACTGTCACGGGCTTACCACAACAGAGAGGAGCCAGAAGACTGCAGGATCTGATTGCTCTTACTCCTGCACTGAAAAAAGCACTTCACCTACTTTTTAAATGGTGTTAATTTTATTTTGGCAGAGCAGGGATTAATCAGCCATGTTAGGAGCTCTGGGAGTTTGAGCTCTCAGCTGATCTTGGTTAGCCCCTCCTATCCTCTTTATAATCTGGGTCCTGATTAAAACACATTGTCAGAGCTAGCTTATGCTGCATTTCTTGGAGGAGAGGTGTTTTGGAGGTTATATGAGGAGTTTGGAGGAGTTATCTGTGACTGTTGCGTGGGTTTGTAAGTATGATAATTCCCTTCCCTCCTCTTACTTTGTCTTTTCCCCACTCCCCAGTGCATTCCACTGCTATGTGAGTGAATATTTGTATACCTGGTATTTTCAGTTACCATTGTTCCTTTTGCCTTGTTCATTGGGTTGGTGTACTGCGGTACACTGCAGTACACTACAGCTCCCCTCTTCCCTGGGTGAGGGAAGAGAACAAATGGAGGGCTGATTCAGGATTTCTCTTCCTCCAAACACGGCGAGTTGAGTTAATGCCAAAGACCTGAATTTTTGTCTCATCTGACCACAGCACCTTAACTCAATCACAGAATTATCCAGGTGTTCATTGATAAACTTCAGATGGGTTTGTACATGTGCCTTCTTGAGCAGGGGGACCTTGCGGGCACTGTAGGATTTTAAACCTTTACGGCGTAATGTTACCAATGGCTTTCTTGATGACAGTGGTCCCAGCTACCTTGAGATCATTAACAAGTACCCCCCATGTAGTTTTAGGCTGATCTCTCACGTTCCTCAAGATCAAGGATACCCCTCAAGGTGAGATTTTGCGTGGTACCCCAGATCGATGTGACAGTCATTTTGTATTTCTTCCATTTTCTTACTACTGCACCAACAGTTGTCTCCTTCTCACCCAGCATCTTACGTATAGTTTTGTTGCCCATTCCAGCTTTGTGCAGGTCATGATGTTGTCCCTGACATCCTTAGAAAGCTCTTTGGTCTTGCCCATGTTGTAGAGGTTAGAGTCTGACTGCTTAATTGAGTCTGTGGACAGGAGTCTTTTATAAAGGTGACTATGTAAGACCGCTGTCTTTAATGCAGGTAACAAGTTGATTAGGAGCCAGAACGCTTAATGATTGGTAGGGGATCAAATACTTATTTCTCACTGCAAAATGCAAACGCATTTATATAATTTATACAGTGATTTTTCTGGATTTTATTTTTGATATTCTATCTCTCAATGTTAAAATTAACCTACCCTTAAAATTATAGGCTGTTCATGTGTTTGTCAGTGGGCAAACTTACAAAATCAGCAAGGGATCAAATACTTTTTTCCCCCACTGTATGCACACTGAAGTTTTCAGTTATTTTGTCCTAGTTGTTGCTTCACAATAAAAAGAAAACCAAATGTTTACAGTTTTTGATAAGGTCTTTACATGATGCAAATGATAAAAAAGCAGTCAAATTCCAGATTGTGAGGTAGCAAAACACAAAAAAATGCCAAGGGGGTAAATACTTTTGCAAGCCACTCTGTCTAACTCTGAAACACCAGCGCTTCCGAGAAAAAACATAGTTTAATAGCTGCCAGGGACAGAGCTACCAGGGGGACCAGTCAGAAAGGTGGGTCCCCATTGATTTCTCCAAGCACACTGTCTTGCCGTGATGGGTTTCTCCCTGCATGCATGTATAATGTTAGCCCCCCCGCGTAAACCTGAAAGAAATATAGCAGGGGTCTCATGGCCTCATGGACCCTGTCATTTAATATGACTTTCTGTCAGAAGAAAGGTCAAATAAAGGTCAGGTCAGTCATCTCTGAAAGTGTGACACTGGTTTTATCCATTTTTTTCTGGTATGTTTGGCAGCTATTGTAACGGTTTTCTATTGGCTGTTAGCAGCTTTGCCGCTCTTTTTTTTAATATATAAACACCTGTTTTGTGGTATCTGGTCATTCTGTCAGCGGAAGAAGATAAAGAAGACACATACCCCAGGATGGAGAATCTCCTGCAACAGCTCCTGACTAGAGCCGACGGCGAGGATGGAGCGGACTGGCTGAGGCAGTGCCTGGCTATGAAACCTATCTTAGCGCCTGCCGATGCTGTCCCTCATCCTCCAGAAGATACCCTTCGGTCGCCGTGTCAAGCCTCTCCGGTCCTGCCGACACCCACCGCTTCAGGGAGGCGCAGGAGGCAAAGGACCCCATACTCTCCGAAGTCGCTGTCTGCTTCCAGCCGCAGTGTCCAAGAAGGAAAAAGAAAGTCAAGGCGCCGCCCTCCTCATAAGTCTCGCAGCCCAGCGCGAGACTTCCACCGCCAGCGTCATGACAGAGCGCCGACCGCCTCATCTGAAGTGGCCGGGATGTCTTCAACACACCGCAGCCGTAAAAGCGCTGCGGTGTCATTGGATTCTACAACAGCGGTGACTTCTGCAGCTGCGGTCCAGACCACCGGTTCGGGAGGACCCCCTGTCGTCACACTCAGAAGAGGATGAAGAAACGCCGCTTACAGCAGCTTCCCATATGAGCTTGCCCAACATGGAGGGCTCGAGCTCCAGCTGCTGTATGGAGCAGAGAAATGACCAGCATTCATCGAGGGGTGAGACTTTCAATGTTCCTTTGTCTGTCCCACACTCACATTTAAAAGACATCATAAAGAAAGTGTTAGCTGAAACGTTAAAAGAAGCTATTCCCCCCCCCTTGCTGTCACATCAGCTGTACACATCAGCTGTACACAGTGCTGCAATTTCTGACATTTCATCAGCTAACACTGCCCCTGTTAACCCTTTTAAAGAAGCTCTGACATGCGAGCTGTCTCCCTTAGGATTCCATTTAAGCCCTTCTGTTAAAGAGCTTATTTGGAATAATCATTATGTTGATATTTTTTCTTTACTGCCTAGAAAGGACCAGCTTTCAAAATTCGAAAAGAAGGATGAGAAAGCTGATTCAGATGAATTTAACCGCACCAACTTTAAATCTTTCAATAACTGGGTGCAAGCTTTTTCTATTTTTGCTGCAGTTTTGGGTGAAAAATCTCCCCATCTCTGCAACAAGTTATTTCAGCCCCCTTCTAGTTCAAGTAAACGCGGTGTTTGTTTCGCTTTCAACGATTCCTTTTGTAAGTGGAACAACAACTGTAGATTCCGCCATGAATGCTCGTTCTGTGGTAACTCACACCCTATGTCTAAATGTTTTAAGTAACAAGCAGGTCAACAGTCCTCAGGTAAGGAGCCTAATTCAAAAAGCACAGACGCCAGTGATTCTGGCAAACATGTCAGTATGCCTAAGAAAATATCCCGACCAGGGGACCAGTGAGCTGCTTTTTAATGGTTTTTCAGAATGATTTTTTATCCCACAATTTAAAGGGGCGGGCTGTTCTGTTGTTCCTAATTTACCCTCTTTAAAGGCTCATCCTGAGGCAGCTAGGGATAAAATTATTAATGAAATTCAGCTAGGCAGAGTTTCAGGCCCTTTTTTAACCCTGCCGTTTGTTAATTTCTGTATATCACCATTGGGTATTGTACAAAAAAAAAAAGATGAGGGCTCTTTCTGGCTAATTCACCACTTATCATATCCGCTGGGTTCATCCATGAACGATGAAGTGGACAAGGCTTTATGCTCCATGTCCTATTCATCTTTTGATTCTGCATTAGAAATCCTCAAGAAATTTGGTTTTAATGCTTTAATGTCCAAGTCAGATATTAAGTCTGCTTTTAGACTCCTTCCTGTTCACCCGTGCGGTTTTAATTCTTTAGGTTTTTATTTTGATGACTGCTTTTTTTTTTTTTTTTTGATAAGTGCCTGCCAATGGGCTTTTCTTTGTCATGTTCGTATTTTGAACGTTTTTCTTCCTTTCTTCATTGGGTTTTATAAACTTATTGTAAGGATGCAGGTATCCTCCATTACTTAGACGATTTTTTGTTTATCGGTCCTTATGGTTCCTCAATATGCGAAGATCCCCTCAATAAATTTATCCAATTGTGTGAGCACTTCGGTGTTCCTATTGCTCACAGAAAAACAGATGGTCCATCTAGATCTATCGAATTTCTGGGAATCACTCTTGATTATCAAAAAATGGAATCTGACTTCCTGATGAGAACATTTTTAAACTGCGCATTGCGTTATCAAATTTTTTAGCCAAGAACAAGGTCACTCTTAAGGAAATTCAATCATTGTTAGGTCTATTGAATTTTGCGGTTTGCGTCATTCCTATAGGTCGGGCTTTTTGCAGAAGTTTATAGGATGCCACTTAAGGTGTATCTTCACCTCATTCGCATGTTAGTATCCGTTCTGACCTAAAGGAAGACGCTAGAATTTGGCTCTCCTTTTTTGTCAGAGCATAACGGCAGATCTTTGTGGCAGTCATTTTTTGTCTCTGGCGATTCTTTTCCCTTTCTTTTCGCAGCGGGTAGCCAGCGTGGCTTCAGTATTTTATTTGACTCCCATTGGATGTCCATCCTGTGGCCAATAAGTTGGGTGTCTAAGAAAGTAACTTCAAACGTAATGGTGTTGGAACTTTTTTCTATTTTTGCAGGAATATTAATTTGGAGATCACTAATGCAGAATTCCAGGATTTTACTCCTTTCCACTAACCAGGCAGTAGTTGTTTTTATTTATTTTTATTTATTTATTTATTTATTTATTTATTTATTTATTTTTTTCTCTATCAACACGTTATCTTCTAAAAATACTTTTGCTGCCAGAATTTTGAGACAATTGGTTTTACAATGCCTGAAAGCAAAGTTGGGAAAGAGCAAATTTCTTTTCATAACTGACTCTTTACAAAATCGTCAGTGGTCGAATTTTTTCCTGCAGGTTCCCATCGTGGATTCGGAAGGACCCTCTTACCCCTTTCAATTTGGGACATGATTGCACTCTGATACAGTATTTTATAAAAAAAAAATCGTTATCTAATAGATCATGGGCTGACTATTCGGCTGCATGGCTGAATTGGAACAATTTTTGCAACCTACATTATTTTGACCCAACAGTTTCTAATCCGGTAGCAGCACTAAAGTTTGCTGAATCTATAGTACAAAACGGTTTGTCTTACTATGCAATAGCGAAATGCCTAGCAGGAGTTTCATTTTTCCTTAAACTTTCTGGCAGTATTGCTTTAACTAATCTTTTTCCAGTTAAGCAGTTTTTAAAAGGCTTTAGTAAAACCAATTTTATACCTGACTCGAGACGACCTATTTCCCTGTCTTTATTGAAAGAATTGTGCTCCTGTCTCATCCACGTTTGTGTAAATTTTAAGGAAGCCTTATTATTTAGCTCTATTTTTTCTCTGTCCTTTTTTGGAGCACTTCGCGTTGGTGAGGTGGTTTCTGTTAAGAAATCGGAGCCTTCGGGACTCATGATTTCGGATGTCCAGTCAGATTCATGAGTAGTTTTTTTTTAAATTTTATTTATAAGAAAATTAAAGACAGATTAATTAGGCAGGGGATCTAGGTTGAAAATTAACGCGATCCATGTCTCTATCATTTGCCCTGTTGATAACATGGCAAATTGGATTAAGGTCAGACCTATGGGAGAGGGCCCATTATTCATTCATAGAGATTTTTCTCCTGTTACTGTCTTTCAATTTAATTTTGTCCTAAAGAAATGTTTACGCTTTTTGGGTAAAAAACACCTTAAAATCACATCTCATTTGTTTAGAATCAGAGCAGCTACGGAGGCCTCTAGGGCCGGGCTTTCCGATTCAGGGATAAAGGAATTGGGAAGATGGAACTCCAAAAGGTTCAAATTATATGTACGACATGATCTGTATGACTATTAATTATTGGTTTTCTTTCAGGTCCGCTAGTCATTTGGATAGTCGGACATTCTTTTATCTTCTGGGCCAGGAAGAGGGCCAGCCAACGATCTTATGCTGAAAATTTATCCTTTAATCCTTCTGATATTCAGGTCTGGTGGCATGGAGTTCGCGGCTTGAAATGGCATTGCCTGGTTGCTGAAGTGAAGAAATGGCTAATTAAATTTCCTTCCCCTGATTTAATTATATTTCATGTAGCTGGGAATGATCTCGGAAAAATCAGGACTCTTGACTTATTATCGGCCATTCGATCCGATATTATTTATCTTAAGCAAATTCTGCCTGATTCAAACTTCGTTTTTTCAAGATTATTCCTAGACTTTTGTGGCACGACAATCAATTTTCTTTTTTAGATAAAATCCGGAGAAGGGTCAATAAATCCATGGAAAATTTTTTTCTTTTAATTTCAGGGTTTTCATTCCGGCATTTGGATTGGAGGGTTTTTTACCGGGCCTTTATAGGCCTGATTTGGTTCATTTATCTGATATTGGCCTTGATATTTTTAATTTGGACTTACAAACTATCATTGAAAAATGGCTGTGTGGTTTGGGGGGGCCATGTCTCGCTGAGTCATGGCCTTGTGGGAAAATCACCCATGTCTGGGTGGATTGGTTTATTGGAAAAGTTTGGTACTTTGGTTTTATAATTTATGGAGTTTATTTTTTGGTGATTAATTAATTTATGTAACCCTAAATAAACTACACGGCCATTTTTATCCACAATTAAAGCGTTTTGTGTTTTTATTGTATGAATGGGTTCTATGAGGCCATGTTAGCCCCTCCGCGTAAACCTGAAAGAAATATAGCGGGGGTCTCATGGCCTCATGGACCCTGTCATTTAATATGACTTTCTGTCAGAAGAAAGGTCAAATAAAGGTCAGGTCAGTCATCTCTGAAAGTGTGACACTGGTTTTATCCAGTTTTTTCTGGTATGTTTGGCAGCTATTGTAACGGTTTTCTATTGGCTGTTAGCAGCTTTGCCGCTCTTTTTTTGAATATATAAACACCTGTTTTGTGGTATCTGGTCATTCTGTCAGCGGAAGAAGATAAAGACCCCACCCTCCCTCCCCTGAATTTTTGTAATTTTACTGTCATGTAGTTTAATTGTGGGAAAATCACCCATGTCTGGGTGGATTGGTTTATTGGAAAAGTTTGGTACTTTGGTTTTATAATTTATGGAGTTTATTTATTGGTGATTAATTAATTTATGTAACCCTAAATAAACTACATGGCCATTTTTATCCACAATTAAAGCGTTTTGTGTTTTTATTGTATGAATGGGTTCTATGAGGCCATGAGAGACCTGTCAGTCATTAGCAGCAGGTGGGGAAAAAGCCACCAGGGATCAGTCTGTATGACTAGTCTCCCATGTACAGCAACTTTTCAGAGTAAAACATATATGTCTGATACATGCTTCCAGTGGATTGGGCAGCATGTCATCACTGTCAATTCCCTTTAATAGTATGGCTAATTGGTTTGTATAGTGATATCATGAGAGTCATGTTTCTCTGAATCATCATGTCTGAATATTAGAGATTATTGTGTAATGATGCATGACTTTCAATGATCATTTGGTACTATAACATGCTCTGCAAAAAATGTTTTACTAGTTTGCTTTACTAATGTAATCTGAATGTACCCCTAGCATATCTACTTACAGCTGGTCAGGAACTGACATACTGTAGGTACTGTCTTGACTATAATCTAAAGGTCTCCATACACATTAATGTCAGTAGAAGAAAAAAGGGGACCTCTACAGCACACCAGCAAAGTGTGTGAAAATATAATTTATGCAGGCATGAAGTGCCAAGTAAAAACAGCCAAGTGGATTAAAAACACCTGACGCTTTTCTTGAGCGGTATTGTGCCCTTAGTCATAGGCATATTGATTGGACCATGTAGGTAAGTATATATAGCAATTGCTGTCCAATCAAATTTTGTACCTAATTTCAATATTCAAACTGCTTCACTGATAGTAAGGAGCTTATGTCGATTTCCACCTCGCTCAGGGCAAGAGACCTTTTCCAAGCCAAAAAACGCAAAATGTGTGAATTCCCCTTTGTGAACATTCACAAAGTACTTAGATACTCCTGAATAGGAGCCGTTCAAATCATTTTTGTTAGACACATGTTCACTTTGTGTTTTTTTTTAGTTTACGGATCGTGCAACCAATATATCACCTCACATCAAAGACATTTAATGCAATATAATACATACTGTATATCACAGTTTATGAAAGTTGTGATAATATGATCAGTGTAAGGAGATGTATTGAAAGATTTGGTCTTGTCTAGTGCAAATGCACATATGTCACATCTACTGTTAGCGCATTTATGGAAACCTTTGACAGATAACTAGTGTTGAGCGATACCGTCCGATACTTGAAAGTATCGGTATCGGAAAGTATCGGCCGATACCGGCAAAGTATCGGATCCAATCCGATACCGATACCCGATACCAATACAAGTCAATGGGACTCAAGTATCGGACGGTATCCCTGATGGTTCCCAGGGTCTGAAGGAGAGGAAACTCTCCTTCAGGCCCTGGGATCCATATTAATGTGTAAAAGAAAGAATTAAAATAAAAAATATTGCTATACTCACCTCACCGAGGGAACCGGCAGCGTTCTTTGCTTAAAATTCGCGCGTTTACTTCCTTACGTGAAGTCCCGGCTTGTGATTGGTCGCGTGCCGCCCATGTGGCCGCGACGCGACCAATCACAGCAAGCCGTGATGTAATTTCAGGTCCTTCATGATTTTAAAATTACGTTCTGGCTTGTGATTGGTCGCGTCGCGGTCACATGGGCGACGCGACCAATCACAAGCCGTGACGTCATGGGAGGCAGGACACGCGCGGATTTTAAAATGTGCGCCGCGCGAATTTTAAAATGCGCGGGTGTCCAGCCTCCCGTGACGTCACGGCTTGTGATTGGTCGCGTCGCCCATGTGACCGCAACGCGACCAATCACAAGCCAGAACGTAATTTTAAAAATCCTGAAGGACCTGAAATTACGTCACGGCTTGCTGTGATTGGTCGCGTCGCGGCCACATGGGCGACGCGACCAATCACAAGCCGGGACATCACGGGAGGCAGGACACGCGCGCATTTTAAAATTCGCGCGGCGCACATTTTAAAATCCGCGCGTGTCCTGCCTCCCATGACGTCACGGCTTGTGATTGGTCGCGTCGCCCATGTGACCGCGATGCGACCAATCACAAGCCAGAACGTAATTTTAAAAATCCTGAAGGACCTGAAATTACGTCATGGCTTGCTGTGATTGGTCGCGTCGCGGCCACATGGGCGGCACGCGACCAATCACAAGCCGGGACTTCACGGAAGGAAGTAAACGCGCGAATTTTAAGCAAAGAATGCTGCCGGTTCCCTCCGTGAGGTCCAGGCTGCGTCGGAGAGGTGAGTATAGCAATATTTTTTATTTTAATTCTTTCTTTTACACATTATTACATTAATGTTGTTTCGATACCGATACCCGATACCACAAAAGTATCGGATCTCGGTATCGGAATTCCGATACCCGCAAGTATCGGCCGATACCCGATACTTGCGGTATCGGAATGCTCAACACTACAGATAACCAATTGTTGGTCTTGTGAGGTTTTTAAGAAGACTCGGGGAACAAGACTTTCCTAAAGAGAGGCCCCTTTTAGCTCATCATCTACATCCATTGGCTATTATATTTCACAAGATGTCATCCTGATTCAGAACTGGTAGACATTTCAGAATGATGGATTTTAGTAAATTATTTTCATTTTTGTTTTGAACAAATGTGGGTTTATTAGGTGTAAGTGACCTAGGTTTGTTAGCCACTAAAGTATGTGCACGTTTGATTTCCCATTCGTTATATCCTCTCTCCCTTAGCCACTAGTGAATTTTAATACTTGAGTAAATAAATGTTCCGATAGAACAAATGTGTTTAGCCCTGTTAAAGGGAACCTGTCACCCCCCAGGCATTTGTAACTAAAAGAGCCACCTTGTGCTGCACTAATGCTGCATTCTGACAAGGTGGCTCTTTTAGTCCTTGTTCCTGGCACTGCTGCAATAATCGTTTTTGAAATTTATCCTTCATACCACGAAATCGCCACGGGGCAGGTCTTTCCCCCCTAATCCAGATGCCTCACAGCCATCACTCATTGCCTCTACATGCCGGGCGCCGCCTCCTCTTCCTTCATTATCGTCTCTGGCACCTGCGCTGTAAGTTCGAAGGGCAGCGCAACTGTGCATACCCGAAAAAAAAAATGACAGCGCAGAAGTCGGGGACGCTAATGAAGAAAGAGGAGGCGGCGCCCGGCGCGGAGAGGCCTTGAGTGATGGCTGTAGTGCGTCTGGATTAGGGGGGAAGACCTGCCCCCGTGGCAATTTCGAGGTATGAGGGACAAATTTCAAAAACGATTATTGCAGTAGTGCCAGGAACAAGAACTAAAAGAGCCATCTTGTCAGAATGCAGCATTAGTGCAGCTCAAGGTGGCTCTTTTAGTTACAAACGCCTGGGGGGCGACAAGTTCCCTTTAAATTCGCCATAGGATATGGTCCGTATGGTGTGCTGTGGGTGCGAAGGGCATGATAAAAGAACAGAATTGCCTGAAATTTATTTCCTATATAGGGATGTTTCAACCCTGTTGGTAAAAGGATTGCCAACTAGATAAATGTCCATAAAGGGAGTCTCAGTAGTGAGGGCATTGACAGTGAATTTGAGGTTTAGATTATTATTTAATACATAACAAAATCAGAAAACCTCTCTTGTCCACCCTGCCGTACAAACATCAATTCATCCACGTATCTCCCAAACTAATACATGTTATGCAAAAAGGGATTGTTGTCAGTAAAAATGTATGACTCTTCCCACCATGACATATATAGGATGACCAGGGACGGAGAGAATTTCAAACTCATGGGGGCACCAAGTATTTGGAGAAAGAATTGGAAATTAAACATAAAATAATTATGGAACAACAAATATGAACGTGACTTAATGATGAAATATTGTAAATTGGTAGAATAATCACTGTATTTCTCCAGATGATAACGTATTGCTAGAATAACAAGACGATGGGGAATGGTGGAGTACAGGCTCACAACATCGGACGTGATGAATCTGTAATCCCCATTCCAATTGAAATTATCAAAAAGTTGTTAGACTGTGTGCGGGCCTTCCGGGGATCTGTACGGGCCTCTCGGGGGTCTTTGCGGGCTGCCGGGGGTCTGTGCGTGCCTGCCGGGGGTCTGTGCGGGCCTGCCGGGGCTCTGTGTTGGCTGCCGGGGATCTGTGCGGGCTGCCGGGGGTCTGTGCATGTGTGCAGGCATTGTCCGATGGGACTACAAGTCCCATCGGATGATGTCTGCTACAGTGACAGTGATTGACACATTAGCCAATGATGGGACAGTAGTAGTCCCATCATCCGGCTAATGTGTTGAATGTTAAAAAAAAACAAAAAAAACATACATACTACATACATACTACATTCATACTACATACATACTACATACAGTACATTAAACATAGCGTACATACTCACCTGTTGTGATTTTGCTTTTTGCTCCCTCTAGTGGTCATTAGTGATTTGACTCTGGAGCTTCTGTCTTTTCCTATATCCTCACCTGGGCCGTTAGTTCAGGGGCGTTGCTATATAAGCTCCCTGGACCTTCAGTTCAATGCCTGGCATCGTTGAAATCAGAGCTAATCTGTTGTGCTCTTGTCCTCTGATCCTGGTTCCTGTTTTTCAAGCTAAGTCTGCTTCTTTGCTTTTTGCTTTTGTTTTGTTTGGTATTTTTGTCCAGCTTGTTCCAATCTTTATCCTGACCTTTGCTGGAAGCTCTAGGGGGCTGGTGTTCTCCCCCCGGACCGTTAGACGGTTCGGGGGTTCTTGAATCTCCAGCGTGGATTTTTATAGGGTTTTTTGTTGACCAGATAAGTTATCTTGCTATATTCTGCTATTAGTAAGCTGGCCTCTCTTTGCTGAACCTGGTTCATTTCTGTGTTTGTCATTTCCTCTTACCTCACCGTTATTATTTGTGGGGGGCTTGTATCTTGCTTTGGGGTCCCTTTCTCTGGAGGCAAGAGAGGTCTTTGTTTTCTTCTCCTAGGGGTAGTTAGATTCTCCGGCTGGCGCGAGTCATCTAGCGATCACCGTAGGCATGATCCCCGGCTACTTCTAGTGTTGGCGTTAGGAGTAGCTATTTGGTCAACCCAGTTACCACAGCCCTATGAGCTGGATTTTTGAATCTCGCAGACTTACACGTTCCTCTGAGACCCTGTCCACTGGGGTCATAACAGTATGCCAGGACAGTATTAAACGTTTAATGCATTGCAGAAGTGGGATTATAAGAAAGAAAATTTTGAGGTTTTTTTTCCCTCTCTCATTTTTTTTTTTTTTTTTTTTTTTTTCTTTTCCCCTTTACCTCAGAGTGGCTTAAGCTTGCTGCAGACATGAATGTCCAGACCTTGATTACAAGTGTGGACCAGCTTGCCGCTCGTGTGCAGGGTATACAAGATTATGTTACCAGAAATCCTAGGTCTGAACCCAAGATTCCGATTCCTGAACTGTTTTCAGGAGACCGATTTAAGTTTAGGAATTTCAGGAATAATTGTAAATTGTTTTTGTCCCTGAAACCTTGTTCGTCTGGAGACTCTGCTCAACAAGTAAAAATTGTTATTTCATTCTTACGGGGTGACCCTCAAGATTGGGCTTTTTCGTTGGCGCCAGGAGATCCGGCATTGGCTGATATTGATGCGTTTTTTCTGGCGCTCGGTTTACTTTATGAGGAACCCAATCTTGAGATTCAGGCAGAGAAAGCCTTGCTGGCTATGTCTCAGGGCCAGGACGAGGCTGAGGTGTATTGCCAAAAATTTCGGAAATGGTCCGTGCTGACACATTGGAACGAGTGTGCACTGGCCGCTAATTTTAGAAATGACCTTTCTGAGGCCATTAAGAATGTTATGGTGGGTTTTCCCATTCCCACAGGTCTGAATGATACCATGTCCCTGGCTATTCAAATTGACCGGCGGTTGCGGGAGCGCAAAACCGCAAATTCCCTCATGTTGTTGTCTGAACAGACACCTGATGTGATGCAATGTGATAGAATCTTGACTAGAAATGAGAGGAAAATTCATAGACGCCGGAATGGCTTGTGCTACTACTGTGGTGATTCTACACATGTTATCTCAGCATGCTCTAAACGTATATCTAAGGTTGTTAGTCCTGTCACCGTTGGTAATTTGCATCCTAAGTTTATTCTGTCTGTAACTTTGATTTGCTCACTGTCATCTTATCCTGTCATGGCTTTTGTAGATTCAGGTGCTGCCCTGAGTCTTATGGATCTCTCATTTGCTAAGCGCTGTGGTTTTATTCTTGAACCATTAGAAAATCCTATCCCTCTTAGGGGTATTGATGCTACGCCATTGGCAGAAAATAAACCGCAGTATTGGACACAGGTGACCATGTGCATGACTCCTGAACACCGCGAGGTGATACGTTTTCTCGTTCTACATAAAATGCATGATTTGGTTGTTTTGGGCCTGCCATGGTTACAGACCCATAATCCAGTCCTTGACTGGAAGGCTATGTCAGTGTCTAGTTGGGGCTGTCGTGGTATTCATGAGGATTCCCTGCCTGTGTCTATTGCTTCTTCTACGCCTTCGGAAGTTCCGGAGTATTTGTCTGATTATCAGGATGTCTTTAGCGAGTCCAGGTCCAGTGCATTGCCTCCTCATAGGGAATGTGACTGTGCAATAGATTTGATTCCAGGCAGTAAATTTCCTAAGGGAAGACTGTTTAATCTGTCGATACCTGAACATACCGCTATGCGTTCATATATCAAGGAGTCTCTGGAGAAAGGACACATCCGTCCGTCTTCTTCTCCTCTTGGTGCGGGATTCTTTTTTGTGGCTAAAAAGGACGGATCTTTGAGGCCTTGTATTGACTATCGGCTTTTAAATAAGATCACTGTCAAATTTCAGTATCCTTTGCCGCTGTTGTCTGACTTGTTTGCCCGGATTAAAGGTGCCAAGTGGTTTACCAAGATAGACCTTCGTGGTGCGTACAACCTTGTGCGCATTAAGCAAGGGGATGAATGGAAAACCGCATTCAATACGCCCGAAGGTCATTTTGAGTACTTGGTGATGCCATTTGGGCTCTCTAATGCCCCTTCAGTTTTTCAGTCCTTTATGCATGACATTTTCCGGAACTATCTGGATAAATTTCTGATCGTTTATCTGGATGATATTCTGGTTTTTTCTGATAATTGGGACTCGCATGTGGAGCAGGTCAGGATGGTCTTTAAAATTTTGCGTGAAAATTCTTTGTTTGTCAAGGGCTCAAAGTGTCTTTTTGGTGTACAGAAGGTTCCCTTTTTGGGGTTCATTTTTTCCCCTTCTGCTGTGGAGATGGACCCAGTCAAGGTCCGAGCTATTCTTGATTGGACTCAGCCCTCGTCAGTTAAGAGTCTTCAGAAGTTCTTGGGTTTCGCTAACTTCTACCGTCGTTTTATCGCTAACTTTTCTAGCATTGTGAAACCTTTGACGGATATGACCAAGAAGGGCTCCGATGTGGTTAATTGGGCTCCTGCTGCCGTGGAGGCTTTCCAGGAGTTGAAACGTCGGTTTACTTCGGCGCCTGTTTTGTGCCAGCCTGATGTCTCGCTTCCCTTTCAGGTTGAGGTGGATGCTTCAGAGATTGGAGCAGGGGCCGTTTTGTCGCAGAGAGGCCCTGGTTGCTCTGTTATGAGACCTTGCGCCTTTTTCTCTAGGAAGTTTTCGCCTGCGGAGCGAAATTATGATGTGGGCAATCGGGAGTTGTTGGCCATGAAATGGGCATTTGAGGAGTGGCGTCATTGGCTCGAGGGTGCTAAGCATCGTGTGGTGGTCTTGACTGATCACAAAAATCTGATGTATCTCGAGTCTGCTAAACGCCTGAATCCTAGACAGGCCCGCTGGTCATTGTTTTTCTCCCGTTTTGACTTTGTTGTCTCGTATTTACCAGGTTCAAAAAATGTGAAGGCCGATGCTCTTTCCAGGAGCTTTGTGCCTGATGCTCCTGGAGTCGCTGAACCTGTTGGTATTCTTAAGGATGGTATTATCTTGTCAGCTATTTCTCCAGATCTGCGACGTGTGTTGCAGAGATTTCAGGCTGATAGGCCTGATTCTTGTCCACCTGACAGACTGTTTGTGCCTGATAAGTGGACCAGCAGAGTCATTTCCGAGGTTCATTCCTCGGTGTTGGCAGGTCACCCAGGAATTTTTGGCACCAGAGATCTGGTGGCCAGATCCTTTTGGTGGCCTTCCTTGTCTAGGGATGTGCGGTCATTTGTACAGTCCTGTGGGACTTGTGCTCGAGCTAAGCCTTGCTGTTCTCGTGCCAGCGGGTTGCTCTTGCCCTTGCCTGTCCCTAAGAGACCTTGGACACATATCTCCATGGATTTCATTTCTGATCTTCCGGTGTCTCAAGGCATGTCTGTTATCTGGGTGATATGTGATCGCTTCTCCAAGATGGTCCATTTGGTTCCTTTGCCTAAGCTGCCTTCCTCTTCCGATCTGGTTCCTGTGTTTTTCCAGAACGTGGTTCGTTTGCACGGCATCCCTGAGAATATTGTGTCAGACAGAGGATCCCAGTTCGTTTCCAGATTCTGGCGATCCTTTTGTAGTAGGATGGGCATTGACTTGTCGTTTTCGTCTGCTTTCCATCCTCAGACTAATGGACAGACGGAGCGAACTAATCAGACTTTGGAGGCTTATTTGAGGTGTTTTGTCTCTGCTGATCAGGACGATTGGGTGACCTTCTTGCCGTTGGCTGAGTTTGCCCTTAATAATCGGGCTAGTTCCGCCACCTTGGTTTCGCCGTTTTTCTGCAACTCTGGTTTCCACCCTCGTTTTTCTTCGGGTCATGTGGAACCTTCTGACTGCCCTGGGGTGGATTCTGTGGTGGATAGGTTGCAGCGGATCTGGAATCTTGTGGTGGACAACTTGAAGTTGTCACAGGAGAGGGCTCAGCGCTTTGCCAACCGCCGCCGCGGTGTGGGTCCCCGACTACGTGTTGGGGATTTGGTGTGGCTATCTTCCCGCTTTGTTCCTATGAAGGTTTCCTCTCCCAAATTTAAACCTCGTTTTATTGGTCCTTACAAGATATTGGAGATCCTTAATCCTGTATCCTTTCGCCTGGATCTTCCTGTGTCGTTTGCTATCCACAACGTGTTTCATAGGTCCTTGTTGCGGCGGTACGTTGTGCCTGTGGTTCCTTCTGCTGAGCCTCCTGCTCCGGTGTTGGTTGAGGGCGAGTTGGAGTACGTGGTGGAGAAGATCTTGGATTCTCGTCTCTCCAGGCGGAGGCTTCAGTACCTGGTCAAGTGGAAGGGCTATGGTCAGGAAGATAATTCCTGGGTGGTCGCCTCTGATGTTCATGCGGCCGATTTAGTTCGTGCCTTTCACGCCGCTCGTCCTGATCGCCCTGGTGGTCGTGGTGAGGGTTCGGTGACCCCTCACTAAGGGGGGGGTACTGTTGTGATTTTGCTTTTTGCTCCCTCTAGTGGTCATTAGTGATTTGACTCTGGAGCTTCTGTCTTTTCCTATATCCTCACCTGGGCCGTTAGTTCAGGGGCGTTGCTATATAAGCTCCCTGGACCTTCAGTTCAATGCCTGGCATCGTTGAAATCAGAGCTAATCTGTTGTGCTCTTGTCCTCTGATCCTGGTTCCTGTTTTTCAAGCTAAGTCTGCTTCTTTGCTTTTTGCTTTTGTTTTGTTTGGTATTTTTGTCCAGCTTGTTCCAATCTTTATCCTGACCTTTGCTGGAAGCTCTAGGGGGCTGGTGTTCTCCCCCCGGACCGTTAGACGGTTCGGGGGTTCTTGAATCTCCAGCGTGGATTTTTATATGGTTTTTTGTTGACCAGATAAGTTATCTTGCTATATTCTGCTATTAGTAAGCTGGCCTCTCTTTGCTGAACCTGGTTCATTTCTGTGTTTGTCATTTCCTCTTACCTCACCGTTATTATTTGTGGGGGGCTTGTATCTTGCTTTGGGGTCCCTTTCTCTGGAGGCAAGAGAGGTCTTTGTTTTCTTCTCCTAGGGGTAGTTAGATTCTCCGGCTGGCGCGAGTCATCTAGCGATCACCGTAGGCATGATCCCCGGCTACTTCTAGTGTTGGCGTTAGGAGTAGCTATTTGGTCAACCCAGTTACCACAGCCCTATGAGCTGGATTTTTGAATCTCGCAGACTTACACGTTCCTCTGAGACCCTGTCCACTGGGGTCATAACACTCACCATTACTTGTCATTTTGATCCTCGAAGCCAGTGTCACCTGTAAAAAATATTAAAATAACAAACAACCAATATACTCCCTGATCCGCAGAAATCCAATAGTGTCCCACGATGATCTCCGGTGGAGAACGGCAGCATCAGCTGATGCGACCGCTCCCCAGGGGCCCAGGAACACAATGACGGGAGGAAGGTATCCTTCCGCACTGTATTCCTCCACCGCTGTAAAAAAATAGTCCCTAGTCTCACTTTTGGCATTGCTGTGTGAGAAATTTTCCCACGCAGCAATTGCCATAAAGTGAGACTTTGAACTCTAGTAACCTCTCAGTGATGCACTGCAGGAGCCATTGTCTCCTGTCAGTGTGTCACTGAGGGTCCTATAGAGCAGAGATATCACCCGATGTCACTGTTCTATAGGGGAGATCGTCATGGGACACTCGTTATTAATTGGACTACGGCGGACAGGTACTATACGATTTATTATTTTACGTTTTTTGCAGGCGCTGATGTATGGTAAGTATGGTTAAATGAAGAATATTAAAATACTTTTTTCCTAATGTGTGTGTTTCATTAACCCTTTATTACTATTGGATTAATAATGGGTAGGCGTCTTATTGACGCCTCTCCATTATTAACCCGGCTTAATGTCACCTTACAATAGCAGGGTGACATTAACCCCTTATTACCCCATATCCCACCGCTACATGGGAGTGGGAAGAGAGGGGCTAAGTGCCGGAATTGGCGCATCTTACAGATGCGCCATTTCTGAGGCAGCTGCGAACAGGTATTTGTAGCCGGGGGGGCCAATATCCATGGCCCCTCTCTAGGCTATGAATATCAGCCCGCAGCTGTCTGCGTAGCCTTTCTGGCTATAAAATATAGGGGGACCCCACATCATTTTTTGGGGGTCCCCCTATTTTAATAGCCAGTAAAGGCTACGCAGACAGCTGCGGGCTGATATTCATAGCCTAGAGAGGGGTGCGGGATGATATTCATAGCAGGCTACAAATATTGGCCCCCAGCCGTCGGCTTTCCCCTTCTGGCGCAGAAAATTGCGCCGGAGCCCACGCCGTTTTTTTCAGTTTTTTTTTAATTAAACACTCATTAAGGCCTCTTTCACACTTGCGTCGGTACGGGTCCATCGCTATGCGTCAGGCCGACGTACCGACGCACGTTGTGAAATTTGTGCACGACGTGGGCAGCGGATGCAGTTTTTCAACGCATCCGCTGCATATTCTGAAGTCCGGGGAGGATGAGGCGGAGTTTTGGCCGCGCATGTGTGGTAGAAAAAGGCGGACGCGACGGACAAAAAAACGTTCACTTGAACATTTTTTCGTGCCGACGGTCCACCAAAACACGACGGATCCGTTGCACGACGGACGCGACGTGTGGCCATCCATCGCGATCCATCGCTAATACAGGTCTATGGGTAAAAACGCATCCTGCGAGCACATTTGCAGGATCCGTTTTTTTCCCAAAACGACGGATTGCGACAGATTGCTAAAAACGCAAGTGTGAAAGTAGCCTTAGAAACATCGGCCTTTCTATTATATATCTATGGATATATCTAGCTATAGATATATTTATAGATAGATATATCTATAGATCATAGATGTATCTATCCATATATCTGGCTGCTTTTTCACACATCAGGTTTTTGCCATCAGGCACAATCTGGCGAGTTTTTAAAAAAACATCCAGCGGAAAAAAATGGATCCAGTGGAAAAAAACGGATCCTTTTTTTTTCAAAACTCGCCCGATTGTGCCTGACGGCAAAAACTTGATGTGTGAAAGCAGCCAGATATATGGATAGATACATCTATGTATCTATAGATATATCTATCTATAAATATATCTATGGATAGATATATCCATAGATATATAATAGAAAGGCCGATGTTTCTAAGGCTACTTTCACACTTGCGTTTTTAGCAATCCATCGCAATCCGTCATTTTGGGAAAAAAACAGATCCTGCAAATGTGCTCGCAGGATGCGTTTTTTATCCATAGACTTGTATTAGCGACGGATCGTGACAGATGGCCACACGTTGCGTCCGTCGTGCAACGGATCCGTCGTGTTTTGGCGGACCGCCGGCACGAAAAAACATTCAAGTGAACTTTTTTTGTCAGTTGCGTCCGCCATTTTCTACCGCGCATGCACAGCCGAAACTCCGCACCCTCCTCCCCGGACATCAGAATGGGCAGCGGATGCATTGAAAAACTGCATCCGCTGCCCACATCGTGCACAAATTTCACAACATGCGTCGGTACGTCGGCCCGACGCATAGCAACGGACCCGTACCGACGCAAGTATGAAAGAGGCGTTAATGAGCGTTGAATTTTAAAAAAAAAGGAAAAGAATGGCGTGGGCTCCCGCGCAATTTTCTGCTCCAGAGGGGGAAAGCCGACGGCCTGGGGCCAATATTTGTAGCCTGCTATGAATATCAGCCCGCAGCTGTCTGCAAAGCCTTTACTGGCTATTAAAATAGGGGGACCCCCAAAAAAATAACGCGGGGTCCCCCTATATTTTATAGCCAGAAAGGCTACGCTGACAGCTGCGAGCTGATATTCATTGCCTAGAGAGGGGCCATGGATATTGCCCCCCCTGGCTACAAATACCAGTCCGCAGCCGCCCCAGAAATGGCGCATCTGTAAGATGCACCAATTCCAGCACTTTGCCCCTCTCTTCCCACTCCTGTGTAGCGGTGGGATATGGGGTAATAAGGGGTTAATGTCACCTTGCTATTGTAAGGTGACATTAAGCTGGGTTAATAACGGAGAGGCGTCAATAAGACACCTATCCATTATTAATCCAATACTAGTAAAGGTTTAATAAAACACATACATTAGGAAAAAAGTATTTTAATATTCTTCATTTAACCATACTTACCATACTTCAGCGCCTGCAAAAAACGTAAAATAATAAACCGTATACTACCTGTCTGCCGTAGTCCAATTAATAACGAGTTTCCCACGACGATCTCCCCTATATAACAGTGACATCGGGTGATGTCACTGCTCTATAGGACCTTAAGTGACACACTGACAGGAGACAATGGCTCCTGCAGTGCATCACTGAGGTTACTATAGTTCAAAGTCTCACTTCATGGCAATTGCTGCTTGGGAAAATTTCTCACACAGCAATGCCAAAAGTGAGACTAGGGACTATTTTTTACAGCGGTGGAGGAATACAGTGCGGAAGGATACCTTCCCCACGTCATTATGTTCCTGGAGCCCCTAGAGAGCGGTCGCATCAGCTTGCTGCCGTTCTCCACGGGAGATCGTCGTGGGACACTCGTGGATTTCTGCGGATCAGGGAGTATATTGGTTGTTTGTTATTTTAATATTTTTTACATATGACACTGGCTTCGGGGATCAAAATGACAAGTAATGGTGAGTATGTACTCTATTTTATATGTACTGTATGTCTATATGTATGTATTGTATGTAATGTATGAATGTACTCTATGTAGTATGCATGTAGTATGTATGTAGTATGTATGTAGCATGTATATATGTAGTATGTATGCAGTATGTATGTAGTATGTATGTAGTATGTAGTATGCATATAGTATGTATGTAGAATGTTGTATGTAGTATGTATGTATGTTGTATGTAGTGTGTATGTAGTATGTATGTAGTATGTATGTATGTAGTATGTATGTATGTAATATGTATGTAGTATGTATGTAGTTTGTAGTATGTATGTAGTATGTATGTAGTATGTAGTATGTATGTAGTATGTATGTAGCATGTATGCAGTATATATTATGTATATAGTATGTATGTAGTATGTATGTAGTATGTATGTATGTATGTAGTATGTATTTAGTATGTATGTAGCATGTATGTATGCAGTATGTATGTAGTATGTATGTAGTATGTAGTATGCATATAGTATGTATGTAGTATGTTGTATGTAGTATGTATGTATGTTGTATGTAGTGTGTATGTAGTATGTATGTAGCATGTATGTAGTATGTATGTATATAATATGTATGTAGTATGTATGTAGTATGTAGTATGTATGTAGTATGTAGTATGTATGTAGTATGTATGTAGTATATAGTATGTAGTATGTATGTATGTAGTATGTATGTAGTATTTTTTTTACATTCAACAAATTAGCCGGATGATGGGACTACTACTGTCCCATCATTGGCTAATGTGTCAATCACTGTCACTGTAGCAGGCATCATCCGATGTGACTTGTAGTCCCATTGGACGATGCCTGCACACACGCACAGACCCCCGGCAGCCCGCACAGACCCCCAGCAGCCCGCACAGACCCCCGGCAGGCTCGTACAGACCCCCGGCAGGCCCGCACAGACCCCTGGGAGCCCGCACAGACCCCCAGCAGCCCACACATACCCCCGTTAGCCCACACAGACCCCCGGCAGGCCCGCACAGACCCCTGGCAGCCCACACAGACCCCCGGCAGCCCGCACAGACCCCCGGCAGGCACGCACAGACCCACGACAGCCCGCATAGAACCCTGGCAGCCCGCACAGACCCCTCGCAGCCCATGCAGACCCCCGGCAGGCCCGCACAGACCCACGGCAGCCTGCACAGACCCTCGGCAGGCACGCACGGACCTCCTGTAGCCCGCACAGACCCCCGGCAGCCCACAAAGATCCCTGGCAGCCCGCACAGACCCCCGGCAGGTACGCACAGACCCCCGAGAGGCCCGTACAGACACCCCATGGTCCTGCACAGACCACACCTGCACACACAGTCTCCGCCCATGCACCACCCACACTCCATTATAGTGCATCATTGCATTATGGGAACTTCCGATTCCGGTATCTGATATCGCAAAAGTATCGGAACTCGGTATCGGAATTCCGATACAGCGAATATCGGCCAATACCCGATATTTGTAGTATCGGAATGCTCAACACTAGTCATTAAGTATATCCAAAGCCAGTAGGACATACAGTGAAGTGTCCATCCTCTTTTGTCATTTTGTCTTATGGTGAGATTGGAGTTTTGTTGTAAGTAGAGATGAGCAAATATTTAAATGTTCGGATTACGATCGTTGAATTTGCAATATTCGCAGATTAATTTGTTGAATATTCGTCGAACATAACCAAACACCATTCATGTCAATGGAAGGCAAAAGCAAACACTTTATAACGGCCCCAAATGCTGCGAAAACATATACAATGAGGGATAGACACCAGTAAGGTGACCTCAATTCACCCACAGTACAAATTGTAGCATGGCACTGCAGCAATCAGCCACGCATGAGGTATCGGGGCCTGGGACTGCATTTACAGCTTTCAATTGAACGTCACAGTAAGACAACGTGGGTGAGGGACCGGTGTAGGCTTCCTGTCCTAGGAGCCCTGATACCATATGCAACTCCTTTACCTGCTTTCATGCTGATCCACACTCAGGTGGCATTATTATCAGTTTCGTAGACTACCATTTTCAGAAAAATGTGTGGATAGTAACACAGGTAGTTGAGTCCAAGGAGGTGGAGGCCTGACAGTCTCGGAGGCCTACTGCTACTGGCAACACGTATGAAGGCCCAACCAGGAGTGTTCACATTTTCAAAAATTAGTGGCAGACACCACAAAAGTGGCATCAATTTCACCACTAGAAATATTTTAATAGGGACCTACATGTCTTCAACTAAATCCAATCCAGCAGATGGACACCCAACATGGAGTTTTCACATTTTAAAAAATGAGGGCCTGACACTACCGAAGTGGAATAAATGTCACGAGAATAAAAATAGTATAAATGAGACCGACATGTCTTCTACTACAGCTAACCCAGCAGATGTAGACCAACCATGACTGTTCACAATTCCACAAAGTTTTGTTAACATCAGCAGCAGCAGCCACAGCAGGCACATAAGCCACACTAAAGATATTATGGAGTGCAGTTACTTGACATTAATGCATCACACCAAAAAAAATGCAATATCACCTAGTCTGTACAGTCTGCGATTGGGGTGCAAAAGTCCTTGGAGATCCATGACTTGTTCATCTAGATGAAAGTTAGGTGGTCTAAACTTTCAGGGGACAGCCGGCTGCGCTTATCCATCAGGACACCACCAGCAGAACTGAAGACACGTTCTGAGAGAAACCTCCAAAGAGTTTGAGGCAAGCTCAGGCCACTCATCCATTTTGGAAGACCAAAATTTGAAAGTGTCCAAACCTACCTCAGGGCCGGCGTCAACACCCGGCGTACCCGGGCAACTGCCGGGGCCCTGAACAAATGGGGGGCCCACTGGTGGCCGGGACACCAGGGAGCCCTGGCCGCTCCCCCAGCAGCTTCAGCACTACTTGAGCTCAGCCGTCACTTAAACAAACATGATCGCGCACAGTGCACTCTGCAGCTGTAGTAATGACGCGGCCGGGCAGACACACAAGCAAAGTTAAAGGCACAGTGCCGTCCGACCGCATCATTTAGTAGCAGACACAGCTGCAAAGTGCACTGTGTGTGGCCATGTCTGACGGCCATCAAACAGCGTGCCCTCCATAGCCACATGCCAGAGCAACCTGATGAGCGACAAACCAGGGGGAGGTGAGTGAGGCTTGTGTCTGTCTGTGTATGCATGTATGATGTGCATATCAGTGTGTATATCAGTGTGTATGACTGTATATATTTATGTATTTTTGTGTATTTGTCTTCAAATATATGTATGTACTGTACATATCTGCGTATTGTGTGTGTGTGCATGTCTGTGTATTGTATGTGTACATCTGCGTATTTTACTGTATGTGTGTGCTGTGTATGTTTGCGTACTGTGTGTGTGCATGTCTACGTACTGTGTGTGTGCATGTCTGCGTACTGTGTGTGTGCATGTCTGCGTACTGTGTGTGTGCGCATGCTGCGTACTGTGTGTGTGCGCATGTCTGCATACTGTGTGTGTGCATGTCTGCGTACTGTGTGTGTGCATGTCTATGTACTGCATGCATGTGCATGTCTGCTTATTGTATGTTTGTGCATGTCTGCGTACTGTATGTCTGTGTATGTTTACGTATTGTATGTGTATATGTCTGCGTATTGTGTGTGTGTGTGCATGTCTGCATATTTTGTGTGTGCAGATCTGCCTTTGTGAAGGATGAGGGGGAAGGCTAGGCCCTGTGTAGTATATCTATATTTCTCCTCCGTATCTGTGCATCATGAATCGTGGTATGTGGGCCCACTGAGACTCTTTTGCCCGGGGGCCCACAAAAACCTGGAGCCGGCCCTGCCCTCCCTGATGGTATTGATATTCAGTTTTAGATACTCCAGCATCATCCTCTCCATTCGTTCACCACGTGTAAGACTTGGATTCTGTTGTGCTGGTGCACAAGCTAGTCTAAAAAACTGTCAAAGGACTCATAGAAATTGCTTCTTTCACTTACACCACTGCTGCTGCTGCTAATGTTTTTGCGTTGACGAATTGACGTGCCGGGAAGGGGGGGGGGGGTTGGAGTGAAGCATCTGTCAAAATTTGGTTTTATAACGTGGATCTAACAGAGTGGCACCCCAGTAGTCAGCACTATTCCTAATCATAACTATACGGGGATCATGTTGCAGATAGTGCAGCTAGAAGGCACTAATGTTGGGCTCTACCATAAGGTCCAAGCCCATGCTGCTTGTTTCCTCCTTCTTCCCCCCCACAAACCATGAACAACAGAGAGGTGAGGACTATCCTCTTCATCTAACAGTTGCTCACCCATCATCTCTTCCTCCATTTGTTCCTCGGATCTTGGACCTTCGATAACATTTTGTTTGTTTTCAACAGCCCCCCTCGATCGCAGTAATCCATCCTCCCTTGGCACCCACCTGTGTGACGACAGTCTGGAACTTAGAGACAATGTTATCTCTTCTACATCCTCCTCTGCTTCCCCCTCTTCTTCTGGGACCACCATCTTCTCCCGCATGCTTTTCAATGTCTGCTCCATCATATAGATGACGAGAACAGTGATGCTAATGACGACGGCATCAGCGCTAACAATCTTAGTAGGAATTTCCAAACTTTGCAGAAGGGTGCAGAGGTCCTTAATCTGTGCGCACTCCGTAAAAGTGATATGCGCCACGTCCATACTGCATTGGCCCAGGCTATGCGACATGACCTACTGCATCAGGGCTTGTTGCTTCTGCTACAGTTGCTGTAACCTGTGCAGAGTGGAATACCACCATGTCGGCACATCACATATCAACCTGCTAACTGGCATGGACAAAGACCTCTGTATCGGTGCAAGTTGATGACCTGAGGGGTGCGAACAGTGGAAATGAGCACACAGCTTCTGTGCTTACTGAAGCAGCTCAGCCAGGCCCGGACAGTGGTAGAGGAAACGCTGTACCACCAGCCTGAGGACATGGGCCATGCAAGGCACATGTGTGAGCTTGTCTCACCGTAGTGCCGCTGCCAGGTTCGCACCGTTATCAGATACTGCCTTCCCTGGATGCAGGTTCAGCACAGACAGCCATTGATCACACACAGCCTGGAGAGCTGTCCACAACTCTTCAGCTGTATGACTGCGATCTCCAAGACATATCAATATTAATACTGCCTGATTAAGGTGAACTCTGACAGTGCAGTACGGAGGTGCTGGGAATGTGATCTGGCAAAGGTTGAGAGTGCGGGTGGAGGTCCTAGAGAAGATAGAAGAGGAGGCAGAAGTAGTGGAGGAAATGTTAAATGTAGAGGTTTGTACTGCAAACCTTGGGGATTTCAAAGCTTGTGGAGCAGCGCCTGCTCCCACAGTGACCAGAGTCACCCAGTGTCCAGTCAGCGAGATGTAACGCCCTTGGCCATGCTTACTTATCCAAGTGTCTGTGGTGAAAATGCACCCTGGTAGACAAAGATTTAGTCAAGGAACGGGTGATGTTGTCTGCAGCCAGCTGGTGTAGCGCAGGCACAGCTTTCTTAGAAAAGTAATGGTGACTGGTAGTGTTGAGCATTCCGATACCGCAAGTATCGGGTATCGGCCGATACTTGCGGTATCGGAATTCCGATACCGAGATCCGATACTTTTGTGGTATCGGGAATCGGAATCGGAAGTTTCCAGTGTATGGTTCCCAGGGTCTGAAGGAGAGGAAACTCTCCTTCAGGCCCTGGGATCCATATGAATGTAGAAATAAAGAATTAAAATAAAAAATATTGATATACTCACCTGTCCGAAGGCCCCTGGATATCACCGCTGGTAACCGGCAGCCTTCTTTGTTTAAAATGAGCGCGTTCAGCACCTTCCATGATGTCACGGCTTCTGATTGGTCGCGTGCCGCTCATGTGACCGCCACGCGACCAATCACAAGCCGGGACGTCATCCCTCAGGTCCTAAATTCCCTTCTAGGAATTTAGGACCTGAGGGATGACGTCACGGCTTTTGATTGGTCGCGTGGCGGTCACATGAGCGGCACGCGACCAATCAGAAGCCGTGACATCATGGAAGGTGCTGAACGCGCTCATTTTAAGCAAAGAAGGCTGCCGGTTCACAGCGGTAAGGTCCAGGCTGCGTCGGAGAGGTGAATATATCAATATTTTTTATTTTAATTCTTTATTTTACACATTAATATGGATCCCAGGGCCTGAAGGAGAGTTTCCTCTCCTTCAGACCCTGGGAACCATCAGGGATACCTTCTGATACTTGAGTCCCATTGACTTGTATTGGTATCGGGTATCGGTATCGGATCAGATCCGATACTTTGCCGGTATCGGCCGATACTTTCCGATACCGATACTTTCAAGTATCGGACGGTATCGCTCAACACCAGTGACTGGGCAATTTGTACAGGGGGACTGTGACGGCCATCAGCTTTTCAAAACCATTTGTATCTACCAGGTGGAAAGGCAGCATTTTCATGGCTAACAAATTGGAGATGGTGGAGTTCAACCTCTTAGCTTCATCATACATAGAAGGAAACAATCTTTTACATGACCAGAACTGCAGAACTGTGGGCTGGCTGCAGTGCTGAGGGCAGTATGGTGAACTGAACAAACTGCTGGACCGTGAGAGTTGTGCAGGTGGAGATGTTATGGTGGATTGAGAAAGTTGTGGTGTGCTCGTTCTCTGAGATTGGTCAAAAACAGCAGGCATGTCAGCTTCCTTTGCAGCTGACGGCAGACTCTCAGTCAGCGTGACTGGAACGGCTAAAGAACCCGATCTTCTACAGTTGAAGACCTGCTTCTCAATAGTTTGTACAGTAACAGAGGAGGAGCAAGAAGCAGCAGATGTGATTGATGGTTGTTGAGGTCCGCTGGTCTGCATTTTTGCGCTGTGGAATTCCCACAGTAATGCTTGGGTTTTTTTTGCAAAGTTGGCTGAATTTGTGAGTTGGCTCATCCTTTGTAGTGTCAAAAAAGGCCCAGGCTATGCAACCCTTGCCACCCCTGTGAGCTTCAGACCTGCAGATGCTGCTGACCACAGCCACAGTTATAGCTGAGTTTGCATTGCTCATTGTGGCTGCATCACTACATGTCTGCGATGTATGGTGCAAAGTAGCCTCCTCTTCTTCCTCCTCAGATGATCTACTCAGATGTGTGCCTCTTATGTTCATGCCAACTGGTATCTAACACCTCATCATAATCATCCTCTGTGTGCTCACATTCCTCGCCCTTGGAATCACCCTCCTCCTCTTCCAGCCCTGACAGCAAAGTACAGTCTGTGTGAGCCTCAGAAATTAGTCTCATCAGGATCACCACCCTACCAGGGGTTAACATCTGATGATGAGGGTCAGGATGCTGTTCAGACCCCACTTTGTCCTGGCTTGGATCCAAGCTAAAAAAAAGTTCGGGCATTGGTGCAGAATTCCTCTTCTTGACTCTGTGAAGCTTTTGAGTACACTTCAGATGTCCATGGCATAGAATTAGTGATGATTGCGGGCTCTACGTCAATCAGGGTTGCCCCAACAGTCTACAGCCCCTGCACCTCCTCCTCCTCTTCAGCCTCCATTTCCGAAATGACCACATCAGTCACAAGCTGAACCTACAGTCAGGCATGGTAATGTGTGACCATGGCCAGAACCGGGTGGCAGCTCTGAGGCGAGCTCACACACGTACTATGCCTTACTCATGTGCTTAACCTCATAGTTCAGCGGTTTCTCAAAACCTACTTGGAGCTGCTGGATCTGCTTGTCAAAGTACACCGCCTGTGCCCATTTTCGAAAGTCAGATACAGCTTCCGGCGCCCTTGTCATGCTTCAGCAGTGTTTTCAGCTTCCGACTCACTGACTTATGTGTGATGTCCCCACGCATTGGAACTCTACACTGCAGATGTTGGAAAGGATTTGTGAGCAGAAGAGGGCAGTTGTTCACTACCAGCATCGATAATGCTGTCGATATTCAGTTCAGACTCCATACATAAGACCTCAGGAGTGGACATGAATGTCAGACATATATACCATCCTCCAAAACTTTGAAGACTCCACCAAGATGGTGAGCATCGATGACACCATAATTAGCGTCACCATCCTGCTCTCTGTGTTCTGAAACGCTCTCTGCTCACAATCAAAGAGCATGCATTGCAGGCGGAGCACGATGAGATGGAGCTAGTAATCATACAGGGTGATTACACACAGCCCAGCCTCATTTCATCCAAATGTGGATTGGGTGACAATGAGGAAGAGGAGGAGGAAGAACAGGAGCTAGTTTCATGCGCTATAGACGATACTAACTGCACAACTGTCATACCGTCTGTTCAGCTTTGATGAAGTGAGGACAGGTGTTAATTCTGTCACACTAGGGTGCAACCCATCTTAATTGTCTTCTGCCAAATTGAATGTGAGGTTTTACAGCCGGAGAAATCGGGACACAAATGCAAGCAATTGTCTCTCGAAAGATTTCTGATCTTTATTGGTCGGACCCCTCTTTTTATAAGAGAAATCGGGCGGTATCAGCACATTACATCATAGGTCTTTCCAACTTAATAATTATCACAAGTCACTTAGATCTTACATGTTTTATGTTATTATCTTTATTACTATAGGACCATTATTCTAATGATTATTGCTTTTAGTCTATTTCTGTACCATTATCGCCCTAATGGCCTTTTAGGTCGGTCTGACTATTGTTATGGTTCTCAATGGCAAGAGAACATAGCCCAGCAAACATAAGTACTAGCTCTTGGAAGGATGGAAACTAAACTGACCATGAACTAAACCTGCCGCACAACTAACAGTAGCCGGGTAGCGTTGCCTACGTTTTTTATCCCTAGATGCCCAGCGCCGGCCGGAGGACTAACTAATCCTGACAGAGGAAAATATAGTCCTGGCTCACCTCTAGAGAAATTTCCCCGATAGGCAGACAGAGGCCCCCACATATATTGGCGGCGATTTTAGATGAAATGACAAACGTAGTATGAAAATAGGTTTAGCAAAATTGAGGTCCGCTTACTAGATAGCAGGAAGACAGAAAGGGCACTTTCATGGTCAGCTGAAAACCCTATCAAAACGCCATCCTGAAATCACTTTAAGACTCTAGTATTAACTCATAACATCAGAGTGGCAATTTCAGATCACAAGAGCTTTCCAGACACAGAAACGAAACTACAGCTGTGAACTGGAACAAAATGCAAAAACAAACGAGGACTAAAGTCCAACTTAGCTGGGAGTTGTCTAGCAGCAGGAACATGCACAGAAAGGCTTCTGATTACAATGTTGACCGGCATGGAAGTGACAGAGGAGCAAGGTTAAATAGCGACTCCCACATCCTGATGGAAACAGGTGAACAGAGGGGATGATGCACACCAGTTCAATTCCACCAGTGGCCACCGGGGGAGCCCAAAATCCAATTTCACAACAGTACCCCCCCCTCAAGGAGGGGGCACCGAACCCTCACCAGAACCACCAGGGCGATCAGGATGAGCCCTATGAAAGGCACGGACCAGATCGGAGGCATGAACATCAGAGGCAGTCACCCAAGAATTATCCTCCTGACCGTATCCCTTCCATTTGACCAGATACTGGAGTTTCCGTCTGGAAACCCGGGAGTCCAAGATTTTTTCCACAACGTACTCCAACTCGCCCTCAACCAACACCGGAGCAGGAGGCTCAACGGAAGGCACAACCGGTACCTCATACCTGCGCAACAATGACCGATGAAAAACATTATGAATAGAAAAAGATGCAGGGAGGTCCAAACGGAAGGACACAGGGTTAAGAATCTCCAATATCTTGTACGGGCCGATGAACCGAGGCTTAAACTTAGGAGAAGAAACCCTCATAGGGACAAAACGAGAAGACAACCACACCAAGTCCCCAACACAAAGCCGAGGACCAACCCGACGCCGGCGGTTGGCAAAAAGCTGAGTCTTCTCCTGGGACAACTTCAAATTGTCCACTACCTGCCCCCAAATCTGATGCAACCTCTCCACCACAGCATCCACTCCAGGACAATCCGAAGATTCCACCTGACCAGAAGAAAATCGAGGATGAAACCCCGAATTACAGAAAAAAGGAGACACCAAGGTGGCAGAGCTGGCCCGATTATTGAGGGCAAACTCCGCTAAAGGCAAAAAAGCAACCCAATCATCCTGATCTGCAGACACAAAACACCTCAAATATGTCTCCAAGGTCTGATTCGTCCGCTCGGTCTGGCCATTAGTCTGAGGATGGAAAGCAGACGAGAAAGACAAATCTATGCCCATCCTAGCACAGAATGCTCGCCAAAATCTAGACACGAATTGGGTTCCTCTGTCAGAAACGATATTCTCCGGAATACCATGCAAACGGACCACATTTTGAAAAAACAGAGGAACCAACTCGGAAGAAGAAGGCAACTTAGGCAGGGGAACCAAATGGACCATCTTAGAGAAACGGTCACACACCACCCAGATGACAGACATCTTCTGAGAAACAGGAAGATCCGAAATAAAATCCATCGAGATGTGCGTCCAGGGCCTCTTCGGGATAGGCAAGGGCAACAACAATCCACTAGCCCGAGAACAACAAGGCTTGGCCCGAGCACAAACGTCACAAGACTGCACAAAGCCTCGCACATCTCGAGACAGGGAAGGCCACCAGAAGGACCTTGCCACCAAATCCCTGGTACCAAAGATTCCAGGATGACCTGTCAACGCAGAAGAATGAACCTCAGAAATGGCTTTACTGGTCCAATCATCAGGAACAAACAGTCTACCAGGTGGGCAACGATCAGGTCTATCCGCCTGAAACTCCTGCAAGGCCCGCCGCAGGTCTGGAGAAACGGCAGACAATATCACTCCATCCTTAAGGATACCTGTAGGTTCAGAGTTACCAGGGGAGTCAGGCTCAAAACTCCTAGAAAGGGCATCCGCCTTAACATTCTTAGAACCCGGCAGGTAGGACACCACAAAATTAAACCGAGAGAAAAACAACGACCAGCGCGCCTGTCTAGGATTCAGGCGTCTGGCGGACTCAAGATAAATTAGATTTTTGTGGTCAGTCAATACCACCACCTGATGTCTATCCCCCTCAAGCCAATGACGCCACTCCTCAAAAGCCCACTTCATGGCCAAAAGCTCCCGATTCCCAACATCATAATTCCGCTCGGCGGGCGAAAATTTACGCGAGAAAAAGGCACAAGGTCTCATCACGGAACAATCGGAACTTCTCTGCGACAAAACCGCCCCAGCTCCGATTTCAGAAGCGTCGACCTCAACCTGAAAAGGAAGAGCAACATCAGGCTGACGCAACACAGGGGCGGAAGAAAAGCGGCGCTTAAGCTCCCGAAAGGCCTCCACAGCAGCAGGGGACCAATCAGCAACATCAGCACCCTTCTTAGTCAAATCAGTCAATGGTTTAACAACATCAGAAAAACCAGCAATAAATCGACGATAAAAGTTAGCAAAGCCCAAAAATTTCTGAAGACTCTTAAGAGAAGAAGGTTGCGTCCAATCACAAATAGCCTGAACCTTGACAGGATCCATCTCGATGGAAGAGGGGGAAAAAATATATCCCAAAAACGCGCTCATTCTTAGGAAGGAAGACTGCCGGAAAGAAGCCAAGGGTGAGTATATTCCTATTAGGTATATACTCACCCTCGGACGCGCCCTGCTTCTTTCCGGCAGCCTTCCTTCTTAAGAATGAGCGCGTGAAGGGCCTTAGATGACGTCACGGCTTGTGATTGGTCGCGGCCGCCCATGTGACCGCTCACGCGACCAATCACAAGCCGTGACGTAATTCTCAGGTCCTAAATTCCTAGAATGAGGAATTTAGGACCTGAGAATTACGTCACGGCTTGTGATTGGTCGCGTGGCGGTCACATGAGCGGCACGCGACCAATCAGAAGCCGTGACGTCATGGAAGGCCGTAAACGCGCTCATTTTAAGCAAAGAAGGCTGCCGGTTACCAGCGGCAATGTCCAGGGGCCTCCGGAGAGGTGAGTATATCAATATTTTTTATTTTAATTCTTTATTTTACACTTAAATGTGGATTCCGATACCGATTTCCGATATTGCAAACATATCGAAACTCGGTATCGGAATTCCGATACCAGATTCAGAAGATCGCCGACCTCATGGCCGACCCCACACAGGGGTCGGGTCGGGTTTCATGAAACCCGACTTTGCCAAAAGTCGGCGACTTCTGAAAATGGCCGACCCGTTTCACTCAACCCTAGTCGTATCTGTCTTATGTGTGTTGAGTGACTACTCCCACCCATTCTATCATCTGAATTCAGAGTGCGTCTGAGGGACATGTGTGTCTATCTCTTGAGACAAGTTCCCATGGGGTTTTGTACTCCTTATGTCAAAGGAAAGGGGTCTTCAGTGATATAGGAAGTTAGCTAACAATTACCACCAGGGTATTTAACAATTCTTGTATACCCAGAAACTGCGTAGTCTAAAAATGCCAGATAAATTGCTAGGATATCTGATTCCACAACACTTTCATTTTAACAAAAAATCATTTCAAAACTGTCTCACAGAAAAATACAGTGACGTTAGTCAAACATTAACTAAAGAGTAACAATGGACTTCGGATCTCACACTACCAGAGATATCTGTACAAGTGAAAGCAATTACCATTCAAGGAATTCTCTTTCTACATGAACACATCGTAACAACTAACTTTACAATTCTAAAGTATGCAAAACAAAACAGGTTAACTAATTCTCTAATCTCACAACATATATATATTGTAGCATGGCTAAAGGGTGTGTAGTCGATGGAGGTATGTGCCACATAAGTGCCTTGTTGCCGTAATGTAGCCCGGTGTATTTCTGTATTGTATATAATCATGTATATATATCTGCTTCAGGACCTGTGGTGATGTCAGACCACATGGCTAATCATGTGATGGGTTACTGGGTGTGGTTAGCTCTATTTAAGACAGGCAAATGCTCTACACAGGAGATATGTGTGGAGGTGAAACCCTCCTGAGTGTGTTAAGGCTACAAGAGTGAGCCTGGTGGACTGGACACTTTGTTTTATTTTCCTGAACTTAAGGCTATTTTGGTTTGCTGCTATTTTTCCATGTGGTTTATGATGCAATAAACCCTCTGAACTTTAAAGGAATGTGTCTCCTGAATGTCGGCCACGGCACCTGAGTGAGTAAAATCCCTAGAATTGGTGGAGAATGCGGGCAGCGTTCCCAGCGGAGACGAAAAGTCTGGTATTGAATGTCCTGGGTCAAGTCTGTTGTAAGCCAGCCGGGGAAAATGGAGGAACTGCTGAAACACTTGGTCCAGTTCCAGAGCCAGCAGGAGCAACGGCAGCAAGAGATCAACAGGCTGTTGATGCAGCAGATACAACAGAGCCAGCAGCAGATGCAGCTTCTGGCAACCACCATCCAGGGCAAGTCGAGTGCCCCAACCCCAGGTTTGGCTGATGACACCCACGTCCGGAAGACGGTAAGACGCGCATTGCAAAAAATGACTCCCGGGGATGATGTTGAGGCCTTCCTGACGGTGTTTGAGAGGGTCGCTGAGAGGGAAAAACTCCCACCAGAGCAGTGGGCAGAGGTACTGGCGCCATACCTGATGGGAGAACCCCAGAAGGCGTACTATGATTTGACCTTGCAGGATGCCAAGGAGTATGACAAATTGAAAGTCGAGATTCTCACACGTTTGGGGGTGACACTGACTGTCAGGGTACAGCGAGTTCACAGCTGGGCCTATCACCGGGACAAACCGCCTCGCTCTCAAATGTTTGATCTGTTGCACCTGGTCCAGAAATGGCTGCAGCCAGAGTCGTGTACACCTGCACAGATGGTGGAACGGGTAATGATGGATCGGTTTGTGCATTCCCTCCCGAGGTCCATACAGACTTGGGTTGCCCAGGGTAATCCCCAGAATGCCGACGAACTGATCGGACTGGTCGAGAGATACCAAGGGATGGAAGGCTCCTTTGGGAGGCAGTCCATGCCGTACTGGGAGTCCCAGAAAGCTGCTGAGTCCCAAAAAGGGGTGGCGCGTCCAAGGTCACAAAGGGCGGGGGAGGTGGTGCCCAAGGTCCCTACGGGTGATATTATTTGCTGGAAGTGCCACGGGCCAGGACATATAGCTGCCCGTTGTTCCCAGACCACTGAGCAGATGGACTGCAGCATGGGACGCCGTTGTTCATACTATGCGTATCCAGCCTGCAGTGTGAACTCTCCACCCAACGAGGGACCTCAAGCGTGTCCCGTAAAGGTGAACGGTCGAGCAGCAACGGCGCTGTTAGACTCAGGGAGCTTAGTGACCTTGGTGAGAGCCACTTTCCCGCTCCACCTGCTCCCGGGAAAGAAGGTCGGCGTGCGGTGCATACATGGTGATGCCAATGACTACCCTTTGGCCAGGGTGGACATTGAAACGGCATGTGGCACGGAGTCCCACATAGTCGGCGTCGTGCAGGACTTGTTGCACGCTATAATTATTGGCCGGGATTTCTGTTTGTTTTGGGATTTGTGGGGAAAAGGTTCTGAGGTCGCTAGCAAGAGTAGGGAACCAATGAACCCTAAAAAGGTTTCGCCACACCCAGAGACAGACAGGTTTCCTTTTTGTGTTCTGGTTGGGGATGAGGAGGAAGTGTCCCCTACATCTGACATTCTGGAGTTAGAGGTAACCGGTGAAAATTTTGGGACTGCCCAACATAGGGACCCCACTCTGAGGGAAGCCTTTAATAATGTCACGGTTATTGACGGGGTGGTACAGGAGCCGGGGGCAGACACAAGATTTCCCCATTTTCTGATAAGGGGGGAGTTGTTGTACCGGGTCACGAAAATAAGGGAGGAGTTGGTAGAGCAGTTGATAGTGCCGGGTCCGTACAGACGGAAGGTGTTGGACATGGCCCATTCACAAATCTTGGGTGGACACCTAGGGGTGGAAAAAATGCAGGAACGGGTTGTGCAGAGGTTCTATTGGCCTGGGTGTCACCGGGAAATAGTGAACTATTGCAGGTCCTGCCCTACATGTCAGTTAACTGCTCCCACTCCTCATTTCCAGAACCCTCTTGTGCCCCTGCCCATTATTGAGGTGCCGTTCGAGAGAATTGCCATGGACTTGGTCGGTCCCTTAGTTAAATCAGCCCGGGGCCATCAGTATATATTAGTCTTCCTGGACTATGCCACACGCTATCCTGAGGCAATTCCTCTGAGAAATTCTTCCTCGAAGAGTATAGCCCGCGAGTTGGTCCATGTCTTTTCCCGGACAGGTCTGCCGAAGGAAATCCTGACAGATCAGGGGACACCTTTCATGAGCAAGGTGATGAGGGAGTTATGCAAAGCCCTGAAAATCTCCCAGTTGAGGACCTCGGTGTACCATCCCCAGTCAGATGGCCTTGTTGAGAGATTTAACAAGACCCTGAAGAGCATGCTGAGAAAAGCTATAGAGAAAGACGGAAGAGACTGGGATTGTCTCTTACCCTATCTGATGTTTTCCATTCATGAAGTTCCACAGGCCTCCACAGGGTTCTCACCGTTTGAGCTTCTATATGGCCGACATCCGCGAGGATCCCTGGATATATCCAAGGAAACCTGGGAAGCCGAAGTCACGCCCCACAGAAGCGTCATTGAGCATGTGGCCCAGATGCAGCAGAGGATTGCAAAGGTGATGCCTATTGTGAAAGAACACCTCCTCCAGGCACAAGAAGCTCAGGCCAGAGTCTACAACCGGTCTGCAAGAGTGAGGCAGTTCAATCCGGGAGACCGAGTTCTTGTGTTAGTTCCGACGGTGGAGAACAAGTTCTTGGCCAAATGGCAAGGGCCATATGAGGTTGTCGAGAAGCTTGGGGAAGTAAATTATAAAATTCACCAACCAGGAAGATGGAAACCATTCCAAGTATACCATGTCAACCTCATCAAGCTGTGGCAAGATAGAGAGCCGACAGTAACTCCATCGCTGTTAAGCAACCCAGAAGGTGAGGTTGGAGCGGTTACTATAGCGGAGACGCTATCAAAGACCCAGAAACAACAGTGCCGGGAGTTACTCCAGAAAAACAGGGACCTGTTTTCAGAGTTGCCAGGACACACAAAGGTCATAGAGCACGAGGTCCTAACAGAGCCACATGTGCGAGTGAACATGAAGCCCTATCGTATTCCTGAGGCTCGTCGAGAAGTTATCTCCAAGGAAGTGGAACGTATGTTGAAGCTTGGAGTCATTGAGGAATCCAAGAGCGGTTGGTCGAGTCCGATTGTCCTGGTCCCAAAACCTGATGGAGAGTGGAGGTTTTGCAACGACTATCGGAAGTTGAATGAGGTCTCCAAGTTTGACGCTTATCCCATGCCCCGCGTTGATGAGCTCATCGAAAGGCTTGGGCCCGCCAGGTACATAACCACCTTGGATTTGACGAAGGGGTATTGGCAGATCCCCATGGCACAGGAAGCCAAGGAGAAGACGGCGTTTTCTACACCAGATGGATGTTTCCAGTATGTCCGGATGCCGTTTGGCCTACAGGGAGCTCCGGCGACCTTTCAGAGGGCTATGGAGAGAATCCTTGCACCCCATAAGGCATACGCTGCTGCGTACCTGGATGATATCGTCATCTTTAGCCCGGACTGGGAGAGTCATCTGGAAAAGGTCCAAGCGGTGTTTGATGCTATAAGAGAGGCCGGATTTACAATAAACCCGAAGAAGTGTGCCTTGGGTAAAGAAGAAGCTAAGTACCTTGGATACATAGTGGGTCGTGGAGAAATAAAACCCCAAATCAGTAAAGTGGAGGCAATTCAAACATGGCCAAAACCAGTTTCCAAGAAGCAAGTTAAAGCCTTCCTGGGAATCGTGGGATATTACAGGAGGTTCATCCCAAACTTCGCCACGATGGCTGCGCCTCTGACTGACCTGTTAAAAGGGACAAAATCAGTAATGGTTAAGTGGTCCGAAGAAACAGAGTCAGCCTTCCAAGAAATGAAAGAGTCTTTGTGTAAGCAACCCGTTCTGATGGCTCCAGACTTTAATAAAGAATTTATTCTTCAGACAGATGCCTCAGATGTTGAGGTAGGAGCAGTCCTTTCCCAAGAGCTACATGGGGAGGAGCATCCTGTTCTCTGAGTAGAAAGCTGTCTTCATCTGAAAAGAACTACTCAGTCGTGGAAAAAGAGTGTCTGGCCATAAAGTGGGCGGTGGACACGTTACGGTACTATCTGCTGGGTCGTAAATTCAGACTAATATCTGACCATGCCCCACTTAGATGGATGAGGGAAACAAAGGGTAGAAATGCTAGGGTCACCCGTTGGTTCTTAGCCCTGCAGGACTTCAGTTTCCATGTGGAACATAGGGCCGGAAAGCTGCACGGTAATGCGGATGCCCTATCAAGAATCCCTTGTTTAGTGGGGAAAAGTGCCAAGCCCCACGGCTTTAGGCAGAGGGGGGAGGTATGTAGCATGGCTAAAGGGTGTGTAGTCGATGGGAGGTATGTGCCACATAAGTGCCTTGTTGCCGTAATGTAGCCCGGTGTATTTCTGTATTGTATATAATCATGTATATACAGTATATATGCTTCAGGACCTGTGGTGATGTCAGACCACATGGCTAATCCTGTGATGGGTTACTGGGTGTGGTTAGCTCTATTTAAGACAGGCAAATGCTCTACACAGGAGATATGTGTGGAGGTGAAACCCTCCTGAGTGTGTTAAGGCTACAAGAGTGAGCCTGGTGGACTGGACACTTTGTTTTCTTTTCCTGAACTTAAGGCTATTTTGGTTTGCTGTTATTTTTCCATGTGGTTTATGATGCAATAAACCCTCTGAACTTTAAAGGAATGTGTCTCCTGAATGTCGGCCACCGCACCTGAGTGAGTAAAATCCCTACAATATATATATGAATTCAGAACTTCAACCGTGTGTTAGCACGCCTCCTGCCGGCAAACCATACACCATACAAACAGACAAAGGACACCCTATACTGGCACTGATGCCAAATACTGCGAATCCCTGACAACAAAACACTTCACAATTTATCAATCTATATGCCAGCCTGATTTGTACAGATAAAAAGTCTATACCTGGGCGAAACACACTTTAGGTAGACAGGGAGAGAGCAATCACTCAGTCACATCAATACAGTAATTGTAATTACCCTTCCACCCTTATAGAATAAAACCTATGAACTTATGCTGCAGCCAAAACATCATCACCTTAGCCAGGTGATCTCCGATGGGCATCCGCAAGAAGTCACCAACCACATAGAGGTTGTAAAATCACTCAGAGTAATCAAGCCACTACTCCCACTTGCCCACTGGGAGAGACACAGTTCAGAATTCTGCGACAATCAGTCAAGCTGAGAGCAGGACTGGAACCAGAGTGACAGTGAAATTGCTCAGTACATCCCCCTATCTTTTTCAGGCTGGCTAAGGTAGTACCACATATGCAAACAAACAAAACAGCAAAGCAGAGAGGCAAAAGCAGATAAGGCAGACAATTAATGAAATCGTGACCAGGGTGGGTTTTTGGTACTAGGACTTGTCAGAATGGTCACTATGTCCGAGTCTGACAGCCGACTGACCTTTATCTCAGCACGGAAACACTGGAGGGTTATAGGTAAGATGAATGATTTTCTAACCTAGTAGGAGGTGCACTTCTCCACCCTCGAGTGGTCCGGTCCAAGATTGGAGGTCTTCTTCGTGGCTGGTCAGGTTTGAACTTTCGTCCTAGCCCCATGTTGGGCGCCAACTGTTAATTCTGTCACACTAGGGTGCGACCCATCTTAATTGTCTTCTGCCAAATTGGATGTGAGGTTTTACGGCTGGAGAAATCAGGACACAAATGCAAGCAATTGTCTCTCGAAAGATTTCTGATCTTTATTGGTCGGAACCCTCTTTTTATAAGAGAAATCGGGCGGTATCAGCACATTACATCATAGGTCTTTCCAACTTAATAATTATCACAAGTCACTTTGATCTTACATGTTCTATGTTATTATCTTTATTACTGTAGGACCATTATTCAAACGATTATTGTTTTTAGTCTATTTCTGTACCATTGTTGCCCTAATGGCCTTTTAGGTCGGCCTGACATCTATCTATGCACGTATTTTACTTATCTTTGGTTTATTGGGAATTGATCTCCCTACGTACAGGTGCATTTACTCTTGATAACACTAGGGGAATTACACAGCCTTGCCAAAATCCATCTGGACATTGGCATATCTTGGCACATCCTGGTACGGAATAATAAACAGAATTAAGTCTTATAACAGTAAATCAGAAAACCTTAAAGTGACATGAATCTAATATTAAGCAAAGCGTCCATGTAAGTTTGACTTCAGTATATCTTCATGTGCCATACATTCTCCCCATAACACAGGGAGGAGGAGGAGAGCAAGGTCAGTAGTCCTCTAGGTGAGAACATGGAAGTCTTGCCTGTTAGCAGTCTACACTGCACGTCTGAGTTAATGTTATGCTACCTTTCCTGTGACCCTCGCGTTCTCCAAATTTTGGGTGAGAGTCATTACTGGTTAGTGACACTTCTAGACCCACGCTACAAGGAGAACTATCTATCTCTTATTCCTGAGGTGGACAGGTGTACTAAAATGGGGCAGTACCAGAGGGCCCTTGTGGAATTATCAAAACAATTCCCATCTGAAAACGTTGGCGGCAGAGGTCACAGTTCATTGGAGAACCAAGGAGTACAGACAAGAAAGACACAACTCCAATCCAGCAGTGGCAGGGTAACACTGGCAAAGTTCTGGGAGAATTTTCTCAGACCCTCTCATCACACAGGCCCTGAGGCGCGGGGTACTCTCACAAGGAGTGAAAAGTTTGGGAAGAAGCTGAGGGAGTGCCTTGCTGACCGTACCAACGTCCTCCATGATTCCTCTGTGCCTTATAATTATTGGGTATCCAAGCTGGACAAGTGGCATGAACTGGCTCTCTACGCCTTGGAGGTCCTGTCCTGCCCTGCCACTAGCATTTTTTCAGAGAGGGTTTTTAGTGCCTTTGGTGGAATTATAACTGATAAGCACATCAGCTTGAAAATGCAGACAGGCTGACTCTTATAAAAATGAACAAGGGTTGGATTGGGCCAGACTTGTGAACTCCACCGAATGATAGCATCTTAACATAAACTCAAATCCAGTGTCTTTTTTTGGGAGGTCTATTCCCATGCACCTCTTCACACCCACACATGGGTATACGCATCCTGATTTTTGGCAATTTGCTGTTATCCTACTCCTTCTCTTCATCCTCATTCTCATCCTCCACCACCATATCACCAGGGTGACCATAGTCCGTGATGCAACACCCACATAATTTTTTTAAAGGGTGTTTATGATGCCCGTTAAAAAAATGGTTATACAGTAATTTCATGTATACCCACAAGGGGTAAATGTTTGTCAGCCCATACACTTAGTGTACGGGCATTACAAGTATAGGAGACCCGCTCATTTCTAATGAGAAATTTTTTAGGAGGCCCTCCTGCTCCAGCAATTGTTGGGGTTTTGGGCCTCGGCTCAGGTACAGGCTCAACCAGAACCCAAGATATCTCTCCCAGACAGGTTCTCTGGAGGGAGAGATACATTTTTGGTTTTTAAGGAGGCCTGCAAGTTGTACTGTTGTACTTCAGGCTCTGCCCTCGTTCATCAGGGAGTGAGGAACAACGGGTGGGAATCATCGTTTCCCTTCTTAAGGGTGATCCCCAATCCTGGGCCTTCTCCCTGCCGACCGGTTCACCATCCCTACGGTTGGTGGACGAATTTTTTATGGCTCTGGCTCTGGTGTATGGTGATCCAGATGGCGTCTCTCTGGCGGAATCCCAACTCCGTAAGATCAAGCAGGGGAGTCAGCCAGCTGAGGAGTACTGTTCAGAGATCAGGAGGTGGGCCACAGACACACAGTGGAATGACCCTGCCCTTAGGAGTAGTGTTGAGCGATACCGTCCGATACTTGAAAGTATCGGTATCGGAAAGTATCGGCCGATACCGGCAAAATATCGGATCCAATCCGATACCGATACCCGATACCAATACAAGTCAATGGGACTCAGGTATCGGACGGTATTCCTGATGGTTCCCAGGGTCTGAAGGAGAGGAAACTCTCCTTCAGGCCCTGGGAACCATATAAATGTGTAAAATAAAGAATTAAAATAAAAAATATCGCTATACTCACCTGTCCGACGCAGCCGGGACCTCGGCGATTGTAAGCGGCAGCGTTGTTTCTTTAAAATTCGCGCTTTTACTTGCTTACGTGAATTCCCGGCTTCTGATTGGTCAGGGCGGCCATGTTGCCGGGACTCGGACCAATCACAGCAAGCCGTGACGAAATTACGTCACGGCTTGCTGTGATTGGTCCGCGTCCCGGCAATATGGCGCCGTGACCAATCACAAGCCGTGACGTCACGGGAGGCTGGACACGCGCGCTTTTCAAAATAAGCGCGTGTCCAGCCTCCCGTGACGTCACGGCTTGTGATTGGTTAATGGCGGCCATGTTCCTGGGACGCGGACCAATCACAGCAAGCCGTGACGTAATTTCGTCACGGCTTGCTGTGATTGGTCCGCATCCCGGCAATATGGCGCCGTGACCAATCACAAGCCGTGACGTCACGGGAGGCTGGACACGCGCGCTTTTCAAAATAAGCGCGTGTCCAGCCTCCCGTGACGTCACGGCTTGTGATTGGTTAATGGCGGCCATGTTGCCGGGACGCGGACCAATCACAGCAAGCCGTGACGTAATTTCGTCACGGCTTGCTGTGATTGGTCCGAGTCCCGGCAACATGGCCGCCCTGACCAATCAGAAGCCGGGAATTCACGTAAGCAAGTAAAAGCGCGAATTTTAAAGAAACAACGCTGCCGCTTACAATCGCCGAGGTCCCGGCTGCGTCGGACAGGTGAGTATAGCGATTTTTTTTATTTTAATTCTTTCTTTTACACCTTTTTACATTAATGTTGTTTCGATACCGATATCCGATATTACAAAAATATCGGATCTCGGTATCGGAAATTCCGATACAGCAAGTATCGGCCGATACCCGATACTTGCAGCATCGGAATGCTCAACACTACTTAGGAGCCATTTTGTGCAGGGTCTGTCCCCTAGGTTGCAAGATACTCTGGTGCAGTACGCAGCCCCCAGGTCGTTGGAGGCCGCCATGTCCCTTGCCATCCAGGTGGATAGACGCTTGAGGGAGAGGCATACACCAAATGTGCCCCCTGTAGTCCTTGCTAGGGAGGAGGACACACCTGGGCAGGCGGACGAACCCATGCAGGTGGGAGGAGTTGGTTCCCAAACTGGGTTGCCTGTGGTTCGCCGTGGAGTGGGGGCATGTTTCTACTGTGGGCAGACCGGTCATTTTATCAATTTCTGCCCAGCGCGTGCCAAAGTACCTGCACCATCTAAAGAGCCGCGTCCCCCTGGTCGTGTGGAGGGAGGCGACCCGGGTGTGTATATTTTCTCCATTTTTTGTCTCAGTGTACCTTACCTGCTGAGGTGGTTATTGGTGGGGTAACTTAAAATGTTCCAGTGCTTGTGGACAGTGGAGCAGGAGTCAATTTGGTGAATGCTCATTTTGTCCAGACCCATGGCCTGATGAGTAGGTCGCTAGCTAGACCTCTAAGTGTCCAGGCCATTGACTCTGCCCCGCTCAGCCAGGGAAGCATTACCCAAGTCGTAGACAATACACATCTGCGTATAGGGGCTTGTCATGAAGAGTCCCTGTCATGCTACGTCTTGGAGGGCATACCAACTCCCATGGTCTTAGATCTCCCTTGGTTGAAAAATCACAACCCGGTCATAGACTGGCGGTCCAGAGAAGTAGTCAGCTGGGGTCAGTCGTGTGAGGACTGCTGCCATCCTTCTACAACCTACCCCTTCTTCTCCAGTGGGGGCAGTAGAGGTGCTTGAAGGGAGTAGGGGCAAGACTCTACCCTCACTACATTCTAACCCGGTATGTCAGAGACCTCTTAGGAGGAGGGGTCAGAGGAGGGTGGTGCTTCCCTTGATGCATAGTGGGGGAGTGAGTTTGGCAACACAGGGGGACGCCTTTGTTGTCGGTTCTGTAAAGAGTTCACCATCTTGTGGCAGACACATGCGTGAAAATAAATGTTCAGGTCCGGACCTGTGTGTGAATGAATATGTATGCGTGTCCACCAAAAACATCAGGTGGAAGTGTGCAACTGGGACCTGGAGTCCCAGGGTTATTGGGCCATATCGGCTGTCGGCCATTCTCAGCCCAGGGACTTTTCAGTTGGAGTTACCCCCAGTTATGCATGTACACAACTAATTCCCCAGGTCGATGCTCTGGAGATTTGTGGCGCCTCCGGAGCCTACGTTGCTGGCATTTTCATCAGGCCACTTTTGCCATAAACCTGAGAGTCAGGTGACTGCTGAGGTAAACTCTGGTGGATCGAGGCGTCCTCACCGTAGGTAGGTTTGGTGAGGTCTGATGTTGAGTGTCCAGAGGCCACTCATTGAAAGGGGGGTACTGTCACGATCCATGTTTGGATCTGTGGCAGATCTGATTTAAACCTTTTTTCCTTTCTGGTCATCTGGGGTTAATGCAGTTCTCCCCCCGGTGGCCACTGGTGTTATTGCATTGCATTACTGCTGGGTCAGCTGATGTTTGTGACCACTCCCCTCATCCTTTATAAGGTCACCTGGTGCATCAGCTGACTGTTGGTTATACAGGTCCTTCTGGAGAGCAACCTAGCAGTAGCAGCTCCCTGGTGTCAGCCAAGTCTGGTGTTTGGAGCTCAGTTGCTGTACTTTCTGTGTTGTGTAGTCAGCTGCGGCGTGCACAAGCTAAGTTCTGAGTTTTGTGACTTTGTAGTTTGTGCATTCACCTTTTTGTATTGTGTTCCCCTCACTCTCATATTTTTTATTCCTGTTTATTGCTTTGTGGTGCTGTTTACACTCTTCACCTCCTGGGGTGGGGGTTTAGTTCAGGGTTTATTAGGAGACAGGGACAGGTCGGTGACTTGGGCCTCCCTACCTTCATGGGTACCCCCAAGTTAAGGAAAGACAGGGCTTCCCTTAGCCTGAGGGGCAGTTCAGGGGCCCAGATTCCTCATCTTCTGTTTTCCTGTTTCTGCCCCGTGACAGGGATATTGGGGTGCGTCCAAATGTTGGGCCGCCCTGCCACTCACTGCATACGTAATAACAGTATAGGAGGCTCACTGTTTAATAATGGGAACAACAAAGCATAGCCGGCTGATGGATCTCTAAGAATAGTGAGGGCCGACTGCTGGCCCTATAAAAATAGGCTTTGTGACTTTCAGAGTCCCTCCTTCGGAAATGAAACAGGATGTGTCTTATGGTGTGTCACACACCATGTGGCCAGATAAGGTTGTAAAATGTTAAAATGACATTTCCCAGTGAATGCATTTGTCTTGGTTTAAAGCAAAGTTCAAAAACGCTACATGTGAACATAACCCAAGGTGTGGAGGAGCATTTTTGTTTTTGGTTATTCATTTTGCCTTATATATAAGTCGTTACTGTGGAAAGGATGTTCCTTAACATATTTCCCAGGAAAATCCATTTTGGTTTAGTTTCTGCACGTTTTATTGTGTGTCAGTGAATGTGGCGTAAAACTCTGACAACATTGTTCACAGCAGTGACCTGGGAGTCAGCTATGCTTCCAAGGGTCTTCCCCATGCTGTTCCCATGTAATTTGAGCACTGATCCTATCGATTTCTGCAATTTCTAGGCCTTCTGCAGTCCACCGGTGGCGCCGGAAAAATGCTCAAGTTTCCCATAGACTTACATTGGGCTCATTGCTTGGGTCGAGCGCCCAAGCATTCTAATTTGCTCACCCCGAGCAACAAGCACCAGAGCATTTTAATGCTCGCCCATCACTACATAGAATGTGTGAACAGCTCTCCAGACTAACCCACCTGCGGTTCTGTACAGTCAGTTGTACAATTGGAGAGTTGGGACGCGGGGGAAGCAAAGGGAATTTGGGTGCCACCTCTGTGGACTGACTGTTCTAGGTGTGATGTTGAGGTAGAGGAAGAGAGTACACCGAAAACCAGCACTAAATCAACAAATAAAGCTAATACATAATAAAACATAACATTTATTATTGATAAGGATAAAAACAACAGCATTCACGACCTAAAAAACGTCCAATGTTTGGCTGGAAAAAGATACAGGGTGCACTCAGTCCCTAATGTACTGACTATCTATGCCCTACCTTGCTGCTGAGGTTGGCACCCTATAAATCCTGCGCAATGGCGCCCCCGCTCAACGTAGGCTCGTCCTGACTCACCCTGGACAACCCTAAAGTGTGGGAAAAATAGACAAACAGCAGACCATACAGACAGACAAACAAATAAAATTGACCAGTGTGCTATATGATAGGGGCACAAAATAATGATAAAGTGCAAAGAGTGCTGTAATAAATCCTCAATGACACGCACTCAATATATAATTGCACATATCCCCATATGGCCTATAACCTATTGCACTGTACCTAGATGCGCACTGCCTGCTTGCGGGGGTTGGCACCCTAAATATCCTCCGCTCCCGTCGTCTGGCCCTAATAAGCCCTAACACTGCCAAATGGCAAAAAAACGAAAAGATACAAAAAAGCAGGCCGAGCGTACAGTCATTAATGAGGATACACTATAGAACCCAATCATAAACGTGTACAAAAAAAGCAATTTGCATAAATCCCCAGTGTCTTAGATAATACATAAACACAACACAATAAATATGCTCATCTCAGTATGTTTATCTCAACGCGTTTCTCCGAGGTCGGTTCATCAGGAGACATACTAGAAGAATATCACTTATCTGAATGAAGGGTAAGAAGATAAGTCACTTCAGAGGAAGCGTGCGATACTGTAGTGGGGAGCAATGTCCATCCCTGACCACCAGTTCAAAACAGCCTTGCGCACGTAGTATCCACTGCGCTTTATAAATCATATCACTAACCTCCTCCTGGTGCCAATCAGCATCCTGTGACCCCCGCCAATACAATCACTTCCGGGTCCTTACCTTGCTGCAGGAGATTACTCTCTGCGCAAGTGCCAATCTACGGCTGTCTTTCCGTCGGCGCTTCTCACTTGGGATGCAAATGCATATAATTCTGCGCATGCCCCGTTACTCCCACTATGTCTGCGAGAGGCGGTCGCTACGTAAACATGTAATACATTAGTGCCTCAAAAAATGACGTTCGTTGGAACGCAACAGCGTGCCACACTGCACAGGCGCATGAGCGCTCCTGAATAATACACTTCTATGGGACTATACAGTCAAGTCTTTCACTGGAGCGTTACAAAAAGGCATGCATTGCCCAAAGGAAGCCACCGCTATACATTTACACCATCGATAATAAATACTATCAAGAGCCTAAGTTTACCCATAACAAGGGGATAATATTAAGTATATAGTTATACACAGGACGCTGAAAAGAGCACTTATATATTAACCTCCCTACCATTTATTAGACCGTACACTACCAGATAAACTAATAGATAAAAATAAAACTAAATGATAATGACCAACCCCACTCTTGGGACAATGGGTCATGGGTTTACATTCCATAAGGGATTCTCAATAAGAGAACGGGTTAGCAGAAACTCACACAAAGCAACCGGATTGCAATTGATCATTCAAGCCCTGTGGTTTCATACTCTTCATCCGAAATATCCATTTTGCTTCTTTTTGCAAAATTAAACGGTCCCAGTCTCCACCTCTAACCGGTGGTGTGATCACTTCAATCACTGAAAAACTACAGCACTTTAAATCACCCCAATGTATCCCCCTAATATGATTAGAAATAGGGGTATCTCTGTTATGATCCTTAATGGCTGAGGATCACAAATAGACCAGCAAGTGAATAAACTAAGGACGAGCTCTAGGGAGATGGTAACTGGACTGATCGCAAATCTGAACCTATCCAACACAACTAGAGGTAGCCGGTGAACGTGCCTAAAAAATTTCTAGACGTCTCGAGCCAGCCTGAGGAACTAGCTACCCCTAAAGAGAAAGAAAGACCTCGCTTGCCTCCAGAGAAATAATCCCCAAAGATATAGAAGCCCCCAACAAATATTAACGGTGAAGTAAGAAGGCACATACATAGGGATGAAATCAGATTCAGCAAAAGAGGCCCACTAGTACTAGAAAGCAGAAAATAGAGCAGGGGTCTATGCGATCAATAAAAAACCCTTACAAAATATCCATCCTGAGATTTCAAGAACCCACACACCAACTAACGGTGTGTGGGGAGAAACTCAGCCCACTAGAGCAACCAGCAAGCGAGGGAATTACATTTTAGCAAGCTGGACAAGAGAACATGATAAACACTGCTGATCAAAAAATGAGCAAACAAAACTTAGCTTATCCTGGATGGACTGGGAGCAAGGTAGACAGAAGGAATCTGAGTAGCACTGATTACATCGACAGCCGGCAACAAGTGGAAGCAACACAGAGCTATATAGGAACCTCCCAGAGGATAACGAACCAGCTGATAGCCAGAGACCAGCAGGATAACAGACAAAGCCACCAGGGGGAGCCCAAAGCAAAAGTCACACCATACCACCAGTGACCACAAGAGGGAGCCTGAAAACAGAGCTCACAACAGTACCCCCCCTTGAGGAGGGGTCACCGAACCCTCATGAAAACCGCCAGGGTGATCAGGATGAGCCACATGGAAGGCACAAACCAAATCGGCCGCATGAACATCAGAGGCGACCACCCAAGAATTATCCTCCTGACCATAGCCCTTCCATTTAACCAAATACTGGAGCCTCCGTCTAGAAATACGAGAATCCAAGATCTTCTCCACCACGTATTCCAATTCTCCCTCAACCAGCACCGGGGCAGGAGGCTCAACCGGAGGAACCACAGGCACCACATACCTCCGCAACAACGAGCGATGGAACACATTATGAATAGCAAATGATGCTGGGAGGTCCAGATGAAATGACACAGGGCCAAGGACTTCCAGAATCTTATAAGGACCGATAAACCGAGGCTTGAACTTAGGAGAGGAGACCTTCATAGGAACGAAGCGAGAAGACAACCACACCAAGTCCCCAACGCGAAGTCGGGGACCCACACAGCGACGGCGGTTGGCAAAGAGCTGAGCCTTCTCTTGAGACAGCTTCAAATTGTCCACCACATGATTCCAAATCTGATGCGTCCAAGGCCTCTTCGGGACAGGCAAAGGTAACAGCAAACCACTGGCTCGAGAACAGCAAGGCTTAGCCCGAGCACAAATTCCACAAGACTGCACAAAGGAACGCACATCCCGCGACAAGGAAGGCCACCAAAAAGACCTGGCCACCAAGTCTCTGGTACCAAATATTCCAGGATGGCCCGCCTACACCGAAGAATGAACCTCGGAGATGACTCTGTTGGTCCATCTATCCGGGACAAACAGTCTCTCCGGTGGACAGCAATCAGGTCTATCCGCCTGAAACTCTTGCAGCACACGTTGCAAATCTGGGGAGATGGCAGACAAAATCACCCCTTCCCTAAGGATACCAGCCGGCTCTGAATCTCCAGGAGAGTCAGGCACAAAACTCCTAGAAAGAGCATCAGCCTTCCGATTCTTCGAACCAGGCAGGTACGAAACCACGAAATCAAAACGAGAGAAAAACAATGACCAGCGAGCCTGTCTGGGATTCAGCCGCTTGGCTGACTCGAGGTAAATCAAATTCTTGTGATCAGTCAAGACCACCACACGATGCTTAGCTCCCTCGAGCCAATGTCACCACCCCTCAAATGCCCACTTCATAGCCAACAACTCTTGATTACCGACATCATAATTCCGCTCGGCAGGCGAAAACTTTCTTGAAAAGAAAGCACATGGCTTCATCACAGAGTCATCGGAGCTTCTCTGCGACAAAACAGCCCCCGCTCCAATCTTGGAAGCATCAACCTCCACCTGGAAGGGAAGTGAGACATCTGGCTGACATAAGACCGGAGCCGAAGAAAACCAGCGCTTCAGCTCCCGAAAGGCCTCCACAGCCGCAGAGGACCAATTAGTCACATCAGAACCTTTCTTGGTCAAATCCGTCAAAGGCTTAACAACACCAGAAAAATTAGCTATGAAGCGACGGTAAAAATTAGCAAAACCCAAGAACTTCTGAAGACTCTTAACAGATGTAGGCTGCGTCCAGTCATGAATAGCCTGAACCTTGACTGGGTCCATCTCAATAGTAGAAGGAGAAAAAATGAAACCCAAAAAAGAAATCTTCTGGACTCCAAAAAGACATTTTGAGCCTTTCACAAATAAAGCATTGTCATGCAGGACCTGAAAGACCATCCTGACCTGCTTAACATGAGACTCCCAATCATCCGAAAAAAACAGAATATCATCCAGATACACAATCATAAACTTATCCAGATATTCACGGAAGATGTCGTGCATAAAGGACTGAAAGACTGAAGGAGCATTAGAAAGTCCAAAAGGCATCACCAGGTACTCAAAATGGCCTTCAGGCGTATTAAATGCAGTTTTCCATTCATCACCCTGTTTTATACGCACAAGGTTATACGCACCACGAAGATCTATCTTGGTGAACCAACTAGACCCCCTAATGCGAGCAAACAAATCAGTTAACAATGGCAAAGGATACTGAAATTTGACCGTGATTTTATTCAAAACGTGATAATCAATACAAGGTCTCAGGGAACCATCCTTCTTAGCCACAAAAAAGAATCCTGCACCAAGAGGGGAAGAGGATGGGCGAATATGTCCCTTCTCCAAAGACTCCTTTATATAACTCCGCATGGCAGCATGCTCCGGCACAGATAAATTGAAAAGTCGTCCCTTAGGAAACTTACTACCAGGAATCAAATTTATAGCACAATCACAGTCCCTATGAGGAGGTAGAGAATTGAGTTTGGGCTCCTCAAATACATCCTGGTAGTCCGACAAAAACGTAGGGACTTCAGAAGGAGTGGACGAAGCAATTGACACCACAGGAGCGTCACCATGAATTCCCTGACAACCCCAACTTGACACAGACATAGCTTTCCAATCCAGGACTGGATTATGAGTCTGCAACCATGGTAGACCCAACATGACGACATCATGCAAATTATGCAATACAAGAAAGCGAATCACCTCCTGATGAACAGGAGTCATGCACATGGTCACTTGTGTCCAGTACTGAGGTCTATTCGTAGCCAATGGTGTAGAGTCAATTCCCCTTAGTGGAATAGGGAATTTTAAAGGCTCCAAATCAAAACCACAGCGCCTGGCAAATGACCAATCCATCAGACTCAGGGCAGCACCTGAATCTACAAAGGCATTAACCGGGTAAGATGACAGGGAACAAATCAGGGTAACAGACAAAATGAACTTAGACTGTAAAGTACCAATGGTGACAGATTTATCAACCTTTTTTTTGCGTTTAGAGCATGCTGAGATAACATGAGCTGAGTCACCACAGTAAAAGCACAACCCATTTTGCCGTCTATAATTTTGCCGTTCACTTCTGGTCAGAATTCTGTCACATTGCATAGATTCAGGTGTCTGTTCGGAAGACACCGCCAAATGGTGCACAGGTTTGCGCTCCCGCAACCGCCGATCAATCTGAATGGCCAGAGTCATTGACTCATTCAGACCTGCAGGCGTAGGGAACCCCACCATGACATTCTTAATGGCTTCAGAAAGACCTTCTCTGAAATTAGCAGCCAGGGCACACTCATTCCACTGAGTAAGCACCGACCATTTCCGAAATTTCTGGCAGTACACCTCTGCTTCATCTTGCCCCTGCGAGAGGGCCAATAACGCTTTTTCAGCCTGGTTCTCAAGATTAGGTTCCTCATAGAGCAATCCAAGGGCCAGAAAAAACGCATCTACACTAAGCAATGCAGGATCCCCTGGCGCCAATGCGAAGGCCCAATCTTGTGGGTCACCACGCAAAAAGGAAATGATAATCTTAACTTGGTGAACGGCATCACCAGAGGAACGAGGTTTCAAAGAAAGAAACAACTTACAATTGTTCCTAAAATTCAGGAACCTAGATCTATCTCCAGAAAACAACTCCGGAATAGGTATTCTAGGCTCAGACATAGGACTGTGAACAACAAAATCCTGAATACTTTGAACCCTAGCAGCAAGATGATCCAGAAGGGAAGCCAAGCTCTGGACATCCATGTCAGCAGCTGAACTCAGAGCCACACCAAGATTAAGAGGAGGAGAGAAGCTAGCACAGCAGCTAGACACACGGCAACAACAAGAAAAAAAAATAAAAAATTTCTCAAGGCTTCTTTTCTCCTGCTTCTGCCATGCAATTAACACTTTGTAGGCTGGCTGTACTGTTATGATCCTTAATGGCTGAGGATCACAAATAGACCAGCAAGTGAATAAACTAAGGACGAGCTCTAGGGAGATGGTAACTGGACTGATCGCAAATCTGAACCTATCCAACACAACTAGAGGTAGCCGGTGAACGTGCCTAAAAAATTTCTAGATGTCTCGAGCCAGCCTGAGGAACTAGCTACCCCTAAAGAGAAAGAAAGACCTCGCTTGCCTCCAGAGAAATAATCCCCAAAGATATAGAAGCCCCCAACAAATATTAACGGTGAAGTAAGAAGAAGGCACATACATAGGGATGAAATCAGATTCAGCAAAAGAGGCCCACTAGTACTAGAAAGCAGAAAATAGAGCAGGGGTCTATGCGATCAATAAAAAACCCTTACAAAATATCCATCCTGAGATTTCAAGAACCCACACACCAACTAACGGTGTGTGGGGAGAAACTCAGCCCACTAGAGCAACCAGCAAGTGAGGGAATTACATTTTAGCAAGCTGGACAAGAAAACATGATAAACACTGCTGATCAAAAAATGAGCAAACAAAACTTAGCTTATCCTGGATGGACTGGGAGCAAGGTAGACAGAAGGAATCTGAGTAGCACTGATTACATCGACAGCCGGCAACAAGTGGAAGCAACACAGAGCTATATAGGAACCTCCCAGAGGATAACGAACCAGCTGATAGCCAGAGACCAGCAGGATAACAGACAAAGCCACTAGGGGGAGCCCAAAGCAAAAGTCACACCATACCACCAGTGACCACAAGAGGGAGCCTGAAAACAGAGCTCACAACATATCTCTTCCATTTAGTATGTCTCCTATATGTTCGCCCACCCTCCTGAGCAGCTCCCGTTTAGTTTTACCCACGTAATCCATGGGGCAGCTGTACTGGAATAGGTAGACCACCCCTTCTGTCCTACAATTAGCAAATTGCCTCATATCATAGGTTTTACCAGTACAAGAGCTTACAAAAGTACAGCTCCTCGAGACATATTTGCAAAATTTGCATTTTCCACATTTAAAGGTGCCATTCTGTCTTTTTTCCAACCAAGTAGGAGACTTCTTTTGAAGGAAGAAGGCACTGTGGACCAATTGATCACGAATTGATGTCCCTCTCCTATATGTGATAGATGGTACATCGGGGATTATATCACGTAAGGCTGGGTCCATTTTTAAAATTCACCAATGTTTCTGAATCACATTCTTAACCTTATGCGATTGATTATCAAAAGTACCTATAATTCTAAGATCGTTACCACCTTCCTCCCTTGATTTTTTAACAAGCAGAGGGGCTCTCTCCTTAGTACTTGAGTTCTTAAAGGCCTCATTTAGGACCCTCAACGGGTATCCCCTATCCACAAATTTGTCCCTCAAGTCTCCCACCTGTCGGTAAAAAGCAGAGTCAGTTGAACAGTTTCTTCTCATACGTAGGTATTGACCCCTCGGTATACCCCTCCTCAGGGCTGCAGGATGATGGCTCTCCCAGCGTAACAAATTGTTAGTGGCAGTAGGTTTGTAAAATGTTTCAGTAATAATCTGACCTGTGCTGCCCCTAGAAATCTTTAAATCCAAAAAATTGATAGAATCTCGTTGGAACTCATAAGTCAACCTGAGACCAATTGCATTGTTATTGAGTTCATCTACAAATCTGGAGAATGACGACACATTACCGGACCATAATACAAGTACATCATCTATGTACCTACCCCAAAATAATATTTGGGGTCTCCACCAGAATGCGTCGTCCTCACCAAAAACTGATAGGTCCTCCCACCAGCCCAGGAACAAATTAGCATACGTGGGAGCACAAGGGCTCCCCATAGCCGTACCCCTGAGCTGGTGGAAGAACCCACCCCCAAAAGCAAAAAAATTGTGTTTGAGCACGAACTCAAGTAATCTAACAATGCACTGGTTATGCCGGGACAACTGTGTACCCCTTGATCTCAGGAAGAAACTAGCAGCCTGGAGACCCTTATCGTGTGGAATATTACTGTAAAGCACCTCCACATCTATGGAGGCGAAACACACATCATCACTAAGGACTATGTCCTCAAGCCTGAGGAGGAGATCCGAGGAGTCCCTAACATAGGAAGGTAATGAGACCACAAAAGGTCTTAGCACTCTATCAATGTACACACTAGTGTTCTGCGTGATTGAATCGATCCCAGCCACTATTGGGCGGCCTTTTAATGGGCTCAAGCCCTTATGCACCTTCGGCAGTGAATAAAACACAGCCAACACTGGAAATTTTGGAAGCATAAAATCATATTCATTCTTTGACAATAACCCAGCATTGTTTGCCTCAGTCAGAAGTATTTTCAAATCATCCATAAACTCATTGGTAGGGTCTTTTTTGAGAAGTCTATACATGGATGTGTCCTTAAGAATATTATCACACATCACCTGGTATTGCTCAAGATCTAAAATCACCAGATTACCCCCTTTATCCGAGGGCTTAAACACGTAGTCCTTATTGGCAGCCAAACCATCCAACGCCTCCCTCTCTGCTCTAGTTAGATTGGAGTGATATCCATCATCTATAGCATTAATCTTTTCCAGATCCTTGATCACCAATCTGGCAAATATTTCAGTGCTATCATAGCCCTCCTGAGGGGGCATTCTGACACTCCTAGGCTTCAGATCGGTAAATGGGCCCAAATCCAAAGGTCTCTCTCTCATTCTCCCTCAGCAGGTCAGTCAGGATTCTCACACTAGGTAGATCCTCCTCAGTTACGCCTAACCGTTCACAATCAGCACGATCATGTGTTTTAAAGAACTTTTTCCATCTGACTTTCCTTATGAACAGATTTATATCTTTGACCCACCCAAACTCATCAAATTTGTTTGTGGGGACAAATGAGAGACCCTTGGATAGGACTGACCTTTCCACGTCATTTAGGGAATAAGAGGAAAGGTTGATAATCCTATTCTCCTCCATCATTTCTTGTTCCTGTCCTCCTTTTCTTTTGGAGGATCCGTACCCTTGGCCCTCTTTTTCTCCAAAAAAGACAATGATGAAGATAATGAAGAGGGTCCTTGAAGCTGCATTTACCATCCACTCGAGCACATGCTCTTTCTGGGATTCATCAACAAGGCGTACTGCTGTGTGTTTAACAAAGAAAAGTAGTGGAGTAGACGTCCAATAACAGAAGTTGTCAGATGTGTTTGCATTGGACATGACATTGTTGGATCACTAGTGCTTTCACTAACCTTACCACCTACCCCACGTACACCTTGAACACAAAGCTTAATTCCCCTTCCACCATGGCCTCGCTTTTTCCAAGGCATGTTGCTCAGATACTTTGGTAGGAGCACAGTATTAGAAAAAAAAAATTAGATTTTTAAACTCTGCACCACCTCTGCAAACAGTTGAAATTCAGTGACAGTAAATTACAAGGTGAAATATGGCATGCTGTATCGTGTTAGTCCCAGAAGAAAGAATTGTTTGAGTGTGGATGAGGCCTGTATGACAAAGAAGATATGCTGCAAACAAATTTAACATCAGGTCCTCTACTGTATGACACTAGGAACAGAAGAATTTTTTAATGGCCTCTGGATCGGGCCTCTATAAAAAACTAGACACTACAAACTATTTTAAAGTCAGGTCCTAGACTGTATGACACTAGGAACAGAAGAATTTTTGTGGCGCCTCTGGATCAGCTAACATAGAAAAATTGAGAAAAACATACAATAATGAAACAGCCATACCAAAACCTGTCAGATGACAAATGCACTAGCAGGATGCAGGAGGCCACCACTAATAAAGGCAGGGGCAGCACCGGTGCAAACTACTGATAGAAACAGCCACCCACACACCTGCCAAATTATGTAGGGATTGGCTGCCTAGTAGAAAAAATGCACACAAATGAGGATTAAGTAGAACTCCAGTCACACAGGTATGTGTGATGCAAAGTGTTTTTGTAATTAGTGTTAGGACTCGCAAATATAAGGACCCTTGACTTTGGGTTGCGAGTTTATCTATTTTGGCCAAAATATCAACCAATAATTTGGTAGGTGTGTGGGTGGCTGTTTCTATCAGTAGTTTGCACCTGTGCTGCCCCTGCCTTTATTAGTGGGGGCCTGCTGCATCCTGCTAGTGCTTTTGTCATCTGTCAGATTTTGGTAAGGCTGTTTCCTTATGGTATGGCCTTTGGATCAGGCCTCTATAACACAATAGATGCTACAAACTATTTTAAAGTCAGGTCCCCTACTGTACGACACTAGGAACAGAATAATTTTTTGGTGGCCTCTAGATCAGGCCTCTACCTTGCCCCCCAAAAGAAATTCACAAATTCTAAGCTCTCAAATCCAAATGCCCCTCTCCCTTCTGAGCATGCCCCAGTAGCTATATTTAGAACCCACATGTTTGGAATTTCTGTACTGATGATAGTGCAACTACATTACGGGTGCATGTGTCCCGAAGCATGAGCTGGGGATAATGTACTAGTCACTACAGAGTACTGGTCATTTACACATACTGGTCACTACAATGGCAGTTTGCAACTTTCGCTCAGCAACATCCACTACTGCTTGTTTCTGGAAAACACCCATGGAGTCAAAATCGTGACCACACCTGTAGATAAATTCCCAAAGGGGTATAATTTCTAAAATGGGGTCCCTTGGGGGGGGTTGTGCTTTTCTAGTGTTTAAGGGCTCTGTATATGGAGTCTGCAAACTTTTCTAGGAAAATCTGCACTCCAGGAGGCAAAGAGCACTCCGTCCCTCACGAGTCTCGCTGTGCGGCTAAGCAGTACTGTACAGAAACATATAGGGTATTTCTACATTCAGCAGAAATTGTGGGACAAATTTTGGGGAAAATGTAAATTGTGGGGATAACACACAATCTTGGTGGTAAACATGTAAATTATATATTTTTTGCACTGCCCAATGGTATGAAATTCTGTGACACACCCGTCGTGTCAATATGATCACTGCACTCCTAGATGAATTCAATTAAAGGTTTAGTTTGAAAAATGGGGTCACTTATGAGCGGTTCTGCTGTTCTGGAACCTCAGGAGCTCTGCCAATGTGACATGGCAAGGCATGGCATGGTTCAAGGTGCTCACCAAACATCTAAATAAGATCCCTGAGGGGTCTAGTTTCCAAATTGGTGTCACTTGTGGGGGGTTTCCACTGTTTAGGCACATCAGGGTCTCTCCAAATGACATGGTGTCCGCTAATTATTCTAGCAAATTTTACATTCAAAAAGCCAAATGGCGCTCCATCCCTTCCGAGCCCTGCTGTGCGTCCAAACAGTGGTTTTCCCCCACATATGGGGTATTGGCATGCTTAGGAGAAATTGCTCAACAAATTGAATGGTACAACTCCTCCTGTTACCATTATGAAAATGCAAAGTTCGGAGCTAAATATGTTTTTGTGGGAAAAATTGAAGTTTTTTATTTTCACAGATCATTATTATAAACTTCTGTGAAGCACCTGGGAGTTCAATGTGCTCAATACACATTTAGATAAGTTCCCAGAGGGGTCTGGATTCCAAAATGGTGTCAATTGTGGAGGGTTTCCACTGTTTAGGAACATCAAGAGCTCTCCAAATGCGACATAGCATCCGCTAATTTTTCCAGGGAGTTTTACATTCAAAAAGTCAAATGGTGCTCCATCCTTCCGAGCCCTGCTGGGTGTCCAAACAGTGGTTTTCCCCCAAATATGAGGTATAGTCATGCTCAGGGGAAATTGCTCAACAATCTGTATGATGCGATTTCTCTTGATACCCTTATAAAAATGCAAAGTTTGGAGCTAAAAAAACGTTTTTACGTGAAAAATTTGATTTTTTAATTTTCACAGCTCATTATTATAAACTTCTTTGAAGCACCTGGGGATTCCAGGTGCTCAATATACATCTAGATAAGTTCTCTGAGGGGTCTAGTTTCTAAAATTGTGTCACTTGTGGGGGTTTCTACTGTTTAGGCACATCAAGGGCTCTCCAAACACGACTGTCACAGGTGTGTCAGATGGGACAGTCATTATGGATCCACCAGTAGAAGGTCACTGCGCCTGACTCTGCAGGCACATTCTGGATCTTGCATCTCTGCTGTGAAGTGATATCCTTCTTCCTCTAGGACCTAGCGGTTATCTCTACCATCTGCTGCTGATTAACACACCCTTGCTGGAGGCTTAAAAATCTTTAGTCTCTTCAGCAAGGTGCTGATGATAGCTCTATTTACCTCTGTCTGTTGGAAGTGGTAGAAGTCGACTAGTTTCTTCTTAGAGCATCTTGGAGGATTGCTGGTGTGAGCTCTCTTGTGTCATCTCAAGCAGTGTGTTCCCTCATTTGTTTTCCTGCTTTGTCTTTAGTTGCAGTGGGAGCTGACTAGGGTCACCCTATCCCCTCATTGTCCAGGGCCTATCACTAGGGATAGTCAGGGATTAGGTTCTTGCTCAGCGACAGGTGCGGAACTGAATTAGGGATGTAAGGGCAGACAGGTTGTTGTCAGATCTGCCTAGAGTTCTCCACTCCCCCTTTCCTAGTGTTTGGGCTCCTCCACCCTCTTTCAGTTGTTGTGCACCTAGCTTCTCCCTCACCCAGTGTGACATTATCACCTGCTGAACACATTAATTTTAAAAAAAAATGACACAGTTTTTTTTTAGTGTTTTTTTCTTTTTTTTTGATGTGGGGTCTGTTTTTTTTTTTCCGGGTTCACGGATCTCGTTTCTGTGCTGGCATAGCAGCTGCAGAGGTTGTTACTGGAAGTGACTGACCTTCAATCTGAGGTTCAGCAGCAAAGGCAGCTGCTGCAGACTCCTACTGTGGGGGACTCTGTGGGTCGGCTGGTCCAGCTTGAACCCAATATTGCTCTCCCAGACAGGTTTTCAGGAAATAGGGACATTTTTTGTATTCAAAGAAGCCTGTAAGTTGTATTTTAAACTTTGTCCTTACTCCTCTGGAGATGAGAAGCAAAGAGTGGGAATTTCACTGTTGCAAGGGGGCTTTTTATTTGCCACAGGGTTCTATTTGTCTCCAGTTGGTTGAGGTGTTTTACGGGGCTTTAGTCCTTATCTATGATGATCCTGATCAAATTTTCTTGGCTGAATCCAGGCTGCGTGGCCTTCAGCAGGTGAATCATTCAGTGGAGACTTATAGCTCTGAATTCCGCAGGTGGGTAAAAGACACCAAATGGAATGACCCGGTAAAGCCAATTTTGTCAAGGCCTTACAGAAAGGTTGAAAGATGCTTTGGCACTGTACGAAAGCCTAGAGTCCTTGGAGGCTGCCATGTCATTGGCTATATCTGTGGAAAGACAAATGCGGTATAGATGGGTAAGACCACCTTCTCCTGAGCCCTCTTTTTGGGATAATACTCCTGTACCAGGGGGTGAACCAGTACTTGTGGAGTTAGAGGAACCCATGCAGTTAGGAGGTGCCTCTGCATCATATTTCTCCCTTGAGATTAGCAAGAAAACGGGAGTGTGTGTTTCTTTTGTGGGACAAAGGGACATTTTATTGGGGCCCATCTTTGTCCTTACTCCTCTGGAGATGAGAAGCAAAGAGTGGGAATTTCACTGTTGCAAGGGGATACTCAGTCCTGGGCTTTTTATTTGCCACAGGGTTCTATTTGTCTCCAGTTGGTTGAGGTGTTTTACGGGGCTTTAGTCCTTATCTATGATGATCCTGATCAAATTTTCTTGGCTGAATCCAGGCTGCGTGACCTTCAGCAAGTGAATCATTCAGTGGAGACTTATAGCTCTGAATTCCGCAGGTGGGTAAAAGCCACCAAATGAAATGACCCGGTGAAGCCACTTTTGTCAAGGCCTTACAGAAAGGTTGAAAGATGCTTTGGCAGTGTACGAAACCCTAGAGTCCTTGGAGGCTGCCATGTCATTGGCTGTATCTGTGGAAAGACAAATGCGGCATAGATGGGTAAGACCACCTTCTCCTGAGCCCTCTTTTTGGGATAATACTCCTGTGCCAGGGGGTGAACCAGTACTTGTGGAGTTAGAGGAACCCATGCAGTTAGGAGGTGCCTCTGCATCATATTTCTCCCCTGAGATTAGCAAGAAAACGGGAGTGTGAGTGTGTTTCTTTTGTGGGACAAAGGGACATTTTATTGGGGCCTATCTTTTGATTCCTGAGCAAAAAGAGACTCGACTAACCCTTGGTAGTCTGGAGTTGGATAATCAAGGGGTATGCTCATCGTCAACCTGTAATTCTCAGTTTGTCCTGACAGCAGAGGTGGTGCTAGAGAGCAGGACTGAGAACATTTCTCTGTTTGTAGACAGTGGAGTTAGAATCAGCATGGTTGATGCTGAGTTTGCTAGAACTCATGGACTTGCTTGCTCTACCTTAGCTAAGCTCATTCCTATTTATGCCATCGACTCGGCATCACTTGCTCAGAGAGCTTTGACGCGCATTGTTCATAACATAAGACTGAAGGTGGGTTCTTTGCATTATGTGCAAATTCCTTGTTATGTCCTTGTAGGGTCTCCCCACTCAAATTGTACTGGGTTTATCCTGATTGGTGAAACATAATCCTATAGTAGATTGGCAATCCAGAGAAATTGTGGAATGGGGAGATTAATGCCATGGGAACTGCTTAAACATTTCCCTTTCTGCAGTTTCTATGGGAACCTTACCTGCGTTTTTGTCTGGTTTCAAGGATGTATTTTCTGAGAAGGAGTGTCAGGATTGACCTCCCCATCGTTCAAATGACTGTCCTATTAACCTGACTCCTGGAGGTAACCTGCCCAAGTCCAGACTGTACAATCTTTCTGGTCCTGAGAGACAAGCCATGAAAGACTTTATTGCTGAGAGTCTTGAGAAGGGACACATCAGAGCTTCATCTTTGACCGTGGCGGCAGGTTTCTTTTTCATGAAGAAGAAAGATGGCGGTCTCTGCCCCTGTTTAGATTTCCAGAAATTAAATCTAATTGCTATCTGATATCTATATCATTTTCCTCTGATTCCAGATTTATTCAACCAGGCAGTGGGAGCCAAGGTTTTCTCCAAGTTGGATATAACGGGGGCCTTTAACCTGGTTATAAGTGGGGAAGGGGATGAATGGAAAACTGCATTCAATACCCCTGAGGGACATTTTGAAATTCTGGTTATGCCTTTCGGCCTGACCAATGCATTGCCAGTATTCCAGCATTTCATAAATGAGATTTCAATCATTTGATGTGCAGGTTTGTGGTGGTCTATCTGGATGATATTTCTGTTTATTCACCTGATTTGGAGACACATCGAGGGCATGTTAAAGAGGTGCTTCAGATATTAAGGAATAACAAGCTTTACGCCAAACTTGGGAAATGTGTTTTTGCCACCCAGGAGGGGCAGTTTTTGGGGGACCTGTTGTCATCCTCAGGTTTTTGGATTGATCTGGAGAAGGTTCATGCTGTTCTTGATTGAGACCATCCCAAGAACCTGAAGGCATTACAGCACTTTCTGGGTTTTACTCATTTTTACCAGAAGTTTACTCAAAATTATTTGGTAATGGTGAAACCCCATGACATGACAAGCAAGGGGTCTGATTTTTCTAAATGGTCAAATGCTGCTCAGCTGGCTTTTTCCTTCTTGAAGAGTTGTTTTGAAACTGCATCTATACTCAGCCAAGCCAATGCTTCTCAACCTTTTATCATAGAAGTGGATGCAACGGAGGTGGGGGGATGAGTTGGGGCTGTGTTGTGTCAGGGCCTTTCTCGTGGTAAATGGCGTCCATGCGCCTTCTTTTCCCAAAAATTATCCTCAGCTGAGAGAAGTTATGATGGGGTTAATAGGGAGCTTTGGCAATTAAATTGGTGTTCGAGAATGGCGACATTGGTTGGAGGGGGCAGTCCATCCTATTTCTGTTATCATGGACCACAAAAATCTGTCATATCTTCAGTCTGCTAAATGTCTCAACCCTAGACAAGCTAGGTGGTCCCTGTTCTTTACTAGGTTCAATTTTGTGGCCACTTTCTGGTGGTGGTGACCATGAGATCCCAGCCCCAATTTTGCAGAAGGGGGTAGTCATTTCGACCTTGTACCCTGACCTGAAGAGAGAGAGGTGTTGGAAGCTCAGGGAGAGGCTCTGTAAAGTTATTAGGGAACATCATAATGTGGTGCTTGCTGGTTATCCAAGAGGTAAGGCAACCGCGAACCTCCTTTCTCATTGTTTTTGGTGGCCAGGGTTGCAACAGGTTTTGTGATTGAACAGGTGTCTGCTTGCAGTGTTTGCGCGCATTGTAAAGTATCACATACCAGTCCGTCTTGTCCTCTTCTTCCACTGCCCATTCCTAGTAGACCATGGCCACACTTGTCCGTGAATTGTATTACTGACCTACCGGTATTGGCAGGCAAGACGGTGGTTCTTGAAGTCGTAGATAGGTTGACTAAAATGGTGCATTTCATCGCATTACCGTCATTTCTGAATGCCAAGACTCTTGCTCAGGTTTCTATTAATGAGTTTGTGAAGCTTCACGGGGTTCCCTCTAATGTGGTGTCAGATCGGGACCCAATTTGTTTCTAAGTTCTAGAAAGCTTTCTGTTCTTGACTGGGGGTGCAGCTGTCATTTTCCTCTGCTTTCCATCCTCAGTTGAATGGACACATCGATTGCATTAATCATAATTTAGAGACTTGCCTCCGAAAACCAGGAATATTGGGCATCTTACTTACCATTGGCTGAGTTTGCTATTAACAATCATTGCCAAGAATCTACCAGCAGGTCACCATTCTTTGGTGCATATGGTTTCCATCCATAGTTTGGTACTTTTAGTGGGGGAGGGGCTTCGGGAGTCACTGAGGAGGAACGTTTTGCTTCATCATTCTCTTCTGTGTGGCAGGGGATTCAGAGTAATTTGAAGATCATGGGAGACTAAAAAAATGTATGGCCGACAAACGCTTGCTAGATCCGGACATAACTGTGATTGGCTTTGTGTGGTTGTCTACCAGGAATATCAAGTTAAACCTTACAAAAGAAAAAAACGACGATCAAAAATTCCCAAACATTATTGAATAAAGTTAGAAAAAATCTTAATTAATCACTGGGGGTACATGGAGGACAGGGAAGGAACCGCCAAAAAACATGCATTGCAAGATACGGGCACACAAGCTAACAGGGAATATAAAGTATAAAAGTATCAATAGACCCTAATAGTATTGCACATTCCCAATAGGCCTAATAGCAGAGAAACAGGAGCTTGCATTGCATACATAAAGAAAATATCCACAGTGCATTAGCAAATGTATACCTGATCAGATGGCCGGGACTGTGTAGCAGTGCGCCCTCCCCGATACGCATTTCGGCTAGGAAAAGTCTTTGTCAAGGGGTGATGGGAAAGAGGGAAGTGAGGGTTTAAAAAGGTGCCACACACCAATGAAGGCACAGCGTCCGCTGTGTATGATGTATACTTTGCCATGGACACCATGATATACAATTTTATCATGGATGCAGTGTCCACTGAATGTGACGCATGCGCAGTCACGGTAGCCAGGATGCACGTCACCTGCGACGTCATGATCACATGACCGCACACACCACAGAGAGATGCCGCAAGCCGACAGACAGCCCAGGATCGTGGAGCACATGCGTGCCAGTGTCCACCGTATGGAGACAGGGCAGGTATATTTCAGGAATCTCACAATAATCATAGCATTATATACACGTCTCAAATTGCTATTAATCATCATGTAAATGTGGTTTAGCAGAAACAATTTAATCTAACTAGAAAAGAGAAAGAGTCCATAACTACCTATATGATTGCCCAATATTCATGCGCACCGTCATGCATCCTGGTTACCGTGACTGCGCATGCATCACATTCAGTGGACACTGCATCCATGATAAAATTGTAGATCATGGTGTCCATGGCAACGTATACATCATACACAGCGGGCGCTGTGCCTCCATCGGTGGGTGGCACCTTTTTAAACCCTCACTTCCCTCTTACCCATCATACCTTGACAAAGGCTTTTCCTAGCAGAAACACGCATCGGGGAGGGCGCACTGCTATACAGACCCGACCATCTGATCAGGTATACATTTGCTAATGCACTATGGATATTTTCTATATGTATGCAATACAAGCTCCTGTTTCTCTGCTATTAGGCATACTGGGAATGTGCAATAGTATTAGGGTTTATTGATAATTTTATACTTTATATGCCCTGTTAGCTTGTGTGCCCGCATCTTGCAATGCATGTTTTTGGCGGTTCCTTCCCTGTCCTCCATGTAAACCCAATGATTAATAAAGATTTTTTTCTAACTTTACTCAATAATGTTTGGGAATTTGTGATCGTCGTTTTTTCTTTTATATGGTTTAGTACTGTATATTAGCGATTTGTTCGATTTGTTCCCTTTATGTCCGTAATACATATTTGACCAGATATACATCTATACTTTAAATATTTCATACTGATGGGTCTATTCTGTGTTTCTATGACGCTTTTACAGGAATATCAAGTTGAAGATCCCTTCCTGGAAGCTGCGTCCTAGGTTTAGTGGCCCCCATAAAATAACCTTCATCATTAACCGTGCAGCTTTAGTCTTGAGTTACCACAGACTCTTAAGATCCACAATGTGTTCCACAGGTCTCTGCTCAAGAAATATGTTGAACTCACAACTAGTGTCTTCCCCTCATCCTTCAAACATGCCGAGATCACACCCATCCTCAAAAAGCCCTCCCTCAACCCATCCGCTGTGTCTAGCTATCGCCCGATATCTCTTCTCCCTTATGCCTCAAAACTACTGCATCAGCATGTCCATCTTGAACTGTCCTCCCACCTCTCCTCCTGCTCCCTCTTTGACCGGTTACAATCTGGCTTCCGAACCCATCACTCAATTGAAACTTCCCTAACTAAAGTCACCAATGACCTACTAACTGCCAAGAGCAAGCGACACTACTCTGTCTTCCTTCTCCTAGACCTCTCTTCTGCCTTTGACACTGTGGAACATTCCCTCCTGCTACAGATTCTATCATCTCATGGCATCACAGACCTGGCCCTATCCTGGATCTCGTCATAACTAACAGACCAAACTTTCAGTGTCGCCCTCTCCCACACCAACTCCTCACCTCGCCCCTCGTCTGTTGGTGTCCCTCAAGGCTTAGGTCTGGGACCCCTACGCTTCTCCATCTACATCTTTGGCCTGGGACAGCTCATAGAATCCCACGGTTTGCAGTATCATCTCTACGCCGATGACACGCAGATCTACCTATCCAGACCAGACCTCACCTCCTTACTCACCAAAATCCCGCACTGTCTGTCTGCTCTCTTCTTCTTTTCTGCTCACTTTATAAAACTGAACATGGAAAAAACAGAATTCATCATCTTTCCCCCATCTCACTCTACCCCTCCAACAGACCTATCCATCAAGGTCAATGGCTGCTCACTTTCCCCAGTCCCACATGCTCGGTGCCTTGGGGTGATCCTTGACTCTGCCCTCTCTTTCAAGCCACATATCCAAGCCCTTGCCTCCTCCTGCTGTCTCAAACTCAAAATTATTTCACGAATCCGCGCATTCCTTGACCAAGAAACCTCAAAAACACTAGTGCACGCCCTTATGATCTCCCTCCTTTTCTCCTGCAACCTCCTACTCTCTGGCCTCCCCTCTAGCACTCTGGCACCACTCCAATCCATGCTACGCTCTGCTGCCCAACTATTATACCTGTCTCCCCGCTACACCCCAGCCTCTCCCCTATGCCAAGCCCTTCACTGGCTTCCTATCATCCAGAGACTCCAGTTCAAAACCCTTACTATGACATACAAAGCCATCAACAACCAGTCTCCTCCATACATCTGTGACATGGTCTCCCGGTACTTACCTACATGCAACCTTTGATCCTCACAAGATCTCCTTCTCTACTCCCTGTTGTGAGCTCTGTTTTCAGGCTCCCTCTTGAGGTCACTGGTGGTATGGTGTGACTTTTGCTTTGGGCTCCCCCTGGTGGCTTTGTCTGTTATCCTGCTGGTCTCTGGCTATCAGCTGGTTCGTTATCCTCTGGGAGGTTCCTATATAGCTCTGTGTTACTTCCACTTGTTGCCGGCTTTCGATGTAATCAGTGCTACTCAGATTCCTTCTGTCTACCTTGCTCCCAGTCCATCCAGGATAAGCTAAGTTATGTTTGCTCTTATTTTGATCAGCAGTGTTTATCATGTTTTCTTGTCCAGCTTGCTAAAATGTAATGCCCTCGCTTGCTGATTGCTCTAGTGGGCTGAGTTTCTCCCCACACACCGTTAGTTGGTGTGTGGGTTCTTGAAATCTCAGGATGGATATTTTGTAAGGGTTTTTTATTGATCGCATAAACCCCTGCTCTATTTTCTGCTTTCTAGTATTAGTGGGCCTCTTTTGCTGAATCTGATTTCATCCCTATGTATGTGCCTTCTTCTTACTTCACCGTTAATATTTGTTGGGGGCTTCTATATCTTTGGGGATTATTTCTCTGGAGGCAAGCGAGGTCTTTCTTTCTCTTTAGGGGTAGCTAGTTCCTCAGGCTGGCTCGAGACGTCTAGAAATTTTTTAGGCACGTTCACCGGCTACCTCTAGTTGTGTTGGATAGGTTCAGATTTGCGATCAGTCCAGTTACCATCTCCCTAGAGCTCGTCCTTAGTTTATTCACTTGCTGGTCTATTTGTGATCCTCAGCCATTAAGGATCATAACAGTACAGCCGGCCTACAAAGTGTTAATTGCATGGCAGAAGCAGGAAAAAAGAAGCCTTGAGAATTTTTTTTTTTCTTGTTGTTGCCGTGTGTCTAGCTGCTGTGCTAGTTTCTCTCCTCCTCTTAATCTTGGTGTGGCTTTGAGTTCAGCTGCTGACATGGATGTCCAGAGCTTGGCTTCCAGTCTGGATCATCTTGCTGCTAGGGTTCAAAGTATTCAGGATTTTGTTGTTCACAGTCCTATGTATGAGCCTAGAATACCTATTCCGAAGTTGTTTTCTGGAGATAGATCTAGGTTCCTGAATTTTAAGGACAATTGTAAGTTGTTTCTTTCTTTGAAACCTCGTTCCTCTGGTGATGCCGTTCACCAAGTTAAGATTATCATTTCCTTTTTGCGTGGTGACCCACAAGATTGGGCCTTCGCATTGGTGCCAGGGGATCCTGCATTGCTTAGTGTAGATGCATTTTTTCTGGCCCTTGGATTGCTCTATGAGGAACCTAATCTTGAGAACCAGGCTGAAAAAGCGTTATTGGCCCTCTCGCAGGGGCAAGATGAAGCAGAGGTGTACTGCCAGAAATTTCGGAAATGGTTGGTGCTTACTCAGTGGAATGAGTGTGCCCTGGCTGCTAATTTCAGAGAAGGTCTTTCTGAAGCCATTAAGAATGTCATGGTGGGGTTCCCTACGCCTGCAGGTCTGAATGAGTCAATGACTCTGGCCATTCAAATTGATCGGCGGTTGCGGGAGCGCAAACCTGTGCACCATTTGGCGGTGTCTTCTGAACAGACACCTGAATCTATGCAATGTGACAGAATTCTGACCAGAAGTGAACGGCAAAATTATAGACGGCAAAATGGGTTGTGCTTTTACTGTGGTGACTCAGCTCATGTTATCTCAGCATGCTCTAAGCGCAAAAAAAAGGTTGATAAATCTGTCACCATTGGTACTTTACAGCCTAAGTTCATTTTGTCTGTTACCCTGATTTGTTCCCTGTCATCTTACCCGGTTAATGCCTTTGTAGATTCAGGTGCTGCCCTGAGTCTGATGGATTGGTCATTTGCCAGGCGCTGTGGTTTTGATTTGGAGCCTTTAAAATCCCCTATTCCACTAAGGGGAATTGACTCTACACCATTGGCTACGAATAGACCTCAGTACTGGACACAAGTGACCATGTGCATGACTCCTGTTCATCAGGAGGTGATTCGCTTTCTTGTATTGCATAATTTGCATGATGTCGTCGTGTTGGGTCTACCATGGTTGCAGACTCATAATCCAGTCCTGGATTGGAAAGCTATGTCTGTGTCAAGTTGGGGTTGTCAGGGAATTCATGGTGACGCTCCTGTGGTGTCAATTGCTTCGTCCACTCCTTCTGAAGTCCCTACGTTTTTGTCGGACTACCAGGATGTATTTGAGGAGCCCAAACTCAATTCTCTACCTCCTCATAGGGACTGTGATTGTGCTATAAATTTGATTCCTGGTAGTAAGTTTCCTAAGGGACGACTTTTCAATTTATCTGTGCCGGAGCATGCTGCCATGCGGAGTTATATAAAGGAGTCTTTGGAGAAGGGACATATTCGCCCATCCTCTTCCCCTCTTGGTGCAGGATTCTTTTTTGTGGCTAAGAAGGATGGTTCCCTGAGACCTTGTATTGATTATTGCCTTTTGAATAAAATCACGGTCAAATTTCAGTATCCTTTGCCATTGTTAACTGATTTGTTTGCTCGCATTAGGGGGTCTAGTTGGTTCACCAAGATAGATCTTCGTGGTGCGTATAACCTTGTGCGTATAAAACAGGGTGATGAATGGAAAACTGCATTTAATACGCCTGAAGGCCATTTTGAGTACCTGGTGATGCCTTTTGGACTTTCTAATGCTCCTTCAGTCTTTCAGTCCTTTATGCACGACATCTTCCGTGAATATCTGGATAAGTTTATGATTGTGTATCTGGATGATATTCTGTTTTTTTCGGATGATTGGGAGTCTCATGTTAAGCAGGTCAGGATGGTCTTTCAGGTCCTGCGTGACAATGCTTTATTTGTGAAAGGCTCAAAATGTCTTTTTGGAGTCCAGAAGATTTCTTTTTTGGGTTTCATTTTTTCTCCTTCTACTATTGAGATGGACCCAGTCAAGGTTCAGGCTATTCATGACTGGACGCAGCCTACATCTGTTAAGAGTCTTCAGAAGTTCTTGGGTTTTGCTAATTTTTACCGTCGCTTCATAGCTAATTTTTCTGGTGTTGTTAAGCCTTTGACGGATTTGACCAAGAAAGGTTCTGATGTGACTAATTGGTCCTCTGCGGCTGTGGAGGCCTTTCGGGAGCTGAAGCGCCGGTTTTCTTCGGCTCCGGTCTTATGTCAGCCAGATGTCTCACTTCCCTTCCAGGTGGAGGTTGATGCTTCCGAGATTGGAGCGGGGGCTGTTTTGTCGCAGAGAAGCTCCGATGACTCTGTGATGAAGCCATGTGCTTTCTTTTCAAGAAAGTTTTCGCCTGCCGAGCGGAATTATGATGTCGGTAATCGGGAGTTGTTGGCTATGAAGTGGGCATTTGAGGAGTGGCGACATTGGCTCGAGGGAGCTAAGCATCATGTGGTGGTCTTGACTGATCACAAGAATTTGATTTACCTCGAGTCGGCCAAGCGGCTGAATCCCAGACAGGCTCGCTGGTCGTTGTTTTTCTCTCGTTTTGATTTCGTGGTTTTGTACCTGCCTGGTTCGAAGAATGTGAAGGCTGATGCTCTTTCTAGGAGTTTTGTGCCTGACTCTCCTGGAGATTCAGAGCAGGCTGGTATCCTTAGAGAAGGGGTGATTTTGTCTGCCATCTCCCCAGATTTGCGACGTGTGCTGCAAGAGTTTCAGGCGGATAGACCTGATCGCTGTCCACCAGAGAGACTGTTTGTCCCGGATAGATGGACCAACAGAGTCACCTCCGAGGTTCATTCTTCGGTGTTGGTGGGCCATCCTGGAATATTTGGTACCAGAGACTTGGTGGCCAGGTCTTTTTGGTGGCCTTCCTTGTCGCGGGATGTGCGTTCCTTTGTGCAGTCTTGTGGAATTTGTGCTCGGGCTAAGCCTTGCTGTTCTCGAGCCAGTGGTTTGCTGTTACCTTTGCCTGTCCCGAAGAGGCCTTGGACGCACATTTCCATGGATTTTATTTCAGATCTCCCTGTCTCTCAGAGAATGTCTGTCATCTGGGTGGTGTGTGATCGTTTTTCTAAGATGGTCCATTTGGTGCCCTTGCCTAAGTTGCCTTCCTCCTCCGAGTTGGTTCCACTGTTTTTTCAAAATGTGGTTCGTTTGCACGGGATTCCTGAGAACATTGTCTCTGACAGAGGATCCCAGTTTGTGTCTAGATTTTGGCGGACCTTTTGTGCTAAATTGGGCATTGATTTGTCTTTTTCGTCGGCCTTCCATCCTCAGACGAATGGCCAAACCGAGCGAACTAATCAGACCTTGGAGACTTATTTAAGATGTTTTGTTTCTGCTGATCAGGACGACTGGGTTACTTTTTTGCCGTTGGCCGAGTTTGCCCTTAATAATCGGGCTAGTTCTGCTACTTTGGTTTCTCCTTTTTTTTGTAATTCGGGGTTTCATCCTCGTTTTTCCTCGGGTCAGGTGGAGCCTTCTGACTGTCCTGGAGTGGATGTTGTGGTTGATAGGTTGTATCAGATTTGGAATCATGTGGTGGACAATTTGAAGCTGTCTCAAGAGAAGGCTCAGCTCTTTGCCAACCGCCGTCGCTGTGTGGGTCCCCGACTTCGCGTTGGGGACTTGGTGTGGTTGTCTTCTCGCTTCGTTCCAATGAAGGTCTCCTCTCCTAAGTTCAAGCCTCGGTTTATCGGTCCTTATAAGATTCTGGAAGTCCTTGGCCCTGTGTCATTTCATCTGGACCTCCCAGCATCATTTGCTATTCATAATGTGTTCCATCGCTCGTTGTTGTGGAGGTATGTGGTGCCTGTGGTTCCTCCGGTTGAGCCTCCTGCCCCGGTGCTGGTTGAGGGAGAATTGGAATACGTGGTGGAGAAGATCTTGGATTCTCGTATTTCTAGATGGAGGCTCCAGTATTTGGTTAAATGGAAGGGCTATGGTCAGGAGGATAATTCTTGGGTTGTCGCCTCTGATGTTCATGCGGCCGATTTGGTTCGTGCCTTCCATGTGGCTCATCCTGATCGCCCTGGCAGTTTTCATGAGGGTTCGGTGACCCCTCCTCAAGGGGAGGGTACTGTTGTGAGCTCTGTTTTCAGGCTCCTTCTTGTGGTCACTGGTGGTATGGTGTGACTGTGGCTTTGGGCTCCCCCTGGTGGCTTTGTCTGTTATCCTGCTGGTCTCTGGCTATCAGCTGGTTCGTTATCCTCTGGGAGGTTCCTATATAGCTCTGTGTTACTTCCACTTGTTGCTGGCTTTCGATGTAATCAGTGCTACTCAGATTCCTTCTGTCTACCTTGCTCCCAGTCCATCCAGGATAAGCTAAGTTTTGTTTGCTCATTTTTTGATCAGCAGTGTTTATCATGTTTTCTTGTCCAGCTTGCTAAAATGTAATGCCCTCGCTTGCTGGTTGCTCTAGTGGGCTGAGTTTCTCCCCACACACCGTTAGTTGGTGTGTGGGTTCTTGAAATCTCAGGATGGATATTTTGTAAGGGTTTTTTATTGATCGCATAGACCCCTGCTCTATTTTCTGCTTTCTAGTACTTGTGGGCCTCTTTTGCTGAATCTGATTTCATCCCTATGTATGTGCCTTCTTCTTACTTCACCGTTAATATTTGTTGGGGGCTTCTATATCTTTGGGGATTATTTCTCTGGAGGCAAGCGAGGTCTTTCTTTCTCTTTAGGGGTAGCTAGTTCCTCAGGCTGGCTCGAGACGTCTAGAAATTTTTTAGGCACGTTCACTGGCTACCTCTAGTTGTGTTGGATAGGTTCAGATTTGCGATCAGTCCAGTTACCATCTCCCTAGAGCTCGTCCTTAGTTTATTCACTTGCTGGTCTATTTGTGATCCTCAGCCATTAAGGATCATAACAACTCCCCTCTTATCTCTTCTTCCCACAACCGCATCCAAGACTTTTCCTGTGCTTCCCCCATACTCTGGAACTCTCTACACCAACACATCAAACTCTCGCCTACCATAGAAACCTTCAAAAAGAACCTAAAGACTCACCTCTTCCGACAAGCCTACAGCCTGCAGTGTTCCTCAACCTACTGAACCGTCGCACAACCATCTCTACCCTCTCCTAGTGTATCCTCACCCATCCCCTGCAGACTATGAGCCCTCGCAGGCAGGGTCCTCCCTCCTTCTGTACCTGTTAGTGCCTTGTTTTTTGCCCATGTTTATTGTATTTGTCTATATTTGCCCCTTTTCACATGTAAAGTGCCATGGAATAAATGGCGCTACAAAAATGTATAATAATAATAACCTCTTGAGTCCTCTCTCCTGCCATTGCCACCAATCAATGTTGATGGTAATTTGGAGTTCCAGATTTCGAGGATTGTTGATTCTCATCTTCAGCATCATTCCTTCCATTGCTTGGTGCACTGGAGGGGTTATGGTTCAGAAGAGAGGATGTTGGTTTCTGCATCAGATGTCAATGCCCCTAGGCTGGATTGTTCATTCCATGTCTCTCACCTTGAGAAACCAGGACCTGAGTGTTCGGAGATCACTCATAGCAGGGGGAGAACTGTCATGGGAGTGTCAGGCGTGACAGACAGTCATTCTGGATCCAGCAGTAGAACGTCACTGCACAGGCTCTGCAGACACATTATTGGTCTTGCATCTCTGCTGTGGAGTGACATCCTTTTCCCTCAAGGACCTAGTGCAGTAATCTTCACTGTCTGCTGCTGATTAACACACTCTTGCTGGAGGTTTAACTACCTTTAGCCACTTCAGCAAGGCGCCGGTGATAGCTCTATTTACCTCTGTCTGTTGGAAGTGCTAGAAGTCGACTAGTTTCTTCTTGGAGCTTTTTAGAGAATTGCTGGTGTGAGCTCTCTTGTCGTCTCAAGCTAAGTGTATTCCCTGCTTTGTCTTTAGTTTTAGTGGGGGCTGACTAGTACCTACCCCATCTTCTCACTATCCAGGGCTTATTGCTTGGGGCAGTCAGGGATTAGGTTCCTGTTCGGTGATAGGTGCAGAACCTATTTAGGGAGTTTGGGCTCCTCCACCCTCTTCCCGTTATTGTGCACCTAGCTTCTCCCTCACACAGCGTGACAGCGACATAGCGTCCACTAATTTTTCCAGCAAATTTTACATTCAAAAAGTCAAATGGCGCTCCTTTCCTTCTGAACCCTGCCGTGTGCCCAAATAGTTATTTTTTCCCCACATAAGGAATATCGGCATGCTCATGAGAAATTGCTCAGCATATTGTATGGTACAATTTCTTCTGCTACCCTTATTAAAAATGCAAAGTTTGGAGCTAAAAAACATTTTTGTGGGAAAAATTAGATTTTTTTTATTTTCACAGCTCATTGTTATAAACTTCTGTGAAGCACCTAGGGTTTCAAGTTGCTCAATACACATCTTGATAAGTTCCCCGAAGAGTTTAGTTTCCGGTGTCACTTGTGGAGGATTTCCACTATCTAGACACATTAGGACTCTCCAAACACGATATGGCATTCCCTAAATATTTCAGCAAATTTTACATGCAAAAAGTTAAATGGTGTTCCTTCCCTTCCGAGCCCTGTCGTGCACCCAAACAGTGTTTTTTCCCCACATATGGGGAATCAGAATGCTCAGGAGAAATTGTACAACAAATTGTGTGGTCCATTTTCTCCTGTTACCCTTGTGAAAGTAAAAAAATTGGGTCTAAACGAAAATTTTTGTGAAGAAAGTTGAATGTTTATTTTTTCCTTCTATTAATTAACTATTGTGAAGCACCTGAAGGGTTAATAAACTTCTTCAATATGGTTTTAAGCATTTTGAGGGGTGCAGTTTTTAGAATGTGTCACTTGGGTATCTTCTGTCATATAGACCCCTCAAAGTCACTTCAAATGTGATGTGGTCCCTAAAAAAATGGCTTTGTAAATTTTGTTGTAAAAATGAGAAATCACTGGTCAACTTTTAATCCTTATAACTTCCTAACAAAATAAAAATATTTCAAAAATTGTGCTGATGTAAAGTAGACGTGTGAGTAACATTATTTACTAACTATTTTGTGCGACATGACTCTTATTTAAGGCATGAAAATAAAATTTAGAAAATTGCTAAATTTCCGTTTTTTTTCACAAATAAACGTAACTCATATGTAAGAAATGTTACCACTATCATGAACAACAATATGTCATGAAAAAATTATCTTAGAATCAGTGGTATCCATTGAAGCATTCCAGAGTTATGTCCTCATAAAGTGACAGTGGTCAGAATTGAAAAAATAGGGCTAGTCAGTAAGGTGAAAACAGGCTTCGGGGTGAGTGAAGGAGTTAATATGACAAATTCCATTTTGTTTATGTCGTGTCCTGGAAAACAGAAATGTTTGGCTACTGGTAAATGGTTTTTTTCTCCGTAATCACGATGAGATCTCATCCTTGCTCTCAGTTTCTGTCCTGTTTCTCCTACATAGAGACCCCCAATAGGATATGTAATACACAGAATTAAGTGCACCACATTGCAAGAGGAGCATGTGAATGTCACTGGAATCTTATAGTCTTGCTTCATGTTGGGAATCATGTGTCCTGTCTTTCTTCCCCACATGAGTGCAGGTTTTGAAGCTCTTCACATGGCAAGGATAAGTTCCTCTTGCTATATTCAAGGGTATTGAACTTCGAATCATGATGTTTCTTAAATTTGGAGGTTGTCTGTAGCACAGCAGGGAACTGTTTTTTAACAGTTTTTCTCAGTACCTAAAGCTGTGGGTTGTAGGTCATCACCAGAGAAAAACCATTGTTCTCTTTTTCTTTGTATTGAAGTAATTGACTTCTAGAGATCCTTATGGCTCTAAAGGTACCTTCACACGAAGCAACGCTGCAGCGATAGCGACAACGATGCCGATCGCTGCAGCGTCGCTGTTTGATCGCTGGGGAGCTGTCACACAGACCGCTCTCCAGCGACCAACGATGCCGAGGTCCCCGGGTAACCAGGGTAAACATCGGGTTGCTAAGCGCAGGGCCGCGCTTAGTAACCCGATGTTTACCCTGGTTACCAGCGTAAAAGTAAAAAAAACAAACAGTACATACTCACCTGCGCGTCCCCCATTGTCTGCTTCCTGACACTGACTGAGCTCCGGCCCTAACAGCACAGCGGTGACGTCACCGCTGTGCTTTCACTTTCACTTTAGGGCCGGCGCTCAGTCAGTGTCAGGAAGCAGACGCTGGGGGACGCGCAGGTGAGTATGTACTGTTTGTTTTTTTTACTTTTACGCTGGTAACCAGGGTAAACATCGGGTTACTAAGCGCGGCCCTGCGCTTGGTAACCCGATGTTTACCCTGGTTACCAGTGTAAAACATCGCTGGTATCGTTGCTTTTGCTTTCAAACACAACGATACACGGCGATCGGACGACCAAATAAAGTTCTGGACTTTATTCAGCGACCAGCGACATCACAGCAGGATCCTGATCGCTGCTGCGTGTCAAACTAAACGATATCGCTAGCGAGGACGCTGCAACGTCACGGATCGCTAGCGATATCGTTACAAAGTCGTTTCGTGTGAAGGTACCTTAATGATCTGATAATCAATGGAGGTGGGTAGGTAGCTTTGATTTAACAATGTCTTTTTAAGATAATATCTAAGGGTCTGGCAGTAGACGATGGACTTTTTTATGTGTTCTGGTGGAAGCTGTCCCATCTGAGGTATGTAGGAGGGTCAATTTGTTTCCGATACACCAATGTCTGGATTGAACCATTTTGAATTTTTATGGCGCTATCCAGAAAGTTGATTTCTGTTTTTGAGTAGTCCAATCTTAAGTTTATGGTGGCATGAAATGTATTCAATTTGTCATGGAATTTTAGAAGTTCTTGTTAAAATTCAGTCCAGTTTATTAAAATGTCATCGATCATAACTGAAATAGGCAGAGGTTTTAATGGACCAGGATGCTAAAAAGTCATTTTTCAGTTTAGCCATGAAAAGATTGGCATACTGTGGTGCCATTTTGCTGCCCATAGTGTTTCCGGTGCATTGTAGATCTTGCAAAAAGAGAAAAAGTTATGTGTGAGGATAAATCACAGTTTAAGAAGCATAGCAAAAAACACATAGTGGGATAGAGTAAAATGCAAAATAAGCACTCTACATTTAGATGGTATTATTGTGGAATTTAAATTCTAGAAGATATTTTCCATTGCTCACAATAATAAAACAGTAATAATAGCAGGAATATTCTGTTTATCTGCAATGATGATCGATCTGCTGGAATTAAACCTGAAATCCTTTGTTTGCTGATCATTTTAAAAGTCAAACAGTATAAAGCAGCCTTTAGATATTATAATATAATAGTCTATTTTCACTGGCATTTTCCTTTAAGAAGAGTAATAGAGTGGTTGATATTAAAACTGGTACTATACAAAAATTAGAATATTTTCAGACTGGGCTACCTTTAGCATCTCTTCCACATTCAGTAAATTCCGAACAATGAGACAATAATGTACTTTCTAGATAATTATCTCATGAAATTCCCCTCTTATGAAATGTTGTATTCTACTTTGCAATCTGTGTTGAAATTCCTATTATCCACCATCAGCCTTTCGGTCGTACTATAGTGAGGTGGGTATAAATAGATTTATTCAGAATTTTTTTTAGAAGAGGGCACTGTTCAGTTTCTGTTTATATAAATGTCTGTTTCCGTGTTTCATAACAGGACATATAACTAATATACGGTAAGTTTGTTGCATACACAAAAATAGATTTTTAAGAATACCAATTTGGTTAAGCATTAAATACTTTTGCATATCTGTGCTATTTTTCTGTTTTGGGTCATTGATAAAAACTATTTTTGTAGTCGGGAACTATAAGTGAAATCTACGTTTACAACTCTACCGAGCATAACAATTTATAATTAGAATTTTTTAAATCAGTTTATGCAAGTTGCATTGTTTGTGAATTCACATTTATTGTTTGAATCATAAGGAATGACTGCTCTTTACATGGTCGCTGCAAATGTGCTATTTTGTTCTTATAGCTATTGTTTGATGATTTGTGTCTGGTGAGGGAGACAGGAAAATGGAAAGAAGAAATTGAAGCTTGCATTTCATACATACCTTTACTATTCATCTGTTACATTACAACATTTTTTCTGTACTCTAACAGTCATTTTCGCATATTCCTTGCAGGGGGTTACTGTCTTCAAAACAATTATTACATTTTCAATGATTGAAATATAGAAGCAAACCAAATTTTGATTAAACCCTTTCCGAAGTTGGACGTAAGTACACCCACGTTGGATTCCCCGTTTGTTGCAAGCTCCGGCACTGAGCCTCCACCTTTCCAGGCACATGTCAGCTGATATATACAGCTGACATGCCCGCAACAGCCACAGGTGGAATCACGATCCACCCGCAGCTGCTAACTAGTTAAATGCCGCTGTCAATCTGAGAGCGGAATTTAACTCACACTTACAGGAAGCGCGTCCTTTATCCCGTCCATCAGTGACCCGTCACATGATCGCATGTCACTGATGGGTTGACGTGACAACTAGAGGTCTCCTCCAGCAGACCTCTATTGTTGTCATAGCCAGATTGCTATGAGCGTCGACCACCGAGTGGCGCTCATAGCAAGTGAGCATTTTTTCTACACACAGGCGATCTGATCATCGCCTGTGTGTAGCAGAGCAGATCAAATTACTGCAGATTCTAGTCTCCCATGGAGACTATTGAAGCATGCAAAAAGTAAAAAAAAAATGTTTTAAAAATATTAAAAATATATAAAAGTTCAAATGACCCCCCTTTCACCCCATTCAAAATAAAACAATAAAAAAAATCAAGCATACACATATTCGGTATCGCCGCATTTAGAATCACCCGATCTATCAATATAAAATAAATGATGCTTTTTTGGTCACCGCAACATGGCATTAAAATGCAATAATAGGCGATCAAAAGATTGCATCTGCACCAAAATAGTGTCATTAAAAATGCCAGCTTGGCACGCAAAAAATAAGCCTTTACCCAACCCCAAATCACAAAATAATGGAGACGCTACAGGTATCAGAAAATGGCGCAATTTTTTTTTTTTAACAAACTATGGAATTTTTATTTATTACTTAGGATCAACAATCTAACTCAAGAAGAGGTGCGAAACCGGCTAAATAAGATTAAAATAGATAAACCTCTGGGTCCGCATGGCATACACCCACAAGTACTAAGAGCACTAAGTAATGTAATAGACAAACCATTATTTCTTATAATTAGAGACTCTATAGTGATGGGGTCTGTTCCAAAGGACTGGCGCATAGCAAATGTGGTACCAATATTCAAAAAGGGCTCTAAAAGTGAACCTGGAAATTACAGGCCAGTAAGTCTAACTTCTATTGTTGGCATAATATTTGAAGGGTTTCTGCAGGATGTTGTTCTCGATTATCTCAATGAGAATAGTTTTCTAACTCCATATCATCATGGGTTTGAGGAATCGTTCCTGTCAAACCAGTCTAATCAGTTTTTATGAAGAGGTAAGCTATAGACTGGACCAAGTTGAGTCTTGGACGTGGTATATCTTGACTTTTCCAAAGCGTTTTATACCGTGCCGCACAAAAGGTTGGTACACAAAATGAGAATGCTGGGTCTGGGGGAAAACTTATGTAAATGGGTTAGTAACTGGCTTAGTGATAGAAAGCAGAGGGTGGTTATAAATGGTAAACTGGGTCGCTGTGACCAGTGGGGTACTGCAGGGGTCGGTGTTGGGACCTAGTCTCTTCAACATATTTATTAACGATCTGGTAGAAGGTTTACACAGTAAAATATTGATATTTGCAGATGATACAAAACTATGTAGCAGTCAATACAAGAGAAGATAGTATTCTGCTACAGACGGTTTTGTGTCAGTTTGGCTGTCTATGAACTCTTAATGAACTGGAGAATCATAATGGCAGGACAGCTTTAGCATTTAGTAAACATGATATAAAAAAAACTGTGGAATTGCACTTTTGTTTGCAATTTCACCACACTTGGAATCTTTTTTCCATTTTCAAGTACATAATATGTTAAAGCCAATGGTGTAGTTCAAAAGTACAACTTGTTCCACAAGAAACAAGCCCTCACATGGCCATATTGACCGAAAAATAAAAACATTATGGCTCTGGGAAAAAGGGGAGCAAAAAACAAAAACGCAAAACCTAAAATACTCTTGGTCATTAAGAGGTTAATCCCTTTCCTACGTGAGACGTAGCCATACGGCCCTGTGATCAGGGTCTTATTGACATGAGACATGAGACGATTTTGGGCTTATACGAGCTGTGCTCATGCGATCACCGTTGGTTGTCTGATTCACAAAGTACCAGGAGTGGTCTGAATAAAAGACTGAAAACATTCAACTTATTATTGCAACAATAAAAAGAGACTTTATTTCACCATCCATCAATTTAAGTCCCAAGTCCTTTTCACAGTGCTATACATGGGCTGGATACCATACTTGTGCACCTACTCTCCAATTAGGAGTGCCGTATATTACTCTTCACAAAGCAACTTTGTCAGTGCAGCGCTAACAGTTTGCATAACACAGGGATGCTCCTGTATCCCCATACTATACAAGCGATCATCCTGCAAAACATGAAAGTCCCATAGTGGGACAAAGTAAAAAAGTCTTAAAAAAAAGTTTTTAAAAAATTGTAAAAATGTTTTTTTTTTTTAAATTATAATAATTAAAAAAAAATCTAAATATATTGTACCCATAAATAAATATTTTTATTAAAAAAATGTATACACAATAAGGCTACGTTCACATTTGCGTTGTTGGGCGCAGCGTCGTCGACGCATACCGACGCATGCGTCATGCACCCCTATCTTTAACATGGGGGGCGCATGGACATGCGCCGGTATGCGTTGTACTGCATTTTGCGACGCATGCATCATATAGACGCACAAGACAGGGCGCAGGGGACGCTACTTGTAGCGTTTTCCCTGCGCCGAAAGTCCCAATCTGTAGGATCTTATGACAACGCATGCGTCGCAAAACGCTGCATTGTGTACATACGTTGTTGGTTGCGTTGCGTCGCCGACGCTGCGCCCAACAACGCAAATGTGAACGTAGCCTAAAAGGGCAAATATTTGGTATCGCCGTTTCCGGAACGGCCCGAGCTATGAAACTGTCTCTCTAGTTAACCACTTTAGTGAACGCCGTAAAAAAAAGGTAAAAAACAATGCTTTATCATCAAACTGACAAACAAAAAGTAAATAAAACTATCAAAAAGACTAATTTAAATAAGCATGATACCGCTAAAAATGGCATTTCGTTCAGCAAAAAACAGAGCTGTATGATGGCTTATCTGAGGAAAAATGAAGAAGTTATAGCTCTCAGAATAAAGCAATGCAAAAATAATCATTTTTCTATAAAATAGTTTTTATTGTGGAAAAGCGCCAAAATATAAAAAAAAGATATAAATGAGGTATCGCTGTAATCATACTGACTAGTGTTGAGCGATACTTTCCGATATCGGAAAGTATCGGTATCGGAAAGTATCGGCCGATACCGTCAAAATATCGGATCCAATCCGATACCGATACCCGATCCCAATGCAAGTCAATGGGACGAAAATATCGGAATTAAAATAAACCCTTTATAAACTTGTAGGTTCATTCTACATGAAGGAAAACAACTAAGAATAATGTAGGATGTATTGGGGGACGTGGCGGAGACATTAAAGGCACAGAGGTTTAGCCCAATGTAATAGAATAGCAGGATTTTGGGTTTTTTTATGACGTTCGGCGGTAGAAAGATTTTGACTATGTTAATTTTTTTTTTATTTTGTCAGATATTGATGTTTCACTACTTCCACGCCCTTCACCTTCTTTTTTACTTCTCCCACACTTTCTTCTTCATTATCCTCATCATCAGCTTCTTTGACATCAACTTCTTCACCTTATTCATCTTCTTCTTCATCTTCTACCTATTATTTTTTTGGTTACATTGTTCATATTCTTTTTATTTTACTATTATCTTCATCATATTCTACTTCTTCATCATATTCTTATTTGTGACAGGCATTCCCGTAGTTGTTATCTATAAAAGTTTGAAGATTACACCTTCCGTTCTGCCTGTCACAAAAGAGTTACATTTGTCCGCGTTCAGTTTGGCCTGCAGCATCAGGCTTTATCCAGGGGCACCACGAGGAGGAACGGACTCACCCCCATACACTGCTTAGTCTTCTTCTGCTTATAATTTAGATAATATTTTTTGCTCTGATATTTAGTGTTATGCTTAATGTTCTTCTGCTCTTTGTTCTGCAGCCTCTTGTTCTTCTGCTTCTCGGTCTTCCAGGTCGTCGTCGTCTCCAGGGTCGTCGTCTCCGGGGTCGTCGTCATCGGGGTGGTCTTCAGGGTCGTCGTCTCCGGGGTCGTCGTCATCGGGGTGGTCTTCGGGGTCATCGTCTCCAGGGTCGTCGTCATCACGGTGGTTGTCGTCTCTGGTGTCGTCGTCATCTTAGGGGTGGTCTTCCGGGTCATCGTGTTTAGTCTCTTGAACTTGGAAATGTAGCAGAAGGTACAAGAAGGCTGAGAAAATGCCGAGAACCAGCTGATGGAACTGGAACTCGGATGGCTACCCGAAGGTCCAAGAGCCAATGGAACTACCGAGGACCAGCTGACGTTACTGGAACCCGGTTACTAAGCAGGAGGTACCCGTGCCTGAAAGCACTACCAAGGACCACCTGACGTTGGTGGAACTCGGATACCCAGAGGGAGGCACCTAAGCCAAAGGCTCTGCCCGGAACCAGCTGACGGTACTGGAACCAGGATGGGGAGCAGAAGGTACAAGAGCAAAAGACACTGCCAAGAACCAGCTGACGGTGCTGGAACCCGGATGGGTAGCCGAAGGTCCAAGAGCCAATGGAACTACCGAGGACCAGCTGACGTTACTGGAACCCGGTTACTAAGCAGGAGGTACCCGTGCCTGAAAGCACTACCAAGGACCACCTGACGTTGGTGGAACTCGGATACCCAGAGGGAGGCACCTAAGCCAAAGGCTCTGCCCGGAACCAGCTGACGGTACTGGAACCAGGATGGGGAGCAGAAGGTACAAGAGCAAGTGTCTGCGTGGCTTTTGCAGGACACGATGCCGGCTGCACAGCAGGGGAACAGCTGGCGGTGCTGAACCCCACTGACACATTGGCTGGTGTTTTTCTCTGTGCAGCTAGCAGTACCGGGCCCCAACTGGCGGTGTTGGAGCCCGGGGTCAGCAGGAGGAGGAGATGGAGCAGAGTGTAGGCCGAAGCCTGCACTGGCGGCAGCTTTTGGGTCTGTTGTGCCTGCGTGGCAGTTGCAGGACACGTTGCCGGCTGCACAGCAGGGGAACAGCTGGCGGTGCTGAACCCCACTGACACATTGGCTGGTGTTTTTCTCTGTGCAGCTAGCAGTACCGGGCCCCAACTGGCGGTGTTGGAGCCCAGGGCTCTGCAGGGGGAGCAGAGTGTAGGCCGAAGCCTAATTGAACCAATTTCAAAGGTAACCTTTAACCCCCCCTCAGGGGTTACAAAGTAGAAGAGCCACAGCTTATGCAGCAGTAGTGCTGCACAAGTCAAAGGTTGCTCTTTTAATTTCGCTCCTTGCACACGCTGAATGAAACACGTATAACATTTAGCCCTTTAAACAGTCAAACTGTGTTGGAGGCGCGAGTTCCCTTTGTAATGAGACGCAGCACAGATGTCAAGAATCCCACCTTGGTGCTGGGTGCAGCCTCCTGAGCGTTGTTATTTGCTGTACAGGAGTCTGCGCTGTCGTGTTATCCCCTGGCCTAGCGCTGTTAGCGCTGCCCATGTTCTGGCATCATTTAATGTCGGCCGGTGCGGTTCGCGATGACCATGAATCCCAGCCCCGCAGTGTCTTAACATTGTTAAAACACTGCGGGGCTGGGATGCAGGGCCTGGCGCAGCACATATGTTCGCCTCTCACACTCGGGTCCTTACACCCGCTTCAGACGGTGCGGCGTCATCTGATCCCTTATCGCATGCCACGGCCATGAAGCCGCACAGTCCGCAGAAGGCGGAAGGAGATGAGGGACAGGCGAACTGATGCACTGATCATGCCCGTCAATCACACCCTCGCAGTCCCAATAAATAAGACACCGAGGGGCGTTGTGTGGGTCAGGGCGGCCGCAGAGGCGCAGGCAGCCAAACAATGATGCCAGAAGACGGGCAGCGCTACCAAGGGGGTTGCAGCGTGTCATTACAAAGGAAATTCACACCACCGGGACGGTGAAATGGTCACACAGAGGACACATTTTAGACGTGTTTTCAGTTCCACATGTGCGAGGAGAATACGTTTATGAGCCACCTTGCACACATGCAGCATTACCGCTGTACAAGGTGGCCTTTAAAACGTACAAACGCCTGGGGGAGGGGGGACAGGTTCCCTTCAATTTTAGTTCTTGTGTCTGCGTGGCTTTTGCAGGACACGATGCCGGCTGCACAGCAGGGGAACAGCTGGCGGTGCTGAACCCCACTGACACATTGGCTGGTGTTTTTCTCTGTGCAGCTAGCACATCTGGGCCCCAACTGGCGGTGTTAGAGCCCAGGGTCAGCAGGAGGAGCAGGGGGAGCGGAGTGTAGGCCGAAGCCTGCACTGGAGCAAGTTGAAAGGAAACCTTTAACCCCCCCCCCCCCAGGCGTTTGTAGCTGGAAGAGCCATCGTGTACACCACTAATGCTGGAAAAGGTAAACTTAGCCCTTTTAATTATGGTCCTTGCAGATGCTGAACCTAACACTTATGAAATGTGTCCCCTCGCAGCGTTCAACCGTCCGGTAGGTGGAACTTTCCTTTGTCATGTGACGCAGCACAGCCGTCATTTTTACCCCCTTGGCGCCGTGCGCCGCCTCCTCAGCGTTGTTTGAATCTGTCCCGGAGCCTGCGCTGTTAGGTTACCCCTTGGCCATGCACACATTTTGCGCTGCCCGTCTTCTGACATCATTTGCTGTCAGGCTGGCTGCGCCTGTGTGGGTGCGCTGTCCGAGATTCTGCCTCGCGGTGTCGTCTAATGTAATCCCACCGCGGGCCTGGGATCCGTGGCCATGCGCAGTGCATATCCTCACCTCTCACTCCCCTCCCTACGGCTTCTTCAGACTGTGCGGTGTCACGGCCGTGGCATGCTATTAGGGATCAGCTGACACCGAACAGTCTTTAGAAGCCGTAGGGAGGGGAGTGAGAGGCGAGGATATGCACTGCGCATGGCCACGGATCCCAGGCCCGCGGTGGGATAACATTACACGACACTGCGAGGCTGAATCTCGGACAGCGCACCCACACAGGCGCAGCCAGCCTGACAGCAAATGATGTCAGAAGACGGGCAGCGCAAAATGTGTGCATGGCCAAGGGGTAACCTAACAGCGCAGGCTCCGGGACAGATTCAAACAACGCTGAGGAGGCGGCGCACGGCGCCAAGGGGGTAAAATTGACGGCTGTGCTGCGTCACATGACAAAGGAAAGTTCCACCTACCGGACGGTTGAACGCTGTGAGGGGACACATTTCATAAGTGTTAGGTTCAGCATCTGCAAGGAGCACCACGAAAAGAGGCACTTTTTCCCTTTGCATCATTACTGCTGCACAAGGTGGCTCCTTCAGTAACAAACACCTGGGGGGGGGGGGACAGGTTCCCTTAAATTTAACTTGTTGTGCCTGCGTGGCGGTCGCAGTACACGTTGCCGTATACACAGCAGGGGAACAGCTGGCGGTGCTGAACCCCACTAACACATTGGCGAGGTGTTTGGCTCTGTGCGTACAGCACTTCTGGACGGCAACTGGCGGTGTTGGAGCCCAGGGACAGGTGGAGGAGGAGGAGGTTGGAGGAGGTAGGAGGGATTGCCACACACACAGCAGGGGAACAGCTGACGTTACTGAACCCCAATAACAGAGGAGGGACTGTTGACTGCGCGTACAGCACTACCAGGCAACAACTAGCGGTGTTGGAGCCCAGGGACAGGTGGAGGAGGGGGAGGTTGGAGGAGGTAGGAGGGATTGCCACACACACAGCAGGGGAACAGCTGACGTTACTGAACCCCAATAACAGAGGAGCGACTGTTGACTGTGCGTACAGCACTTCTGGACGGCAACTGGCGGTGTTGGAGCCCAGGGACAGGTGGAGGAGGAGGAGGTTGGAGGAGGTAGGAGGGATTGCCACACACACAGCAGGGGAACAGCTGACGTTACTGAACCCCAATAACAGAGGAGCGACTGTTGACTGTGCGTACAGCACTTCTGGACGGCAACTGGCGGTGTTGGAGCCCAGGGACAGGTGGAGGAGGAGGAGGTTGGAGGAGGTAGGAGGGATTGCCACACACACAGCAGGGGAACAGCTGACGTTACTGAACCCCAATAACAGAGGAGGGACTGTTGACTGCGCGTACAGCACTACCAGGCAACAACTAGCGGTGTTGGAGCCCAGGGACAGGTGGAGGAGGAGGAGGTTGGAGGAGGTAGGAGGGATTGCCACACACACAGCAGGGGAACAGCTGACGTTACTGAACCCCAATAACAGAGGAGGGACTGTTGACTGTGCGTACAGCACTTCTGGACGGCAACTGGCGGTGTTGGAGCCCAGGGACAGGTGGAGGAGGAGGAGGTTGGAGGAGGTAGGAGGGATTGCCACACACACAGCAGGGGAACAGCTGACGTTACTGAACCCCAATAACAGAGGAGCGACTGTTGACTGTGCGTACAGCACTTCTGGACGGCAACTGGCGGTGTTGGAGCCCAGGGACAGGTGGAGGAGGAGGAGGTTGGAGGAGGTAGGAGGGATTGCCACACACACAGCAGGGGAACAGCTGACGTTACTGAACCCCAATAACAGAGGAGCGACTGTTGACTGTGCGTACAGCACTTCTGGACGGCAACTGGCGGTGTTGGAGCCCAGGGACAGGTGGAGGAGGAGGAGGTTGGAGGAGGTAGGAGGGATTGCCACACACACAGCAGGGGAACAGCTGACGTTACTGAACCCCAATAACAGAGGAGGGACTGTTGACTGCGCGTACAGCACTACCAGGCAACAACTAGCGGTGTTGGAGCCCAGGGACAGGTGGAGGAGGAGGAGGTTGGAGGAGGTAGGAGGGATTGCCACACACACAGCAGGGGAACAGCTGACGTTACTGAACCCCAATAACAGAGGAGCGACTGTTGACTGTGCGTACAGCACTTCTGGACGGCAACTGGCGGTGTTGGAGCCCAGGGACAGGTGGAAAAGCAGAGGAACACAATGTAGGCCGAAGCCTGAGAAAGTCGAAAGGGAACCTTTAACCCCCCCCCCAAGGCGTTTGTAGCTGAAAGAGCCAGCTTGTGCAGCACAAAAGATGCAAAAGGAAAAGGTGGCTCTTTTCATCATGCTCCTTGCAAACACAGAACTAAACACTTATAAAATGTGTCCCCTGCAACCGTAAAACCGTCCTGGAGGTGGGACTTTCCTTCGTAATGTGACACAGCACAGCCGTCATTCCTACCCCCCCGGCGCCGCGCACCGGCTCCTCAGCGTTGTTTGATTCCGTCCCGGAGCCTGCGCTGTTATGTTATCCCGTGGCCAGGCACACTTAGCGCTGCCCGTCTTCTGGCATCATTTGGTGTCAGGATGGCTGCGCCTGTGCGGCCGTGCTGGCCGAGAGCCCACCTCGCAGTGTCTTCTGATTTAATCCCACTGGGGGCCTGGGATCCATGGACATGCGCAGTGCATATCCTCGCCTCTCACTCCCCTCCCTACGGCTTCTTAAGACTGTGCGGTGTCACGGCCGTGGCATGCTATTAGGGACCAGCTGACACCGAACAGTCTGAAGAAGCCATAGGGAGATGAGTGAGAGGTGGAGGTTCAGATATGCACTGCGCATGTCCATGGATCCCAGGCCCCCAGTGGGATTAAATCAGAAGACACTGCGAGGCGGGCTCTCTGCCAGCGCGGCCGCACAGGCGCAGCCATCCTGACACCAAATGATGCCAGAAGACGGGCAGCGCTAAGTGTGCCTGGCCACGGGATAACAAAACAGCGCAGGCTCCGGGACGGAATCAAACAACGCTGAGGAGCCGGTGCGCGGCACCGGGGGGGTAGGAATGACGGCTGTGCTGCGTCACATTACGAAGGAAAGTCCCACCTCCGGGACGGTGTTACGGTATCAGTGGACACATTTTATAAGTGTTAAGTTCTGCGTGTGCAAGGTGCTAAACAAAAATAGCTACCTTTTCCTTGTGCAGCATTACTGCTGCACAAGGTGGCTCTTTCAGTAACAAACGCCTTGGGGGGGGGGGACAAATTCCCTTACATTTCAGTTGTTGTGTCAGCGTGGCGGTCGCATGACACATTGCCGGCTACACAGCTGGGGATCAGCTGACGTTACTGAAACCCAATAACACTGGGTCGTATGTTTTGACTGTGCAGACGGCACTTCTGAGCCTCAACTGGCGGTGTTGGAGCCCAGGAATTTAAGTTCAGGTGGTAGAATGATGAACACAACAGGAGACCTGGATAACGTATACAGTGACCTAATTATTTAATCAGGAGGAGGAGTGGCAAATTCCTGCGAGATCCAGGCCTTGTTCATTTTCAGGAAAGTAAGCCGGTCAACGTTATCGGAGGATAGTCGCATGCGACGGTCAGTTAGTACACCACCTGCAGCACTAAAGACACGTTCCAATAATACACTGGCCGCAGGGCAAGACAGCACCTCCAATGCATACTGGCTTAGCTCTGGCCATGTATCCAGCTTTGAGACCCAAAACTTGAAAGGGGAAGAGCCGTCTGGGAGTACAGCAAGAGGGCAAGACATGTAGTCTGTCACCATCTGACGGAACCGTTGCCTCCTGCTGACTGGAGCCGTCTGTGATGGTGTAGACTTTTGTGGGGGGCACAGAAAACTGTGCCACAGTTGGGCCATACTGGTCTTGCCTTGGGCAGAGGCACTGCTTCTGCTCCCTCTTTGTGCAGAGCCTCCACCACTGCCTGGACGCACTGAGCTGCTTTGAAATGCACTAGCAGAACTTCTCTCAGTTGGAATGGAGAAGATGATGGAATTGACCAGTGTGTCTTGGTACTCCCGCATTTTTCGCTCCCGGTTCAACGGTGTGATGAGGCTTTCTACGTTGTCCCGGTAGCGAGGATCGAGGAGGGTGAACACCCAATAATCAGACATGTTGAGAATGTGGGCGATGCGGCGGTCGTTTCTCAGGCACTGCAGCATGTAATCCACCATGTGCTGCAGACTGCCAACTGCCCAAGAAACGCTGTCCCCTGCTGGAGGCGTGATCTCTGCCTGCTCGTCATCACCCCACCCTCGCTGTACACACTGAGTACTGGACAATTCGGTAACTCCCTCCTCTGGACGGACGTCTTCCTCCTCCATTGACTCCTCCTCATCCTCCTCACAAACTGTCCCCTGCCTACGCGTTTGTGAGGAACCACGTGGCGCTGACTGTCCAGAAGATGATGGAAATGGTGAATCCTCATCCTCCACCTCTTCCACAACATCATCCCTTAGCGCTTGCAGTGATTTTTCAAGCAGGCAGATAAGGGGGACAGTCATGCTGACTAGTGCATCATCTGCACTCGCCATCCGCGTGGAATAATCAAAGGGACGCAAAACCTGGCAGACGTCATTGATAGTGGCCCACTCTGTGGTTGTGAAGTCTGTACGGCGCTGAGTGCGACTTTTTTGCGCCTGAAGCAGCTGGTACTCCATTACAGCTTGCTGCTGCTCACACAACCGCTCCAACATATGTAACGTGGAATTCCACCTGGTAGGTAGGTCACATATGATGCGATGTTCCGGCAGGCGGTGTCGGCGCTGCAGAGCCGCAATGCGCGCTTTTGCCGTGCTGGAACGCCGCAAGTGAGCACACTCTAGGCGGACCTTGTGCAGCAGTGCATCAAGATCCGGATAGTCCCTCAAAAAGCTCTGCACGACCAAATTGAGCACATGTGCCAGACATGGGATGTGAGTGAGGTTGCCGAGGCCCAGAGCTGCCACCAGATTTCGGCCATTATCACACACTACCATGCCTGGCTGGAGATTCGCTGGCACAAACCACACATCGCTCTCCTGCTTGATGGCATTCCAGAGCTCCTGCGCTGTGTGGCTATGATTCCCCAAAAAAATTAATTTCAACACGGCCTGTTGACGTTTGGCCACGGCTGTGCTCATGTCGGTCGTAACAGGTACACGTTCATCACGGGTCCATGTGGAGGTGGACTGTGACGGCTCCTGCAGCGATGATTCTGAGGAACTGGTGTAAGAGGAGGAGTCAATGCGTACAGAATGGATTCCTGCAATCCTTGGAGTGGGCAGGACACGTCCTGCGCCACTCGCACGGTCTGTACCCGGCTCAACGACATTAACCCAATGGGCAGTAAGGGAAAGGTATCGCCCCTGTCCATGTTGACTGGTCCACGCATCGGTGGTGAGGTGGACCTTGCTACTGACGGCGTTCAGTAGCGCGTGTTTTATGTGTCCCTCCACATGCTTGTGCAGGGCAGGGACGGCTTGCCTGCTGAAGTAAAAGCGGCTGGGCACATTGTACTGTGGGACTGCCAATGACATCAAGTCACGGAAGCTGTCAGTCTCCACCAGCCTGAATGACAGCATTTCCAGTGACAGAAGTTTGGCAATGCCTGCAGTCAGAGCCTGTGCTCGTGGGTGGTTTGACGAGAAAGGCCGCCTTTTCTCCCATGCCTGTACTACCGATGGCTGTAGACTGGGCTGGGAGTGTGTGGATGACTGGGAAAGTGGTGCTGCGGGTGGAATTACAGCGGGTCTCTGGACAACAGGGCCAGAGGTTCTTCCACGGCGATCCTGGGAGGAAGCCGAACCAGCTGCGTGTGAGCTAGAGGAAGAGGCAACACGAGCTGAAGAGGTGGTAGCTGCCGCTGTTGGTTGGCCTACCTCTTCAGTGTGTTTTTCTAACTCCGCCGGGTGCCTGTTGCGCACATGTTTCCACATGTTGGAGGTATTGAGGTTGCTGACATTTCGACCTCTTTTGACTTTTTGATGACACACCTTGCATCTGACATAGCAAATGTCATCTGCAACTGTGTCAAAAAAGGACCAGGCACTGCAAGTCTTGGGAGCGCCCTTTTTGGCTTTTGGAAGAGACATGCTCCTAACGGGTGCCAAAGCGGAGGCTGCAGGATCCACAGTCTTCCCCCTCCCTCTCCCTCTTTGGGCCGTACGGGGAATCTCTTCCTCAGAGCTGCTCCCACCACCTTCCTGTCCCTCACGCCAAGATGGGTCGAGGACCTCATCATCTACACTACCCTCTGCCCCCAACTGCTCCTCCTGGGTAGTCTCAGCAGCAGAGCACGCACCAGTAAGTGGCACCTGAGTGTCATCATCAGCTGATGCGGCCTGCGATGTGGTGACCGGAGCCACTGGCCCACCCGCCTCTTCAGAGGAAGACAGAAAAAGCTGTTGGGCATCACTGCACCCTGCCTCTTCTTCCATTTCTCCAATGCTGCTTGGCTGGCCCCCTGTTTCCAAGCCAAGAGATTCAGAGAACAGAAGTAGAGACGGCTCCTGTCCTGGGCTCTCTGTCTGCCTGGGCAATTTGGCAGGTGGTGAAGAGACAGATGGCTGCTCTCCAGTGCTCTGTGTCTGAGAGGATGTGGCACTAATGGAAGTTGATGCATTAGCTGCCATCCATCCGACAACAGCTTCAATTTGTTCTTGACGCAGCAGCGGTGTACGGCGCTCTGACACAAAGCTGCGCATGAACGACTGTTGCCTGGTGAAAGTGGGTGCTGATGAGTCACCGGTGCCCGCAGCAGGCACAGAATCCCCACGTCCCCTCCCTGCTCCGCGCCCACGCCCACGCCAACGTGCCTTACTCACTGCCTTCTTCATCTTGGTTGACTGATAAAGATAAGCAGAAAAGTACTAACGGATTTGTGTGCTTATTCCTGAGCAACTCCTCCTAACAGGTATAAGAAACACTAATTTTCTAAAGTGTGGACTAGACTTTAATATGAGCTAATGTGGCCTACACAAATGTAAAGTGGTGTAACTGGTGTGTTTGGTGAACTTTATTATTTATTTCTTTTTTGGGGGCTGAACTGACAACAGATAGAGCTGCAGTCACACGGAGACCGTGCAGACAGACGTAAACGGCGCTGCAAGGCCCAAAAACCCTCCTCTACGTTATCCTATGTAGTGTTTTTCCACAAGTTAGCTGGAGACGGGTGGAAAGACACTAATAGGATTTTTTTAAATAAATTAGCAGCAACCTACACTACTTAAAAAAAAAAGAAAATTGATTTGGCGGTATGACGCAGTGAACAACCCTGAGCAGGAAACAACCAGGCTATGGCTGCTCACAGACTACAGGGCGAGCTGCAATCACACGGAGACCGTGCAGACAGCCGTAAACGGCGCTGCAAGGCCCAAAAACCCTCCTCTACTTTATCCTATGTAGTGTTTTTCCACAAATTAGCTGGAGACGGGTGGAAAGACACTAATAGGATTTTTTTAATTAAATTAGCAGCAGACTACACTACTTGAAAAAAAAATAAAATTGATTTGGCGGTATGACGCAGTGAACAACCCTGAGCTGGAGACAACCAGGCTATGGCTGCTCACAGACTACAGGGCGAGCTGCAATCACACGGAGACCGTGCAGACAGCCGTAAACGGCGCTGCAAGGCCCAAAAACCCTCCTCTACTTTATCCTATGTAGTGTTTTTCCACAAATTAGCTGGAGACGGGTGGAAAGACACTAATAGGATTTTTTAAAATAAATTAGCAGCAGACTACACTACTTGAAAAAAAATTAAAATTGATTTGGCGGTATGACGCAGTGAACAACCCTGAGCTGGAGACAACCAGGCTATGGCTGCTCACAGACTACAGGGCGAGCTGCAGTCACACGGAGACCGTGCAGACAGCCGTAAACGGCGCTGCAAGGCCCAAAAACCCTCCTCTACTTTATCCTATGTAGTGTTTTTCCACAAATTAGCTGGAGACGGGTGGAAAGACACTAATAGGATTTTTTTGAATAAATTAGCAGCAGACTACACTACTTGAAAAAAAAAAAAAGAACAGTATGAGGCAATGAACCACCCTCCCTGAACTGAATACAACCAGCTATGGATGGCCTATGTGGCTGCACTCAGACTAGAGAGTGGGCTGCACTCACACACACACACACACACAGACCTTGCAGATCGCTGTGAAAACAGCGCTACAAGGCAAAAGCAAGGTGAATAGTAGGTGAACACAGCGGTTGCTAAATTAGCCTTTGGAAAGCACAAAGAAGCAAATCGCTATCTCTAAACTGTCCCTCAGTCAGCAAACAGCGTCCTGTCACTAACTGAATTCACAGCAGAGTGATCGCAAAATGGCGCCAGCGACTTTTAAACTGCAGCATGACATCATTTCAGCAGCCAATCACAGCCTTGCCAGTAGTTTCATGCCCTCCATGCTAAACAGGATGTGCCCACACTTGGAATCATTCTCATTGGCTGAATTTCTGCATTTTGAATCTTGGAACTTCCGATTCCGGTATCCGATACGCGGCAAGTATCGGAATCCCGGTATCGGAATTCCGATACCGCAAGTATCGGCCGATACCCGATACTTGCGGTATCGGAATGCTCAACACTAATACTGACCCGAAAAATAAAACTGCCTTATCAATTTTACCACACGTGGAACAACATAAAAAACTCCCCAAAAATTCCTGAAATGCTGGTTTTTGTTCATCCTAATTCCCAAAAATCGGAATAGAAAGCGATCAAAAAATGTCATGTGCCCGAAAATGGTACCAATACGTCAACTCGTCCTGAAAAAACAAAACTATATGAGCTGAAATATGGAAAAATTAAGGCTCTCAAAATATAGCATTATGAAGCAGCAGCTTGACCACGGCCACCACCTTCTGGCACCTTACAGAAAAACACCTCAAAGTTGGGACAGGGTTAACAAAACTTTGGAAAAGTAAGTGGTGCTAATGAAAAACAGCCTAGAGTCAGTTTTCAACTAAGTCACATGACTATCAATATATATAATCGCCAGTTGGGACTTTCGGCCGCTGTCCCCAAATCCCATAAGGCACCGTGGCAGTGTCACTTGCGCAGGTGCAGTTTGTGGCCGCAAGTGACATACACGTCTTCACTATTCCCCAAGCAGGTACAGTAACAGCCGCGTCATTACTACACATGCGCGGGAATAGCGGTGACGTGTATGTCAAAGCATTATCTCAGCTTGCCACCAGGTGTCGTCTCCAGCAGTACCGCGGTGCTCTGTCTGGAAGCTCCGGTAGGTGGCGCTGCCAATGGGGAGGCGGAGGAAATGATGCAGCCAGTTCCTCTGGGTCAGGAGCCATTATCCGCACGCTGCATGGCTGGCCTGGAGCTCCGTGAACCATTGTGACCCGGACAACCGCTGAACCCTGCGCTTCTCAGTACACCAGGGCCCGAGAGCCACTCACACTGCAAGGGTGAAGCCGCCCGCATCTCCTGGTGGACAGAGGTAAGTGAACAATAGAGCCCGGGCCATGAGCTGGACAGCAGGAGGCCAATGCCCGGGAAAACATGGAAGACACGCCGCCTGGGGGAAGGGCGCGCCCGTGTCCAGACCTCAGACCTCCGAACTGTGTGGTCCTCGTGTACAGGGGTAATATGAGAGAATACTGGGGTCTGTATATGGAGGAATGCTGGGGTCTGTATATGGTGGGATACTGGCATGCAGGCTCTGAATATGGGGTAATACTAAGGTGGGGTCTAAAATAGTGGGGTTCAGGCTCTGAATATGGGGGATGTTGTGTTCCTGGCTTTGTATATAGGGAGGATACTGGGGTGCAGGTTTTAATTTTTGAGGGGGATAATAGGATGTGGGTTCTGTATATGGGGAGATACTGGGATGCAGGCTCTGTATATGGGGGATACAGGGGTGGGTGGTCTGTATATTGGGTTACAGGGGTGGGTGGTCTGTATATAGGTGGATACAGGGGTGGTTGGTCTGTATATGGGGGATACAGGGGTGGGTGTTCTATATATGGGGAGATACAGGGGTGGGTGGTCTGTATATGGGGATACAGGGGTAGGTGGTCTGTATATGAGGGATACAGGGGTGGGTGGTCTGTATATGGGGATACAGGGGTAGGTGGTCTGTATATTGGGAGGATACAGAGGCGGGTGGTCTGTAAATGGGGATACAGGGGTGGGTGGTCTGTTTATGGGGGAAACGGGTGGGTGGTCTGTATATAAGGGGATACAGAGGTGGGTGGTCTGTATATAAAGGGATACAGGGGTGGGTGGTCTGTATATAAGGGGATACTGGGGTGTTTGGTCTGTATATAAGGGGATACAGGGGTGGGTGGTCTGTATATGGGGGATACAGGGGTGGGTGATTAGTATATTGGGATACAAGGGTGGGTGGTCTGTTTATGGGGGAAACGGGTGGGTGGTCTGTATATGGGGGATACAGGGGTGGGTGGTCTGTATATGGGGGATACAGGGGTGGGTGGTCTGTATATGGGGGATACAGGGGTGAGTGGTCCGTATATTAGGGATACAGGGGTGGGTGGTCTGTATATTAGGAGGATACAGGGGTGGGTGGTCTATATATGGGCGATACAGGGGTGGGTGGTTTGTATATGGGGGATACAGGGGTGGGTGGTCTGTTTATGGGGGAAAACGGGTGGATGGTCTGTACATTACTCTCCCAAAACTCTAGCAATTGATCTCCTCACTTACCAGATGTTTACAGCCTGTTGTAAAAAGAGCGGATGCTACCTACACAATGGTAGTCATGGCCCTGTCCCTAGTTTTTTTTAGATGTGTTGCTGACATCAATTTCTAAATTAGTTAATTTTTTTATTTGATGAAAAAAAGCTTATCCTTCACCTTCTGTGTTTAACTGGGAATAAAATATGGCAATAAGAGACAGTGGGGAAAAAAGTATTTAGTCAGCCACCAAGTGTGCAAGTTCTCCCACATAAAAAGATGAGGGAGGCCTGTAATTGACATCATAAGTAGACCACAACTATGAGAGTCAAAATGAGAAAACAAATCCAGAAAATTACCATGTCTGATTTGGCAAGATTTATTTTGCAAATTATGGTGGAAATTAAAAGTATTTGGTAATAAAAAAAAGTTAATCTCAATATTTTGTTATATATCCTTTGTTGGCAATGACAGAGGTCAAATGTTTTCTGTCTTCACAAGGTTGGTGCACACTGTTGGTGGTATGTTGGCCCATTCTTCCATGCAGATCTCCTCTAGAGCAGTGATGTTTTGGGCCTGTCGCTAGGCAACACGTACTTTCAAATCCCTCCAAAGGTTTTCTATGGGGTTGAGATCTGGAGACTGGCTAGGCCACTCCAGGACCTTCATATGCTTCTTACGAAGCCATTCCTTCATTGCCCTGGTGGTATGCTTGGGATCATTATCATGCTGAAAGACCCATCCACATTTCATCTTTAATGCCCTTGCTGGTGGAAGGAAGTTTGCACTCAAAATCTCACAATACATGGCCCCATTCATTCTTTCATGTACACAGATCAGTCATCCTGGTCCCTTTGCAGAGAAGCAGCCCCAAAGCATGATGTTGCCACCCCCATGCTTCACAGTAGGTATGGTGTTCTTTGGATGCAACTCAGCATTCTGTCTCCACCAAACATGACGAGTTTTGTTTCTACAAAACAGTTCTACTTTGGTTTCATCAGACCATATAACATTCTCCAAATACTCTACTGGATAATCCAAATGCTCTCTAGCCAACTCCAGATGGGCCCGGACATGTATTGATTTAAGCAGGGGGACACATCTGGCACTGCAGGATCTGAGTCCCTGGCGGCATAGTGTTACTGATGGTAGCCTTTGTTAGGGTAGTCCCAGCTCTATGCAGGTCATTCACAAAGTCCCCCATGTGGTTCTGGGATTTTTCCTCACCATTCTTGTGATCATTGTGACCCCACGGGATGAGATCTTACATGGAGCCCCAGATCGAGGGAGATTATCAGTGGTCTTGTATGTCTTCCATTTTCTTATTATTGCTCCTACGGTTGATTTAATCACACCAAGCTGCTTGCCTATTCCAGATTCAGTCTTCCCAGCCTGGTGTAGGGCTACAATTTTGTTTCTTGTGTCTTTCGACAGGTCTTTGGTCTTCACAATAGTGGAGTTTGGAGTGTGACTGTTTGAAGTTCTGGACAGGTGTCTTTTATACTGATAAAAAGTTCAAACAGGTGCCATTACTACTGGTAATGAGTGGAGGACAGAGGAGCCTCTTAAAGTAGAAGTTACAGGTCTGTGATAGCCAGACATCTTGCATGTTTTTAGGTGACCAAATACATATTTTCCACCATAATTTGCAAAATAAATCTTGCCAAATCAGACGAGGTGATTTTCTGGATTCATTTTCTCATTTTGACTCTCATAGTTGTGGTCTACCTATGATGTCATTTACAGGCCTCTCTCATCTTTTTAAGTGGAAGAGCTTGCACATTGGTGGCTGACTAAATATTTTTTTCCCCACTGTATACAGAGCTCATGACTATAGAGAAATATATGATAGCACGTTTACTATTCCTGTAGTGATAAAAGTCTGCTGGTAAAATTGTCATTTTATCAAAACTACAGTAAGCAGCCTAATAAGTCACACATCGCAGGAACTAGTCTCTGTCTCTATATATCAGAATGTGGTAAGAACCTGGTGACCGATTCACTTGAAATCAGGCCTGCACAATATTTGACTCCCTGACGAAGCGGTGCGAAACGCGCGTTGGAGTTTGAGGATGGGGACGTGGTGTGCTCCTTTGGTGCTGGTATGTATTCATCTTCCATCAGGCCCAATATATAGGTTTAATAGTGTCCACTGTATCTTCTAATTGATGGTGGCTATTTACCCTAATTGTTATTCTCACATTATGTGATTAAATTTGCTACTTTTGGATTTGGGCATCATGCAATGTGGCTATGTGCAATATATCTGGCTAATGTCTAATCAATTGTCTAATATAAATTGATTTCATTTGATATAAAAATTCTTGATTTATTATATTTTTCCACTTGATCGGATCATGTATAAACTTTATATCTTGCACGCAGCACTTTTTTCATGATTCCGCTAAGCCCTAATTTATATGCAGTGGTTTTGCTTTAACTTGTATTGATTATAGTGCTTTGGAACAAAGCACTATACTGTTATTCCACCGTGGTAAACTTCTTATTATTATAGTGCTTTGGAACAAAGCACTATACTGTTATTCCATCGTGGTAAACTTCTTCTTATTCTTATTATAGTGCTTTGGAACAAAGCACTATACTGTTATTCCATCGTGGATAACTTCTTCTTATTATAGTGCTTTGGAACAAAGCACTATACTGTTATTCCACCGTGGTAAACTTCTTCTTATTCTTATTATTCAGTCCGCACGTAATGCGGCCCGAACCGCTAAACTCACAGACTCCAGTGAGGTGTCATTTCGAAGCCAGCGTTCCTGAGAGGTGTGCTAAGTATTTTTCGTGTCGATCGGATTTGTAGTTTTTGCGCAATTTGTGTTTGAAAAAAGTCTTTCAATGCGTTTCAATGGAGAAATTTTCCTATACGTTTATAATGGGCTGGTTTCTGAGGCAATTTCTAAAAATAACTGCCACCTGGCTGATTAGCTCATTGATATGCGCAGTCAGACACAGTTACTATGCCAACTCCTATGAAATCTACATCAGCTCACCAGGTCACAAGTTTTGTCAGATAATATCAGCTCTTAAAGTGACAGTACAGCACAATTCCAAACCACTATCCGTAGTCTTATGATTATTAGACTGTGGCCCGATTCTAACTCATCGGGTATTCTAGAATATGCATGTCCACGTAGTATATTGCACAGCCACGCAGTATACAGTGCAGAGCCGTGCAGTACACAGCGCAGAGCCGCGCAGTACACAGCGCAGAGCCGCGCAGTACACAGCGCAGAGCCGCGCAGTATAAAGCGCAGAGCCGCGCAGTACACAGCGCAGAGCCGCGCAGTACACAGCGCAGAGCCGTGCAGTACACAGCGCAGAGCCGCGCAGTATAAAGCGCAGAGCCGTGCAGTACACAGCGCAGAGCCGCGCAGTACACAGCGCAGAGCCGTGCAGTACACAGCGCAGAGCCGCGCAGTATAAAGCGCAGAGCCGTGCAGTACACAGCGCAGAGCCGCGCAGTACACAGCGCAGAGCCGCGCAGTACACAGCGCAGAGCCGCGCAGTATAAAGCGCAGAGCCGCGCAGTACACAGCGCAGAGCCGCGCAGTACACAGCGCAGAGCCGTGCAGTACACAGCGCAGAGCCGCGCAGTTTAAAGCGCAGAGCCGTGCAGTACACAGCGCAGAGCCGCGCAGTACACAGCGCAGAGCCGCGCAGTACACAGCGCAGAGCCGCGCAGTATAAAGCGCAGAGCCGTGCAGTACACAGCGCAGAGCCGCGCAGTACACAGCGCAGAGCCGCGCAGTACACAGCGCAGAGCCACGCAGTATAAAGCGCAGAGCCGCGCAGTATAAAGCGCAGAGCCGCGCAGTACACAGCGCAGAGCCGCGCAGTACACAGCGCAGAGCCGTGCAGTACACAGCGCAGAGCCGCGCAGTATAAAGCGCAGAGCCGTGCAGTACACAGCGCAGAGCCGCGCAGTACACAGCGCAGAGCCGTGCAGTACACAGCGCAGAGCCGCGCAGTATAAAGCGCAGAGCCGCGCAGTACACAGCGCAGAGCCGTGCAGTACACAGCGCAGAGCCGCGCAGTACACAGCGCAGAGCCATGCAGTACACAGCGCAAAGCCGCGCAGTATAAAGCGCAGAGCCGCGCAGTATAAAGCGGAGAGCCGCGCAGTACACAGCGCAGAGCCGAGCAGTACACAGCGCAGAGCCGCGCAGTACACAGCGCAGAGCCGTGCAGTACACAGCGCAGAGCCGCGCAGTTTAAAGCGCAGAGCCGTGCAGTACACAGCGCAGAGCCGCGCAGTACACAGCGCAGAGCCGTGCAGTACACAGCGCAGAGCCGCGCAGTATAAAGTGCAGAGCCGTGCAGTACACAGCGCAGAGCCGCGCAGTACACAGCGCAGAGCCGCGCAGTACACAGCGCAGAGCCGCGCAGTATAAAGCGCAGAGCCACGCAGTATAAAGCGCAGAGCCGCGCAGTACACAGCGCAGAGCCACGCAGTACACAGCGCAGAGCCGTGCAGTACACAGCGCAGAGCCGCGCAGTATAAAGCGCAGAGCCGTGCAGTACACAGCGCAGAGCCGCGCAGTACACAGCGCAGAGCCGTGCAGTACACAGCGCAGAGCCGCGCAGTATAAAGCGCAGAGCCGTGCAGTACACAGCGCAGAGCCGTGCAGTACACAGCGCAGAGCCGTGCAGTACACAGCGCAGAGCCGTGCAGTACACAGCGCAAAGCCGCGCAGTATAAAGCGCAGAGCCGCGCAGTATAAAGCGCAGAGCCGCGCAGTATACCGCGCAGAGCCGCGCAGTACACAGCGCAGAGCCGCGCAGTACACAGCGCAGAGCCGCGCAGTACACAGCGCAGAGCCGCGCAGTACACAGCGCAGAGCCGCGCAGTACACAGCGCAGAGCCGAGCAGTACACAGCGCAGAGCCGCGCAGTACACAGCGCAGAGCCGCGCAGTACACAGCGCAGAGCCGCGCAGTATACAGCGCAGAGCTGCGCAGTACACAGCGCAGAGCCGCGCAGTACAGAGCGCAGAGCCGCACAGTATAAAGCGCAGAGCCGCGCAGTACACAGCGCAGAGCCGCGCAGTACACAGCGCAGAGCTGCGCAGTACACAGTGCAGAGCCGCACAGTACACAGCACAGAGCCGCGCAGTACACAGCGCAGAGCCACCCAGTATACAGCGCAGAGCCGCGCAGTACGCAGCGTAGAGCCACGCAGTATGCAGCGCAGAGCCGCGCAGTATACAGCGCTGAGCCGCGTAGTATACAGCGCAGAGCCCCGCAGTATACAGTGCAGAGCCCCGCAGTACACAGCACGGACACGCGCAGTACACAGCGCAGAGCCGCGCAGTACACAGCGCAGAGCCGCGTAGTATACAGCGAAGAGCCACGCAGTATATAGCGCAGAGCCGCGCAGTACAAAGCGCAGAGCTGCGCAGAGCTGCGCAGTATACAGTGCAGAGCCGCGCAGTACACAGCGCAGAGCCGTGCAGTACACAGCGCAAAGCCGCGCAGTATAAAGCGCAGAGCCGCGCAGTATAAAGCGCAGAGCCGCGCAGTATACCGCGCAGAGCCGCGCAGTACACAGCGCAGAGCCGCGCAGTACACAGCGCAGAGCCGCGCAGTACACAGCGCAGAGCCGCGCAGTACACAGCGCAGAGCCGCGCAGTACACAGCGCAGAGCCGAGCAGTACACAGCGCAGAGCCGCGCAGTACACAGCGCAGAGCCGCGCAGTACACAGCGCAGAGCCGCGCAGTATACAGCGCAGAGCCGCGCAGTACAGAGCGCAGAGCCGCACAGTATAAAGCGCAGAGCCGCGCAGTACACAGCGCAGAGCCGCGCAGTACACAGCGCAGAGCTGCGCAGTACACAGTGCAGAGCCGCACAGTACACAGCACAGAGCCGCGCAGTACACAGCGCAGAGCCACCCAGTATACAGCGCAGAGCCGCGCAGTACGCAGCGTAGAGCCACGCAGTATGCAGCGCAGAGCCGCGCAGTATACAGCGCTGAGCCGCGTAGTATACAGCGCAGAGCCCCGCAGTATACAGTGCAGAGCCCCGCAGTACACAGCACGGACACGCGCAGTACACAGCGCAGAGCCGCGCAGTACACAGCGCAGAGCCGCGTAGTATACAGCGAAGAGCCACGCAGTATATAGCGCAGAGCCGCGCAGTACAAAGCGCAGAGCTGCGCAGAGCTGCGCAGTATACAGCGCAGAGCCGCGCAGTATACAGCGCAGAACGCGCAGTACACAGTGCAGAGCCGCGCAGTACACAGCGCAGAGCCATGCAGTACACAGCGCAGAGCCGCGCAGTACACAGCGCAGAGCCACGCAGTATACAGCGCAGAGCCGCGTAGTATACAGCGCAGAGCCGCGTAGTATACAGCGCAGAGCCACGCAGTATACAGCACAGAGCCACGCAGTATACAGCGCAGAGCCACGTAGTTATACTGCCCAGTCACGTAGTATATTGTCCAGTCACATAGTATACTGCATATCCCTGTTAAAAAAAAAAGAATTAAAATAAAAAAGTTACATACTCACCTCCTGGAGCGGCCGGTATCTGATGGTTGTTGCACCTCCTAGAGCGGCCGGTACACGATGCTTGTTGCACCTGGAGTGGCCGGTACCCGATGCTTGTTGCGCGCTCCGGTCCCAAGAGTGCATTGCGGTCTCACGAGATGATGACGTAGCGGTGTTGTGAGACAGAAAGACGGAAGTGCCCTTAGATAATTAGATAGTAGATTACCCCGCTCACCAATACGGAACCCGAGAGGCCCGGCCCACCAAATCGGACCCCGAGGGGCCCGGCCCACCAAATCGGACCCAGAGTGACCCCGCCCCCTAAATCAGACCCAGAGTGACCCCGCCCACCAAATCGGACCCAGAGTGGCTCCGCCCACCAAATCGGACCCAGAGTGACCCCTTCCACCAAATCAGACCCAGAGTGACCCCTTCCACCAAATCGGACCCAGAGTGACCCCTTCCACCAAATCGGGCCCAGAGTGACCCCGCCCACCAAATCGGACCCAGAGTGACCCCACCCACCAAATCGGACCCTGAGGTGCCCAGCCCACCAAATCGGACCGAGTGACCCCACCCACCAAATTGGTCCCTAAGGTGCCCCGCCCACCAAATCGGACCCAGAGTGGCTCCGCCCACCGAATCGGACCCAGAGTGGCCGCGCCCACAGAATCGGACCAAAAGTGACCCCGCCCACCGAATCGGACCTAGATTTACCCCGCCCACAAAATCAGACCCAGATTGACCCAACCCACCAAATCGGACCGCCTGAGGGGCACCCAAGTGTGAAAGTCTTGCAGGGGCAGCCCGGGCACCATTCCAAAGCACTATCTGTAGTTCCTTCAGGAAATACCCATCTAGTTCTTATTATTATAGTGCTTTGGAACAAAGCACTATACTGTTATTCCACCGTGGTAAACTTCTTCTTATTCTTATTATTCAGTCCGCACGTAATGCGGCCCGAACCGCTAAACTCACAGACTCCAGTGAGGTGTCATTTCGAAGCCAGCGTTCCTGAGAGGTGTGCTAAGTATTTTTCGTGTCGATCGGATTTGTAGTTTTTGCGCAATTTGTGTTTGAAAAAAGTCTTTCAATGCGTTTCAATGGAGAAATTTTCCTATACGTTTATAATGGGCTGGTTTCTGAGGCAATTTCTAAAAATAACTGCCACCTGGCTGATTAGCTCATTGATATGCGCAGTCAGACACAGTTACTATGCCAACTCCTATGAAATCTACATCAGCTCACCAGGTCACAAGTTTTGTCAGATAATATCAGCTCTTAAAGTGACAGTACAGCACAATTACAAAACACTATCCGTAGTCTTATGATTATTAGACTGTGGCCCGATTCTAACTCATCGGGTATTCTAGAATATGCATGTCCACGTAGTATATTGCACAGCCACGCAGTATACAGTGCAGAGCCGTGCAGTACACAGCGCAGAGCCGCGCAGTACACAGCGCAGAGCCGCGCAGTACACAGCGCAGAGCCGCGCAGTATAAAGCGCAGAGCCGCGCAGTACACAGCGCAGAGCCGCGCAGTACACAGCGCAGAGCCGTGCAGTACACAGCGCAGAGCCGCGCAGTATAAAGCGCAGAGCCGTGCAGTACACAGCGCAGAGCCGCGCAGTACACAGCGCAGAGCCGCGCAGTACACAGCGCAGAGCCGCGCAGTATAAAGCGCAGAGCCGCGCAGTACACAGCGCAGAGCCGCGCAGTACACAGCGCAGAGCCGTGCAGTACACAGCGCAGAGCCGCGCAGTTTAAAGCGCAGAGCCGTGCAGTACACAGCGCAGAGCCGCGCAGTACACAGCGCAGAGCCGTGCAGTACACAGCGCAGAGCCGCGCAGTATAAAGCGCAGAGCCGTGCAGTACACAGCGCAGAGCCGCGCAGTACACAGCGCAGAGCCGCGCAGTACACAGCGCAGAGCCGCGCAGTATAAAGCGCAGAGCCGCGCAGTATAAAGCGCAGAGCCGCGCAGTACACAGCGCAGAGCCGCGCAGTACACAGCGCAGAGCCGTGCAGTACACAGCGCAGAGCCGCGCAGTACACAGCGCAGAGCCGTGCAGTACACAGCGCAAAGCCGCGCAGTATAAAGCGCAGAGCCGCGCAGTATAAAGCGCAGAGCCGCGCAGTATACCGCGCAGAGCCGCGCAGTACACAGCGCAGAGCCGCGCAGTACACAGCGCAGAGCCGCGCAGTACACAGCGCAGAGCCGCGCAGTACACAGCGCAGAGCCGAGCAGTACACAGCGCAGAGCCGCGCAGTACACAGCGCAGAGCCGCGCAGTACACAGCGCAGAGCCGCGCAGTATACAGCGCAGAGCTGCACAGTACACAGCGCAGAGCCGCGCAGTACAGAGCGCAGAGCCGCACAGTATAAAGCGCAGAGCCGCGCAGTACACAGCGCAGAGCCGCGCAGTACACAGCGCAGAGCTGCGCAGTACACAGTGCAGAGCCGCACAGTACACAGCACAGAGCCGCGCAGTACACAGCGCAGAGCCACCCAGTATACAGCGCAGAGCCGCGCAGTACGCAGCGTAGAGCCACGCAGTATGCAGCGCAGAGCCGCGCAGTATACAGCGCTGAGCCGCGTAGTATACAGCGCAGAGCCCCGCAGTATACAGTGCAGAGCCCCGCAGTACACAGCACGGACACGCGCAGTACACAGCGCAGAGCCGCGCAGTACACAGCGCAGAGCCGCGTAGTATACAGCGAAGAGCCACGCAGTATATAGCGCAGAGCCGCGCAGTACAAAGCGCAGAGCTGCGCAGAGCTGCGCAGTATACAGCGCAGAGCCGCGCAGTACACAGCGCAGAGCCGTGCAGTACACAGCGCAAAGCCGCGCAGTATAAAGCGCAGAGCCGCGCAGTATAAAGCGCAGAGCCGCGCAGTATACCGCGCAGAGCCGCGCAGTACACAGCGCAGAGCCGCGCAGTACACAGCGCAGAGCCGCGCAGTACACAGCGCAGAGCCGCGCAGTACACAGCGCAGAGCCGCGCAGTACACAGCGCAGAGCCGAGCAGTACACAGCGCAGAGCCGCGCAGTACACAGCGCAGAGCCGCGCAGTACACAGCGCAGAGCCGCGCAGTATACAGCGCAGAGCTGCGCAGTACACAGCGCAGAGCCGCGCAGTACAGAGCGCAGAGCCGCACAGTATAAAGCGCAGAGCCGCGCAGTACACAGCGCAGAGCCGCGCAGTACACAGCGCAGAGCTGCGCAGTACACAGTGCAGAGCCGCACAGTACACAGCACAGAGCCGCGCAGTACACAGCGCAGAGCCACCCAGTATACAGCGCAGAGCCGCGCAGTACGCAGCGTAGAGCCACGCAGTATGCAGCGCAGAGCCGCGCAGTATACAGCGCTGAGCCGCGTAGTATACAGCGCAGAGCCCCGCAGTATACAGTGCAGAGCCCCGCAGTACACAGCGCAGAGCCGCGCAGTACACAGCGCAGAGCCGCGTAGTATACAGCGAAGAGCCACGCAGTATATAGCGCAGAGCCGCGCAGTACAAAGCGCAGAGCTGCGCAGAGCTGCGCAGTATACAGCGCAGAGCCGCGCAGTATACAGCGCAGAACGCGCAGTACACAGTGCAGAGCCGCGCAGTACACAGCGCAGAGCCGTGCAGTACACAGCGCAGAGCCGCGCAGTACACAGCGCAGAGCCACGCAGTATACAGCGCAGAGCCGCGTAGTATACAGCGCAGAGCCGCGTAGTATACAGCGCAGAGCCACGCAGTATACAGCACAGAGCCACGCAGTATACAGCGCAGAGCCACGTAGTTATACTGCCCAGTCACGTAGTATATTGTCCAGTCACATAGTATACTGCATATCCCTGTTAAAAAAAAAAGAATTAAAATAAAAAAGTTACATACTCACCTCCTGGAGCGGCCGGTATCTGATGGTTGTTGCACCTCCTAGAGCGGCCGGTACACGATGCTTGTTGCACCTGGAGTGGCCGGTACCCGATGCTTGTTGCGCGCTCCGGTCCCAAGAGTGCATTGCGGTCTCACGAGATGATGACGTAGCGGTGTTGTGAGACAGAAAGACGGAAGTGCCCTTAGATAATTAGATAGTAGATTACCCCGCTCACCAATTCGGAACCCGAGAGGCCCGGCCCACCAAATCGGACCCCGAGGGGCCCGGCCCACCAAATCGGACCCAGAGTGACCCCGCCCCCTAAATCAGACCCAGAGTGACCCCGCCCACCAAATCGGACCCAGAGTGGCTCCGCCCACCAAATCGGACCCAGAGTGACCCCTTCCACCAAATCAGACCCAGAGTGACCCCTTCCACCAAATCGGACCCAGAGTGACCCCTTCCACCAAATCGGGCCCAGAGTGACCCCGCCCACCAAATCGGACCCAGAGTGACCCCACCCACCAAATCGGACCCTGAGGTGCCCAGCCCACCAAATCAGACCCTGAGGTGCCCAGCCCACCAAATCGGACCGAGTGACCCCACCCACCAAATTGGTCCCTAAGGTGCCCCGCCCACCAAATCGGACCCAGAGTGGCTCCGCCCACCGAATCGGACCCAGAGTGGCCGCGCCCACAGAATCGGACCAAAAGTGACCCCGCCCACCGAATCGGACCTAGATTTACCCCGCCCACAAAATCAGACCCAGATTGACCCAACCCACCAAATCGGACCGCCTGAGGGGCACCCAAGTGTGAAAGTCTTGCAGGGGCAGCCCGGGCACCATTCCAAAGCACTATCTGTAGTTCCTTCAGGAAATACCCATCTAGTTCTTATTATTATAGTGCTTTGGAACAAAGCACTATACTGTTATTCCACCGTGGTAAACTTCTTCTTATTCTTATTATTCAGTCCGCACGTAATGCGGCCCGAACCGCTAAACTCACAGACTCCAGTGAGGTGTCATTTCGAAGCCAGCGTTCCTGAGAGGTGTGCTAAGTATTTTTCGTGTCGATCGGATTTGTAGTTTTTGCGCAATTTGTGTTTGAAAAAAGTCTTTCAATGCGTTTCAATGGAGAAATTTTCCTATACGTTTATAATGGGCTGGTTTCTGAGGCAATTTCTAAAAATAACTGCCACCTGGCTGATTAGCTCATTGATATGCGCAGTCAGACACAGTTACTATGCCAACTCCTATGAAATCTACATCAGCTCACCAGGTCACAAGTTTTGTCAGATAATATCAGCTCTTAAAGTGACAGTACAGCACAATTACAAAACACTATCCGTAGTCTTATGATTATTAGACTGTGGCCCGATTCTAACTCATCGGGTATTCTAGAATATGCATGTCCACGTAGTATATTGCACAGCCACGCAGTATACAGTGCAGAGCCGTGCAGTACACAGCGCAGAGCCGCGCAGTACACAGCGCAGAGCCGCGCAGTACACAGCGCAGAGCCGCGCAGTATAAAGCGCAGAGCCGCGCAGTACACAGCGCAGAGCCGCGCAGTACACAGCGCAGAGCCGTGCAGTACACAGCGCAGAGCCGCGCAGTATAAAGCGCAGAGCCGTGCAGAACACAGCGCAGAGCCGCGCAGTACACAGCGCAGAGCCGTGCAGTACACAGCGCAGAGCCGCGCAGTATAAAGCGCAGAGCCGTGCAGTACACAGCGCAGAGCCGCGCAGTACACAGCGCAGAGCCGCGCAGTACACAGCGCAGAGCCGCGCAGTATAAAGCGCAGAGCCGCGCAGTATAAAGCGCAGAGCCGCGCAGTACACAGCGCAGAGCCGCGCAGTACACAGCGCAGAGCCGTGCAGTACACAGCGCAGAGCCGCGCAGTATAAAGCGCAGAGCCGTGCAGTACACAGCGCAGAGCCGCGCAGTACACAGCGCAGAGCCGTGCAGTACACAGCGCAGAGCCGCGCAGTATAAAGCGCAGAGCCGTGCAGTACACAGCGCAGAGCCGTGCAGTACACAGCGCAGAGCCGTGCAGTACACAGCGCAGAGCCGCGCAGTATAAAGCGCAGAGCCGTGCAGTACACAGCGCAGAGCCGCGCAGTACACAGCGCAGAGCCGCGCAGTACACAGCGCAGAGCCGCGCAGTATAAAGCGCAGAGCCGCGCAGTATAAAGCGCAGAGCCGCGCAGTACACAGCGCAGAGCCGCGCAGTACACAGCGCAGAGCCGTGCAGTACACAGCGCAGAGCCGCGCAGTATAAAGCGCAGAGCCGTGCAGTACACAGCGCAGAGCCGCGCAGTACACAGCGCAGAGCCGTGCAGTACACAGCGCAGAGCCGCGCAGTATAAAGCGCAGAGCCGTGCAGTACACAGCGCAGAGCCGTGCAGTACACAGCGCAGAGCCGCGCAGTACACAGCGCAGAGCCATGCAGTACACAGCGCAAAGCCGCGCAGTATAAAGCGCAGAGCCGCGCAGTATAAAGCGGAGAGCCGCGCAGTACACAGCGCAGAGCCGAGCAGTACACAGCGCAGAGCCGCGCAGTAGACAGCGCAGAGCCGTGCAGTACACAGCGCAAAGCCGCACAGTATAAAGCGCAGAGCCGCGCAGTATACCGCGCAGAGCCGTGCAGTACACAGCGCAGAGCCGCGCAGTACACAGCGCAGAGCCGCGCAGTACACAGCGCAGAGCCGCGCAGTACACAGCGCAGAGCCGAGCAGTACACAGCGCAGAGCCGCGCAGTACACAGCGCAGAGCCGCGCAGTACACAGCGCAGAGCCGCGCAGTATACAGCGCAGAGCTGCGCAGTACACAGCGCAGAGCCGCGCAGTACAGAGCGCAGAGCCGCACAGTATAAAGCGCAGAGCCTCGCAGTACACAGCGCAGAGCCGCGCAGTACACAGCGCAGAGCCGCGCAGTACACAGTGCAGAGCCGCACAGTACACAGCACAGAGCCGCGCAGTACACAGCGCAGAGCCACCCAGTATACAGCGCAGAGCCGCGCAGTACGCAGCGTAGAGCCACGCAGTATGCAGCGCAGAGCCGCGCAGTATACAGCGCTGAGCCGCGTAGTATACAGCGCAGAGCCCCGCAGTATACAGTGCAGAGCCCCGCAGTATACAGCGCAGACACGCGCAGTACACAGCACGGACACGCGCAGTACACAGCGCAGAGCCGCGCAGTACACAGCGCAGAGCCGCGTAGTATACAGCGAAGAGCCACGCAGTATATAGCGCAGAGCCGCGCAGTACAAAGCGCAGAGCTGCGCAGAGCTGCGCAGTATACAGCGCAGAGCCGCGCAGTATACAGCGCAGAACGAGCAGTACACAGTGCAGAGCCGCGCAGTACACAGCGCAGAGCCGTGCAGTACACAGCGCAGAGCCACGCAGTACACAGCGCAGAGCCACGCAGTATACAGCGCAGAGCCGCGTAGTATACAGCGCAGAGCCGCGTAGTATACAGCGCAGAGCCACGCAGTATACAGCACAGAGCCACGCAGTATACAGCGCAGAGCCACGTAGTTATACTGCCCAGTCACGTAGTATATTGTCCAGTCACATAGTATACTGCATATCCCTGTTAAAAAAAAAAAGAATTAAAATAAAAAAGTTACATACTCACCTCCTGGAGCGGCCGGTATCTGATGGTTGTTGCACCTCCTAGAGCGGCCGGTACACGATGCTTGTTGCACCTGGAGTGGCCGGTACCCGATGCTTGTTGCGCGCTCCGGTCCCAAGAGTGCATTGCGGTCTCACGAGATGATGACGTAGCGGTGTTGTGAGACAGAAAGACGGAAGTGCCCTTAGATAATTAGATAGTAGATTACCCCGCTCACCAATTCGGAACCCGAGAGGCCCGGCCCACCAAATCGGACCCCGAGGGGCCCGGCCCACCAAATCGGACCCAGAGTGACCCCGCCCCCTAAATCAGACCCAGAGTGACCCCGCCCACCAAATCGGACCCAGAGTGGCTCCGCCCACCAAATCGGACCCAGAGTGACCCCTTCCACCAAATCAGACCCAGAGTGACCCCTTCCACCAAATCGGACCCAGAGTGACCCCTTCCACCAAATCGGGCCCAGAGTGACCCCGCCCACCAAATCGGACCCAGAGTGACCCCACCCACCAAATCGGACCCTGAGGTGCCCAGCCCACCAAATCAGACCCTGAGGTGCCCAGCCCACCAAATCGGACCGAGTGACCCCACCCACCAAATTGGTCCCTAAGGTGCCCCGCCCACCAAATCGGACCCAGAGTGGCTCCGCCCACCGAATCGGACCCAGAGTGGCCGCGCCCACAGAATCGGACCAAAAGTGACCCCGCCCACCGAATCGGACCTAGATTTACCCCGCCCACAAAATCAGACCCAGATTGACCCAACCCACCAAATCGGACCGCCTGAGGGGCACCCAAGTGTGAAAGTCTTGCAGGGGCAGCCCGGGCACCATTCCAAAGCACTATCTGTAGTTCCTTCAGGAAATACCCATCTAGTTCTTATTATTATTCAGTCCGCACGTAATGCGGCCCGAACCGCTTCACTCACAGACTCCAGTGAGGTGTCATTTCGAAGCCAGCGTCCCCAAGAGGTGTGCTAAGTATTTTTCGTGTCGATCGGATTTGTAGTTTTGGCGCAATTTGCGTTTGAAAATGTTTTTTCCCCTCATTGTAATGCATTTCAATAGGGAAATTTTCCCATAGGTTATAATGGCCGGGTTTCTGAGGCAATTTGAAATGTACCTGCCACTTGCCACCTGGCTGATTAGCTCATTGATATGCGCAGTCAGGCCCAGTTACTATGCCAACGCCTGCGAACTGTACACCAGCACAGTTTTGCCAGATAATATCAGCTCTTAAAGTGATAGCACAGCACAATTTCAAAGCACTATCTGTAGCGTTATTATAATTATTGCCCCGCTCACCAAATCGGACCCAGAGTGGCGCCGCCCGCCAAATCGGACCCAGAGTGGCGCCACCCGCCAAATCGGACCCAGAGTGGCGCCGCCCGCCAAATCGGACCCAGAGTGGCGCCGCCCGCCAAATCGGACCCAGAGTGGCGCCGCCCGCCAAATCAGACCCAGAGTGGCGCCGCCCGCAAAATCGGACCCAGAGTGGCGCCGCCCGCCAAATCGGACCCAGAGTGGCGCCACCCGCCAAATCGGACCCAGAGTGGCGCCGCCCGCCAAATCGGACCCAGAGTGGCGCCGCACGCCAAATCGGACCCAGAGTGGCGCCGCCCGCCAAATCAGACCCAGAGTGGCGCCGCCCGCAAAATCGGACCCAGAGTGGCACCGCCCGCCAAATCGGACCCAGAGTGTCGCTGCCCGCCAAATCGGACCCAGAGTGACCCGGACCACTCTGGGTCCGATTTGGTGGGCCGGGTCACTCTGGGTCCGATTTGGTGGGCCGGGTCACTCTGGGTCCGAGTTGGTGGCCCGGGTCACTCTGGGTCCGATTTGGTGGGCCGGGTCACTCTGGGTCCGATTTGGTGGGCCGGGTCACTCTGGGTCCGAGTTGGTGGCCCGGGTCACTCTGGGTCCGATTTGGCGGGCGGCGCCACTCTGGGTCCGATTTGGTGGGCGGCGCCACTCTGGGTCCGATTTGGTGGGCGGCGCCACTCTGGGTCCGATTTGTTGGGCGGCGTCACTCTGGGTCCGATTTGGTGGGCCGGGTCACTCTGGGTCCGAGTTGGTGGCCCGGGTCACTCTGGGTCCGATTTGGCGGGCGGCGCCACTCTGGGTCCGATTTGGTGGGCGGCGCCACTCTGGGTCCGATTTGGTGGGCGGCGCCACTCTGGGTCCGATTTGTTGGGCGGCGCCACTCTGGGTCCGATTTGGCGGGCGGCGCCACTCCGGGTCCGATTTGGCGGGCGGCGCTACTCCGGGTCCGATTTGGCGGGCGGCGCCACTCCGGGTCCGATTTGGCGGGCGCTGCCACTCTGGGTCCGATTTGGCGGGCGGCGCCACTCTGGGTCCGATTTGGCGGGCGGCGCCACTCTGGGTCCGATTTGGCGGGCGGCGCCACTCTGGGTCCGATTTGGCGGGCGGCGCCACTCTGGGTCCCATTTGGCGGGCGGCGCCACTCTGGGTCCCATTTGGCGGGCGGCGCCACTCTGGGTCCCATTTGGCGGGCGGCGCCACTCTGGGTCCGATTTGGCGGGCGGCGCCACTCTGGGTCCGATTTGGCGGGCGGCGCCACTCTGGGTCCGATTTGGCGGGCGGCGCCACTCTGGGTCCGATTTGGCGGGCGGCGCCACTCTGGGTCCGATTTGGCGGGCGGCGCCACTCTGGGTCCGATTTGGCGGGCGGCGCCACTCTGGGTCCGATTTGGTGGGCCGGGTCACTCTGGGTCCGATTTGGTGGGCCGGGTCACTCTGGGTCCGATATGGTGGGCCGGATCACTCTGGGTCCGATTTGGTGGCCCGGGTCACTCTGGGTCTGATTTGGTGGCCCGGGTCACTCTGGGTCCGATTTGGTGGCCCGGGTCACTCTGGGTCCGATTTGGTGGCCAGGGTCACTCTGGGTCCGATTTGGTGGCCAGGGTCACTCTGGGTCCGATTTGGTGGCCCGGGTCACTCTGGATCCGATTTGGTGGCCAGGGTCACTCTGGGTCCGATTTGGTGGCCCGGGTCACTCTGGGTCGGATTTGGTGGCCCGGGTCACTCTGGGTCCGATTTGGTGGGCCGGGTCACTCTGGGTCCGATTTGGTGGCCCGGGTCACTCTGGGTCCGATTTGGTGGCCCGGGTCACTCTGGGTCCGATTTGGTGGCCCGGGTCACTCTGGGCCCAACAAATCGGACCCAGAGTGGCGCCGCCCGCCAAATCGGACCCAGAGTGGCGCCGCCCGCCAAATCGGACCCAGAGTGGCGCCGCCCGCCAAATCGGACCCAGAGTGGTGCCGCCCGCCAAATTGGACCCAGAGTGGCGCCGCCCGCCAAATCGGACCCAGAGTGGCGCCGCCCGCCAAATCGGACCCAGAGTGGCGCCGCCCGCCAAATCGGACCCAGAGTGGCGCCGCCCGCCAAATCGGACCCAGAGTGGCGCCGCCTGCCAAATCGGACCCAGAGTGGCGCCGCCCGCCAAATCGGACCCAGAGTGGCACCGCCCGCCAAATCGGACCCAGAGTGGCGCCGCCCCCCAAATCGGACCCAGAGTGACCCCGCCCCCCAAATCGGACCCAGAGTGACCCCGCCCCCCAAATCGGACCCAGCGTGGCCTCAACCCTGAGGGGCTACAACTACCAAACCAGCGCCTGAGGAGCACCCAAGTGTGAAAGTCTTGCAGGGGCAGCCCGGGCACCATTCCAAAGCACTATCTGTAGTTCCTTCAGGAAATACCCATCTAGTTTTTATAGTGCTTTGGAACAAAGCACTATACTGTTATTCCATCGTGGATAACTTCTTCTTATTCTTATTATAGTGCTTTGGAACAAAGCACTATACTGTTATTCCACCGTGGTAAACTTCTTATTATTATAGTGCTTTGGAACAAAGCACTATACTGTTATTCCACCGTGGTAAACTTCTTCTTATTATAGTGCTTTGGAACAAAGCACCGTACTGTTATTCCATCGTGGATAACTTCTTCTTATTCTTATTATAGTGCTTTGGAACAAAGCACTATACTGTTATTCCATCGTGGATAACTTCTTCTTATTCTTATTATTATGGTGCTTGAACCCTCCTAGGTTCAAGCAACATATTGTAATCCGATTTCTTATATTTTATTCTTCTTCTTCGTGTGTGAAAAGTAAGTGCCCCCCCGGCCCCGTGTGTCAAAAGTAAGTGCCCCCCGGCCCCGTGTGTGAAAAGTAAGTGCCCTCCCGGCCCCGTGTGCAAAAGTAAGTGCGCCCCCGGCCCCGTGTGCAAAAGTAAGTGCGCCCCCGGCCCCGTGTGCAAAAGTAAGTGCGCCCCCGGCCCCTTGTGCAAAAGTAAGTGCGCCCCCGGCCCCGTGTGCAAAAGTAAGTGCGCCCCCAGCCCCGTGTACAAAAGTAAGTGCGCCCCCGGCCCCGTGTGCAAAAGTAAGTGCGCCCCCAGCCCCGTGTGCAAAAGTAAGAGCGCCCCCGGCCCCGTGTGCAAAAGTAAGTGCGCCCCCGGCCCCGTGTGCAAAAGTAAGTGCGCCCCCGGCCCCGTGTGCAAAAGTAAGTGCGCCCCCGGCCCCGTGTGCAAAAGTAAGTGCGCCCCCGGCCCCGTGTGCAAAAGTAAGTGCGCCCCCGGCCCCGTGTGCAAAAGTAAGTGCGCCCCCGGCCCCGTGTGCAAAAGTAAGTGCGCCCCCGGCCCCGTGTGCAAAAGTAAGTGCGCCCCCGGCCCCGTGTGCAAAAGTAAGTGCGCCCCCGGCCCCGTGTGTGAAAAGTAAGTGCCCCCCGGCCCCGTGTGTGAAAAGTAAGTGCCCCCCGGCCCCGTGTGTGAAAAGTAAGTGCCCCCCGGCCCCGTGTGTGAAAAGTAAGTGCCCCCCGGCCCCGTGTGTGAAAAGTAAGTTCCGCCCCGTGTGTGAAAAGTAAGTGCCCCCCGGCCACGTGTGTGAAAAGTAAGTGCCCCCCGGCCCCGTGTGTGAAAAGTAAGTGCCCCCCCGGCCCCGTGTGTGAAAAGTAAGTGACCCACAACTCTGACCTGTATATAGGAGTCTGTATATAGGGGGATGTCTGTATATAGGAGTGGTGTCTGTATTTAGAGGGATGTCTGTATATAGGAGTGGTGTCTGTATATAGGGGAATGTCTGTATATAGGAGTGGTGTCTGTATATAGGGGATTGTCTGTATATAGGAGTGGTGTCTGTATATAGAGGGATGTCTGTATATAGGAGTGGTGTCTGTATATAGAGGGATGTCTGTATATAGGAGTAGGGTTGAGCGAAACGGGTCGATCATTTTCAAAAGTCGCCGACTTTTGGCTAAGTCGGCGTCTCATGAAACCCGATCCGACCCCTGTGCTTGTCGGCCATGCGGTACGCGACTTTCGCGCCAAAGTCGCGTTTCAATGACGCGAAAAGCGCCATTTCTCAGCCAATGAAGGTGAACGCAGAGTGTGGGCAGCGTGATGACATAGATCCTGGTCCCCACCATCTTAGAGAAGGGCATTGCAGTGATTGGCTTGCTGTCTGCGGCGTCACAGGGGCTATAAAGGGGCGTTCCCGCCGACCGCCATCTTACTGCTGCTGATCTGAGCTTAGGGAGAGGTTGCTGCCGCTTCGTCAGAAGCAGGGAGAGCGTTAGGCAGGGTCCACTAACCACCAAACCGCTTGTGCTGTAGCGATTTCCACTGTCCAACACCTCCTTCGGTGTGCAGGAACAGTGGAAGCTATTTTTTTTTTTTTTTTTCCTCAGCGCTGTAGCTCATTGGGCTGCCCTAGAAGGCTCCGTGATAGCTGTATTGCTGTGTGTACGCCACTGTGGAAACCAACTGCTTTTTTCAAAGCACATATCCTCTTGTTCCTTTCTGCACAGCTATCTTTTTTGTTTGTCCACACTTTTTATTTAATTTGTGCATCAGTCCACTCCTATTGCTGCCTGCCATACCTGGCTTAGATTACTGCAGGGAGATAGTAATTGTAGGACAGTCCCTGTTTTTTTTTTTGTTTTTTTTTTGTGGGAGATTAAGATTGGCATTTCTGCTACAGTGCCATCCCTGTGTGTGCCATCTCTCACTGAGTGGGCCATAGAAAGCCTATTTATTTTTTCCGTGATTTGTGTTCTAAATTCTACCTCAACACAAAAACACTACATCAATCAGTGGTAGAAAAATATTGGCCTCAGTCAGGGCTTGTGTGCCACTGCTGTGTGTGCTATCTCTCATTCAGTGGGCTATAGAAAGCCTATTTATTTATTTATTTTTTTTCTTATTATTTGGTTTCTAAAGTCTCCCTGAAAAAAATAAATAAATAAAAAAACAGTGGGAGAGTAATATTGCCCTTTCAGCTTGTGTGCCAGTCTTGACTCCTGGGTGTGCCACCTCTCTCTCATTCAGTGGGCCATAGAAAGCCTTTTTAATTTTTTGGTTTTTTTAATATTATTTGGTTTCTAAAGTCTCCCTGAAAAAAAAAAAAAACATAAAAAAACAGTGGGAGAGTAATATTGCCCTTTCAGCTTGTGTGCCAGTCTTGACTCCTGGGTGTGCCACCTCTCTCATTCAGTGGGCCATAGAAAGCCTATTTATTTATTTTTTTAAATATTATTGGGTTTCTAAAGTCTCCCTTAAAAAACAAAAAATACATAAAAAAACAGTGGGAGAGGAATATTGCCCTTTCAGCTTGTGTGCCAGTCTTGACTCCTGGGTGTGCCACCTCTCTCTCTCATTCAGTGGGCCATAGAAAGGCTATTTATTTTTTTGGTTTTTTTAATATTATTTGGTTTCTAAAGTCTCCCTGAAAATAAAAAAAAAAAAACTTAAAAAAACAGTGGGAGAGTAATATTGCCCTTTCAGCTTGTGTGCCAGTCTTGACTCCTGGGTGTGCCACCTCTCTCTCTCATTCAGTGGGCCATAGAAAGGCTATTTATTTTTTTGGTTTTTTTAATATTATTTGGTTTCTAAAGTCTCCCTGAAAAAAAAAAATAAATAAATTAGGTGGGAGATTAATATTGACATTAGTGCTTGAGTGACAGTCCTGCGTGTGTGTCATCTCTGTGATTTTGTGCCACAGAAAACAGAGTGTGTAACATTGTGCCTGATTTTCCTTGTGGTCTCACCAACCTGTTAAGGGATATTGAAATCATACTGAAGTTATAGCTCACCGTGTAAGTTGTTTGACAGCAACAAATAAAGTTACTTTGGTTAAGATTTTAAAACAATGAGGAAGTCTGGTGCAAGAGGTCGTCGTGGGCGTTCATTGTCAGCTGGTAATGATGGTAGTGGTAGTGGAGCATCAGGTGGTCGTGGGGATAAAAATATTCCACCTAAGTCTGGAGCTGTGGAGCCAGTTTCGTCGTCAGGCTACACAAGGCCTCGAACGCTCTCTTTTCTGGGAGTAGGAAAACCGCTTTTAAAGGCGGAGCAGCAACAGCAAGTTTTGGCTTACATTGCAGACTCAGCCTCTAGCTCTTTTGCCTCCTCTTCCGAAACTGGTAAATGTAAAAGCAGCGCGTCGCTTGTGGATGTTCACGGTCAGGGACAAGTCGCTTCCTTGTCCTCCTCAGCAAAAACTACAACAAGAGAGAAGGATGCAGCAGGCGACACAACGGGTCACTCCATGGAGCTCTTTACACATACCGTCCCTGGCTTAGAAAGTGAAACATTTAACAGGCCATGCCCATTACAAGTATATTCTGACATGGAGTGCACTGATGCACAGCCACAGCCAGAGTACTATGCTGCTCCTTTGACTCAGACCACCACATTGCCCTCTCAGGGTACAGATCCACAATCAGACCCTGATGAGACTATGTTGCCCCGCCACGAACGCTATACCACCGACCGACACAGTGACACAGACGAAGTTGCACACGAGCTCGAAGAGGAGGTAATAGATGACCCAGTTATTGACCCCGATTGGCAGCCATTGGGGGAACAGGGTGCAGGCGGCAGTAGTTCAGAAGCGGAGGTGGAGGAGGGGCCGCAGCAGGCATCAACATCGCAACAGGTTCCATCTGCCGGGCCCGTATCTGGCCCAAAACGCGTGTCAAAGCCAAAACCTGTTGGAGGACAGCGTGGCCATCCGGTTAAAGCTCAGTCTGCAATTCCTGAAAAGGGATCCGAGTCTAGGAAGAGTGCAGTCTGGCATTTTTTTAAACAACATCCAACTGATCAGCGCAAAGTCATCTGTCAAAAATGTTCAACTAGCTTAAGCAGAGGTCAGAATCTGAAAAGTCTAAATACTAGTTGCATGCATAGACACTTAACCACCATGCATTTTCAAGCCTGGACTAACTACCAAACGTCCCTTAAGGTTGTAGCACCCTCGGCCAATGAAGCTAGTCAGCAACGCAACATCCCTTCCGTCACTGTAAGGCCACCATTTTCCGCACCACCGGCAGTATCTGTGCAGGTTTCTTTGCCAGCCAAAAGCAGTCAGGGTCAGGGAACCACCAGTTTTGTAGGAGGAAATATTGCATCTAGGGCACCGGCGGAAACAATACCGTCGCCAACCGTCTCTCAGTCTGCCATGTACACCGGCACACCCGAAAGTTCCACGATCTCCAGCTCTCCAGTCCAGCTCACCCTACATGAGACTCTGGTTAGAAAAAGGAAGTACTTATCCTCGCATCCGCGTACACAGGGTTTTAACGCCCACATAGCTAGACTAATCTCGTTAGAGATGATGCCCTACCGGTTAGTTGAAAGCGAAGCTTTCAAAGCCCTGATGGAGTACGCTGAACCACGATACGAGCTACCCAGTCGACACTTTTTTTCCAGAAAAGCCATCCCAGCCCTGCACCAGCATGTTAAACAGCGCATCGTCCATGCACTCAGGCAATCTGTGAGTACAAAGGTGCACCTGACTACAGATGCATGGACCAGTAGGCATGGCCAGGGACGTTATGTGTCCATCATGGCACACTGGGTGAATGTGGTGGATGCAGGGTCCACAGGCGACATCAATTTAGGGACAGTTGTGCCTAGCCCACGGTCTTGGATAACAGTTGGCTGTAGGCGTTCGCACCCCCTCCTCCTCCTCCTCCTCGTCCTCCTGCAGAAGCTACAGCTCTTCCACAGAACGCAGTCTGCCAACCACTCCATCGGCAGATGACACTGTTGCACACCAGTTGTCCCATTATGGGCCAGCTACTGCCAAGCGTCAGCAGGCTGTATTGGCTATGAAGTGTTTGGGCGACAACAGACACACCGCGGAAGTTCTATCCGAGTTCTTGCAACAAGAAACGCAGTCGTGGCTGGGCACAGTAGATCTTGAGGCAGGCAAGGTAGTGAGTGATAACGGAAGGAATTTCATGGCTGCCATCTCCCTTTCCCAACTGAAACACATTCCTTGCCTGGCTCACACCTTAAACCTGGTGGTGCAGTGCTTATTGAAAACTTATCCTGGGTTCTCCGACCTGCTCCTCAAAGTGCGTGCACTTTGCTCACATATCCGACGTTCGCCTGTACATGCCAGCCGTATGCAGACCTATCAGCGGTCTTTGAACCTTCCCCAGCATCGCCTAATCATAGACGTTGCAACAAGGTGGAACTCAACACTGCACATGCTTCAGAGACTGTGCGAACAGAGGCGTGCTGTTATTTATTTGTGGGAGGATACACGGGCAGGCAGTAGGATGGCAGACATGGAGTTGTCAGGTGTGCAGTGGTCTAAGATACAAGACATGTGTCAAGTCCTTCAGTGTTTTGAGGAATGCACACGGCTGGTTAGTGCAGACAACGCCGTAATAAGCATGAGCATCCCCCTAATGCGTCTGCTGATGCAAAGTTTGACGCACATAAAGGAGCAGGCGTCTGCACCAGAGGAAGAGGAAAGCCTTGATGACAGTCAGCCATTGTCTGGTCAGGGCAGTGTACAGGACGAGGTAGCGGGCGAAGAGGAGGTGGAGGACGAGGAGGATGATGGGGATGAGTATATTTTTAATGCCGAACCTTTCCCGGGGGCACAGGAAATTGGTTGCGTGTCACGGCCGGGTTCTGGTTTTTTGAGGGACACAAGTGACGTAGATTTGCCTGCAACTGCCCCTCAACCAATCACAACCGGAGATTTGACAACTGGAACTTTGGCCCACATGGCGGATTATGCCTTACGTATCCTAAAAAGGGACACACGCATTACGAAAATGATGAACGATGACGATTACTGGTTGGCCTGCCTCCTTGATCCACGCTATAAAGGCAAATTGCAAAATATTATGCCACATGAGAACTTGGAACTAATATTAGCAACCAAACAATCAACTCTTGTTGACCGTTTGCTTCAGGCATTCCCAGCACACAGCGCACGTGATCGTTCTCACATGAGCTCCAGGGGGCAGCAGACTAGGAGTGTTAGGGGTGCACACATCAGAAGTGGCGTTGGACAGAGGGGTTTTCTGACCAGGTTGTGGAGTGATTTTGCTATGACCGCAGACAGGACAGGTACTGCTGCATCAATTGAAAGTGACAGGAGACAACATTTGTCCAGTATGGTTACTAACTATTTTTCATCCCTTATCGATGTTCTCCCTCAACCGTCATTCCCATTTGATTACTGGGCCTCCAAATTAGACACCTGGCCAGAATTGGCAGAATATGCATTGCAGGAGCTTGCTTGCCCGGCAGCAAGTGTCCTATCAGAAAGAGTATTCAGTGCTGCAGGTTCAATATTAACCGAAAAAAGGACTCGTCTGGCTACCCAAAATGTTGACGATCTAACATTCATTAAAATGAACCACAACTGGATTTCGAAATCTTTTGCCCCACCTTGCCCGGCCGACACCTAGCTTTCCTATGAAAAGCTCTTGCCTGTGAATTACTTTTCTAATGTCTAATTTGCTGCAGCTGATTGTACAGCATACGACATGTTTACACCTCCCTAAATGGCAAAACTCCCCACACGGGGCCGTGGTATCGCGACTTGGCGCAAGCACCCGTGAGACTGCTGTTTGTCTGAAGAGGTGGGTGTGCTCGCTTTTGGTTGACGGCATTGCTACTGGGTCCCTCATAGTACAATGTAGTGTCTCTGGCGGTGGTGGTGCGCACCCAACGTCAGACACACAGTTGTAACATGAGGGGCCCTGGGGCGGTCCCGCCGGCCTCAAGAGAGTTCCCCCCTACCCCAGCTCAAAATGTGCTCTACCACGTGCAAAATTATGTCGCACAGCTCCACCAATCTTTAGTCTATTCGCTGACATCATTCAATGTCTGGCACTGACAATACAAATTTGTAGACATCTATGATGCAACTTAAAGTAGTCTGTGTCTGTGTCCTATATTGGCACCATTAAATAGTTACTGCCAAATTACTATGTCAGAAACTCAGTAGATGAGCCCACCCCTGTACCTAAGTATGCCACCTTTTTTTTTGTTTTGGTTGTTTTGCGAGACATTAACATCTATTTATATTTTGGGAGTACTGGGACAGACACTCCTTGCACTACTCCTCCACTCACCACCAAGCTGCCTGTGTATCCATGTAACCGCTGTAAAGCTGCCATAAGCCTATTGTTTGTTATTTTAGGCCTTTGATAGCCTGTCTGCGGTCCCTACTTTAAATACTCCTCCACTGACCACCAAGCTGCCTGTGTATCCATGTAACCGCTGTAAAGCTGCCATGAGCCTATTGTTTGTTATTTTAGGCCTTTGATAGCCTGTCTGCGGTCCCTACTTTAAATACTCCTCCACTCATCACCAGCTGCCTGCCCGTGTATCCATGTAACCGCTGTAAAGCTGCCATGAGCCTATTGTTTGTTATTTTAGGCCTTTGATAGCCTGTCTGCGGTCCCTACTTTAAATACTCCTCCACTGACCACCAAGCTGCCTGCCCGTGTATCCATGTAACCGCTGTAAAACTGCCATAAGCCTATTGTTTGTTATTTTAGGCCTTTGATAGCCTGTCTGCGGTCCCTACTTTAAATACTCCTCCACTGACCACCAAGCTGCCTGCCCGTGTATCCATGTAACCGCTGTAAAACTGCCATAAGCCTATTGTTTGTTATTTTAGGCCTTTGGTAGCCTGTCTGCGGTCCCTACTTTAAATACTCCTCCACTCACCACCAAGCTGCCTGCCCGTGTATCCATGTAACCGCTGTAAAACTGCCATGAGCCTATTGTTTGTTATTTTAGGCCTTTGATAGCCTGTCTGCGGTCCCTACTTTAAATACTCCTCCACTCATCACCAGCTGCCTGCCCGTGTATCCATGTAACCGCTGTAAAGCTGCCATGAGCCTATTGTTTGTTATTTTAGGCCTTTGATAGCCTGTCTGCGGTCCCTACTTTAAATACTCCTCCACTCATCACCAGCTGCCTGCCCGTGTATCCATGTAACCGCTGTAAAGCTGCCATGAGCCTATTGTTTGTTATTTTAGGCCTTTGATAGCCTGTCTGCGGTCCCTACTTTAAATACTCCTCCACTCATCACCAGCTGCCTGCCCGTGTATCCATGTAACCGCTGTAAAACTGCCATGAGCCTATTGTTTGTTATTTTAGGCCTTTGATAGCCTGTCTGCGGTCCCTACTTTAAATACTCCTCCACTCATCACCAGCTGCCTGCCCGTGTATCCATGTAACCGCTGTAAAGCTGCCATGAGCCTATTGTTTGTTATTTTAGGCCTTTGATAGCCTGTCTGCGGTCCCTACTTTAAATACTCCTCCACTCATCACCAGCTGCCTGCCCGTGTATCCATGTAACCGCTGTAAAGCTGCCATGAGCCTATTGTTTGTTATTTTAGGCCTTTGATAGCCTGTCTGCGGTCCCTACTTTAAATACTCCTCCACTCATCACCAGCTGCCTGCCCGTGTATCCATGTAACCGCTGTAAAGCTGCCATGAGCCTATTGTTTGTTATTTTAGGCCTTTGATAGCCTGTCTGCGGTCCCTACTTTAAATACTCCTCCACTCATCACCAGCTGCCTGCCCGTGTATCCATGTAACCGCTGTAAAGCTGCCATGAGCCTATTGTTTGTTATTTTAGGCCTTTGATAGCCTGTCTGCGGTCCCTACTTTAAATACTCCTCCACTCACCACCAAGCTGCCTGTGTATCCATGTAACCGATGTAAAACTGCAGTATTTTGCTTATAAAAAAGAAAATACTGGAGAGATATCAAATGCAGACATTTTAACATTAAAAACAAAAACACATACAACAAAAAACTGGTACAGTACAAAAATTGGCCACCAGCTACAAAAACTTTCTCCTGCAAGTAGTTAACTGAAAGGTTTTTTTCCATTGAAAACACAGATATGGCATCCACCGAGTGTTGTCCTGTCGCGTCTTCTTTATATTATTGCCAAGAAGCTGCAACTGAATAAAGCTGAGCTTCTACCTTCTGCCTCTTATTAACTGCTTTTTTTTTATAAAATTGGCTGTTCCGGCCTACTAAAGGTGTCTGTCTGCCCCTGCCTGGTGTTGTCCTCAACTGAATAAAGCTGAGCTTCAACCTTCTGTTCCAAATTACCATTTTTTAAAATGCAATTGGCTGTTCCGGCCTACTAAAGGTGAATGTCTGCCCCTGCCTGGTGTTGTCCTCAACTGAATAAAGCTGAGCTTCTACCTTCTGTTCCAAATTACCATTTTTAAAAATGCAATTGGCTGTTCCGGCCTACTAAAGGTGAATGTCTGCCCCTGCCTGGTGTTGTCCTCAACTGAATAAAGCTGAGCTTCTACCTTCTGTTCCAAATTACCATTTCTAAAAATGCCATTGGCTGTTCCGGCCTACTAAAGGTGAATGTCTGCCCCTGCCTGGTGTTGTCCTCAACTGAATAAAGCTGAGCTTCAACCTTCAGTTCCAAATTACCATTTTTAAAAATGCAATTGGCTGTTCCGGCCTACTAAAGGTGTCTGTCTGCCCCTACCTGGTGTTGTCCTCAACTGAATAAAGCTGAGCTTCAACCTTCAGTTCCAAATTACCATTTTTAAAAATGCAATTGGCTGTTCCGGCCTACTAAAGGTGTCTGTCTGCCCCTGCCTGGTGTTGTCCTCAACTGAATAAAGCTGAGCTTCTACCTTCTGCCTCTTACTAACTGCTGTTTTTTTTAAAAATTGGCTGTTCCGGCCTACTAAAGGTGTCTGTCTGCCCCTGCCTGGTGTTGTCCTCAACTGAATAAAGCTGAGCTTCAACCTTCTGTTCCAAATTACCATTTTTAAAAATGCAATTGGCTGTTCCGGCCTACTAAAGGTGAATGTCTGCCCCTGCCTGGTGTTGTCCTCAACTGAATAAAGCTGAGCTTCAACCTTCAGTTCCAAATTACCATTTTTAAAAATGCAATTGGCTGTTCCGGCCTACTAAAGGTGAATGTCTGCCCCTGCCTGGTGTTGTCCTCAACTGAATAAAGCTGAGCTTCAACCTTCTGTTCCAAATTACCATTTTTAAAAATGCAATTGGCTGTTCCGGCCTACTAAAGGTGAATGTCTGCCCCTGCCTGGTGTTGTCCTCAACTGAATAAAGCTGAGCTTCTACCTTCTGTTCCAAATTACCATTTTTAAAAATGCAATTGGCTGTTCCGGCCTACTAAAGGTGAATGTCTGCCCCTGCCTGGTGTTGTCCTCAACTGAATAAAGCTGAGCTTCTACCTTCTGTTCCAAATTACCATTTTTAAAAATGCAATTGGCTGTTCCGGCCTACTAAAGGTGAATGTCTGCCCCTGCCTGGTGTTGTCCTCAACTGAATAAAGCTGAGCTTCTACCTTCTGTTCCAAATTACCATTTCTAAAAATGCCATTGGCTGTTCCGGCCTACTAAAGGTGTCTGTCTGCCCCTGCCTGGTGTTGTCCTCAACTGAATAAAGCTGAGCTTCAACCTTCTGTTCCAAATTACCATTTTTAAAAATGCAATTGGCTGTTCCGGCCTACTAAAGGTGAATGTCTGCCCCTGCCTGGTGTTGTCCTCAACTGAATAAAGCTGAGCTTCAACCTTCAGTTCCAAATTACCATTTTTAAAAATGCAATTGGCTGTTCCGGCCTACTAAAGGTGTCTGTCTGCCCCTGCCTGGTGTTGTCCTCAACTGAATAAAGCTGAGCTTCTACCTTCTGCCGCTTACTAACTGCTGTTTTTTTAAAAAATTGGCTGTTCCGGCCTACTAAAGGTGTCTGACTGCCCCTGCCTGGTGTTGTCCTCAACTGAATAAAGCTGAGCTTCAACCTTCTGTTCCAAATTACCATTTTTAAAAATGCAATTGGCTGTTCCGGCCTACTAAAGGTGAATGTCTGCCCCTGCCTGGTGTTGTCCTCAACTGAATAAAGCTGAGCTTCTACCTTCTGTTCCAAATTACCATTTTTAAAAATGCAATTGGCTGTTCCGGCCTACTAAAGGTGAATGTCTGCCCCTGCCTGGTGTTGTCCTCAACTGAATAAAGCTGAGCTTCTACCTTCTGTTCCAAATTACCATTTCTAAAAATGCCATTGGCTGTTCCGGCCTACTAAAGGTGTCTGTCTGCCCCTGCCTGGTGTTGTCCTCAACTGAATAAAGCTGAGCTTCAACCTTCTGTTCCAAATTACCATTTTTAAAAATGCAATTGGCTGTTCCGGCCTACTAAAGGTGAATGTCTGCCCCTGCCTGGTGTTGTCCTCAACTGAATAAAGCTGAGCTTCAACCTTCTGTTCCAAATTACCATTTTTAAAAATGCAATTGGCTGTTCCGGCCTACTAAAGGTGAATGTCTGCCCCTGCCTGGTGTTGTCCTCAACTGAATAAAGCTGAGCTTCTACCTTCTGTTCCAAATTACCATTTTTAAAAATGCAATTGGCTGTTCCGGCCTACTAAAGGTGAATATCTGCCCCTGCCTGGTGTTGTCCTCAACTGAATAAAGCTGAGCTTCAACCTTCAGTTCCAAATTACCATTTTTAAAAATGCAATTGGCTGTTCCGGCCTACTAAAGGTGAATGTCTGCCCCTGCCTGGTGTTGTCCTCAACTGAATAAAGCTGAGCTTCTACCTTCTGTTCCAAATTACCATTTTTAAAAATGCAATTGGCTGTTGCGGCCTACTAAAGGTGAATGTGTGCCCCTGCCTGGTGTTGTCCTCAACTGAATAAAGCTGAGCTTCTACCTTCTGTTCCAAATTACCATTTCTAAAAATGCCATTGGCTGTTCCGGCCTACTAAAGGTGTCTGTCTGCCCCTGCCTGGTGTTGTCCTCAACTGAATAAAGCTGAGCTTCAACCTTCTGTTCCAAATTACCATTTTTAAAAATGCAATTGGCTGTTCCGGCCTACTAAAGGTGAATGTCTGCCCCTGCCTGGTGTTGTCCTCAACTGAATAAAGCTGAGCTTCAACCTTCAGTTCCAAATTACCATTTTTAAAAATGCAATTGGCTGTTCCGGCCTACTAAAGGTGTCTGTCTGCCCCTGCCTGGTGTTGTCCTCAACTGAATAAAGCTGAGCTTCTACCTTCTGCCTCTTACTAACTGCTGTTTTTTTAAAAAATTGGCTGTTCCGGCCTACTAAAGGTGTCTGACTGCCCCTGCCTGGTGTTGTCCTCAACTGAATAAAGCTGAGCTTCAACCTTCTGTTCCAAATTACCATTTTTAAAAATGCAATTGGCTGTTCCGGCCTACTAAAGGTGAATGTCTGCCCCTGCCTGGTGTTGTCCTCAACTGAATAAAGCTGAGCTTCTACCTTCTGTTCCAAATTACCATTTTTAAAAATGCAATTGGCTGTTGCGGCCTACTAAAGGTGAATGTCTGCCCCTGCCTGGTGTTGTCCTCAACTGAATAAAGCTGAGCTTCAACCTTCAGTTCCAAATTACCATTTTTAAAAATGCAATTGGCTGTTCCGGCCTACTAAAGGTGAATGTCTGCCCCTGCCTGGTGTTGTCCTCAACTGAATAAAGCTGAGCTTCTACCTTCTGTTCCAAATTACCATTTTTAAAAATGCAATTGGCTGTTCCGGCCTACTAAAGGTGAATGTCTGCCCCTGCCTGGTGTTGTCCTCAACTGAATAAAGCTGAGCTTCTACCTTCTGTTCCAAATTACCATTTCTAAAAATGCCATTGGCTGTTCCGGCCTACTAAAGGTGAATGTCTGCCCCTGCCTGGTGTTGTCCTCAACTGAATAAAGCTGAGCTTCTACCTTCTGTTCCAAATTACCATTTCTAAAAATGAAATTGGCTGTTCCGGCCTACTAAAGGTGTCTGTCTGCCCCTGCCTGGTGTTGTCCTCAACTGAACAAAGCTGAGCTTCCACATTCTGGCTTTCGCCCTATACTATCAGATATTAAACTGCATTTGGCCTACTAGTGTGGTTATGCCCTTGAAACAGTGTCTGCTGCTCTTGGGTTTGCTACTCCACTGAACAAAGCAATGCCGCCTGTTTAGTCCTGTTACCAATTTTGAACTGCATTTAGCCTACTTTATTCTTTGGCCCTATATCTGTTTCCTCCTCATCCTGCCCATTGCCCAGCCACTGCTAGATGAGTCTGCTGGTACATTGACCTAGACCACTACATTCCCCTTATACTCTACACAGCCAGAATCTGACCCTGCTGAAAGTAAGGTTCCCCTTCCCGCATGTTATACCACCTTACACAGGGACAGAGAGGAAGGTGCAGATGAAAGTGCAGGTTCCTTCATCAGGTGGGGGGGCATACTCGTTGGCGACGTCACTGGCACAGGGCCCCTCAGAGTACGCAAAAGTGTCGCTGCTGGTGGGAGGCGCCCCCGCCATGCAAACACACATCGCTGTACTTTGAGGGGCCCTGTGCCAGTGCCAATGCGAACGAGTGGGCCCCCCCTGCTTGCTCAGGATCACAGCACTTGCAACGTTGAAATACTTACCTTTCCCTGCAACACCGCCGTGACGTAGTCCGCATTTCCTGGGCCCACGAAAAACTTGAGCCGGCCCTACTCCCCCCACAACTTTTGCCAAATGACCCCCAATTCCCTATGCCCAACTATTATTATAAAGTTAATTAAGATTGACAAGCTTCAGAAACAAGAATGGATGTTTTTGGCATTAAAATGGGCACTGTAGGTGTTTTCCTGGCCTCCACTCACTGCCGACTATGCTTCCCCATTGACTTGCATTGGGTTTCAAGTTTCGGTCGATCCCCGACTTTTAGCGATAATCGGCCGACTGCACTCGACTCGACTCTGGACAAAATCGGGTTTCACAAAACCCGACTCGATCTTAAAAAAATGAAAGTCGCTCAACTCTATATAGGAGTGATGTCTGTATATAGGGGGATGTCTGTATATAGGAGTGGTGTCTGTATATAGAGGGATGTCTGTATAAAGGAGTGGTGTCTGTATACAGAGGGATGTCTGTATATAGGAATGGTGTCTGTATATAGAGGGATGTCTGTATATAGGAGTGGTGTCTGTATATAGGGGGATGTCTGTATATAGGAGTGGTGTCTGTATACAGAGGGATGTCTGTATATAGGAGTGGTGTCTGTATATAGGGGGATGTCTGTATATAGGAGTGGTGTCTGTATACAGAGGGATGTCTGTATATAGGAGTGGTGTCTGTATATAGGGGGATGTCTGTATATAGGAGTGGTGTCTGTATATAGGAGGATGTCTGTATATAGGAGTGGTGTCTGTATATAGAGGGATGTCTGTATATAGGAGATATGTCTGTATATAGAGGGATGTCTGTATATAGGAGTGGTGTCTGTATATAGAGGGATGTCTGTATATAGGAGTGGTGTCTGTATATAGGGGGATGTCTGAATATAGGAGAGATGTCTGTATATATAGGGATGTCTGTGTATAGGAGTGGTGTCTGTATATAGGGGGATATCTGTATATAGGAGTGGTGTCTGTATATAGGGGGATTTCTGTATATAGGAGTGGTGTCTGTATATAGAGGGATGTCTGTATATAGGAGTGGTGTCTGTATATAGAGGGATGTCTGTATATAGGAGTGGTGTCTGTATATAGAGGGATGTCTGTATATAAGAGTGGTGTCTGTATATAGGGGGATGTCTGTATATAGGAGTGGTGTCTGTATATAGAGGGATATCTGTATAAAGGAGAGATGTCTGTATATAGAGGGATGTCTGTATATAGGAGTGGTGTCTGTAAATAGAGGGATGTCTGTATATAGGAGAGATGTCTGTATATAGAGGGATGTCTGTATATAGGAGTGGTGTCTGTATATAGAGGGATGTCTGTATAAAGGAGTGGTGTCTGTATACAGAGGGATGTCTGTATATAGGAATGGTGTCTGTATATAGAGGGATGTCTGTATATAGGAGTGGTGTCTGTATTTAGGGGGATGTCTGTATATAGGAGTGGTGTCTGTATACAGAGGGATGTCTGTATATAGGAGTGGTGTCTGTATATAGGGGGATGTCTGTATATAGGAGTGGTGTCTGTATACAGAGGGATGTCTGTATATAGGAGTGGTGTCTGTATACAGAGGGATGTCTGTATATAGGAGTGGTGTCTGTATATAGGGGGATGTCTGTATATAGGAGTGGTGTCTGTATACAGAGGGATGTCTGTATATAGGAGTGGTGTCTGTATATAGGGGGATGTCTGTATATAGGAGTGGTGTCTGTATATAGGAGGATGTCTGTATATAGGAGTGGTGTCTGTATATAGAGGGATGTCTGTATATAGGAGATATGTCTGTATATAGAGGGATGTGTGTATATAGGAGTGGTGTCTGTATATAGAGGGATGTCTGTATATAGGAGTGGTGTCTGTATATAGGGGGATGTCTGAATATAGGAGAGATGTCTGTATATATAGGGATGTCTGTGTATAGGAGTGGTGTCTGTATATAGGGGGATATCTGTATATAGGAGTGGTGTCTGTATATAGGGGGATTTCTGTATATAGGAGTGGTGTCTGTATATAGAGGGATGTCTGTATATAGGAGTGGTGTCTGTATATAGAGGGATGTCTGTATATAGGAGTGGTGTCTGTATATAGAGGGATGTCTGTATATAAGAGTGGTGTCTGTATATAGGGGGATGTCTGTATATAGGAGTGGTGTCTGTATATAGAGGGATATCTGTATAAAGGAGAGATGTCTGTATATAGAGGGATGTCTGTATATAGGAGTGGTGTCTGTAAATAGAGGGATGTCTGTATATAGGAGAGATGTCTGTATATAGAGGGATGTCTGTATATAGGAGTGGTGTCTGTATATAGAGGGATGTCTGTATAAAGGAGTGGTGTCTGTATACAGAGGGATGTCTGTATATAGGAATGGTGTCTGTATATAGAGGGATGTCTGTATATAGGAGTGGTGTCTGTATTTAGGGGGATGTCTGTATATAGGAGTGGTGTCTGTATACAGAGGGATGTCTGTATATAGGAGTGGTGTCTGTATATAGGGGGATGTCTGTATATAGGAGTGGTGTCTGTATACAGAGGGATGTCTGTATATAGGAGTGGTGTCTGTATATAGGGGGATGTCTGTATATAGGAGTGGTGTCTGTATACAGAGGGATGTCTGTATATAGGAGTGGTGTCTGTATATAGGAGGATGTCTGTATATAGGAGTGGTGTCTGTATATAGGAGGATGTCTGTATATAGGAGTGGTGTCTGTATATAGAGGGATGTCTGTATATAGGAGATATGTCTGTATATAGAGGGATGTCTGTATATAGGAGTGGTGTCTGTATATAGAGGGATGTCTGTATATAGGAGTGGTGTCTGTATATAGGGGGATGTCTGAATATAGGAGAGATGTCTGTATATATAGGGATGTCTGTGTATAGGAGTAGTGTCTGTATATAGGGGGATATCTGTATATAGGAGTGGTGTCTGTATATAGGGGGATTTCTGTATATAGGAGTGGTGTCTGTATATAGAGGGATGTCTGTATATAGGAATGGTGTCTGTATATAGAGGGATGTCTGTATATAGGAGTGGTGTCTGTATATAGAGGGATGTCTGTATATAAGAGTGGTGTCTGTATATAGGGGGATGTCTGTATATAGGAGTGGTGTCTGTATATAGAGGGATAGAGGGACCCGGAGTGGCGCCGCCCGCCAAATCGGACCCGGAGTGGCGCCGCCCGCCAAATCGGACCCAGAGTGGCGCCGCCCGCCAAATCGGACCCAGAGTGGCGCCGCCCACCAAATCGGACCCAGAGTGACCCCGCCCCCCAAATCGGACCCAGCGTGGCCTCAACCCTGAGGGGCTACAACTACCAAACCAGCGCCTGAGGAGCACCCAAGTGTGAAAGTCTTGCAGGGGCAGCCCGGGCACCATTCCAAAGCACTATCTGTAGTTCCTTCAGGAAATACCCATCTATTTATTATAGTGCTTTGGAACAAAGCACTATACTGTTATTCCATCGTGGATAACTTCTTCTTATTCTTATTATAGTGCTTTGGAACAAAGCACTATACTGTTATTCCACCGTGGTAAACTTCTTATTATTATAGTGCTTTGGAACAAAGCACTATACTGTTATTCCACCGTGGTAAACTTCTTATTATAGTGCTTTGGAACAAAGCACTATACTGTTATTCCATCGTGGATAACTTCTTCTTATTCTTATTATAGTGCTTTGGAACAAAGCACTATACTGTTATTCCATCGTGGATAACTTCTTCTTATTCTTATTATAGTGCTTTGGAACAAAGCACTATACTGTTATTCCATCGTGGATAACTTCTTCTTATTCTTATTATTATGGTGCTTGAACCCTCCTAGGTTCAAGCAACATATTGTAATCCGATTTCTTATATTTTATTCTTCTTCTTCGTGTGTGAAAAGTAAGTGCCCCCCCGGCCCCGTGTGTCAAAAGTAAGTGCCCCCCGGCCCCGTGTGTGAAAAGTAAGTGCCCTCCCGGCCCCGTGTGCAAAAGTAAGTGCGCCCCCGGCCCCGTGTGCAAAAGTAAGTGCGCCCCCGGCCCCGTGTGCAAAAGTAAGTGCGCCCCCGGCCCCTTGTGCAAAAGTAAGTGCGCACTATACTGTTATTCCACCGTGGTAAACTTCTTATTATTATTATAGTGCTTTGGAACAAAGCACTATACTGTTATTCCACCGTGGTAAACTTCTTCTTCTTATTATTATTATTATAGTGCTTTGGAACAAAGCACTATACTGTTATTCCACCGTGGTAAACTTCTTCTTATTCTTATTATTCAGTCCGCACGTAATGCGGCCCGAACCGCTAAACTCACAGACTCCAGTGAGGTGTCATTTCGAAGCCAGCGTTCCTGAGAGGTGTGCTAAGTATTTTTCGTGTCGATCGGATTTGTAGTTTTTGCGCAATTTGTGTTTGAAAAAAGTCTTTCAATGCGTTTCAATGGAGAAATTTTCCTATACGTTTATAATGGGCTGGTTTCTGAGGCAATTTCTAAAAATAACTGCCACCTGGCTGATTAGCTCATTGATATGCGCAGTCAGACACAGTTACTATGCCAACTCCTATGAAATCTACATCAGCTCACCAGGTCACAAGTTTTGTCAGATAATATCAGCTCTTAAAGTGACAGTACAGCACAATTCCAAACCACTATCCGTAGTCTTATGATTATTAGACTGTGGCCCGATTCTAACTCATCGGGTATTCTAGAATATGCATGTCCACGTAGTATATTGCACAGCCACGCAGTATACAGTGCAGAGCCGTGCAGTACACAGCGCAGAGCCGCGCAGTACACAGCGCAGAGCCGCGCAGTACACAGCGCAGAGCCGCGCAGTATAAAGCGCAGAGCCGCGCAGTACACAGCGCAGAGCCGCGCAGTACACAGCGCAGAGCCGTGCAGTACACAGCGCAGAGCCGCGCAGTATAAAGCGCAGAGCCGTGCAGTACACAGCGCAGAGCCGCGCAGTACACAGCGCAGAGCCGTGCAGTACACAGCGCAGAGCCGCGCAGTATAAAGCGCAGAGCCGTGCAGTACACAGCGCAGAGCCGCGCAGTACACAGCGCAGAGCCGCGCAGTACACAGCGCAGAGCCGCGCAGTATAAAGCGCAGAGCCGCGCAGTACACAGCGCAGAGCCGCGCAGTACACAGCGCAGAGCCGTGCAGTACACAGCGCAGAGCCGCGCAGTTTAAAGCGCAGAGCCGTGCAGTACACAGCGCAGAGCCGCGCAGTACACAGCGCAGAGCCGTGCAGTACACAGCGCAGAGCCGCGCAGTATAAAGCGCAGAGCCGTGCAGTACACAGCGCAGAGCCGCGCAGTACACAGCGCAGAGCCGCGCAGTACACAGCGCAGAGCCGCGCAGTATAAAGCGCAGAGCCGCGCAGTATAAAGCGCAGAGCCGCGCAGTACACAGCGCAGAGCCGCGCAGTACACAGCGCAGAGCCGTGCAGTACACAGCGCAGAGCCGCGCAGTATAAAGCGCAGAGCCGTGCAGTACACAGCGCAGAGCCGCGCAGTATAAAGCGCAGAGCCGTGCAGTACACAGAGCAGAGCCGCGCAGTATAAAGCGCAGAGCCGTGCAGTACACAGCGCAGAGCCGTGCAGTACACAGCGCAGAGCCGCGCAGTACACAGCGCAGAGCCATGCAGTACACAGCGCAAAGCCGCGCAGTATAAAGCGCAGAGCCGCGCAGTATAAAGCGGAGAGCCGCGCAGTACACAGCGCAGAGCCGAGCAGTACACAGCGCAGAGCCGCGCAGTAGACAGCGCAGAGCCGTGCAGTACAGAGCGCAGAGCCGCACAGTATAAAGCGCAGAGCCGCGCAGTATACCGCGCAGAGCCGTGCAGTACACAGCGCAGAGCCGCGCAGTACACAGCGCAGAGCCGCGCAGTACATAGCGCAGAGCCGCGCAGTACACAGCGCAGAGCCGCGCAGTACACAGCGCAGAGCCGAGCAGTACACAGCGCAGAGCCGCGCAGTACACAGCGCAGAGCCGCGCAGTACACAGCGCAGAGCCGCGCAGTATACAGCGCAGAGCTGCGCAGTACACAGCGCAGAGCCGCGCAGTACAGAGCGCAGAGCCGCACAGTATAAAGCGCAGAGCCGCGCAGTACACAGCGCAGAGCCGCGCAGTACACAGCGCAGAGCCGCGCAGTACACAGTGCAGAGCCGCACAGTACACAGCACAGAGCCGCGCAGTACACAGCGCAGAGCCACCCAGTATACAGCGCAGAGCCGCGCAGTACGCAGCGTAGAGCCACGCAGTATGCAGCGCAGAGCCGCGCAGTATACAGCGCTGAGCCGCGTAGTATACAGCGCAGAGCCCCGCAGTATACAGTGCAGAGCCCCGCAGTATACAGCGCAGACACGCGCAGTACACAGCACGGACACGCGCAGTACACAGCGCAGAGCCACGCAGTACACAGCGCAGAGCCGCGTAGTATACAGCGAAGAGCCACGCAGTATATAGCGCAGAGCCGCGCAGTACAAAGCGCAGAGCTGCGCAGAGCTGCGCAGTATACAGCGCAGAGCCGCGCAGTATACAGCGCAGAACGCGCAGTACACAGTGCAGAGCCGTGCAGTACACAGCGCAGAGCCGTGCAGTACACAGCGCAGAGCCGCGCAGTACACAGCGCAGAGCCACGCAGTATACAGCGCAGAGCCGCGTAGTATACAGCGCAGAGCCGCGTAGTATACAGCGCAGAGCCACGCAGTATACAGCACAGAGCCACGCAGTATACAGCGCAGAGCCACGTAGTTATTCTGCCCAGTCACGTAGTATATTGTCCAGTCACATAGTATACTGCATATCCCTGTTAAAAAAAAAAGAATTAAAATAAAAAAGTTACATACTCACCTCCTGGAGCGGCCGGTATCTGATGGTTGTTGCACCTCCTAGAGCGGCCGGTACACGATGCTTGTTGCACCTGGAGTGGCCGGTACCCGATGCTTGTTGCGCGCTCCGGTCCCAAGAGTGCATTGCGGTCTCACGAGATGATGACGTAGCGGTGTTGTGAGACAGAAAGACGGAAGTGTCCTTAGATAATTAGATAGTAGATTACCCCGCTCACCAATTCGGAACCCGAGAGGCCCGGCCCACCAAATCGGACCCAGAGTGACCCCGCCCCCTAAATCAGACCCAGAGTGATCCCGCCCACCAAATCGGACCCAGAGTGGCTCCGCCCACCAAATCGGACCCAGAGTGACCCCTTCCACCAAATCAGACCCAGAGTGACCCCTTCCACCAAATCGGACCCAGAGTGACCCCTTCCACCAAATCGGGCCCAGAGTGACCCCGCCCACCAAATCGGACCCAGAGTGACCCCACCCACCAAATCGGACCCTGAGGTGCCCAGCCCACCAAATCAGACCCTGAGGTGCCCAGCCCACCAAATCGGACCGAGTGACCCCACCCACCAAATTGGTCCCTAAGGTGCCCCGCCCACCAAATCGGACCCAGAGTGGCTCCGCCCACCGAATCGGACCCAGAGTGGCCGCGCCCACAGAATCGGACCAAAAGTGACCCCGCCCACCGAATCGGACCTAGATTTACCCCGCCCACAAAATCAGACCCAGATTGACCCAACCCACCAAATCGGACCACCTGAGGGGCACCCAAGTGTGAAAGTCTTGCAGGGGCAGCCCGGGCACCATTCCAAAGCACTATCTGTAGTTCCTTCAGGAAATACCCATCTAGTTATTATTATTAGGCTTTTTTTCGCAGTTAATGCGGCCCGAACCGCTGAACGCACAGACTCCAGTGAGGTGTCATTTCGAAGCCAGCGTCCACGAGAGGTGTGCTAAGTTATTTTCATGTCGATCGGATTTGTAGTTTTGGCGCAATTTGCATTTGAAAATTGTTTCCCCCTCATTGGAAAGCATTGTTTCAATGCATTTCAATAGGGAAATTTTGCTATACGTTTAAAATGGGCTGGTTTCTGAGGCAATTTCTAAAAATAACTTAACTGCCAAATGCCACCTGGCTGATTAGCTCATTGATATGCGCAGTCAGACACAGTTACTATGCCAACGCCAACCAACTCCACCAGGTCACCGTTTTTGTCAGATAATATCAGCTCTTAAAGTGACAGCACAGCACAATTCAAAAGGACTATCTGTAGTCTTATTATTATTACAGTATAAAGCGCAGAGCCCCGCAGCATACAGCGCAGAGCCGCGCCGCATATAGCGCAGAGCCCCGCAGTATACAGCGCAGAGCTCCGCATTATACAGCGCAGAGCCGCGCAGTATACAGCGCGGAGCCGCGCAGGATACAGTGCGGAGCCCCGCAGCATACAGCGCGGAGCCGCGCAGCATACAGCGCGGAGCCGCGCAGCATACAGCGCAGAGCCGCGCAGCATACAGCGCAGAGCCGCGCAGCATACAGCGCAGAGCCGCGCAGCATACAGCGCAGAGCCCCGCAGCATACAGCGCAGAGCCCCGCAGCATACAGCGCAGAGCCCCGCAGCATACAGCGCAGAGCCGCGCAGTATACAGCGCAGAGCCGCGCAGTATACAGCGCCCACCATATCGGACCCAGAGTGGCTACAACTACCAAACCAGCGCCTGAGGGGCACCCAAGTGTGAAAGTCTTGCTGGGGCAACCCGGGCACCATTCCAAAGCACTATCTGTAGTTCCTTCAGGAAATACCCATCTTTTTCTCTCTGTTATCAGCCATTCCCCGTACTGCTGTCAGTCTATTTCTCTCTGTTATCAGCCATTCCCCTGTCCTGCTGTCAGTCTATTCTCTCTGTTATCAGCCATTCCCCGTCCTGCTGTCAGTCTATTCTCTCTGTTATCAGCCATTCCCCTGTCCTGCTGTCAGTCTATACTCTCTGTTATCAGCCATTCCCCGTACTGCTGTCAGTCTATTTCTCTCTGTTATCAGCCATTCCCTTATCCTGCTGTCAGTCAGAGTGACCCGGCCCACCAAATCGGACCCAGAGTGACCCGGCCCACCAAATCGGACCCAGAGTGACCCGGCCCACCAAATCGGACCCAGAGTGACCCGGCCCACCAAATCGGACCCAGAGTGACCCGGCCCACCAAATCGGACCCAGAGTGACCCGGTCCACCAAATCGGACCCAGAGTGACCCGGCCCACCAAATCGGACCCAGAGTGACCCGGGCCACCAAATCGGACCCAGAGTGACCCGGCCCACCAAATCGGACCCAGAGTGACCCGGCCCACCAAATCGGATCCAGAGTGACCCGGGCCACCAAATCGGACCCAGAGTGACCCGGGCCACCAAATCGGACCCAGAGTGACCCGGGCCACCAAATCGGACCCAGAGTGACCCGGGCCACCAAATCGGACCCAGAGTGACCCGGGCCACCAAATCGGACCCAGAGTGACCCGGGCCACCAAATCGGACCCAGAGTGACCCGGGCCACCAAATCGGACCCAGAGTGACCCGGGCCACCAAATCGGACCCAGAGTGACCCGGCCCACCAAATCGGACCCAGAGTGACCCGGGCCACCAAATCGGACCCAGAGTGACCCGGCCCACCAAATCGGACCCAGAGTGACCCGGGCCACCAAATCGGACCCAGAGTGACCCGGGCCACCAAATCAGACCCAGAGTGACCCGGGCCACCAAATCGGATCCAGAGGGACCCGGGACACCAAATCGGACCCAGAGGGACCCGGGACACCAAATCGGACCCAGAGGGACCCGGCCCACCAAATCGGACCCAGAGGGACCCGGCCCACCAAATCGGACCCAGAGTGACCCGGCCCACCAAATCGGACCCAGAGTGACCCGGCCCACCAAATCGGACCCAGAGTGACCCGGGCCACCACATCGGACCCAGAGTGACCCGGGCCACCACATCGGACCCAGAGTGACCCGGGCCACCACATCGGACCCAGAGTGACCCGGGCCACCACATCGGACCCAGAGTGACCCGGGCCACCACATCGGACCCAGAGTGACCCGGCCACCACATCGGACCCAGAGTGACCCGGGCCACCACATCGGACCCAGAGTGACCCGGGCCACCAAATCGGACCCAGAGTGACCCGGGCCACCAAATCGGACCCAGAGTGACCCGGGCCACCAAATCGGACCCAGAGTGACCCGGGCCACCAAATCGGACCCAGAGTGACCCGGGCCACCAAATCGGACCCAGAGTGACCCGGCCCACCATATCGGACCCAGAGTGACCCGGCCCACCAAATCGGACCCAGAGTGACCCGGCCCACCAAATCGGACCCAGAGTGGCGCCGCCCGCCAAATCGGACCCAGAGTGGCGCCGCCCGCCAAATCGGACCCAGAGTGGCGCCGCCCGCCAAATCGGACCCAGAGTGGCGCCGCCCGCCAAATCGGACCCAGAGTGGCGCCGCCCGCCAAATCGGACCCTGAGTGGCGCCGCCCGCCAAATCGGACCCAGAGAGGCCCCGCCCGCCAAATCGGACCCAGAGAGGCGCCACCCGCCAAATCGGACCCAGAGTGGCGCCGCCCGCCAGAGTGGCGCCGCCCGCCAAATCGGACCCGGAGTGGCGCCGCCCGCCAAATCGGACCCGGAGTGGCGCCGCCCGCCAAATCGGACCCAGAGTGGCGCCGCCCGCCAAATCGGACCCAGAGTGGCGCCGCCCGCCAAATCGGACCCGGAGTGGCACCGCCCGCCAAATCGGACCCGGAGTGGCGCCGCCCGCCAAATCGGACCCGGAGTGGCGCCGCCCGCCAAATCGGACCCGGAGTGGCGCCGCCCGCCAAATCGGACCCGGAGTGGCGCCGCCCGCCAGAGTGGCGCCGCTCGCCAAATCGGACCCAGAGTGGCGCCGCCCGCCAAATCGGACCCAGAGTGGCGCCGCCCGCCAAATCGGACCCAGAGTGGCGCCGCCCGCCAAATCGGACCCGGAGTGGCACCGCCCGCCAAATCGGACCCGGAGTGGCGCCGCCCGCCAAATCGGACCCGGAGTGGCGCCGCCCGCCAGAGTGGCGCCGCCCGCCAAATCGGACCCGGAGTGGCGCCGCCCGCCAAATCGGACCCGGAGTGGCGCCGCCCGCCAAATCGGACCCAGAGTGGCGCCGCCCGCCAAATCGGACCCAGAGTGGCGCCGCCCGCCAAATCGGACCCGGAGTGGCACCGCCCGCCAAATCGGACCCGGAGTGGCGCCGCCCGCCAAATCGGACCCGGAGTGGCGCCGCCCGCCAAATCGGACCCGGAGTGGCGCCGCCCGCCAAATCGGACCCGGAGTGGCGCCGCCCGCCAGAGTGGCGCCGCCCGCCAAATCGGACCCAGAGTGGCGCCGCCCGCCAAATCGGACCCAGAGTGGCGCCGCCCGCCAAATCGGACCCAGAGTGGCGCCGCCCGCCAAATCGGACCCGGAGTGGCACCGCCCGCCAAATCGGACCCGGAGTGGCGCCGCCCGCCAAATCGGACCCGGAGTGGCGCCGCCCGCCAAATCGGACCCGGAGTGGCGCCGCCCGCCAGAGTGGCGCCGCCCGCCAAATCGGACCCAGAGTGGCACCGCCCGCCAAATCGGACCCGGAGTGGCGCCGCCCGCCAAATCGGACCCGGAGTGGCGCCGCCCGCCAGAGTGGCGCCGCCCGCCAAATCGGACCCGGAGTGGCACCGCCCGCCAAATCGGACCCGGAGTGGCGCCGCCCGCCAAATCGGACCCGGAGTGGCGCCGCCCGCCAGAGTGGCGCCGCCCGCCAAATCGGACCCAGAGTGTCGCCGCCCACCAAATCGGACCCAGAGTGGCGCCGCCCGCCAAATCGGACCCAGAGTGGCGCCGCCCGCCAAATCGGACCCAGAGTGGCGCCGCCCGCCAAATCGGACCCAGAGTTGCGCCGCCCGCCAAATCGGACCCAGAGTGGCGCCGCCCGCCAAATCGGACCCAGAGTGGCGCCGCCCGCCAAATCGGACCCAGAGTGGCGCCGCCCGCCAAATCGGACCCAGAGCGGTGCCGCAGGCCAAATCGGACCCAGTGTGGCGCCGCCCGCCAAATCGGACCCAGAGTGGCGCCGCCCGCCAAATCAGACCCAGAGTGGCGCCGCCCGCCAAATTGGACCCAGAGTGGCTCCGCCCGCCAAATCGGACCCAGAGTGGCGCCGCCCGCCAAATCGGACCCAGAGTGGCGCCGCCCGCCAAATCGGACCCAGAGTGGCCTCAACCCTGAGGGGCTACAACTACCAAACCAGCGCCTGAGGGGCACCCAAGTGTGAAAGTCTTGCAGGGGCAGCCCGGGCACCATTCCAAAGCACTATCTATAGTTCATTCAGGAAATACCCATCTATTTCTCTCTGTTATCAGCCATTCCCCTGTTCTGCTGTCAGTCTATTCTCCCTGTTATCAGCCATTCCCCGTCCTGCTGTCAGTCTATTCTCTCTGTTATCAGCCATTCCCCCATCCTGCTGTCAGTCTTTTTCTCTGTTATCAGCCATTCCCCTGTCCTGCTGTCAGTCTATTTCTTTCTGTTATCAGCCATTCCCCGTCCTGCTGTCAGTCTATTTCTCTCTGTTATCAGCCATTCCCCTGTCGTGCTGTCAGTCTATTCTCTCTGTTATCAGCCATTCCCTTGTCCTGCTGTCAGTCTATTCTCTGTTATCAGCCATTCCCTTATCCTGCTGTCAGTCAGAGTGACCCGGCCCACCAAATCGGACCCAGAGAGACCCCGGCCACCAAATCGGACCCAGAGTGACCCGGGCCACTAAATCGGACCCAGAGTGACCCGGCCCACCAAATCGGACCCAGAGTGACCCGGCCCACCAAATCGGACCCAGAGTGACCCGGGCCACCAAATCGGACCCAGAGTGACCCGGCCCTCCAAATCGGACCCAGAGTGACCCGGCCCACCAAATCGGACCCAGAGTGACCCGGCCCACCAAATCGGACCCAGAGTGACCCGGGCCACCAAATCGGACCCAGAGTGACCCGGGCCACCAAATCGGACCCAGAGTGACCCGGGCCACCAAATCGGACCCAGAGTGACCCGGGCCACCAAATCGGACCCAGAGTGACCCGGGCCACCAAATCGGACCCAGAGTGACCCGGGCCACCAAATCGGACCCAGAGTGACCCGGGCCACCAAATCGGACCCAGAGTGACCCGGGCCACCAAATCGGACCCAGAGTGACCCGGGCCACCAAATCGGACCCAGAGTGACCCGGGCCACCAAATCGGACCCAGAGTGACCCGGCCCACCAAATCGGACCCGGAGTGGCGCCGCCCGCCAAATCGGACCCAGAGTGGCGCCGCCCGCCAAATCGGACCCAGAGTGGCGCCGCCCGCCAAATCGGACCCGGAGTGGCGCCGCCCGCCAAATCGGACCCAGAGTGGCGCCGCCCGCCAAATCGGACCCAGAGTGGCGCCGCCCGCCAAATCGGACCCAGAGTGGCGCGGCCCGCCAAATCAGACCCAGAGTGGCGCCGCCCGCCAAATCGGACCCAGAGTGGCGCCGCCCGCCAAATCGGACCCAGAGTGGCGCCGCCCGCCACATCGGACCCAGAGTGGCGCTGCCCGCCAAATCGGACCCAGAGTGGCGCCGCCCGCCAAATCAGACCCAGAGTGGCGCCGCCCGCCAAATCGGACCCAGAGTGGCGCCGCCCGCCACATCGGACCCAGAGTGGCGCCGCCCGCCAAATCGGACCCAGAGTGGCGCCGCCCGCCAAATCAGACCCAGAGTGGCGCCGCCCGCCAAATTGGACCCAGAGTGGCTCCGCCCGCCAAATCGGACCCAGAGTGGCGCTGCCCGCCAAAACGGACCCAGAGTGGCGCCGCCCGCCAAATCGGACCCAGAGTGGCCTCAACCCTGAGGGGCTACAACTACCAAACCAGCGCCTGAGGGGCACCCAAGTGTGAAAGTCTTGCAGGGGCAGCCCGGGCACCATTCCAAAGCACTATCTATAGTTCATTCAGGAAATACCCATCTATTTCTCTCTGTTATCAGCCATTCCCCTGTTCTGCTGTCAGTCTATTCTCCCTGTTATCAGCCATTCCCCGTCCTGCTGTCAGTCTATTCTCTCTGTTATCAGCCATTCCCCCATCCTGCTGTCAGTCTTTTTCTCTGTTATCAGCCATTCCCCTGTCCTGCTGTCAGTCTATTTCTTTCTGTTATCAGCCATTCCCCGTCCTGCTGTCAGTCTATTTCTCTCTGTTATCAGCCATTCCCCTGTCGTGCTGTCAGTCTATTCTCTCTGTTATCAGCCATTCCCTTGTCCTGCTGTCAGTCTATTCTCTGTTATCAGCCATTCCCTTATCCTGCTGTCAGTCAGAGTGACCCGGCCCACCAAATCGGACCCAGATTGACCCGGGCCACCAAATCGGACCCAGAGTGAACCGGGCCACCAAATCGGACCCAGAGTGACCCGGGCCACCAAATCGGACCCAGAGTGACCCGGGCCACCAAATCGGACCCAGAGGGACCCGGGACACCAAATCGGACCCAGGGGGACCCGGCCCACCAAATCGGACCCAGAGTGACCCGGCCCACAAAATCGGACCCAGAGTGACCCGGCCCACCAAATCGGACCCAGAGTGACCCGGGCCACCAAATCGGACCCAGAGTGACCCGGGCCACCAAATCGGACCCAGAGTGACCCGGGCCACCAAATCGGACCCAGAGTGACCCGGCCCACCAAATCGGACCCAGAGTGACCCGGCCCACCAAATCGGACCCAGAGTGACCCGGCCCACCAAATCGGACCCAGAGTGACCCGGGCCACCAAATCGGACCCAGAGTGACCCGGGCCACCAAATCGGACCCAGAGTGACCCGGGCCACCAAATCGGACCCAGAGTGATCCGGGCCACCAAATCGGACCCAGAGTGACCCGGGCCACCAAATCGGACCCAGAGTGATCCGGGCCACCAAATCGGACCCAGAGTGACCCGGCCCACCAAATCGGACCCAGAGTGACCCGGCCCACCAAATCGGACCCAGAGTGGCCTCAACCCTGAGGGGCTACAACTACCAAACCAGCGCCTGAGGGGCATTCAAGTGTGAAAGTCTTGCAGGGGCAGCCCGGGCACCATTCCAAAGCACTATCTGTAGTTCCTTCAGGAAATACCCATCTAGTTTATACCTGATATCTTACATTACATAATTTTGATAATTGTGGTATAATACTGTATATGATTAAATGATTGTTTAATTGTTTTGCACACACTTCCCCTCTCATTTGTATTTTTTATGTATTTTTATTTTTTGCTATCTTTTTCTATATTTATGGTGTTATGTTTCATAATGTACTAATAAAAAATCTCATGATTTAATAGATTGCCTCTGCCTAATTTTTGAACAATTTTGTTGTGGGTTTTCTGCACAACTTATGGCCTGTAGGCCACCAAAGAATGTTTTTCAGCCTGCAGAGAACCGGGATATGCCAAATTCTTATCTTCCTATACTGTATTGAAATGTATTCGCTTCTTTCACTTGCAAATACATTTGAGGGGGAGATTATGGTGAGGGGTAATGTGAGAGGGATATTTTGGACAGGGGCAGCAAGGGGGGAATACTTTGGAGAAAGTCAGTGTGGGGGGAGATTTTTTGGAGAGGTGTAGTGTGGGAGAGACATTATAGAGAGGGTAAGTGTGGGAGGGGACATTTTGTCCTGAAAGCATAGCGAGGGGCAATTATTTATTCAGTGGCAAAGCATGGGAGATATTTTTATTCATGAGGAATTTTAATGATACAGCTCTGGCAAAGATTAAGAGACCACTGCAAAATTTTCCCTGTTTTTTCTATTTATAGGTAAATTTTTGAGTAAAATGTAAATTGTTCTTTTAGTCTATAGACTTCTGACAACATGTCTCCAAATTTAAAAAACAATACATTTTGTATTTTTTTCTGAAAAGGAGAAATGATCAAAATTAAAAAAAAAGTGCTTTCAGACCTCAAATAATACAAAGAAAACAAGTTCATAATCATTTGGAAATAACAATACTAATGTTTTAACTCAGGGAGAGTTCAAAAATCAATATTTTGTGGAATAACCATGATTTTTAATCACAGCTTTCATGCGTCTTGGCATGATTTCCACCAGTCTTTCACATTGCTTCGGGCGCAAAAATTTAAGCCGTTCTTTGTTTGATGGCTTGTGACTATCCATCAAAGGTCTGGAGATTGGACTGCCCATGACAGAGTTTTGATGTGGTGGTCTCTTAATTTTTGCCAGAGCTGTACTTTCATTTATAAGGGCATGTATCGGAAGTGCTGTAGAAGACCAAAGAGGAGGGCAGTTTTGAGACATAGCTTCTGTACTGTGGCAAAAGAATTGGAGATAAGAGATGGGAACAACTTCAATGAGAGAAGATGCAAAATAATCAAGAAGATGTCACTCATGCGCTGCTGAAGATGAATCCAGGTCGAGTAGGACCTCTTCATCTAGACGGATGATGATGAAGTGGTCCTAAATGACCTCAAAATGTGTTGACCCTGTAGACCTGTACAATAAATGTTATAATTTTTATCCATTCGAAACCATTGTGGATTCTTCTTCAGCAGTGCATGAGTGACATCTCCTTCTCGATAGTTTCGCACTGTTTGGTCCCTCCAGTGACCGATGTCCTTGCAGCAGCTGATATATATTTCATGCCAGTTATATGTTGCTCTGTAGCAACCATACAAGGTGAGTGGAATCCTTTCCGGCCACCTCTAGTTTACTGGTTAAGACCCTATTGCTCTTTCTTTCATTCACAGTTTTGTTTTTGAATGAGCGAAGATGTCACCTATAATGTACCTAGATATAAATGTTGACTTGTGATGCAGATTACGTCTCATCAGTACTGTGGTTCCTGTATGGTCTGCAGTCTGAGGATGACTGGTTACAACGCCCAGTATCTCCTTACCATTGTTAAGGACATGTAAGGAGTTGGAGGTCATGTAATGCAAGTGTTTATGGGGCTCATCTCACACTGCAATTGATCACTGTAGTAAGTTTGGTGATGTATTGCTGTACTAACGGTAGTTCTGTATTCATGTACTGACAGTAGTTCTGGTGATGTATTTGTGACACCCCAGGGTCCTGGTCGTCAATAGCATTGCTTTCCTCACGGGGAGAGTGATGTTACGCTTGAAGGCAAGAAGGGATAACTGTAACCAGGTGACCACAAGCATGCAACACATTCACACTCCAGGCCACCAGGGGGAGCTTGTGATCCCATTTACTAGGTGACTCCCCCATATATATATGGTAGTCTTTAGAGAAAGTTGAACAGTCTTGCCACGAAACAGACTGGATCAGTCTGAGGCAGAAGAGGGTTTGCGGAGCTGTGTAGCCGCAGTGCAGCAGTTCCCGAAGAGAGACATTCAGAAAGCTGAATACATTGCAGTGAACGTGCATGGAGAGCAAAGCACATGAGAGGATACCAGGGGGAGACCAGCCCCGAGCAGGCTGCCTCCTTCTGAGGCACAGAGATCGGTAGCCGGAACACCGAGGATCGTAAGGCCCTCCACGACTTACATCAGAGACCGGCAGGACAGCTGAACTCCACGTTACCTGTCCGCCTTAGTACCCAGGAGCCACGGTGACACCCTTAGAGGCTGGGGCATGCTAGAGTCCCTTTAAACCGCCTCATCTCCAGCCATACGGGTCATGTCCTATCTTATATGGGGGACAGAGAGAACAATAGAACACCTGTGAGTACTTTACTTGAAGCCCTAGGCAGTAAGGGACTACAACACCACGGCGCTAGAGGAAGGCTTTGATTTCCACCTGTGTAAGGGGGCTCCTAACTTGCCTCCAAGCCGGCCGTATCCTGCCTGCCCTGTGATCTGGTACCCTGGACTGTGGCTGCCTGAAGACTTCAGTAAACAAGGTAAAAAGATTGCAAACCTGTGTCCTCGTTCTTCATTGCACCACTCACCATCTTCCATCTACACACTGGGAGCCCTGGGGATATACTTCACCTGTGGGAAGTTATACCATCTAGATGCCATAACATCACCCCAGAGGACCCCTTAAAGTAGCGTCGGTCCCCACTGACCGAATACAACAGGTGGCGTCACGAACATAAACTTTATTCCCTTTAAAGACCTTTCCCTTTTACATGGGCGCCCAGGGCCATGGACCAGGTTGCAGCCACCGTGACATCCCCCTGTGAACTCAGGACCCGGTACCGAGTACCCCACGGCCCTGGGGGGCGACTCATATTCATGTACTGACATTGGTCCTAGGGATATATTCATGTACTAATGGTGGTTTTGGCACTGTATTCATGCACTGATTGTGGCTATGTAGCTGCAGTCATGAACTGACCATAGTTTTGATATTCTACACATGTAGCAATCCATAATGTGCTGCATCGCTAAGTTAAAATTCTCAAAACTTAGTTTGGAGATTATGAGGAGGAATGGGTTGAGTTTCTGCTCCAATAAGTTAGTGTAAGTTTTTGTGTGTTAACACTTATTTTTTTGGAGGAGAAACTGTACATATCCTTCTCAGATACTCAAAACTTGATTCTGATAATTGCACTGATGGTGCATCATCACATACTCTTCAATATAATTATGCTGGGAAATTTATGCCACAAATCTAGATGTAAAATTGACAGCATTTTCCTATGTGTGAATTTATTGTTACACTTGTGTACATTATTTATTAAACATTTTTATTCATTTAAAAATGTTGCCATTTTCTCTAATGAAAAGGTTACACTAGCAAATTCTTCGCTCAATCAACTGTCTACTAGATATCACTCCTACGGAAGAACCTAAAGAAAGGAATTCAGCCTATAGTAATACACATAAATCTACAAATACACAAATGATCCTGTGATACTTTCAAGGCTTTCATTAGTACTATATTGTAGATTTAGAGAAAGAATGAACCTTAGTTACACTTTACTGTGTTCACTCCAACAGCAAATAACACACTGATGACAACAGACTAATTAAAACAATATAAGAACTTTTGGGAAGAGCAATCATTTGTGATTCCAAAAAAGTTTTCCTGGCTTCTTAGTGTGCAAAGTCATGTGAAATTGTGCCAGAATGAATTGATTTTGCAAGACAAGAGATTCTGCATTTAGTGTGCCAAAGATTGTAATCGGTTGTGGCCCTTTTATAACCTCTGAATATTTTGTTTTTAAGTATTTACCAGTTAAAATAATGGAACATTGTGTTGATCTTAACAAGATGCATAGGAATAGTGTATTATGAATGTATACATTGCTTTTTTATACTGACTTGAAACAATTGAGGAATATGCTCAAATGATACTGTCCAATTTCTATAGCATAATCTTATAGTAAATTTTATTTTTCTAATGGCACATTTGGCACCCATTCACATTTTTTAATTGAACAGGGAAAGTTTGGTCATTAGAATGCTCATCCATCACAATTTGTATTGGTTGCAATATTAGGTCTCATACACACAGTTCAAATGGCAGCACATAATGCCCCAGTGCCAGGACAGAGGTGGTAGTGTCTCTCACGCAATGTATATGTGAAACGTGTATTCTGTAAGAACAAGAGGGGGGTGGAATCATGGTGTAAATGCATTGGGAAGTGTATGAGACTGTGAGAAGGGAAGAACAGGGGAAGGCTTCTGCACATTATAGAAAAATATAAATTTATAGAAATAATGGACAGAGAAGTAACAGTGCAATTCAGAGGCATTTCTGTCTACTATATCTTAATATATAACTTCTTCATTTTCAATTAGAAAAATAACGAACGGAGGACATTAAAGATACAAGCACATACACTAAACATAAATATACACACCCACATATTAAACATACAAATATACACTAAACATATGTAAACACGCACATACAAAACATACATACAGATGTGTGAAAAAGTTTTCGCCACCTTCCTGATTTGCTATTCTTTTGTATGTTTGTCACACTTAAATGTTTCAGATCTCCAAAAAATTTAAATATTAGACAAAGATAAGACAAGAATGCAGTTTTTAAATGAAGGTCTTTAAGGGAAAAGGAAATCCAAACCTACAGGGCCCTATGTGAAATAGTGATAGCCAGCTCTTTAAAACATAAATTAACTTTGGTTTATCGCATCTTTGGTAATCTGGGTTTAAATTCCTTAGCCACACCAAAGCCTGATTATTGCCATACTTGTCAAGAAATCACTGACATAGGACCTGGCTGACAAAGTGAAGTAGACAAAAACATAAGGTTCATGACTCCACCATAAGAATGAGACTGGGCAATAATGGTCTGCAAAGCAGAATTCCAAGATGAAAACTGCTTATTAATAGTAACATAAAGCCTCGTCTCAGTTTTGCCAGAAAACATCTTGATGATCCCCAAGACTTTTGGGAGAATACTCTATAGACTGACGAGACACAATTTAAACTTTTTGTATGGTGCAAGTCCCATTACACCTGGCATAGAAGTAACACAGCATTTCAGAAAAGGAACATCATACCAACAGTAAAATATGATTGTGGTCGTGTGGTGGTCTGGGGCTGTTTTGCTGCTTCAGGACCTGGAAGAATTGCTGTGGTAATGGACCATGAATTCTGTTTTTTACAAAAAAATCCTGAAGGAGAATGTCTGGCCATCTGTTTATGACCTCAAGCTGAAAAATTATCTAAAGCACTCCAGCAAGCCAACCTCTGAATGGTTTAAGAAAAACAAAATTAAGACTTTGGAGTGACCTAGTCAAAGTCCTGACCTTGATCTAATCGAGATGCTGTGGCATGATGATAAAAAGGCAGTTCATGTTAGGGAACCCCCCCCAATGTGCCTGAATAGCAAAGATGAGTGGGCCACAATTCCTCCAGAGCATTGTAAGACTCATTGCCAGTTATTGCAAACACTTGATTGCAGTTGATGTTGGTAAAGGTGGTCCAGTTATATTAACCAGTAATTAGGGTTAGAGGGCAATCATTTTATCACAAAGGGCCTTGCAGGTTTGGATTTCTTTTTCCCTTAAATAATAAAGACCTTTATTTAAAAACTGCATTTTGTGTTTACTTGTAGTATCTTTGCCTAATATTTAAATTTGTTTGGTGATCTGAAACATTTAAGTGTGACAAACATGCAAAAGAATAGGAAATCAGGAAGGGGCAAACATTTTTTCACAGAACTGTAAACACATATTAAACATACATATAGACATGCTAAACATATATACAGAGGGGAAAATAAGTATTTGACACACTGCTGATTTTACAAGTTTTTCCACCTACAAAGAATGGAGGGAGTCTTTAATTTTTATTGTAGGTTCACTTCAACTGTGGGAGACAGAATCTAAAAAACAAATCCATAAAATCACATTGTATGATTTTTACATAATCAATTTGCATTGTATTGCATAAATAAGTATTTGATATAATAGAAAAACAGAACTTTTAGGTTTCAGGGCTGTCTCTGGACAACATTGAGTTTCAGCTTCCTCCAACGCTTTTCTTCTGGGTTCAGGGCTAGAGACTGGCAGGCCGCTCCAGGACCTTGAAATGCTTCTTACAAAGACACTCCTTAGTTGCCCTGACTGTTTGTTGCGGGTCACTGTCATGCTGGAAGACCCAATCATGACCCAACTTCAGTTGAATACTGAGGAACGGAGGTTGTTGGCCAAAAGCTCGTAAGACATGACCCCAAACATCCTCCCATCAACATTGTTCAGTCCTCCTGTCCTCTTTGCAGAAAAGCAAATGGAATGGTGTCATTATGGTTGTACTCATCCTTGTTCTTCCTCCAAACATGGTGAGTGAAGTTGATGCCAAAAAGTTCTATTTTCATCTCATCTGACTACATGACCTCCTCCTATGCATCCTCTGGATCATCCAGATGGTCATTGGTGAACTTTAAACAGGCCTGAACATGTGCTCGTGTGAGCAGGGGGATTTTGCATGCCCTGCAGGATTTTAATCCATATCAGCGTAGTGTGTTACTAACGGTAATCTTTGAGACTATGCTTCCAGTGTTCTTCAGGTCATTGACCAGGTCCTTCCAAGAAGTTCTGAGCTGATTTCTGACTTTTCTCAGAATCATCCTTATTCCACAAGATCTTGCATGGAGCCCCAAACCAAGGAAGATTAACAGACATCTTGTGTTTCTTCCATTTTTCTTATTATTGTGCCAACAGTTGTTACCTTCTCACCAAGCTGCTTTCCTATTGCACGGTAGCCCATCCCAGCCTTATGCAGGTCTACAATTTTGTCCCTGGTGTCCTTAGCGCTTTCATCTTGACCATGGTGGAGAGGATGGAGTGTGATTGATTGGGTGTGTGGACAGGTGTCATTTATAGAGGTACTGTAACTAGTTCAAACACATGCAATTAATACAGGTAATGTGTGCAGAATAGGAGGGCTTCTTAAAGAAAAACTAATAGGTCTGTGAGAACCAGAAAACTTGCTAGTTGATAGGAGATCAAATACGTATAGCATGCAATAAAATGTTATTTAATTAGTTAAAAATCATACAATGTGATTTTCTGATTTTTATTTTTAGAGTCTGTCAGTTGAAGTGTACCTACAATAATAATTACAAACCTCTCCATTCTTTGTAGGTGGGAAAATGTGCAAAATTGACAGTGTATCAATTACATGTTATTCACACTGTGTGCATTTGTGTATATATATATATATATATATATATATATATATATATATATATATATATATATATACCTCTCAAAAAAATAAAGGGATCACTTAAACAACAGAATATAACTCCAAGTAAATCAAACTTCTGTGAAATCAAACTGTCCACTTAGGAAGCAACACTGTTTGAGAATCAATATCGCATGCTGTTGTGCAAATGGAATAGACAACAGATGGAAATTATTGGCAATTATCAAGACACACTCAATAAAGGAGTGGATCTGCAGGTGGGGATCACAGACCACATCTCAGTACCAATGCTTTCTGGCTGATGTTTTGGTCACTTTTGAATGTTGGTTGTGCTTTCACACTCGTGGTATCATGAGATGGACTCTACAACCCACACAAGTGGCTCAGGTTGTGCAGCTCATCCAGGATGGCACATCAATGCAAGCTGTGGCAAGAAGGTTTGCTGTGTCTGTCAGCGTAGTGTCCAGAGGCTGGATGCACTACCAGGAGACAGGCCAGTACACCAGGAGTCATAGAGGGGGCTGTAGGAGGGCAACAACCCGGAAGCAGGACTGCTACCTCAGCCTTTGTGCAAGGAAGAGCAGGAGGAGCACTGCCAGAGCCCTGCAAAATGACCTCCAGCAGGCCACAAATGTGCATGTGTCTGCACAAATGGTTAGAAACCGACTCCATGAAGATGGTCTGAGTGCCCGATGTCCACAGATGGGGGTTATGCTCACAGCCCAACACTGTGCAGGATGCTTGGGATTTGTCACAGAACACCAGGATTGGCAAATTCGCCACTGGCGCCCTGTGCTCTTCACAGATGAAAGCAGGTTCACACTGAGCACATGTGACAGACGTGATACAGTCTGGAGACGCCGTGAAGAGCGATCTGCCTGCAACATCCTTCAGCATGACCAGTTTGGCAGTGGGTCAGTAATGGTGTGGGGTGGCATTTCTTTGGACGGCCGCACAGCCCCCCATTTGCTTGCCAGAGGTAGCCTAACTGTCATTAGGTACTGAGATGAGATTCTCTGAGCCCTTGTGAGACCATATGCTGGTGTGGTTGGCCCTGAGTTCCTCCTAATGCAGGACAATGCCAGACCTCATGTGGCTGGAGTGTGTCAGCAGTTCCTGCAAGATGAAAGCATTTAAGCTATGGACTGGCCCGCCCGTTCCCCAGACCTGAATCCGATTGAACACATCTGGAACATCATGTCTCGCACCATCCACCAACGTCACATTGCACAGTAGACTGTCCAGGATTTGGTGGATGCTTTAGTCCATGTCTGGGAGAAGATCCCTCAGGAGACCATCTGTCACCTCATCAGGAGCAGGCCCAGGTATTGTAGGGAGGTCATACAGGCATATGGAGGCCACACACACTACTGAAAATCATTTCCTTTTCTTGAGGCATTTCAACTGAAGTTGGATCAGCCTGTAACTTCATTTTCCACTTTGATTTTGAGCATCATTCCAACTCCATACCTCCGTGGGATATTAGTTGTGATTTACATATGATCATTTTTAGGTTTTATTGTTTTCAACATATTCCACTAAGATTTACAAATGGAATATTTCATTCAGTGATATCTAGGATGTGGAATGTTAGTGTTCCCTTTATTTTTTTGAGCAGTGTACATTAAACATTGTGGGCAGCCAACAGGGAAGATACTGGACGGAGTTTATATCTCTCCCGAAAGTTAAGCTGGGTGAGATTTTAAAAGCCAGGTAGTACAGCTTGGTGCAACAGCTTAGGTGCTGAGACATTTTATCATGGTAGTTCTGAGCTGGTTTTTATTGGAGTGATGAGTAGTATTTGGTAGTAGGACTCACCACTCCCGGCTCCAGTACGTGTAGTACGAGAGGCTTAGCCAGCTCAGGTGAGAGAGTTTGTTTCATTACAGATGTAGAAAAGGCTGAAGGGAAAGCTTCAGGGATAGACAGCCTGTGGACTGTTAATGGTGTGCTTCTGACAAGGAGATGAACAGCACAGCAGTTAAACTTGCTAAATTCTGAGCTGCTAGAGAACCAAGCCCGCACACATCCCTGGTAGCATGAATCAGAGGTACAATGTATTAGTTAGCTCCTAGAAGGGCAAGTTGTTTTTTAGTTGCATTATTATTAGCTACATTTTGGCTGAAAATAAAACCCCACATTTTCCTTATATGGACTGTGTCTGCCAATGTCAGTGCCACACCACTCTCCACCACCCTAGCGCATTACAATATGGTGGAGAATGTGGGCATCGCAGGTTGCTAAGGGTAACAGCGTGATAAATAAATGCTTCACTGGACAATGAGAGTTTTTTTATGTTTTCTCGAATGGGGATTCCGAAGGAAATCCTTACAGACCAAGGCACATCCTTTATGTCAAATGTAATGAAAGAGCTGTGCTGAATGCTGAAGATGGTGCACATACGTATCTCTGTAAATAATCCACAAACGGATGGACTAGTTGAGAGGTTCAATAAGACGCCAAAGCACATGTTAAAAAAGTCTCATGAAAAGAGTAAGAAAATAGCGGCACTCACCAGTTTGCTGATTCAAAGTGTTTAATTCATTTGCAGATTAATACAGTCTCATGCTGAGAAGTAACAAGGGTGCGGGGAGTGCAGGCGGATGACGGCCGTTTCATGCAATCAGCACTTCTACGGGTCCATGTACTGACTCCAGTACAAAAGCCTAACCATGACATACAAAGCCATCCACACCCTGTCTCCTCCATACATCTGTGACCTCGTCTCCCGGTACTTTCCTGCACGCAACCTCCGATCCTCACAAGATCTCCTTCTCTACTCCCCTCTTATCTCCTCTTCACACAATCGCATACAAGATTTCTCTCGTGCATCCCCCCTACTCTGGAACTCTCTACCACAACATATCAGACTCTCGCCTACCATCGAAACCTTCAAAAAGAACCTGAAGACCAACCTCTTCCGACAAGCCCACAACGTGCAGTAACCACCAATCGACCAAACCGCTGCACGACCAGCTCTATCCTCACCTACTGTATCCTCACCCATCCCTTGTAGATTGTGAGCCCTCGCGGGCAGGGTCCTCTCGCCTCCTATTCCAGTTGTGACTTGTATTGTTCAAGATTATTGTACTTGTTTTTATTATGTACACCCCTCCTCACATGTAAAGCGCCATGGAAAAAAATGGCGCTATAATAATAAATAATAATAATAATAATAACTGTATTATGTGAATCTGCTTAAACCTTGGAAAGAAAGAAAACCATTGGGCACTGCCAATCTTAGTATGTCACCACAGCCTGTTCCAGTCTCGATGGCTCAAAAAAAAATGAGCATCAATTCCTCCAGAGTAAAAAAGTTCCCTGACCTACCTGGGAATACCCATCTGATAAAAAATGATATAGTTACTGAACCAGGTAAGAAAATAAACCTTAAACCCTATAAAATACCAGAGGCATGCTGAGAAGCAATGCTCACTGAAGTCAAACGTATGTTGGAGCTGGGAGTGATCAAAGCGAATGGTCTAGCCCGGTTGTGTTGATTCCTAAACCAAACGGGACCTGTAGGTGTTACAATGATTTTCCGAAATTAGAAGAAATATCTACATTTGAGGCATATCTCATGCCCAGGGTAGATTAATTAATTGATAAACATGGTAATGCCAGATACATAGCAACTCTGGATCTTACCAAGGGTTAATTTATTAGCAAATTTTGTTAGCAAAGAGGACCAAGGAAAAAAATGGCTTCTAACACCCCAGACGGTGTGTACCAATGCGAGATCATGCCATTTGGTCTACATGGAGTGCCTGCAACCTTTCAGAGACTGATAGATTTCATTTTGAGGCCACATAAATACTAACCATTGAAGTTGCATGAATATCAGCATTTTTCCAAATTTTAATCTCAAAATTTACCATAGATATAAAATGTAAACTTACTGTAGACTAGTTTCCACCAGTATGGAGGTTCTGAGTCCTGCATGCCTCGTCACATAATTCCATATACCTTGGAGGGTCTCAGCAGGTAAAGTTCTTTAGGACAGAAATTAGTCCTGTCTGACTATCAAAGTCTAGTAGTATTTCTACAACTCTGTAGCTATCTGTGCCACTGACATTTCTTTATCTTGTCTTTGGAGTGCCTCATGGGGACTGGGAGGGGACTGCTACCATTACAGCTGTGTTACCACTCCTTTTCTGCTGCACATCTGGTTACAGTTGCTTTCCTTGGACCTACTGCCACCATCTCTTCATATAGCCTCCTCCTGACTCGTATGGCATCATTATTTTATTTGTCCTCTCTGCTCCTATTGACAAATAATGGCTTTTGTCATCACAATAGTTCTTGCATGCCAAGTTTGCAGCATGACAGGAACAAAATAAATAAAATGAGCATAATAAAATTGTAATGGAAAGTAGAGAGGCTATAACCAAACCATCTTATCTGGGTTTATTAAGTCAACTCAATACATTTTGCAGTCTGTATTATTTGACCTTTAAAGATACACACACCACCTCGCCCCAGAGAGAGTCTTTCTTGTCAAAACTGAGACTTACCCTTAGATAAATAACAACTGCTTTCTTCTATAATCTCAGCACCAGAGACACATATTCCTGTTTGTTTAACACTGAGATAATTAGACTTTGAAAGGCGGATTGTAGTTATTATTGACACATGTCAATAGTGGTGCAGACACATATGGTAAAAATTCCCCATTTGCTAATTCCTTGCAGTCTAAATCTCAACCTACTATTTATCCCTCACCTCCTAATCACCTTAGTGATCACTAAAGTGGCAGCACACTAAGCTGGTGATAGACAGTTCCCACCTAAAAAAAAGATAACTTACTGGAATATTGGTGTCACCTTGATCTCTTTTTATCCAGTCTGACTGTGGCTTATGGCAGTTCCAACTTTGCCAAATTTAAGTCTTATTTCATAATGATTGCAAATAATGAAAATGAACTTAGAAAAGGACTGCCATATAAATAGAGAAAAACAGTATAACAGCATTGAACTGGATTTATTCCTGACTCTACTGTCTTGTAATGGGGGTCCCCTGTCTACAGCAATGTCTTTGGGCATTAACACTACTGAAACCCTAGATGAAAGACAGAGACCCTGTAGAGGCAAATAGAAGTGATTTAGCTCCACTGTCTTCTCAGTTGCCAGACCCATGGTTCTCGCTGAGCACTATGTAGTGAGCAAAGGCACCGGCAATGCCAATGGTTCTGTGATTACCAAGTGTCTGCTCGACATAGCAGACAATGATACTCTTATCCAGGGATCTTTTATGAACTCTTGTGGAATATAAAAAAAAGTGGTATCCAAGTGCCAAGTCTACTGCTGCTGAGTGAAACAGTTGTCGTGTGGCAGTAGATTTGTTCCAGTGTGCCAGAACTACTTTGGACCCTGTGAGTTAGGAGATGTAATACATTGCATGTGCGTACACTAAGGATTCATTGTAATTTGTACTTTGCTACCATCAACTGGTCAATGTAGGCGTATGAAAGTTGGGTGATTAATTTCCTCATAACAAGCTACCATAGAAGCGACTTTGAGGAGCCTCAAGTGCATACACTTACTGTGAGTTGGTACAAACCAGTCTAGCCCTGTCTAGTCAATTCAGATGGAAGAATCTCCATTGCTACCGGAATCCATTCCAGGCCACGCTGAGGGAACATCATTCTCCACAGTCCCCTCCACAAAGGAGTGAAGCTTCAAACAGTCAGGAAAGATAAGGCTGGACAAGTGCTTTCCTGCATACTGGATTTTCTATGTGCTTCCAGACGGAAACCAGATCTAGATCCATGCCATGAACTTTGTCCAACCTACTCCCTGCAATAGAGAACTGAAGGGCCAAAACCGTGAGTACTTTCACACTACTACTGTGTCACCACAGGGAGCCAAACAGTGAGGGTCCCTCCATCAGTGTAGCATTACCTGGACTGTGCATAATATTTCCTCCAGTAGCAAGTGAACAGAACTGTGCTCCAACTGCCCTGAGAGGCCCGAAACTTGCTTGTTTCATAAGGAGAAGATGCCTTCTGTCAACCACAAGATGGATTTCATCCACAAAGGTACCATTTTAATCAGCATAACGTTGCTATATGACACTGTGTAGGTTACTGTGCACAATCCTGCTGACAGGTTGTCTTTAAATGCCAAACATCAAGGCTCACAACCACTCACTGAAGATTAAAGGTGCACTGATGCCAAAAGCTCAATGCTTCAGAATACAACACATCAAGTATGCAGTACAAGATGTATATTACGTCTATAACACCAGCAAACATGCATTTAGAACAACAAATTCAATCAATAAACACATTTCTCACTAACAAAGTCTATGTTTTTGGGCCAGCCTGAGGAATATGTGCATACCTCACTTTTATTGCATTGTAATCTTTGTAGTAATCATTGCCCACCTACAATTTATAAACTGCTATAGATTATTTATGAACAAGGACATTAGTAATACATTCCAGTGGCAAGTAATGGGCTTCTAAGTCAACTCTAAATGGGCTTATGTTTTTAGACCCTTAGTGCCCTTAGCTGATCAGCGCATCCTCTAATACTAAAGTGGGCCAATATGTCCTTACGGGATTCATACACACAGCAGAGTTATGCTATGTAAATGGAGCCTGGACAATATGACACAAAGTCCCTATAACTTCTTACTTTCAAAAGTCTCCATATTTTGTCTCTGATGAAACATGGAATGATTTCTTTCCACATTCAGTATCTGTCGGCCTTATCGTAGAGTGACTATAAGTATTTCTTGACAACCCAACAGATTGTGCATTACATAAATTGCTCATTGATTTTAATGTCATGATGAACAGTATTGCTTAAAGGGGCTGTCATAACTTCTTTTTTAAGGAGCATACCACTCACGGCCAACTGGGGCGGAGCACCCCTGAAGATTGACTGCTCGAACCAGCAGCATGTTTGCACCACTGGTCCAAAATGAGAGCTCTCTTAGGGTGCTAGAAGAAGCAGCTGATCAGAACCTGTAATCAGTGCAGCCCAAGCTCTAATTTATAGAACCTGCTAGTGGCGGAAGCTCCTAACCTAGGTGACCAGCCACTCTGAGGATGCATGGTGGCCGGTAACCTAGGGAACAAATTGTACACCATAACATTAAATATCCCTCCATTCTTGAGAACGAAGAGGAATTTTAGTACCAGTATAATTGCAAAGTTGAGACAACTAAAAATTATTTACCCTATGGTTGCAGCAAACACTTGCTGCAGGCTTCACTAGAGATTACCGCTCATTTCTTGAGGTTAAAGCGGTCAAAATAAAACCTGTGGTCAGTTCATATATGTTGTATTTCAATCTTAGACGTCTTGTTGGAAGCAACTGATTGGGCTTTTGCTATGCCAATACTTATCTTAAACAAGTGTTTATAGCTGATCACATACTCTAAGGCTACATTCAGACATTCGATTTTTGGTACCATTGATATCCGTGATTTTCACACATAGCACTCATACCTGTAATAGTCTATGGGGTCATTCACATGTCCGTGATTTTTAGAGAAACGAATGCTCTGCGGAAAATCGCCGAGACATATCCAATTTTGATTTTTGGTTGGCAATGGTAGCCAATGGGTCCATGAAAAAATCATGGGTTGTCAGAATGAAGGCGGTGGAGAACATTTTTTTTGTACTTCTCCAAGTATGAGAAAAAGGGATGACACTCAGATCACATTCTGATCAAACTCTGAACAGAATAAGTTGTTTTTCTCGTACGTGGAAAACTTGGACATGAGAATGAGGCCTTGAACTTTAGCTTTCGCAGATCGTTAGTGCCTCAATAGACATTTGCTAATTAAAATCCTCTAGTTGGACCTATCTATCCCAAATCAATAATACAAATACCAAATATATTCATTTCGATTCCAACCATGAAACAGAACATCAAGACAGAATCAACCATGCAACATGAGTAGAAAACAACCCGGTCTTTCATTATAATACTAACTTTTTATTAAAAGTTTATTTTGGCAACATTTAAAGAGACTGGATGAAGCTTCTTGTAGATAAATTCATTTACTTGAAGGATGCCGTAGTCAAAATAATACACCAAAGAGGCTGTATGAGAAGAATTTCAACATGAAGACACTGAAGAATTTTAGCTATGCTGCAGAGGAGGAAATGGCAAGATTTAGCTGGTTTAAGGTGCTTTAAGCATGAGCAACATTGGACATGATGAACTGTTTGATGTCAGCTTCCAAATAAGACTTGTAAAGATGTTATAAATTGTCTTTGTTCCTAGTAGGTAGTTCTGGATGTTCTGAAATGTAACGGTTATGAGTTAAAAATAAATTCCATAAGAACTACATAAATTATCTTTTTAAAACATCTCATCAATTCACTTTCACCATCCAAAGCATCTTGTAGAAATGAGTCTGCTCCCTGGATTGCTACCTCCAATTCATGACACTGGAGTTCCCGTCCTCTGCTAGAAGAGGCTACTTGCACGTTTAAAAGCCCAAGGGAGCATTGCATGGCCAATAAGTCTCTGTACGCTAACGTGATGCTTTCCACGAGGAGAAACTCCTTAGACCCTCTGGTACTCATGGCACACACTACCTGGTAGGAACTGACAATAAGAAGGAACCAGAGCAGATTTTATGTAAGGTGAGCTTAATTTTCAAAGCAGATTATTGCAGGAGTACAAAAGATTAGAACATTTCATATAGGAATCTGTCACAAGGCTTTTGCCAAATAAGCTCTGCATAAGATTGTCACTACCACTGGTTAGCAGCTTTCTGCCTATGCACAGTGTACACAGAAAGGTGCTGATCAGTGGTGTGGGCGGGGTTATACACAGATCAGCACTTGGAACTGCAGCAGATAACACTGCCACCAACGGGTCATGTTTCAGGATTTCCTTTGTATTGCCCAGGTGAGAATGTCATCATCTAGACAGGCAACGATTCCATCACCTGGGCAATACTAAGGAAATCCTGAAAACAGGACCTGTTGGAGGCTCTTGAGGACTGGAGTTGGGGAACACTGCTCTAAATTGTTTCTTCTTTCAACAGATCCTGGTGTCCTTCTGGACAGTACACAAGGACCTGCTGAAGCACCAGTTGGGGAGGAGCATTTGTCATCCATTCGCCCCTGTAAACCCAATGATTTAATTTTCCAATAAAGAAGAAATGTTTTGAAGGACGGTGAGTGCGATTTTTCCTGTACTTTTTCCTACTATGAGATTCCAAGTCCAATTATTTTGAAAAATAAAACCAAAGGAGTAACATAATCTAAAATTTGCTTAGAAAAAGGGTCAATTACACATAGTAAATATATCTATTGATTAATGCTTTACTTAAAAGGGTGAAGGATGGCTTTAAATTACAAATGGGGTTAATAAACCAGAAACTATGCAGGTAGAAAACAATTTAGCATTTATTTACAAGTTGTTGTTTTTTTGTTTAATATTCAAAAAGTTGCCATTTAGTAATTTTTCTCACTTCCTTCTGTCCTCAACCTAAAAAAAGCTATTGACTATGTGTCTATTTTGGTGATTTTCTATGTTTAGCTGTCAGGGCACCAGTGCTCCAGGAAATGTGATGTAGATCAACAAAAAATGTGTTTTCTTTTATAAAGTGAACTGTCGTGGTTCAGTTGCATTTAACCAGAACTATCGCTGCTCCTGACGCATGTGTATGATGGAAATCGTTAGTGTATCTTAAATGCTGTTTGCTTAGAAAGCTTCACTCTGCTTCTGCTGTGTTCTTCCTCCTGGAAACACATGAATAAACTGGTGACTAAATGTTATTATTTCCAAAGACATACTGATAGGGAATTTAGATTGTGAGCCCCATTGGGGACAGCAATGTTAATGTGTGCACACTGTAAAGCGCTGCGGAATATGTTAGCGCTAAATAAAAATAAAGATTATTATTATTATTATTTCCTCTGTAAAAAAAATTACATTTATTATTGTTTCAACCTTTCTAATTGTTTTCTTTTATTCTGTAATCAATTTCTATTGTTCTGTCCCAGTATCACATTGTTGTTAAAGAGAATCTGTTGTCAGGTTTTTACTACCCTATCTGAGAGCAGCATTAAGTAGTAGCAAAGACCTTGATCGGCCACTTTCTGTGTGCACTGTGCATAGGCAGAAAGCTGCCAATCAGTGGTGGGGGTGGAATTATACAGAGTTTATGAATATGGAGGACTAAATGGCAGCAGGTTTTCTAGTCCTCTAGTGATAATCTCCTGCTTATAAACAGTGATTTTATCAGAACTGACAAACCGCTGGAATCAGAGTCTCTGCCCTTACATTATGCTGCTCTCAGATTAGGTGGAAAAAAACTTGGTGACAGGTTACCTTTAAGAACAATCTGAAGGTTCAGTTTCACACTCATCATTTAATTTTAGAAAGATTATTGAAGGGAATCTCTGACAACAGGTCTACAAATTTGAGACCAGTATAAAATAAGGTCAGAAATTTTGATTCCACCTGTGACTAAATGGGCTTTTTATGGTAGTTTTGATAAGATCAATATTTCATGTGCTAGTCTTCTCAAAGTTCTGTGTTTATTGCTGTCTAATTATGCCCACACTATTCCCTGACAGCTTCCTGTCAAGACTATGCAAAGGCAGAAAGCTATCAATTAGGGATGGGGAGCGGGGATAGCAAGAGCTCTCGAGTATACAGTAGAGGACTATTTAACAGGAGTTTATTACTTAGAGGACTAGAAGCATTGCTGCGCGTAACACAATAATTTATCAGAATTACAGCAAGAAGTCCAATACGTGGACCCATCTAAAATAGGGGTCTTTGCCCTTCCTTTATGCAGCTCTCAGATCGGGCAATATAATCCAGGTTACAGATTCTTTTTAATTCCCTACATTTTGAAAAGATACATTACTTTTTATTTTATTTGCAAAGTTGAATTTTTTATGCTACTTTGACTGTCTATTACCTTTTCAAGGTAACTACTAATAGCTCAAGGGGGGGTTTCAATCATATGTGCCACATATACTCCACCATTACTGTGTGATCACTGCTGCACAGAGTAACACATAATTCAACAATTCAAACAAGAGGGGTGAAGGCCCCACTTGCCAAAGCTTACAATACACTCATCTATCTATATAATTGTCTAAGGGGTACATCCGTCTGTCTGTCTGTAACGAAAATCCCGCGTCGCTGACAGGCTTAGTCCGGCCACAAATTGGCCCCTCCCTACTCCCCTCCAGTCAGTGCCCCCTCCCTACTCCCCTCCAGTCAGCGCCAGTGTGTCGCCCCATCCCGGACCAACTTTTTACTATTGATGCTGGCTATGCAGCAACAATAGTAAAAAGATATAACGTAAAAAATAATAAAAAAAAATAAAAAATCATGCTATTCTCACCTTCCGTCGCCTCCGCAGCTTTCCTACTCCTCACGATGCGGCCGGCAGCTTCCGTTCCCAGAGATGCATTGCAAAATTACCCAGATGACTTAGAGGTCTCGCCGGCCGCATCGCGAGGAGTGGGACAGCTTCGGTGGATGACGGAAGGTGAGTATATAATTATTTTTTATTTTAATTCTTTTTTTCACAGGGATATGGTGCCCACACTGCTGTATACTACGTGGGATGTGTTATATAGTACGTGGGCTGTGCAATATTCTACGTGGCCTGTGTTATATACTACATGGGCTGTGTTATATACTACGTGGCTGCTATATATTACGTGGCTGCTATATACTACGTGGGCTGTGTTATATACTACGTGGCTGCTATATACTATGCGGCTGTGCTATAACTACGTGGGCTGTGTTATATACTACATGGCTGCTATATACTACATGGCTGTGCTATATACTACGTGGCTGCTATATATTACGTGGCTGCTATATTCTACGTGACTGCTGTATACTACATGGCTGTCTGTGTTATATACTACGTGGCCGCTGTATATTACGTCGCTGTGCTATACTACGTGGGCTGTGCTATATACTACATGGCTGCTATATACTACATCGCTGTGTTATATACTACATGCCTGTGCTATATACTATGTGGCTGTGCAATATACTACGTGGCTGGGCTATCTACTGCGTGGGCTGTGTTATATTCTACATCGCTGTGCTATATACTACGTGGCTGCTATATACTACGTGGCTGTGCTATATACTACGCGATATTGCCGCGGGATTTAAACACCGCTTCGGTGATTAGACGTGCCCGGCCAACCGCGACCAATCAGCGAAACGCAGTCCGGCCGCAAATTGGTGTGGGATTTCAACCACGCTTCGCTGATTGGTCGCGCCCGGCTGGCTGGGACCAAACAGTGATATTGGCATGGAATTTAACCCCCACTCACAGCGTGACGTACATACATATTCTAGAATACCTGATGCTTTAGAATTGGGCCACCATCTATTCTTTATTAAAAATAAGGTTATACATTTAAAGCTGCATGAACCAGTTACTAGTCAGTACTTGTCTACAGTATGTCCAGATCCAAAGTGCTACTGAGTGCATATAGGGTGTAGGAACAGCTGAGTGAAAGGACCAATTACTAATGGAAATGTAGGAAGGGAGAACTGAGAACAGTTGGATAGTGAGGGATATGATATGTCTGACTAAAAAAGATGTGTTTTAGGGCACACTTGAAATAGTGGATACAGGAATATTCAGATTATAGAGGATGCTAGTCTAAGATTATTAGTGAATCCACAGGGAGTGTGGTTGACAGAGATGAGGGAAGAGATGTAGGGTGATACAGAGCTGTGCATAGCTTTTGGATGATTGTGGTAAGGTTACATTGTATTCTTTTGAAAATGGGCAACCAGTGCACTGACTGTTACAGAGTGGAATCATCTGTTTAGCAGCTGGATATAAATATGAGTCTGGCAGTTGCACTCAGAATAGATTGGAAAGGAGATAGTTTAGTGAAAGGAAGACCGGTTAGTATTGAGCTGCAATAGTCAACATGAAAATCAGTAAGAGAGACAGAACAGTTATTCTTGTTTTAAAGTTAAGAAATTCTTGACATATTTAGGAAGTGCATGTGACATGAGCAAGTGAGTCATTGGGTATTATATTTATATATATATATATATATATATATATATATATATATATATATATATATATATATATATCTATGTAATATGTACAGTACAGACCAAAAGTTTGGACACATCTTCTCATTTTAAGATTTCTCTGTATCTTCATGACTATGAAAATTGTACATTCACACTGAAGGCATCAAAACTATGAATTAACACATGTGGAATTATATAGTTAACAAAAAAGTGTGAAACAACTGAAATTATGTCTTATATTCTCGGTTCTTCAAAGTAGCAACCTTTTTGCTTTGATGACTGCTTTGCACACTCTTGGCATTCTCATGATGAGCTTCAAGAGGTAGTCACCGGGAATGGTTTTCACTTCACAGGTGTGACCTGTCAGGTTTAATAAGTGGGATTTCTTGCCTTATAAATGGGGTTGGGACCTTCAGTTGTGTTCTGCAGAAGTCTGGTGGATACACAGCTGATAGTCCTACTGAATAGACTGTTAGAATTTGTATTATGGCAAGAAAAAAGCACCGTCCCTGTCCTGTGTCTCCGCCATACCTGTTCTGTGCTCCGTGTCTCCACCGTTCCTGCCCTGTATTCCAGCCATACCTGTCCCTTGTCTCCGCCATGCCTGTTCTGTGTCTGTGCTCCGTGTCTCCGCCATACCTGTCTTGTGTCTGTGCTCCGTGTCTCCGCCATACCTGTCCTGTGACTGTGCTCCATGTCTCCGACATATCTCCCCTGTGCCTGTGCCCCATATCTCTGGCTTACCTGCTTCATGTCTCCACCACTTCTGCCCTGTGTTAGTTCTCCGTGTCACCGCCGTACCTGTCCTGTGTTCCTGCCATATCGGTCCCATATCTCTGCCTCTCCTGTCCTTTGTCCTTATTACACTTGACCTGCATCTAGTCCTGTGTTCCTAACTTTATAACTTTTTGTCTTCTTTTGCAGCATCATGTTTTTCCATGTCCTACTCCTTAGGTCCCATCAAATACTCAACCTTCTCAGTTCCAGTTCTTTTCGGTTTGTCTTCTGTCTCCTTTTCGTTTACTAGCAGTCGTCCCTTTGGCTCTAGCAGTTGTGTCTCCATCCCCCTTGGGCCGGCTCCTAACGCTCCCTGTATAGGGGGTGTTTCCATCTGGTCCACTCGCCCCGGGGGCTCTAGAGGGTCCACTCTCGGGTTCTGTTCAGAATCCTAACAGTAAGCACAGGCCTACTTGACGGATCCCCTGCGTAATGGTCCCCATTAGATAAAAGACAGGCTGCCAGTTTCCCCCTGACATCCACGCCAGGAGGTGACTTTGATTTGAGACCAGTGACTGTATCGTGCGCATAGTGCAGTGAGAAGCAGGTGACTAGGCCAGAGCCCCTTAGCCAGGCACCTGTGTACACCGCGGAGCGAGGCTTTGTTCCAGCGGCACCTCGTCCTGGACTGAGCACAGCGTTTGTCATTCGTCAGTGCAGGAGCACTCCGCATCCTTTAAAGACCCGTCACCTTTTGCGTTGATTGGAACCCCATCCACTACAGACATCTCTGAAAATATACGTGCCGCTCTTGTCGGTGCCACTGTTGGAGAACCGAGATGCTGCAATCAAGAAAACTACAGACTGATAAGTTTATTTACCTTTGCTTCTACCTATTGAACTACCGTTCGTCCCTGTCCTGTACCTTCTCAGTTCCAGTTCTTTTCTGTTTGTCTTCTGTCTCCTTTTCGTTAACTAGCAGTTGTCCCTTTGGCTCTAGCAGTTGAGTCTCCATCCCCCTTGGGCCTGCTCCTAACGCTCCCTGTATAGGGGGTGGTTCCATCTGCTCTACTCGCCCTCGGGGGCTCTAGAGCCACGACCCAGAGGGTCCACTCTCGGGTTCTGTTCAGAATCCTAACAGTAAGCACAGGCCTACGTGATAGTACCCCCCTTCTTACTCCCCCTCTTTTTAGTGCTAGAGAGACATTTTCTCATGATAAGAGGAGCATTGATGTTTTCTCGGGGCTCCCACGACCTCTCCTCAGGACCAAATCCCTCCCAATCAATCAAAAAATAAGTTTTCCCCCTAATAACCTTCTTGGCAAGGATATCTTTTACATTAAAGACATCATCAGAAGTGCTAAGTTGAGGAGAGTGAGAGGAAGAAGAATGAAAATTATTAAACACTGCTTGGTTGAGAAGAGACACATGGAAGGCATTGGGAATTCATAACAAAACAGGTAGTTTCAATTTATAGGATACGTCAATGATGCGACTTAAGATAGGAAATGGTCCAATGTAATGGGGTCCTAGTTTGTGAGAGGGAATCTTAAGTTTAATATAACGTGAAGAGAGCCAAACCTTATCACCGGGGAAATATGGTGGAGCGTCCAGACGCTTCTTATCGGCATACCTCTTCATTCTACAACTAGCTCTTTCAAGAGCCTCTTTAGTATCCTTTCAGACTTTAGAGAATTCCAAGGACAAGAAATCCGCTGCCGGTACACCCGAGGTGAGAGAAACAGGAAGAGGAATGCCAGGATGTTGACCAAAGACTACAAAGAAGGGAGACTTGGATGAAGATTCACTGGGAAGAAATACCCGATGGGCGCCACCATGTTGGGGCGGAGCTATCGGGTCACGACCTCCCAGGAAGCCCTGCGGCGCTGGAGATGCGACTGCACATGCGCGCAGAAATGACACGCCAGGACCCAGCAAAGAGAGAGAAAGATCGGCGAGGGACAGAGTCAGGAGCGCGCTGATGGAAGAGAGAAGGAGTGTAAGTATGTGCAGACGTGACACTCTTCATGCCTGGTTCCCACGGTGAAGCATGGAGGAGGAGGTGTGATGGTGTGGGGGTGGTTTGCTGGTGACACTGTTGGGGATTTATTCAAAACTGAAGGCATACTGAACCAGCATGGCTACAACAGCATCTTGCAGCAGCATGCTATTCCATCCGGTTTGCGTTTATTTGGACCATCATTTATTTTTCAACAGGACAATGACCCCAAACACACCTCCAGGGCTATTTGACCAAGATGGAGAGTGATGGGGTGCTACGCCAGATGACCTTGCCTCCACAGTCACTAGACCTGAACCCAATCGAGATGGTTTGGGGTGAGCTGGATTGCAGAGTGAAGACAAAAGGGCCAACAAGTGCTAAGCATCTCTGGGAACTCCTTCAAGATTGTTGGAAGACCATTCCCGGTGACTACCTCTTGAAGCTCATCAAGAGAATGCCAAGAGTGTGCAAAGCAGTCATCAAAGCAAAAGGTGGCTACTTTGAAGAACCTAGAATATAAGACATATTTTCAGTTGTTTCACACTTTTCTGTTAAGTATATAATTCCACATGTGTTAATTCATAGTTTTGATGCCTTCAGTGTGAATGTACAATTTTCATAGTCATGAAAATTGAAAATACAGAAAAATCTTTAAAAGAGAAGGTGTGTCCAAACTGTTGGTCTGTACTGTAGATACTGTGTATATATATATATATATATATATATATATATATATATATATATATATATATATATATATATATATATATATATGCACAGCTATGGCAAAAATTAAGAGATCACTGAAACATTTTCAGTTTGTCTGATTTTTCTCTTTATAGGTATATTTTTTAGTAAAATGTAAATTCTTCCTTTATCTTATAAACTACTGACAATGTGTCTCCAAAGTTCCAAGCAATAAATGGTGTATTTATTTTCAGAAAATGAGAAATGATCAAAATAACAAAAAAATGCACTGCTTGCAGACCTCAAGTAATGCAAACAAAAACAAGTTCATAATAATTTAAAAACAACAATACTAATGTTTTAACTCAGGAAGAGTTCAGAAATCAATATTTTGTGGAACAACCATGATTTTGAATCACAGCTTTCATGCGTCTTGGCATGCTTTCCACCTGTCTTTCACACTGCTTTTGGGTGACTTTATGCCACACCTGGCACAAAAATGTTATCAGCTCTTCTTTGTTTGATAACTTGTGACAATCCATCTTCCTCTTGATTACATTCCATAGGTTTTCAATGTGGATCAGGTCTGGAGATTGGGCTGGTCATGACAGGGATTTGATGTGGTGGTCCTTCATCCACACCTTGATTGTCCTAGCAGTGTGGCATGGCGCATTGTCCTGCTGGAAAAAACAGTTCTCAGAGTTGGGGAACATTGCCTTAGCAGTAGGAATCAACTGTTTTTCCAGGATAACTTTGTGTGCGGCTTGATTCATACGTCCTTCGCAAAGATTGACCTGTCCAATTCCAGCCTTGCTGAAGCATCACCAGACGATCACCGATCCTCCACCAAATTTCGCAGTGGGTGCAAGACACTGTGGCTTGTACGCCTCTCCAGGTCTCTGTCTAAGCATTAGTCGACCAGGTTTAGGGCAAAGCTGAAAATTAGACTCATCAGAGAAGATTACCTTACTCCAGTTCTCTATGGTCCAATCCTTATGGTCTTTGCAAACTTCAGCCTGGCTCTCCTTTGTTTCTCATTGTTGAAAGGCTTTTTTTCTAGCTTTACATGACTTGAGTCCTGCCTCTCGGAGCCTGTTAGGGGAAGTTGTGCCTACAGCGACACACGTGGGGCTCTTACCTCACCCCTTGGCGTGTCTTCTATCTTCCCTAAGCATCTGTACCCATGGTATATGATTCCTTAGCACCGGTGCTTTGCCTTTGGCAATTTTCTTTAGAAATTCTTTTCCCATGCTTTGCTTTTGAGCTTGTGAATCTATTGTTTTTTACCTTGCAGCATATTCCACAGATTACTGTGGGCAGGCTCGGTTCACACTTGGTTGGGATTTTGGGCGTATAGCCCAAGTCAATATCATGAGAGAACTATTGGTACCATTATTGTTGGGGTATTGAGCATGCTAAGATAATACTGCAGTTTACTATATCTATTATATGGGGTTATATCAACATATACATATGACTACAGGTTAATGTGTGTTATTATTTTGGTTCTTTTCTTATATTTTTAATATTAAGCCTGTATATCATTCTGTTATTGGGGTTATTGTAACTATGGATAGGAGACACTGTATATTGGTACATTATTGTTATTTGATCAAGCACTTTATATGTTAATTATGCTGTTCCATATATATTATATATAGGGGTGATGGTCATTTGGTCCTGTATTCAGGCCTTGTTTTAAGTGGTTTTATCATGTGTTTGTCTTTTTTGAGGTGCAATTAAAGATGGATATATTTTTTGTAAATTCTATGGGTGTGCATACCATTATTGGTCCAGTCTTTTCTCTCTTGTGGTTCCAGTATTTCAGCTAATGCTATTTGTGGATTTTTCTTTGCATCACGAACAATTTTCCTGGCAGTTGTGGATGAAATTTGTGTTGGTCTACCTGACCGTGGTTTTGTTTTTACAGAGCCCCTGATTTTCCATTTGTTAATCACAGTTAATCACAGTTTGAACACTGCTGACTGGCATTATCAATTCCTTGGCTATCTTTTTGTATCCCTTTCCTGTTTCATACAGTTCAACTACTATTTCCCGTAGATCCGTTGTCAATTCTTTTGATTTTCCAATGACTCACAATCCAGAAACGTCAGTGGCTGGATGAAAGATGCAAGAGTCTGTCTGGATCCCAGAAACTCACTTAGCTTTTATGCGCACACACTGATTACAAGCAAACAGGTCACAGGTGAGCATGTTACCTTTAGTAGCCATTCAAATCCATTTGGGTCAACTTCTGTGCATGTTTTCAGGCCCAAATCATCTCGGTTTGTGAACTTTTGATCAGGGTCACTTGGATGTTTTGTGTTGTCATTATGATTTTAAAAGAGAAAACAAAGTAGTTTGACAATAAATGGCTCCACACAACCATTAACCATGAGTGCAGAAAAAAAGTTTTGGTGTTATCATTCATATTCTCTGAAAAAAAAGCCAAGAAAGCAAAAATTCTTCCGAGTTATGTAAACTTTGGAGCACAACTGTAGATATAATGTGCTTTCCAGTTATAGCAGTACCACACATGGAAATGGAAATATCAAGTTTAGATAGGTTAGTAGTAAACAGTGAAAAACACAAGAAGTTCTGCAAACATGAGAAATTCATCAAACTGGTTTGTGGCACATGCTACACGCTACCCATCTATAGTGTCTTAATTGCACTTATTTTTTCCCTGCTGCTCCTGAGATGGTTCATTTTAGTCACTTTTGTTTGCTAATTGATATTGGAGAAAGAATGAAACTACAGCATCAATCACTCATTAGAACAATGTTTGTTATGTGATACCTATGAGTACATGTTATTGATTGAACCTGGCTCAGAGGAGATGGATGGTCAGAATGCACTTGTAAACCATGGGATTCTGTTTACCAAAAAGCAAATGCACCCAGGAGCAGAAACATAATTTGAAGATTGCGGACCTCAATGCAAAATCTCCAAAACGGTCCCCATGTACCACAGGTCTTTTATAGTATTCGTCTTCTCATACAGAGGGGAAAAAAGTATTTAGTCAGCCACCAATTCTGCAAGTTCTCCCACTTAAAAAGATGAGAGAGGCCTGTAATTGACATCATAGGTAGACCACAACTATGAGAGTCAAAATGAGAAAACAAATCCAGAAAATCACCTTGTCTCATTTGGCAAGATTTATTTTGCAAATTATAGTGGAAAATAAGTATTTGGTCATTAACAAAAGTTCATCTCATTATTTTGTTATATATCCTTTGCTGGCAATAACAGAGGTCAAACATTTTCTGTCTTCACAACGTTGGCACAAACTGTTGATGGTATGTTGGCCCATTCCTCCATGCAGATCTCCTCTAGAGCAGTGATGTTTTGGGTCTGTCGCTGGAAGTTTTGAAGTCCAGATAATCTCACTAAGCGATTTACCAACGATCACGAGCAGCGATACGACCTGGCCGTGATCGTTGGTAAGTCGCTGTGTGGTCGCTGGGGAGCTGTCACACAGACCGCTCTCTCCAGCGACCAACGATCAGGGGAACGACTTCGGCATCGTTGAAACTGTCTTCAACGATGCCGAAGTCCCCCTGCAGCACCCGGGTAACCAGGGTAAACATCGGGTTACTAAGCGCAGGGCCGCGCTTAGTAACCCGATGTTTACCCTGGTTACCAAAAAAAACAAACAGTACATACTCGCCTTTCGGTGTCCAGGTCCCTTGCCGTCTGCTTCCTGCTCTCACTGACTGCCGGCCGTACAGTGAGAAGTGAGAGCACAGCAGTGACGTCACCGCTGCTCTCACTTCTCACTGTACGGCGGCTCAGTGAGAGCAGGAAGCAGACGGCAAGGGACCTGGACACCGAAAGGCGAGTATGTACTGTTTGTTTTTTTTGGTAACCAGGGTAAACATCGGGTTACTAAGCGCGGCCCTGCGCTTAGTAACCCGATGTTTACCCTGGTTACCAGTGAAGACATCGCTGGATCGGTGTCACACACACCGATTCAGCGATGTCAGCGGGGCCTCAACGACCAAAAAAAGGTCCAGGCCATTCCGACACGACCAGCGATCTCGCAGCAGGGGCCTGATCGCTGGTACGTGTCACACATAGCGAGATCGCTATGGAGGTCGCTGTTGCGTCACAAAACTTGTGACTCAGCAGCGATCTCGCTAGCGATCTCGCTATGTGAGACGGGGCCTTAAATGTGCAGTTTGCAACATTCAGGAGCATTGCAAACATGGAGAAGAATTTAGAGCTCACTGAGCAAGCGCTGGCTGGGACCAGTGATATGGAGGAGGGTGGAGTAGGGAAGATCAGGACCCAGAAGTATGTAGCTGGGTGACAGTTACAAGGAGGGATAGGGGAAACAGTGCCAGGGAGTTCAGTCCTGATCTGGCATGACCTATTAAGTATGCCTGCATGGCTGATATTAGGAATGCAGGCCCAGTACTGGGATTACTACGGCAGGAACCAGAAAAATTACTGCTCTTCAAAGGAGGGATATAGGCATGCAGCAAAAGCAAGACAGATGTTGGTGGAAGGGGACTCATTAACTAGGCAGACAGACATGGTCATCTGCCGCTGAGACCGTGAATGCCAAACAGTGTGCTGTCTGCTGGGTGCTCGGATTTCAACATATTGCAGATTGGATAGATAGATTGCTGGGTGGGGCTAAGAAAAATTCAGCGGTCATAGTACACATCGGTACCAGTGACAAAGTTAGAGCGATGTGTAAAGTCCGTAAAAATGATTACAGGAAACTTAGGAGAGAAACTGATGTCCAGGACCTCCAAGGTAATGTTTTCGGAAATATAGCCAGTTCCATGAGCATCACTAGAAAGACAGCAGGAGCTTAGGGAGATAAATAAGTGGCTTAGAAATTGGTGCAGGAAAGAATGGTTTGGGTTCATGGGGAACTTCTAAGTCAGCAACAGGCTCTATGGTAGGGACAGGCTGCACCTCAATGGGGAGGATACAGTTGTGCTTCTGGGGAAAAAATGGTAAGACAGATGGAAGAGCTTTTAAAGAGAACCTGTCACCCCCAAAATCGAAGGTGAGCTAAGTTCACCAGCATCAGGGGCTTATCTACAGCATTCTGTAATACAGGAGGGGGAATATGAGCCACGCATACAGGAGGGGGAATATGAGCCATGCATACAAGGGGGTGAAATATGAGCCATGCATACAGGGGGGGGAATATGAGCCATGCATACATTGGGGGGAATATGAGCCATGCATACAGGGGGGAATATGAGCCATGCATACAGTGGGGGGTGAAATATGAGCCATGCATACAGGAGGGGGAATATGAGCTATGCATACAGGAGGGGGGGTCATTATACAGTATTAAGCATCATGTGGGATCATTATACAGTATGGAGAACTGTGTGGCCATTATACAGTATTGAGCATCATGTGTGGCCGTTATACAGTATGGAGCATCATGTGTGGCCAATGGCCATTATACAGTATGGAGCATCATGTGTGGCCAATGGCCATTATACAGTATGGAGCATCATGTGTGGCTGTTATACAGTATGGAGCATCATGTGTGGCCGTTATACAGTATGGAGCATCATGTGTGGCCATTATACAGTATTGAGCATCATGTGGGATCATTATACAGTATGGAGAACTGTATGTGGCCATTATATAGTATGGAGAACTGTGTGTGGCCATTATACAGTATGGAGCATCATGTGTGGTGTCCGTTATACAGTATTGAGCATCATGTGGGGCCATTATACAGTATGGAGCATCATGTGTGGCCATTATACAGTATTGAGCATCATGTGTGGCCATTATACAGTATGGCCATATTTTTTTTGTTTATAATTATTGTATATAAAACAGTGTGATCAGCAGTGCTAAATGGCTGTGGTTGGGACGTGGATATGGGTGTGACTAGTTGTGAAATGGGTGTGGTCAGAGGCGTGGCCTAAAATTTGCCGCGGCGCACTACGTGCGACGCAAACTTTATACCTCCTTCCCTTCCTCAAAAGTTGGGAGGTATGGTACCGCATTTGCCAGATCATGGCAAGTGCCACAAATCCCATAGGGAATGAATGAGGCCGAACGCAGTGTTGCCGTAAGTGATCCGTTACGCGGCACATGCAGAAAAACTGCCCGATCTGCTGCAAAAGGCAACTTTCACATCAGCGATTCTTGCCAAAGTCACTGCCGATAGTGTCATACTCACCAAAGGGAGAGGCAGCGCTAAAAGTGCCTAGGGCAGCAGAAACTCTAAATACGGCCCTGGCTAATAGTATTAAATGTCTGCTGGCAAATGCAAGAAGTCTCACAAACAAAATGAATGAACTGGAGACTCTTATATCGGTCACAGAATACGATGTGGTAGGCATTATGGAAGCCTGGCTGGATGAAAGCCATGACTGGCTAAAAGACAGAGGATTACACTACATTTAGAAAGAAAAGAACAATCAAAAAAGATGGAGGAGTGGGTATTTTCATAAAATCTATCTTAAAACCTATGCTCAATGATGACATTGGGGCACAGCTGCAACAATGTAGAGTACATGGGGATGGTAATAATGGAACGCTCCTAATTGGAGTTTGCCACAAGCCTCCTAACATAGCTGAACAAGTAAAGGATGAAATGATGTAACAAATTAGAAAGGCAGCAAATAATAATATGGTCCTTATTATGGGGGATTTTAATTATCCAGACATTCAATGCGACATACTGTAGAATCTTCTGGCTGTGCTAAGAGCTGCAATTACCTCTCTCACCTGGTAGATGAACCAATCAGGGGAAGTAATCTGCTGAATCTGTTTCTGTCAAATAGACCAGACACAATTTCTGATCTATAGGTCAGGGAACATTCGACAAGCAGTGACCATAATATGGTAAGTATTAAAGTAATTTTCAATCAAACATTCAAAAGGGGAAATGCAAAAGCCTGAAACTTTAGGAAAGCTGATTTTAACAAATTAAGGGAAGAGCTTAATCGAGTAGACTGGAATTGTTTCATGGTAACTGGGGATACCGAACAAAAATGAGGCATATTTAAGGAAATACTACTAGAATCCTATAGAAAACTTATACCCTCTGGTAATAAAATGTGAAGGAATAAAAAGAAACCATTATAACCATATATATGTGGAGCGCCCCCAGACGCAGGGCCGCGGGACACTCGGCACCGGGCCTCTCTGTCTCAGTTCTGGGGTTGTCACGGTGGCTAGACCCGGTCCGTGACCCTGCTATGGGGCATCCAATGAAAGTTGTAAGTGGTGGTGCGTGGTGCAGGTCGCGATGAATAACGAGGACACAGGGTTGCAGTCTCTTTACCTCTTTACTGAAGGCTTCAAGGTCCTCAGTCCAGAGTACGGTTAACAGGGCTGTCTGAGACCGGCCGGTCCGATGGCACCTCCAGAGTTCCCTTTGCCCCCTATATCTTCTTAGGTGATTTTGGTGAGACAGCCAACCTAGAATCAACTGTCCTGCCTCTGTTTGAAGTATTGCTTGGAGCCTAATACTTCCTCGGCGTTCTGGCCACCGGCTACGCGCCTCAATAGGATGTTGCCTCGATCTTACAGCACGACTCCTACTGGTGTTATCTCCTTTTTGCTTTGATCTCGTTTCTCACTCTCCACAATAAACCTCGCTTCTTGTCCTTTCTTGAGATACCGCCGCGATGTAGTGCAGGCGCAGTTCCTTAACATTCTTTCCTGTTCGCTAGGCCTCTGTCAGGATCCCACCCCTGGCAGGGACCCCCTGAATCTTCCCCTGCAACACCCTCTGCCACAAGATGTTGCCTGGTTCCAACCCAGTCAGCCTTCTGTCTAACTTTCTATCTAACCCCCAGTTTTACCAGATTGTGAGGAGTGGCCTAATACATAGCACCCTTAGCTCCCCTGGAGGCCAGACTATGAAGTGTATTGGTGTCTGTGATACCTGGTCAGGTGAACTCCTTCAGTGCCATCAGATGTACCATCACTTCCCTTAGCGGCGGAGCATCAGTACTGCAACGACCAGGACTCTGGGGCGCTGCACTCCCCCCCGGTTAAATCCAGTACTCCCGGACTGGGAAGAAAACAACAATACATGTCAGCAAAAGACATACAAATTTTGAAATGCAGTAAACAAATAACAAGTGAAAGTAACAATGCTTCCCTTTATGGGAGGTGAGGACTCTTGAACGTTACAAACATGGTTTATTATTTTTAAATAACAGTCTATAAATAACTTCTATTACCCAGCCGGGTATTCTACTGAGTGCAAATTCTGAACAATAATTTAACTTTGCCTCTAAGGACGTGTAAGCTGAATCCACTAAAGGCCTATGATAAAACTTCTAAAATATAAATTAACTTTTCTTCATTTTTCTTTCCTAAGTGCAATATTTTCTTTTTACTCTCTGATTGTCTCATGCAGGACCGCCTGCCTATCTGCCCAGGCCTACTACTTTTCTTAGTACAGTATCATCGAGCCATCTCTCTATGGCTCCTAGGAGGACTCACTCACTAACCCCTACGGGTTTACTTTCCTGTCCTCATTCTCTAACACATTATTAAACATTTTCTATAATCAACTAACTAATTACATATAAATTTTCTATGTAAAACATTATTTCTATCTATTCTCTTTCAAGGCGACATTGTATCTTAAATACAACTAACAAACATTCCCTTTAAGAGGGAGCCAAGTCTCTTTAAGGTGGTGCAGCTACTCATGCTGCAAGTCCATGTAGGTAGGAACTCCAATGCTGTTCCCAGGAACAGTTTCTTCGCAAAGAGTTCTCTTTGTTGTAAAACCAGTAGAGGGCACCCTTAAGAGGGTGCGAACTATTTACAAAACAGTTTGTGAATCATTCACCGTCCATGATTCGGTAGTCTTTAAAACAGTGATGAACCAATCAAAAAGGCAAAATAGGGATCCCGGGTCAACGAAGGGATCCCTTTAAGAGATAACCCTGGTCGGGTTATAGCAGCAAAGAAACACAAAAAGACGAACAGTTAACTATATACATTCTCGTGGTTCCGAGGTTTATCCTCATAGGAGATTACACTGCATCAATTGGTTGCGGACACTCGCCGGCCGGGGAGGTTGTGGTCCTCTATCCTCAGCAGATGCGGTATCAGTATGATTAGTTGGTCTCCCAGACACGGCCAGATCACCCGGTGTCTGGATTCGAACATCGGCTGTGGTTGCAAGTTCAGTTGGCAGCAAAAATACACACCGTAGCAACAGTAGTGGTGTTGGTCAAATCAGGGTTGGTCATCAGTGGGACAGCAGGTGGCGCTACTACCGGCTCACACCATTGGATGTCTCGAGCGCACCACCCCTGCGCGCTCCGGTGGCGGGTGTAGGTCACCTGTTCCCCTTTACATAGTAGCTGATTGTCATATCGATTGCGGGATGGAGTTTTCACATTGTAGCTGGTAAAGAAGATGTCAGTCGGTAGTCCCGGTTCCTGTACAGTGCCCCAACCCCGCTTCGGGTGGAAGGCTAGTACAGTCCCCTGCCTGACCGGGTTCCTCCTGTTGTGTTCAGTCTTTGATCTCTGTACTCTTGGTGGGTCATTTAGTTCTGTCTCCCTTCGGTTTTGCCATTGTCGAATTAAGCATTGTTTATACTGTTCCCAGGTGAGCGCAGCAATGCTGAGGCCCTCCTACCTGGCACCGTCTGGCCTGATCCGCGGGGTGTCCCATTGGAAGGTCACCCCCTCTGAGCTCACATATAGTGGTTCCCCCATTGCGGTTGGTAGCGGAGGCACCAGCTTCTCCATGGTGCCTGGGGTCAGTATCACTAGCTTAGCGGTGAAAACTCGGTTATTGTCGGGCTGGAGAGCGGTCACAGGAGCAGGGTCGGTCAGGAGAGCAGGATCGGTCGGGGGAGCAGGGACGCTTTCCATACCTGTGTCTGATTTGATTCCACCAATGTCGATCCGTTCCGTTGACAAGGACACTGGAATCGGCTGCAGCCCGGACTGCGGTTCCTCCAGGGCGGTCTCCTGATGCAGCTCTGACCCCCATTGCTTCGCATCGGCTGGCTCCATGTTCGGGATAGGCTGGCTCGGCTCCGCCGCCTGCGGCACCGAGAGGTCCGGATCCTCCAACTGCAGTGGACTCGGGTCTGTCTCCAGTGGACGAGGACAGGCCGGGATCACTTCGCCATCGCTCGGGCACTCGCTGATCATCTTCGTTGTCCCGCATTCGATGGCTGCACATGCACCTTGCTCCGCCATTTCTCCAGGGTGGAGCTCCCTCTTCACCTTGTTCCCGCCGTTTCAAATCAGGGGGTGGTTCTCCTCTGCTTCTGGGCAGGTCGTCATCTCGCAGCAGTAGTCGGAGGGGGCGGTCGCCGCTTTTGGCGCCGCTTTGGTAGTCTCCTCCCATGGCACGCCCTTCTTCTTCCTCTGCGCTCCCCGTGGCGCTGCAATGGCGGCGGTTTTGGCGGGAACTTTTGGCGACAAGTGGCAATACACAGTCTTTGCAATAAGTCACAGTTCAAGCACAGTAAATCACAGTTCCAAGGCACACAAGACCTGATTCTTCAGGCTTAAGTAGATCCTGTTCGTAATACCAAGTCTGGAGTGCCCCCAGACGCAGGGCTGCGGGACACTTGGCACAGGGCCTCTCTGTCTCAGTTCTGGGCTTGTCACGGTGGCTAGACCCGGTCCGTGACCCTGCTAAGGGGCGTCCAATGAAAGTTGTAAGTGGTGGTGCGTGGTGCAGGTCGCGATGAATAATGAGGACACAGGGTTGCAGTCTCTTTACCTATTTACTGAAGGCTTCAAGGTCCTCAGTCCAGAGTACGGTTAACAGGGCTGTCTGAGACCGGCCGGTCCGATGGCACCTCCAGAGTTCCCTTTGCAGGTGGAAATCTGTGCCTACCTTCTAGCGCCTGTGTGTTGTAGTACTTCCCTGCTGAGCACCACGGGATAGTCCTCACAACTGTTGTGTCTGTTTCTGATGTTATTTCCCACAACTTATGTCTGTTGTGATGTTCTTCTCCTGTTGTGAACTCTATTTTTGGGCTCCCTCTAGTGGTCACAAGCGGTACTGTGTAGTGTTGTCTTTCTGCAGGTTGGCAGCATCAGCTGGTTCGTTATACTTGGCTGGTTTCCTATTTAGCTCACCTGGATACTCAGTTCCTTGCCTGCTATCAATGTATTCAGTGCTCTTCAGATTCCTTGTGACTACCTTGCTCCCAGTCTCTCCAAGACAAGCTAAGTTTTTGTTTGTTCATTTTTTGTTTATCAGCATTCATCATGTTTCTTGTCCAGCTTGCTAAAATGTGATTTCCTCGCTTGCTGGTTGCTCTAGGGGACTGAGTTTCTCCCCCCACACCGTTAGTTGGTGCGGGGGTTCTGGAAATCTCAGTGTGGATATTTTGTAAGGGTTTTTTACTGACCGCACAGACCCCTTTTCTATTTTCTGCTATCTAGTATTAGTGGGCCTCATTTGCTGAATCTGCTTTCACCCCTGTGTATGTGCCTTCCTCTTACCTCACCGTTATTATTTATTGGGGGCTTCTATATCTTTGGGGATTATTTCTCTGGAGGCAAGTGAGGTCTTTCTCTCTCTCTAGGGGTAGTTAGTTCCTCAGGCTGGCTCGAGACGTCTAAGATTTTAGGTACGTTCACCGGCTACTTCTAACGTGTTTGGATAGGTTCAGATTTGCGGTCAGTCCAGTTTGCCACCTCCCTAGAGCTTGTCCTATGTTTGTTACTTAGCTGGAGTAATTTGTGATCCTCAACCACTAAGGATCATAACAGTATAGCAGGCCAAAAAGTGTTTAATGCATCGCAGAAGTGGGATAAAAAGAAGACCTGAGTACATTTTTTTTTCTCCTCCCGCTTTTCCTTTGCTGCAGGCTGTTTAGCTTCTTTCATCCCCTTGAACTCTGGGTGGTTTTGAGCTCAGCTGCAGACATAAATGTTCAGACTCTGACTTCTAGTGTGGATCATCTTACTGCACGGGTGCAAAGTATTCAGGATTTTGTTATTCATAGCCCTATGTCAGAACCAAAGATTCCTGAGTTGTTTTCTGGAGATAGATCTAGGTTTCTAAATTTTAAGAATAATTGTAAGTTATTTCTATCTCTGAGACCTCGTTCCTCTGGTGATTCCGCTCAGCAAGTTAAAATTGTTATCTCCTTGTTGCGTGGCGACCCTCAAGATTGGGCTTTCTCTCTGGCGCCAGGAGATCCTGCATTGCTTAATGTAGATGCATTTTTTCTGGCTCTTGGACTGCTTTATGAGGAGCCTAATCTTGAGAATCAGGCAGAAAAAGCATTGCTGGCTATCTCTCAAGGTCAGGATGAAGCAGAGGTGTATTGTCAAAAATTTCGGAAATGGTCGGTGCTTACTCAATGGAATGAGTGTGCCCTGGCTGCAAATTTCAGAGAAGGTCTTTCTGAGGCCGTTAAGAATGTTATGGTGGGGTTTCCCACCCCTACAAGTCTAAGTGATTCTATGGCTTTAGCCATTCAGGTTGATCGGCGTTTGCGGGAGCGCAAATCTGCTCATCCTTTGGCGGTATTTTCTGAACAGAGACCTGAGTCTATGCAATGTGACCGAACTCTGACCAGAATTGAGCGACAAAGTCATAGATGTCAAAATGGGTTGTGCTTTTACTGTGGTGATTCTACTCATGTTATCTCAGCATGCTCTAAACGCTTAAAAAAATTCGCTAAACCTGTCACCATTGGTACTATACAGCCTAAATTTATTTTGTCTGTTACTTTGATTTGTTCTTTGTCGTCCTACCCGGTTATGGCTTTTGTGGATTCGGGTGCTGCCCTGAATCTGATGGATTTGTCGTTTGCCAGGCGCTGTGGTTTTGTCCTGGAGCCTTTGGAATTTCCTATTCCTCTGAGGGGAATTGATGCTACGCCATTGGCTGAGAATAAGCCTCAGTATTGGACGCAAATGACCATGTGCATGACTCCCGTACATCAGGAGGTGATTCGCTTTCTTGTTTTGTATAATTTGCATGATGTTGTCGTTTTGGGTCTGCCATGGCTGCAGGCTCATAATCCAGTTTTAGATTGGAAAGCTATGTCTGTGTCAAGTTGGGGTTGTCAGGGAATTCATGGCGATACTCCGTTGGTGTCTATTGCTTCTTCCACTCCTTCTGAGGTCCCTGAGTTTTTGTCTGACTACCAGGATGTATTTGATGAGCCCAGGTCCAGTGCCCTGCCCCCTCATAGGGATTGTGACTGTGCTATAAATTTAATTCCTGGTAGTAAATTTCCTAAGGGACGACTTTTTAATTTGTCTATACCAGAGCATGCTGCGATGCGGAGTTATATAAAGGAGTCTTTGGAGAAGGGACATATTCGCCCACCCTCTTCCCCTCTTGGTGCAGGATTTTTTTTTGTGGCCAAGAAGGACGGTTCTTTGAGACCTTGTATAGATTATCGTCTTCTGAATAAAATCACAGTCAAATTTCAGTATCCTTTGCCACTATTGTCTGATTTGTTTGCTCGGATTAAGGGTGCCAGTTGGTTCACCAAGATAGATCTCCGTGGTGCGTATAACCTTGTGCGCATTAAGCAGGGGGATGAATGGAAAACAGCATTTAATACGCCCGAAGGCCATTTTGAGTACTTGGTGATGCCTTTTGGACTTTCTAATGCTCCTTCTGTGTTTCAGTCCTTCATGCATGACATCTTCCGAGAATATCTGGATAAATTTATGATTGTTTATCTGGATGACATTTTGGTCTTTTCTGATGATTGGGAGTCCCATGTGAAGCAGGTCAGGATGGTGTTTCAGGTCTTGCGTGCTAATGCTTTATTTGTGGAGGGCTCAAAATGTCTCTTCGGAGTACAGAAGGTCTCCTTTTTGGGTTTTATTTTTTCTCCTTCTACTGTGGAGATGGACCCAGTCAAGTTCCAGGCTATTCATGACTGGACTCAGCCCACGTCTGTTAAGAGTCTTCAGAAGTTCTTGGGTTTTGCTAATTTTTACCGTCGTTTCATCGCTAATTTTTCTAGCGTGGTTAAACCTTTGACGGATTTGACCAAGAAGGGTTCTGATGTGACTAATTGGTCTCCTGTGGCCGTGGAGGCCTTTCGGGAGCTGAAGCACCGGTTTTCTTCAGCTCCAGTCTTATGTCAGCCAGATGTCTCTCTCCCCTTCCAGGTCGAGGTTGATGCTTCTGAGATTGGAGCAGGGGCTGTTTTGTCGCAGAGAAGCTCTGATGGCTCTGTGATGAAGCCATGTGCTTTCTTTTCAAGAAAGTTTTCGCCTGCCGAGCGGAATTATGATGTTGGTAATCGGGAGTTGTTGGCTATGAAGTGGGCATTTGAGGAGTGGCGACATTGGCTCGAAGGAGCTAAACATCGTGTGGTGGTCTTGACTGATCACAAAAATCTGATTTATCTTGAATCTGCCAAGCGCCTGAATCCTAGACAGGCTCGTTGGTCGTTGTTTTTCTCCCGTTTCAACTTCGTGGTCTCATACCTGCCTGGTTCGAAGAACGTGAAAGCTGATGCACTTTCTAGGAGTTTTGTGCCTGACTCTCCGGGAGTTTCTGAGCCGGCTGGTATTCTCTGAGAGGGGGAGTGATTTTGTCTGCCATTTCCCCAGATTTGCGACGAGTGCTGCAGAAATTTCAGGCGGATAGACCTGACCGTTGTCCACCAGAGAGACTGTCTGTCCCGGATAGATGGACCAGCAGAGTTATTTCCGAGGTCCATTCTTCGGTGTTGGTGGGTCATCCTGGGATTTTTGGTACCAGAGATTTGGTGGCTAGGTCCTTCTGGTGGCCTTCCTTGTCGCGGGATGTGCGTTCCTTTGTGCAGTCTTGTGGGATTTGTGCTCGGGCTAAGCCTTGCTGTTCTCGTGCCAGCGGTTTGCTTTTGCCTCTGCCTGTTCCGAAGAGGCCTTGGATGCACATTTCCATGGATTTTATTTCGGATCTTCCAGTATCTCAGAAAATGTCTGTTATCTGGGTGGTGTGTGATCGTTTTTCCAAGATGGTCCATTTGGTGCCCTTGCCTAAGTTGCCTTCTTCCTCCGATTTGGTTCCTCTATTTTTTCAGAATGTGGTTCGCTTGCACGGTATTCCTGAAAATATTGTGTCTGATAGAGGATCCCAGTTTGTGTCCAGGTTTTGGCGGACTTTTTGTGCTAAGATGGGCATTGATTTGTCTTTTTCGTCGGCCTTCCATCCTCAGACTAATGGCCAAACCGAGCGAACTAATCAGACGTTGGAAACTTATTTGAGATGTTTTGTTTCTGCTGATCAGGATGATTGGGTGACTTTTTTGCCATTGGCCGAGTTTGCCCTTAATAATCGGGCTAGTTCTGCTACTTTGGTTTCGCCTTTTTTCTGCAATTCTGGTTTCCATCCTCGTTTTTCCTCGGGTCAGGTTGAGCCTTCTGACTGTCCTGGGGTGGATTCTGTGGTGGATAGGTTGCAGCAGATTTGGAACCATGTGGTGGACAATTTGAGGTTGTCACAGGAGAAGGCTCAGCGCTTTGCCAACCGCCGCCGCGGTGTGAGTCCCCGACTTCGTGTTGGGGATTTGGTGTGGCTGTCTTCTCGGTATGTTCCTATGAAGGTCTCCTCTCCTAAATTCAAGCCTCGCTTCATCGGTCCTTATAAGATCTTGGAAATCCTTAACCCGGTGTCTTTTCGTTTGGATCTCCCAGCATCATTTGCCATTCATAATGTGTTCCATAGGTCTTTGTTGCGGAGGTATGTGGTACCTGTGGTTCCTTCTGTTGAGCCTCCTGCTCCGGTGCTGGTCGAGGGCGAATTGGAGTACGTGGTGGAGAAGATTTTGGATTCTCGTATCTCTAGACGGAGGCTTCAGTATTTGGTGAAGTGGAAGGGCTATGGTCAGGAAGATAATTCCTGGGTTGTCGCCTCTGATGTTCATGCGGCCGATTTGGTTCGTGCCTTCCACGCGGCTCATCCTGATCGCCCTGGGGGTCTTGATGAGGGTTCGGTGACCCCTCCTCAAGGGGGGGGTACTGTTGTGAACTCTATTTTTGGGCTCCCTCTAGTGGTCACAAGCGGTACTGTGTAGTGTTGTCTTTCTGCAGGTTGGCAGCATCAGCTGGTTCGTTATCTTTGGCTGGTTTCCTATTTAGCTCACCTGGATACTCAGTTCCTTGCCTGCTATCAATGTATTCAGTGCTCTTCAGATTCCTTGTGACTACCTTGCTCCCAGTCTCTCCAAGACAAGCTAAGTTTTTGTTTGTTCATTTTTTGTTTATCAGCATTCATCATGTTTCTTGTCCAGCTTGCTAAAATGTGATTTCCTCGCTTGCTGGTTGCTCTAGGGGACTGAGTTTCTCCCCCCACACCGTTAGTTGGTGCGGGGGTTCTGGAAATCTCAGTGTGGATATTTTGTAAGGGTTTTTTACTGACCGCACAGACCCCTTTTCTATTTTCTGCTATCTAGTATTAGTGGGCCTCATTTGCTGAATCTGCTTTCACCCCTGTGTATGTGCCTTACTCTTACCTCACCGTTATTATTTGTTGGGGGCTTCTATATCTTTGGGGATTATTTCTCTGGAGGCAAGTGAGGTCTTTCTCTCTCTCTAGGGGTAGTTAGTTCCTCAGGCTGGCTCGAGACGTCTAAGATTTTAGGTACGTTCACCGGCTACTTCTAGTGTGTTTGGATAGGTTCAGATTTGCGGTCAGTCCAGTTTGCCACCTCCCTAGAGCTTGTCCTATGTTTGTTACTTAGCTGGAGTAATTTGTGATCCTCAACTACTAAGGATCATAACATTTTCTGTCCCCCAGATGATATGGATAGGACGCACCTGTATGATGGGTAGGCCTGGACTTCTTCTGGGACCCTAGCGTCGCCCCTCTCCCACAGTTGCCCCCTATGTCTTCTTAGGTGATTTTGGTGAGACAGCCAACCTAGAATCAACTGTCCTGCCTCTGTTTGAAGTATTGCTTGGAGCCTAATACTTCATCGGCGTTCTGGCCTCAATAGGATGTTGCCTCGATTTTACAGCACAACTCCTACTGGTGTTATCTCCTTTTTGCTTTGATCTTGTTTCTCACTCTTTACAATAAACCTCGCTTCTCGTCCTGTCTTGAGATACCGCCGCGATGTAGTGCAGGCGCGGTTCCTTAACATTCTTTCCTGTTCGCTAGGCCTCTGTCAGGATCCCACCCCTGACAGGGACCCCCCTGAATCTTCCCCTGCAACACCCTCTGCCACAGGATGTTGCCTGGTTCCAACCCAGTCAGCCTTCTGTCTAACTTTCTATCTAACCCCCAGTTTTACCAGAAACATAGCGCCCTTAGCTCCCCCTGGAGGCCAGACTATGAAGTGTATTGGTGTCTGTGATACTTGGTCAGGTGAACTCCTTCAGTGCCATCAGACGTACCATCACTCCCCTTAGCGGCGGAGCATCAGTACTGCAACGACCAAGACTCTGCGGCGCTGCATATGTACCATAAATAAGACAGTACAAAGTTTAATGAGACAAAAACATAGGGCATTCAGAATCTTGAAGGTAGAAAGTACAAAAATAGCATTTCAGGAGTATAAAGATGTAAATAAGAAATGTAAAAAAAACTAATCAAGCTACCAAAGTTACCTATAGAGGAACAAATCACCAGGGACATTAAAATAAATCCCCAAAATTTTTATAAATACATCAGTGCCAAAAAAAAAAAAAATAGAGGGTATCGGCCATTTAAAAGATTATAATAACAAGATAATTATAGAGGACAAAGAGAAGGCTGAGATATTAAACAGGCACTTTTCATCAATGTTCACCAATGATCTGTCTGTTCCAGTTATCTTTAATTAAGTAAAAAATCAAAGTTGCAGCTGAGCAAATTAACCCCTTCAACACCTTAGATTTTTCCATTTTTGAGTTTCCATTTTTTGCTCCCCTTCTTCCCAGAGCAACAACTTTTCTTTTTTTCCTTCAATATGGCCATGTGAGGGCTTGTTTTTTGCAGGACGAGTTTGTACTTTTAAGTGACAACATTGGTTTTTTCATATAGTGTACTGGAAAATGTTTAAAAAAATCAAAGTGCAGTGAAATTGCCAAAAAACAGTGAATTTCCACTACCTCTTGAAGCTCATCAAGAGAATGCCAAGAGTGTGCAAAGCAGTCATCACAGCAATAGGTTGCTACTTTGAAGAACCTAGAATATAATACATATTTTCAGTTGTTTCACACTTTTTTATTAAGTATATAATTCCACATGTGTTAATTCATAGTTTTGATGCCTTCAGTGTGAATGTAAAATTGTCATAGTCATGAAAATACAGAAAAATCTTTAAATGAGAAGGTGTGTCCAAACTTTTGGTCTGTACTGTAATTCTGGAATTTAGTTTTTTCTCATTACGCCATTTACCAATTGGATTAATTGTTTTTATATATTTATGGATCAGGTGATTCTGAATGCAGATATACCAAATATGTGTATTTTTTTACTTACTGTTTTATTTTGAATGGGACGAATGGGGGGTGATTTGAACATATATATATATACAGTAATATGAAAAAGTTTGGGCACCCCTATTAATCTTAAGCTTAATGTTTTATAAAAATGTTTTTTTTTGCAACAGCTATTTCAGTTTCATATATCTAATAACTGTTGGACACAGTAATGTTTCTGCCTTGAAATGAGGTTTATTGTACTAACAGAAAATGTGCAATCTGCATTCAAACAAAATTTGACAGGTGCATAAGTATGGGCACCCTTATCATTTTCTTGTTTTAAATACTCCTACCTACTTTTTACTGACTTACTAAAGCACTTTTTTTGGTTTTGTAACCTCATTGAGCTTTGAACTTCATAGCTAGGTGTATGCAATCATGAGAAAAGCTACTTAAAATGGCCACTTGCAAGTTGTTCTCCTGTTTGAATCTCCTCTGAAGAGTGGCATCATGGGCTCCTCAAAACAACTGTCAAATGATCTGAAAACAAAGATTATTCAACATAGTTGTTCAGGGGAAGGATACAAAAAGCTGTCTCAGAGATTTAACCTGTCAATTTCCACTGTGAGGAACATAGTAAGGAAATGGAAGAACACAGGTACAGTTCTTGTTAAGGCCAGAAGTGGCAGGCCAAGAAAAACATCAGAAAGGCAGAGAAGAAGAATGGTGAGATCAGTCAAGGACAATCCTCAGGCCACCTCCAGAGAGCTGCAGCATCAACTTGCTGCAGATGGTGTCACTGTGCATCGGTCAACTATACAACGCACTTTGCACAAGGAGAAGCTGTATGGGAGAGTGATGCAAAAGAAGCTGTTTCTGCAAGCACGCCATAAACAGAGTTGGCTGAGGTATGCAAAAGTACATTTGGAGAAGCCAATTTCTTTTTGGAAGAAGGTCCTGTGGACTCATGAAACCAAGATTGAGTTGTTTGGTAATACAAAAAAGCATTATGCATGGCGGCAAAAAAACACAGTGCGTTGTATAGTTGACCGATGCATTTCATTTTTTGCCCACGTTGCATGGTCATTCCAAATTACATCTCATGAGGTTTATTAGTACCTACCTGCCTGTTTTATGTGTGTTGCGGGCTCATTGCCGAAGCCCTCAGCAAGCAGGGGGAGCCCATTTTGGTTGTACCTCAACATCCAAGGTGGTAAAAGGGTTAAACATTGACAAATCCCCTGCCCAGATGGCATTTGCGTCGCCCGCTAGGGCCATGGGGTACTTGGGTACTTGGGACCGGGTCAGACGGTTCTTAAAGGGGTGTTCACGGCAGCAGTGACCCGGTCCGTGGCCCTGGGCACACAATAAAAGTGATGAGGGAATGTTTGTAGGGGATTTCACGTGATGCCACCTGTGGTGTTCGGCAATGGGTAGCCGACGCTGCTTAAGGGGACCGATGGGGTCGATGGTGTTGCAGCTGAGATGATTCTGCTCCCCACAGGTGGAGCAAGGCCCCAGGCCTACAAGTACCGTCTATCAGGGATCATGGAAGTTGGGGTGCAGGACTAAGGGTGTGGGAAAAGGACTTGAGGACACAAAGACTGTAGTTTCTTTTACCTTTTAATGACAGATGCAGTCTGGGGCACTAGTGACAGGTGGTCATGGAGATCCGGGCAGCCTGGAAGCATTTCAGGGTCCACCTAGCCAGGTGGATTTGGAGGCCTTCCCCTCTGCGCAGCTCCCTAGGTACTTGGTGCCTTAAGCTCCCCACAAGTTTCTGCTACAGTCCGTCCATGAAATGGAACATTTCCCTGCATAGTAGGCAGCTTGAGCCTGTTCCAGGTGTCACTCCCTCATGGTGACTCCGGGCTCTCGTATACTGCTGTGCCTCAGGGTTTCAGCTGGGGCCAGGAGACCTGCAATCTCCTGCCCTCCAGTTTTAGTTGCTGGGCCTGCAACTCCCACACAACCACGAGCTCCAGTGTCCAGTCTTTGGCCCTCAGTCCTGGGGTGAGCTCAGTCGCAGCTCCAATCCCCCAGGTTCTCCTCACTTGTCTCTTCCTCCTTCACTGTCTGCTCCCCAGACTAACACTCACTCTCTCTCTCCACACGGCCTCCAGGCCAGAATCTATTGGGAAGCTCCCCTAAAACAGGTGTTAGAGCTCGCCCTTCTGGTCTGGAGTCTGGAAAGGTGTTGTATGCTGAATTTACCTGGTAAGGGGACCCCTCTTTGCTCCCAGGCATTACATCACCCCCTGTGAGGGAGGCAATGCCACTGTGGCAACCGGTCTCCTGTGGTACCACACATTCATCCACGGATACTGAAAAACTTTAGCTCAGTAATTGACAGACCTCTGTATCTCATTTTCTTAGACTCTCTTGCAACAGGGGTGGTGCCACAGGATTGAAGGATGACTGGTTTGTTACTGATATTTAAGAAGGGTAAGAAGGTGGATCCAGGCAACTACCATCTGGTAAGTCTGACATCAGTAGTGTGCAAAGTTTTTGAGGGCATCATAAGAGATGACCTCCAGAAATATATTTCAGAGCATAATATAATAAATGACAACCAGCATGGATTAATGAATGATAGGTCGTATCTAACCAACGTGTTGGGTTTCTATGAGGAGGTAAGTGCAAATCTGGATGTTGGTACGGCAGTGGATGTAATTTATCTGGACTTTGCAAAGGCATTTGATACTGTATCACATGACAGCCTTATACTTAAGCTCCATACGCAGGGACTGGGGAAAAGTATATGCAGATGGTTAAGGAATTGGCTAAATGACCAGAAACAAAAAGTTGTCATAAATGGTACGTTCTCTAAATGGGATTTAGTCACCTGTAGGGTAACGCAGGGATCTGTGCCAGGACCGATTCTTTTGAACCTCTTTATTTATGACCTAGTGAATGAGATGGAGAGAAAAGTGTCATTCTTTGCTGACAGCACCAAACAATGTAGGATACTAAAATCTGGCCTTGACTTTACAATATTGCAATTTGATCTGGATAAGATGACTGAATGGGCAAACACTTGGCAAATGAGGCTTAATTTCAATAAATGTAGAGTAATGCACCTAGGACGGAGTATTCCTACTGCTGCATATACTTTAAATGGGAGTATACTTGGGACTAGAGAATAGAAGAACTTGAGTATTCTGTTTACAAGTAAGCTGAGCAGTAGTACTCAATATCAAGCAGCCACCGCAAAAGCAAACAAAATTTTAGGATGTATAAAACGAGAGCTAAAACCCTGCCATCCCAACATATTGTTAGCCCTATATATATCACTAGTAAAGCCACATCTAGAATAAGGGATCGAGTTTTGGGCTCCACATTTTAAAAACGATATTCAGAAGTTAAAGTCAGTTCAAAGACAGACAACTAGATTATTGCAAGGGATGGAAGGCCTCTCATATAATGAGAGGTTGGAAAAGTTGGGCTTGTTTAATTTCGAAAAAAGATGACTCAGAGGAGATCTCATTTACATGTATAAATATACAGTGGGTACAGAAAGTATTCACACCCCTTTACATTTTTCACTCTTTGTTTCATTGCAGCCATTAGGTAAATTCAAAAAAGTTATTTTTTTTTCTTATTAATGTACACTCTGCACCCCATGTTGACTGAAAAAAACAGAAATTTAGTAATTTTTGCAAATGTATTAAAAAAGAAAAACTGAAATATCATATGGTCATAAGTATTCAGACCATTTGCACAGTATTGAGTAGAAGCACCCTTTTGAGCTAGTACAGCCATGAGTCTTCTTGGGAATGATGCAACATGTTTTTCACACCTGGATTTGGGGATCCTCTGGCATTGTTCCTTACAGATCCTCTCCAGGTTTTCATTCAGGATATTTCTGTACTTGGCCGCATTCATGTTTCCTTCAATGACAACCAGTCGTCCTGTCCCTGCAGCTGAAAAACACCCCCATAGTATGATGCTGCCACCACCATGTTTCACTGTTGGGATTGTATTGGGCAGGTGATGAGCAGTGCCTGGTTTTCTCCACACATACCGCTTAGAATTATCACCAAAAAGGTCTATCTTCGTCTCATAAGACCAGAGAATCTTATTTCTCATAGTCTTGGAATCCTTCATGTGTTTTTTAGCAAACTCTATGCGGGTTTTCATATGTCTTGCACCGAGGAGAGACTTCTGTCGGGCCACTCTGCCATAAAGGCCTGACTGGTGGAGGGCTGCAGTGATAGTTGACTTTGTGGAACTTTCTCCCATCTCCCTACTGCATCTCTGGAGCTCAGCCACAGTGATCTTGGGGTTCTTCTTTACCTCTCTCACCAAGGCTCTTCTCCCACGATTGCTCAGTTTGGCTGGACAGCCAGGTCTAGGAAGACTTCTGGTGATCCCAAACTTCTTCCATATAAGGATTATGGAGGCCACTGTGCTCTTAGGAACCTTGAGTACTGCAGAAATTATTTTGTAACCTAGGCCAGATCTGTGCCTTGCCACAATTCTGTCTCTGAGCTCTTTCGCCAGTTCCTTTGACCTCATGATTCTCATTTGGCTTACATGCACTGTGAGCTGTGAGGTCTTATATAGACAGGTGTGTGCCTTTTCAAATCAAGTCCTATCAGTTTATTTAAACACAGCTGGACTCCAATGAAGGAGTAGAACCATCTCAAGGAGAATCACAAGGAAATGGACAGCATGTGACTTAAATATGAGTTTCTGAGCAAAGGATTTGAATACTTATGACCATGTAATATTTCAGGGTTTTTTTTAATAAATATGCCCAAATTTCTACATTTCTGTCTTTTTTCAGTCAAGATGGAGTGCAGAGTGTACATTAATGTGAAAAAAATGAACTTTTTTGAATTTACCAAATAGCTGCAATGCAACAAAGAGTGAAAAATGTAAAGGGGTCTGAATACTTTCCTGTTGTGAATTCCGTTCTCGGGCTCCCTCCTGTGGTCGTGAATGGTACTTTGGTGAGTTCTGTCCTTGGACACCCTCTGGTGGCTTTGAGTGGAACTGCTGATCTTTGAGGTTGGCTTTCTCAGCTGCCCTCGTTTATTGCTTCTGCTCGCTTCCCTATTTAACTCTGCCCAGGTCGTTAGTTCATGCCAGCTGTCAATGTCTCAGTACTGGTTCAGATCTCTCTTGGAATTCTCAGATGACCTGACTACTCCAGCAGAAGCTAAGTCCTTGCTAGTCATTTGCTGTTCATAGGTTTTTGAATATATTTTTCAGTACATGCTATGTTTCAGTCCAGCCTGCTATTATGATATTTCCTTGCTAGCTGGAAGCTCTGGGGGTGCAGAGCTGCACCTCCACACCGTGAGTCGGTGTGGAGGTCTTTTTGCACACTCTGCGTGGTTTTTGTAGTTTTTTATACTGACCGCATAGTTCCCTTTCCTATCCTCTGTCTTTCTAGAGAAGATTCGGCCTCCTTTGCTAAAATCTGTTTCATTCCTGTGTCTGTCACTTCCCTCTTAACTCACAGTTAATATTTGTGGGGGCTACCTTTACTTTGGGGAATTTCTCTGAGGCAAGGTAGGCTACTATTTCTATCTTTAGGGGTAGTTAGCTCTTAGGCTGTGAAGAGGCGTCTAAGGAGAGTTAGGTACGCTCCACGGCTATTTCTAGTGTGTGTGATAGGATTAGGGATTGCGGTCAGTAGAGTTACCACTTCCTCAGAGCTTGTCCCAGGTTTTCTGTTTTAACCATCAGGCCACTTCGGGTGCTCCTAACCACCAGGTCATAACACTTTCCATACCCACTACTTATAGTGTGGATTTTGCTCAACTTTAAATGATAAATATTTTTCCTTTGTCACTAGAGGGAGCTTTAGGCCACTTTTACACGTTCAGTATCTGTTCAGTATTTTACATCAGTATTTGTAACCCAAAATCAGGTGAGGAACAATCAGAGGAAAAGTATAATTGAAACACGTCACCACGTCTGTATTTATCACCCACTCCTGGTTTTGGTTACAAATACTGATGTAAAATACTGACCAAATACTGAACGTGTGAACATGGGCTCAGTGTATGTAAATGATGAATTGAATTGTAGTCACTCAATATAAAATGTAAGCACAAATGCTAAGTGCCTTATAGAAGTCAGTGCCAAAAGCTTTAACATTTACAAAAAAGCAAACATATGGAGTTTGTAGACTGCATTTATACCATATTGCAAAATTTGGCAACTTTTATGCTCTTAAAATCCCATGTGCTTCCTATATTGATTGCGTCTATTACTATGCTAGCAACATGGTTTGAATTTACTGCAGCAGATACAGAATTCTTGACTCTTGTCCTCCTCACCTATTCTTGACCTAGAGAAACTTTCCAGAGATTTATGCAACAAGGGAAATTCCTGCTAAATATACCTGATGTTATTTGGCACCTTGCAGTAAGATATGCACTCCTTTAGAAATCCCATTATTTCCCATACATTCTTGAGAATCTCCTGTTAGCAATTATTCTCTTTAGCTTTTCACTGCTTGAATAATTCTCCATTTAAAATTCACATTATAATTAATTGCTTGCACTCTCTAATCGCATGTTTTCAGCCTGTAGTGACAATTGTATCCACACAATTACATTATTTGACAAGGAATCACAGTATAAATGTGTGTATCATTAGTGACAACAATGAAAGCCAAATGCCATCATCGTTGTTGCACCACAAGTGAAGCTATAATAACCATGACTTTCTTACTTATTTTTTTCTAATGTTTTATTTTAGAGATAGAAACTTATTAGCATGGGCAGAAACATGAATCCAGTGACAAAAGCATTGTAAAGTGAGGTATTTTCAGATAAAACCTTTGTCCAACCAAAATATACTCCTTCATACAGCAACGCGTTTAAGGAGTTAACTAATGTATACAAGAACCAAATTTCTAGTTGGTGGGAGATTCAGAGTCTAGAAAATTATATAAGAGCAGGCATAGTCCCCCGTCGTTTAAGAATCACTCTACAACCGGGGTTTAGATACAGGGGTTGTACTTTGAGTGAGCAGTGGGAAAAGGAGGCTACGGCGAGCTCTTTGAGGTTTATGAAGCTCCTTTTGGAGGAAGAGAAGAAAACTCTTTCTGCTTCAAGTGATCTTTTGAAAGAACAAATAGAGATCACTAAAAACTTTTCAGCAGAATCTGATTTCGCCTCAAAGGAGACAACACTCCAGAATACAATTAAAAGGTACCAATATAACCTTAAGGAACGTAAACACCGTAACTTTGTTCGGGATTTACAAGAATTTAAAGGGAACCTGTCACCCCGTTTTTTGAAGATGAGCTAAAAATAGCGTTAAATAGGGGCAGAGCTGGGCGTTACATTAGTGTCTTTTGTGTGCCTTTATTACCCACCTATGCTGCCGAAATACCTTTGTAAAGTCGCCGTTTTCTGCTGTCACTCACGCTGGTCTGGTCCTATGGGCGTGGTGACAGCGCTGTTTCTCCCCCAGAATCCTGCTCATCATTACGTTGGTGGCGTAGTGGTGTGCGCATGTTCAAAAGGCGAATCCACTGCCCAGGTGATGAAAAACAGCGCGATCTGCGCTATTCAGCCGTTTACCGGTGGGCGCGGGCATCTTTCCTGTGGCCGCGCGTGCGCAGATGGAGCGCTCTGCTGCCCGGGGCTTCAGGAAAATGGCCGCGGGATTCCGCGCGTGCGCAGATGGACATCACCTGGGCAGTGGATTCGCCTTTTGGACATGCGCACACCACTACGCCACCAACGTAATGATGAGCAGGATTCTGGGGGAGAAACAGCGCTGTCACCACGCCCATAGGACCAGACCAGCGTGAGTGACAGCAGAAAACGGCGACTTTACAAAGGTATTTCGGCAGCATAGGTGGGTAATAAAGGCACACAAAGACACTAATGTAACGCCCATCTCTGCCCCTATTTAACGCTATTTTTAGCTCATCTTCAAAAAACAGGGTGACAGGTTCCCTTTAAGGAAAACAAAGCCTATCACGTCACTACCAATAAAAACTTTCCAGGGAACTTTACAAGAAATTTAGAAACTGACATTTCTTCGACAGACACAGATCTGTCAGACACGGATACACTTTCAAAGACCTCTAGAGGCAGACAGAGAGGGAGGGGTAACCAGAGGGGATGCCCAGGGGACAAGACAGGAAACACCCATTTTTTAGATCAGTGATACTTCCTGAGAAACAGACCAGGCCTGAACAATTGACATCTAACAATTCTAACCAGGTCATTAACCTCTCATTGGGAGCTCTTAGTGACTTAGAACTTCAAGTGCTGAACAGAGGCTTAAACTTTGTACCTACTTCTAATTTTCAAATTTTTGAAAGTATAAAAGATCTTCATCTTTTTGTAAGAAAACTCAAATGGAAGAAACATTTCATCAAGGAGGACAAACGCCTATGCCTTGATGTGGGAATCCCAGACGGTCTTCTTTCAGACATTAGACTTTTATATGTGTTATCTGATTCTATTCCAGAGTACACTGGTTAGGGCCCCTTCACCAATTTGAAACAAAAAAGTTGTAAGATGCCACCAATTTTGGGTGACCAGTCTACTATAGATGTATTTTTGGAAGTAGTAACTAAAGATCTGGAGAACTTAGCTTCCAAAAAGAATAGGGGGGTCAAGTATAACCTCAGCCAAAAGGAAATAGAAGCTTTACATACATTAGAAGGAGATCGAAGCATTGTTATAAAGCCTTCTGACAAAGGGGGAAATACCATTGTCATGAACTATTTGGACTATCAGGTTATGTGTGAGACGATATTGAAAAACCAGAATTCATGCCGGGCAATCCAACATCTAATTTTGTTAAGCTCTTGAAAGAGATCCTGGATGATGGTCTAGTTAGATCATTAATCATCAATTGATAAAAATGAATATGATTATCTGAATCCAGCACATCCGGTTATGCCAACGTTTTATTGCCTTCCAAAAATACACAAGGGTACATCACCGGTAAAAGAGAAACCAATAGTGTCAGAAATCCACAGTATTTGTCATCATATTGGAATATATTTGGATGATATTCTGAAACCATTTGTCTCTGCCTTAAATTCTTATACCAGAGACTCAACAGATCTTTTGAGAAAGTTGGATGGGATAGTTCTGGAACCAGAATTAATTCTTTGTAGCATTGATGTGGAGGCCCTTTATTCTTCTATTAACCATGCCGATGGACTTAGGGCAGTAGAATATTTTCTAAAGGGCAGGGGTCAACAGTGTTCCAGTAACAACGAGTTTGTTCTCAAACTGCTGGAGTTTTGTTTAACTAAGAATGTCTTTGTATTCAATGACACACTCTACCACCAGCTCAGGGGCACTGCTATGGGCAATTCTTGTGCGCCATCGTATGCAAAATTGCTCCTAGGCTGTTGGGAGGAGACAATAGTGTTTAGTGATCACTGATCAGTACTTTGAAGAATGTTCAAAGATAACATTCTGGGCACATTATATCGATGATGTACTGCTGGTTTGGAGGGGAGATATCCCAGAGCTTGTCAATTTTGTGGCCAAACTTAATGATAATCCCCTGGGTCTTACATTTACCTTTGAACATCAGAAAGAGGAGATCCCGTTCTTGGACATTAATATCCCAAAAATTTCAGATGGCAGAATAAATACCAAAATATACAGGAAACCCACGTCTACAAACGCCCTCCTTAGGTGGGACAGTTACCACCCAGTCCCATTAAAGAAGGGCATTCCTAAGGGACAATACATGAGGGTACGTCGCAATTGCTCTTCCAAAGATGACTATCAAGAACAGGCAGCAGATTTACGGGAATGATTTTTAAATAGGGGCTATCCAGGCGGTATCCTTTGAAAAGCCTATAGAGATACGAGAAGTATCAATAGAGCCCAGTTATTAAATCCAACACATACAAAGGAAGAATCCCCCTCTTACCGTTTTATTACAACTTACAATTTAGGAGCAACACAGGTCAGATCGATCTTCAAAAAACATTGGCCCATTTTACAGATGGACGATGACATTGGAGACTTGGTGGGACCTCTGATCACTATTCAGAAAGGTAGATCAATAGGGGATAGGGTGATAAACAGCCACTTTTCTCCACTGAAAAATGAAACATGGGTCACGAACAAAACTAAGGGATGCTACAGATGTAGTGGATGTGTAGGGTGCCCCGTTATAACAACTGGACAATTCTTCAGGAGTAACATCACAAATCAAGAATATAGAATCTATCACTTTATCAACTGCCGTTCTAAGGGAGTAATTTATAAAGCAACTTGTCCCTGCAGCCTGGAATACGTGGGTAAGACCATATGTGAGTTCAGGAGACGGGTGGGCGAGCATTTGAGAGATATCACGCTCAAGAAAGACACACCCTTGGCAAGACACATGGTCAGCAATCACAATGGGGAAACGTCAGGTCTGAAATTCATAGGAACCTTAGAGGCACCAAAAAGTTCAGTTCACTTTGATTGATATGTTTGGTTCACTTATCTCTAGTCCCAGAGTACGGATTCTGTTCTTAGGAGTTGTCATTCCACTGTGCTAACAATAATTCTACTCTCATTGTGGTATGTCTGTGCCTAGATACCCTTATTCCTCTCTCATTTTGGTGTGTCTGGGCCTAGAGACCCTTATTCCACTCTCATTGTGGTGTGTCTGGGCCTAGAGACCCTTATTCCACTCTCATTGTGGTTTGTCTGGGCCTAGAGACCCTTATTCCACTCTCATTGGGGTTTGTCTGTGCCTAGAGACCCTTATTCCTCTCTCATTGTGGTGTGTCTGGGCCTAGAGACCCTTATTCAAACCCACTCTGCATTTCCTTCCATCCTATGCCTGCCTGTACCTGCAGTATATGTGTATGATACATAACTAGGTAGGGTCTGTTCACTCTTACTGTTGGTAGCCATAAGTGGACAGGGAAGGAAGAGCATGCCCCAGATTCACTGCCACTGAAGTCAATGGGAGAGTGGCGCTACTATGGCACTTCTGCTCCTCTTACAGATTCTGACAGAGTCTCACCTTTCTGCGGCGCCTTCTGGGCTTCCAGGACCATCTATCTCAGCCAGCAGCACTCTGCTTTTGGTGGGCACCCACTGAGATGATAATGTATTATATCTGACTTGCAGTCCCATGTAACTCCAGACATAATACAGTGATTCTTTTGTGGGTAATGATAGCAGTGATGGCTCCTCTGGATCTCACTGCTGCTGGTTCTGCATGTGCTGCTGTTCTGGGCTGGTGGGAGTGCAGCGCCCCAGAGTCCTGGTCATTGCAGTACTGTAGCTCCGCCACTAAGGGGGGCTATGGTACGTCTGATGGCACTGAAGGAGTTCATCTGACCAGGTATCACAGACACCAATACATTTCACAGTCTGGCCTCCAGGGGGAGCTAAGGGTTCTATTTATTAGGCCACTCCACACAATCTGGTAAAACTGGGGGTTAGGCAGGAAGTTAGAAAGAAAGCTGACTGGGTTGGAACCAGGCAACACCTTGTGGCAGAGGGTGTTGTAGGGGAAGATTCAGAGGGGTCCCTGTCAGGGGTGGGATCCTGACAGAGGCCTAGCAACCAGAGAGAACGTTACGGGACTGCGCCTGCACGATATAGCGGCGGTACCCTAAGAAAGGACAAGAAGCGAGGTATATTGTGCTGAGTGAGAAACGAGATCAACGCAACAAGGAGAATACCAGTAGGAGTCGTGCTGTAAGACGAGGCAACATCCTATTGAGGCGCATAACCGGTGGCCGGAACGCCGAGGAAGTATAGAGCTCCAAGCCAAACTTCAAACCTACGGCAGGACAGTCAGTTAGAGGCGGGCTGTCTCACCCAATTGACCTAGGAAGACACAGGGGGGTAACAACAGGAGTGGGGCGACGCTAGAGTCCCGGAAGAGCTCCGAGCCTCCCCGTCATACGGATGCGTCCTAACCATAAGATCTGGGGGACGTGGAAGAACATCAGAATTGAGTTGTGAGGGAACACGAGAAACAGACACAACAGTTGTGAGGACTATCCCGTGGTGCTCAGCAGGGAAGGACTACAACACACAAGCGCTAGCAGGTAGGCACAGATTTCCACCTGCAAAGGGAACTCTGGATGTGCCATCGGACCGACCAGGCTTGCGCAGCCCGGTTAACCGTATTCCGGATTGAGGACCCTGAAGCCTTCAGTAAAGAGGTAAAGAGACTGCAACCTGGTGTCCTCGTTATTTACTGCACCGCAGTACCACCACCATCCACACCTATTATTGGGCGCCCCTCAGCAGGGTCACGGACCGGGTCTAGCCACCGTGACAATCCCAGAGCAGAGACTCAGAGGCCCGGTACCGGGTACCCCTCGGCCCTGCGGCAGTGGGGGCGCTGCAATTTTGGCGTCACGAACAGGATCTACTTAAGCCTGAAGAATCAGGTCATGTGTGCCTTGGAACTGTGATTTATTATACTTGGAACTGTGACTTATTGCAAAGACTGTGTATTGCTACTTGCCGCCAAAAGTTCCCGCCAAAACCCGCCACCATTGCAGCACCACAGGGAGCGCAGAGGAAGAAGGAGGGCGTGCCATGGGAGGAGACTACCAAAGTGGTGCCAGAAGTAGCGACCGCCCCCTCCGACTTCTGCTGCGAGATGACGACCTGCCCAGCAGCAGAGGAGAACCACCCCCTGATTTGCAACGGCGGGAATGAGGCGAAGAAGGAGCTCGACCTTGGAGAAATGGCGGAGCCAGGTGCATGCGGTGTCGCCAAATGCCAGACAGCGACGATGAGCAGCAAGTGCCCGAGCGACGGCGAAGCAATCCTGGCTTGCCCTCACCCACCAGAGGCGGATCTGCGTCCACCGCCGGTGAAGGATCTGAACTCCCTGGAGCCGCCGGCGGAGGAGCCGAGCCTACCTATCCCGACCACGGAGCCATGGAGAGCGGAGCCACATCGGGAGGCCGCCGAGGAGCAGCCGCGGTCCAGGCTGCCACCGATTCTAGTGTCCTCGTCAACGGAACAGATCGACATCGGTGGAATCACATCAGGCGCAGGTATGGACGGCGCCCCTACTCCCCCGGCCAATTCTGCTCCCCCGACCGATCCAGCTCTCCTGACCGATCCCGCTCCCGTGACCGCTCCTCACCCCAGCAATAACTGTTTCCTCTCGGTGGAGCGGGTGATCCTCACCCCCGACGCGATGGGGAAGCTGGTGCCTCCACTACCAACCAAGATGGGAGAACCCATAGACGTGGGCCCAGACGGGGTGGTCCTCCGGTGGGACACCACCTGGACCAGGCCAGATGGAGCCCGGGAGGACGGCCTCACCCTTGCTGTGCTCACTTGGGAACAGTACAAACAATGTTTAATCCTGCATTGGAGACACCGAGATGAGACGGAACAACCTGACACGCCAAAAACGCAATGCAGAAAGTCTGCGCACGGCAGGAAAGACGTGGTAAAGTGGGGAACTGTGCTGGCCTTCCACTCGAAGAGGGGTTGGGGCTCCATACAGGAACCGGGACTACCGACTGACGTCTTCATCACTAGTTACAACGTGAAAACTCCCTGCTGTAACCAATATGGTGACCCATTGCAAAGGGGGGATCAGGTGACCTACACCCGCCACCGGAGTGCGCAAGGGTGGTGCGCTCGGAATGTCCAACGCTGTGAGCCTGAAGGGGCGTCACCTGTTGCCCCAACCATGACTGATCCGGGCTTGACAGATCTTGTTACTCTTACCACCGTCCGCCTTGTGGCGGCTACCGAACTTGCAAACAGGGTTAGCCTTCAGATCCAGACACCGTGTGACCTGACGGCACCTGAGAGATCAACCACCGGTACTGACACCGCATCGGCCGCGGATCAGAGACCACCCCCTGCACTGCAAGAAAACTGAGTAAGCAAGAATGCTTTATTGATTGTAAATAGTTAACTGCTTGTTTCTCTGCTGTTTTGCTGCTAAAACCCATCCAGGGTTAACTCTTAAAGGGATCCCTTTGTTGACCCGGGATCCCTATTGCCTTTTGTTTGTTTTCTACTTGTTGCCTCAGTTATCAAGAGACTGCCGAATCATGGACAGTGAATGATTCAAAAACTGATGTTGTAAATAGTTTGCACCTTCTTAAAGGTGCTCTCCACTGGTTTTATACAAGGAAAGGACTCTTTGCGAAGACACTGGTCTTGGAACCAGCACCGGAGTCCTTACTGCGAACAGACTTGCAGCTTGAGAAGTTGCACTACCTCATAGAGACTTGGTTCCCTCTTAAAGGGAATGTTCACATATTGCACTTATGAACAGTGTTGCCTTGAGATGGTTAAATGGCAATAATGTCTTGAAAGAAGAAGTTAAATGTAATTAACTAGTTGATTGTAAGAAATGTTGGTAATGTGCTCTGAAATAAAGTCCTGTAAAGGTGAAAGCTAGAAGAAAGATGCAGCAGACCCGTAGGGGTAGACATAGCATCCTGCATACATGTCAGTAAGAAAGTAATGAAGGAAGTTTAATGTTTTATTTAATAGAAAATGTTTAATAATGTGCTAGAAAATGAAGACAGGAAGTGAACCCGTAGGGGTTAGTGGTGAGTCCTCTTAGGAGCCATACAGAGATGGCTCAGTAATCCTGAACTGAAAGATGGATGATATGTTCTATACTGTGTATAGTAGTAGAAAGACAGTAGGCCCGGGCAGAAAGGGGCGGTCCTGTGACAGAAAGGAGAGGCAGTAGGTCTGGAGCAGTTAGGACAGGCGGTCCTGCCGATGTAAAGAAGGAGAATGCATAAAAGTTGATTAGCCTTATAATGTTTTATAAGAAGGTCTGTAGTGGATCCAGAGAGTATGTCCTTAAAGGCAATGTTAAATTATTGTTCAAAGATTTTACACTTAGTAGAATACCCGGTTGGGTAAGAAAAGTTATTTAAAATATTTAACCATGTTTGTAACGTTCAAGTGTCCTCACCTCCCATAAAGGGAAGCTCTGTTAAAAAGTTTACTTGTACTTGCAATTTCAAAATTGTATATCTTTTTGCTGACATGTATTGTTGTTTTCTTCCCGGTCCAGGAGTACTGGATTTAACCGGGGGGGAGTGCAGCGCCCCAGAGTCCTGGTCGTTGCAGTACTGTAGCTCCGCCACTAAGGGGGGCTATGGTACGTCTGATGGCACTGAAGGAGTTCATCTGACCAGGTATCACAGACACCAATACATTTCACAGTCTGGCCTCCAGGGGGAGCTAAGGGTTCTATTTATTAGGCCACTCCACACAATCTGGTAAAACTGGGGGTTAGGCAGGAAGTTAGAAAGAAAGCTGACTGGGTTGGAACCAGGCAACACCTTGTGGCAGAGGGTGTTGTAGGGGAAGATTCAGAGGGGTCCCTGTCAGGGGTGGGATCCTGACAGAGGCCTAGCAACCAGAGAGAACGTTATGGGACCACGCCTGCACGATATAGCGGCGGTACCCTAAGAAGGGACAAGAAGCGAGGTATATTGTGCTGAGTGAGAAACGAGATCAACGCAACAAGGAGAATACCAGTAGGAGTCGTGCTGTAAGACGAGGCAATATCCTATTGAGGCGCATAACCGGTGGCCGGAACGCCGAGGAAGTATAGAGCTCCAAGCCAAACTTCAAACCTACGGCAGGACAGTCAGTTAGAGGCGGGCTGTCTCACCCAATTGACCTAGGAAGACACAGGGGGGTAACAACAGGAGTGGGGCGACGCTAGAGTCCCGGAAGAGCTCTGAGCCTCCCCATCATACGGGTGCGTCCTAACCATAAGATCTGGGGGACGTGGAAGAACATCAGAATCGAGTTGTGAGGGAACACGAGAAACAGACACAACAGTTGTGAGGACTATCCCGTGGTGCTCAGCAGGGAAGGACTACAACACACAAGCGCTAGCAGGTAGGCACAGATTTCCACCTGCAAAGGGAACTCTGGATGTGCCATCGGACCGACCAGGCTTGCGCAGCCCGGTTAACCGTATTCCGGATTGAGGACCCTGAAGCCTTCAGTAAAGAGGTAAAGAGACTGCAACCTGGTGTCCTCATTATTTACTGCACCGCACTACCACCACCATCCACACCTATTATTGGGCGCCCCTCAGCAGGGTCACGGACCGGGTCTAGCCACCGTGACAATCCCAGAGCAGAGACTCAGAGGCCCGGTACCGGGTACCCCTCGGCCCTGCGGCAGTGGGGGCGCTGCAGGAGGAGTAAGTCAGAATCAGTGAGAGATGAGAGCAGACTAGATCTATCTATTGCTGATAATGACAGACTGCTACAAACCACAGATCTTCAGCATGTTTGCAGTTTTGCACTAGGTCAGCTGTAAATCACAAGTTGATCACACATCATGTGGACTTCCTCACCTTTCACAAGGAATCATATAAAACCCAAAAGAAGAAATTTTATTAAATCTTGTTAAAATGCCACCAACCTGTGGCTGCACCCAACAACAATAAAAAAAAACACACCGTGAAAAAAACTAGTGTGGGGGAAGGAACATTCCCTGAATAGTGTCTATGCTGAAGTCTGCCTACCAGCGGGGGTTGGCGCCCTAGGGGAAACATTATGGCACCCCCATCTAGCATCTAGACAGCAAAGATGGCAACATCCAAGAGCAAAATATGGGAGGAAGGGCAGGGGAGGCTCCAGAAACGGAGAGGGAATGTCAAAAACTTCTTTCCCAACTCCAAGAGATACATCGGGACCAGCCTCCTCTTCTTCATCATCATCCTCTTTTTTTAGAACAAGGAATGAAAACATGGTATTTTCTCATAACAAAATCCAGCTAGATAGAGGACAAATTATAAATCTATCCACCCATACCCTTTCGAGTGATGAATACCGCGTACAGCAGAGCGGACTCAACTTTGTACCGACCAGTGGTTTCAATTGCTTTGGGTGGGTCAAAGATTTGAACCTCTTCTGCAGAAAATTAAAGTGGAAGAAATTTTTCATGCATAATAACAGAGAAGAGTGTTTTCAACAGGGACTACAGGAGGAGGATTTAGAAGGCTTTCAAGCTTTAGTTGGACTCCTTAGGGAGAATAAACAGAGAATAGACACAGGGAAAGGTCCCTTCACGGAACTTAAAAACAAGAGTGTCAAAATGCCACCACAGGGTGAGACTAAGAATATCGACATATTTCTACAACTAGTCGAAAGAGATCTTAGGAAAATCAAGTTTTGATGCAAGCATGGATCATAATTTGAGTGACAAGAAAAGAGCAGCACTAGAGACACTTAAAGGTAACGACCAGTTGATCATTAAAGCATCCGACAAGGGTGGAAACCTGGTCATTATGGACCATAAGGTATACTGTGATATGTGCTATAACATCTTGCAAGATGGAAACACGTATGAAACCCTGTATTCTGATCCAACAGCGATGTATAAAAGCAAATTGAAAGAGATTCTTGATGTAGCCCTTGTAAAAAGCCTTATATCAAAACCTGAATTTGATTTTTTGCTCCCCAATTTTCCCCTACAGGCTACCTTCTATACCCTACTCAAGATACATAACAGAGATCGGTAGCCTGTAGGGATCACAATGAATTTGTTATATCTTTGCTTAACTACATCCTTACCCATAACTCGTTCAAATGCAATGGCAAACACTACCACCAGCTCAGGGGCACTGCGATGGGGTGTCCCTGTGCCCCATCATATGCAAACCTGTTCCTGGGATGGTGGGAAGAAACAGTGGTGTTTGGGGGAGGAACCAATTGGTGGCATGAATTTGTAGCCTTATGGCTCAGATTTCATCGACGATGTCTTTGTTATTTGGACGGGTAATAAAGAGCAGTTTACAACTTTTATTGCAGAGTTAAATGTCAATGACATCAGCTTTAGGTTCACTTTGGAAATTCAGGAAGAGGAACTAGCTTTCTTAGACGTTAGGATAAAAAATACATCAAATGGGGGCTTAACGACGAGTATCTACTGCAAACCCCACTAAAAATGGGAATTCCAAAGGGCCAGTTTTTGAGGCTTAGGCACAACTGCACAGACATTGAAATGTTCCACAGTCAGGCGGGGGATATGTTTAACACCTTCACCCCCGGAGCTTTTTTTGTTTTCGTTTTTTGCTCCCCTCCTTCCCAGAGCAATAACTTTTTTATTTTTCCGTCAATATGGCCATGTGAGGGCTTATTTTTTGCGGGACGAGATGTAATTTTGAATGTTACCATTGGTTTTACCATGCCGTGTAACAGAAAACGGGAAAAAATTCCAAGTGTGATGAAATTGCAAAAAAAGTGCAATCTCACACTTGTTTTTTGTTTGGCTTTTTTGCTCGGTTCACTAAATGCTAAAACTAACCTGCCACTATGATTCTACAGGTTATTGCGAGTTCATAGACACCTAACATGTCTAGGTTATTTTTTATCTAAGTGGTGAAAAAAAATTCCAAATTTTGCTAAAAAAAAAAAAAAATGCGCGATTTTCATGATCTAGGGTCGGGTGAGGGCTTATTTTTTGCGTGCTGAGCTGGCGTTTTTAATGATACCATTTTGGTGTAGATACATTCTTTTGATCGCCCGTTATTGCATTTTAATGCAATGTCATGGCGACCAAAAAAACCTAATTTTGGCATTTTGATTTTTTTTCTTGCTACGCCATTTAGCGGTCAGGTTAATGCTTTGTTTTTATTGATAGATCGGGCAATTCTGAACGTGGCGATACCAAATATGTGTATGTTTAATTTTTTTTAAATTGTTTCATTTTAATTGGGGCGAAAGGGGGGTGATTTGAACTTTTATAAATTTTTTATTTTTTTATATATTTTTAACCCCTTCACCCCCAAGGGTGGTTTGCACGTTAATGACCAGGCCAATTTTTACAATTCTGACCACTGTCCCTTTATGAGGTTATAACTCTGGAACGCTTCAACGGACCTTGGCGATTCTGACATTGTTTTCTCGAGACATTTTGTACTTCATGATAGTGGTAAAATTTCTTCGATATAACTTGCGCTTATTTGTTAAAAAAATGGATATTTGGCGAAAATTTTGAAAATTTCGCAATTTTCCAACTTTGAATTTTTATGCCCTTAAATCACAGACATATGTCACACAAAATACTTAATAAGTAACATTTCCCACATGTCTACTTTACATCAGCACAATCTTGGAACCAAATTTTTTTTTTGTTATTGAGTTATAAGGGTTAAAAATTGACCAGCAATTTCTCATTTTTACAACACCATTTTTTTTCAGGGACCACATCTCATTTGAAGTCATTTTGAGGGGTCTATATGACAGAAAATACCCAAGTGTGACACCATTCTAAAAACTGCACCCCTCAAGGTGCTCAAAACCACATTCAAGAAATTTATTAACCCTTCAGGTGTTTCACAGGAATTTTTGGAATGTTTGAAAAAAAGTTAAATGTTCATTTTTATTTACACAAAATTTATTCCAGCTCCAATTTGTTTTATTTTACCAAGGGTAACAGGAGAAAATGGACCCCAAAAGTTGTTGTACAATTTGTCCTGAGTACGCTAATACCCCATATGTGGGGGTAAACCACTGTTTGGGCGCATGGCACAGCTCGGAAGGAAAGCGCCATTTGACTTTTCAATGCAAAATTGACTGGAATTGACATGGGACGCCATGTTACGTTTGGAGAGCCCCTGATGTGCCTAAACATTGAAACCCCCCACAACTGACACCATTTTGGAAAGTAGACCCCCTAAGGAACTTATCTAGATGTGTGGTGAGCACTTTGACCCAACAAGTGCTTCACAGAAGTTTATAATGCAGAGCCGTAAAAATAAAAAATCATATTTTTTCACAAAAATGATCTTTTCGCCCCCATTTTTTTATTTTCCCAAGGGTAAGAGAAGAAATTAGACCACAAAAGTTGTTGTGCAATTTGTCCTGAGTACAACGATACCCCATATGTGGGTGTAAACCATTGTTTGGGCGCAGGGCAGAGCTCGGAAGGGAAGGTGTCATGAATCCCCAATGGCTAGGGATAGCACAGGACAAGCAAAGTACAAATAGATAACGGACGAGCTCTAGGGTGATGGAACCTGGGCTGACCGCTGCCCTACGCCTGACAAACGCAACTAGAGATAGCCAGGGAGCGTGCCTACGTTGGTTCTAGACGCCACGCACCAGCCTAAGAGCTAACTAGTACTGCAGAGAAAATAAAGACCTCACTTGCCTCCAGAGGAATGAACCCCAAAAGATATAGTTGCCCCCTCACATGTATTGACGGTGAAATGAGAGGAAGGCACACACATAGAGATGATATATATAGTTTTAGCAAATTGAGGCCCGCTGTAAACTAGAAAGCAGAACGATACAAAAGGGGACTGAGCGGTCAGCAAAAAACCCTAATCAAAAAACCATCCTGAGATTACAAGAACCCATGTGCCAACTCATGGCACATGGGGAGAACCTCAGTCCACTAGAGCTACCAGCTAGCATAGAGACATAATAAGCAAGCTGGACAAAAAACCAAACAACTGAAAATCAGCACTTAGCTTATCCTGAAAGATCTGGGAGCAGGTAGGCAGGAACCAAACAGAGCACATCTGAATACATTGATAGCCGGCAAGGGAATGACAGAAAGGCCAGGTAAAATAGGAAACACCCAGCCTCTGATGGACAGGTGGAAACCAAAGGCCGCAACCCACCAAAGTCACCCAGTACCAGCAGTAACCACCAGAGGGAGCCCACAAACAGAATCCACAACAGTACCCCCCCCTTGAGGAGGGGTCACCGAACCCTCACGAGAACCCCCAGGGCGATCAGGGTGAGCTCTATGGAAGGCGCGGACCAAATCAGTCGCATGAACAGCGGAGGCGACCACCCAGGAATTATCCTCCTGACCATAACCCTTCCACTTAACCAAATACTGGAGTTTTCGTCTGGAAACACGAGAATCCAAGATCTTCTCAACAACATACTCCAATTCTCCCTCCACCAGCACCGGAGCAGGAGGCTCAACCGAAGGAACAACGGGCACCTCATACCTCCGCAACAATGACCGATGGAACACATTATGAATAGCAAACGATGCTGGGAGATCCAAACGAAAAGATACAGGGTTAAGAATCTCCGAGATCCTATAAGGACCGATGAACCGAGGCTTGAACTTAGGAGAAGAGACCTTCATAGGGACAAAACGAGAAGACAACCACACCAAATCCCCAACAAGAAGTCGGGGACCCACGCGGCGACGGCGATTAGCAAACTGCTGAGTCTTCTCCTGAGATAACTTCAAATTGTCCACCACCTGATTCCAAATCTGATGTAGCCTGTCCACCACCACGTCCACTCCAGGACAATCTGAAGACTCCACCTGACCAGAGGAAAAACGAGGATGAAACCCCGAATTACAAAAAAAGGAGAGACCAACGTGGCAGAACTAGCCCGATTATTAAGAGCAAATTCGGCCAGTGGCAAAAAAGCAACCCAGTCATCTTGATCAGCAGAAACAAAACACCTCAAATAAGTTTCCAAGGTCTGATTAGTTCGCTCCGTCTGGCCATTCGTCTGAGGATGGAATGCAGACGAGAAAGACAAATCAATGCCCATCTTGGCACAAAACGTCCGCCAAAATCTAGACACAAACTGGGATCCCCTGTCAGAAACGATATTCTCCGGAATCCCATGCAAACGGACCACGTTCTGAAAAAATAAAGGGACCAACTCAGAGGAGGAGGGCAACTTAGGCAAAGGCACCAAATGAACCATCTTAGAAAAGCGGTCACACACAACCCAGATAACGGACATTTTCTGTGAAACCGGAAGATCAGAAATAAAATCCATGGAAATGTGCGTCCAAGGCCTCTTCGGGATGGGCAAGGATAACAACAACCCACTGGCCCGAGAACAGCAAGGCTTAGCTCGAGCACACACTTCACAAGACTGCACAAAGGTACGCACATCCCTAGACAAGGAAGGCCACCAAAAAGACCTGGCCACCAAGTCTCTAGTACCAAATATTCCAGGATGACCAGCCAACACAGAAGAATGGACCTCGGAGATGACTCTACTGGTCCAATCATCCGGAACAAACAGTCTTTCTGGTGGACAACGATCCGGTTTATCCACCTGAAACTCCTGCAATGCACGTCGCAAGTCTGGGGATACGGCGGACAATATTACCCCATCCCTAAGGATACCAGTAGGCCCAGAGTCTCCAGGAGAGTCAGGCACAAAACTCCTGGAAAGAGCATCTGCCTTCACATTCTTTGAACCTGGCAGGTATGAAACCACGAAATTGAAACGAGAAAAAAAACAACGACCAACGAGCCTGTCTAGGATTCAAACGCCTGGCAGACTCATTCAGACCTGTAGGCGTAGGGAACCCCACCATAATATCCTTAATGGCCTCAGAAAGACCATTTCTGAAGTTTGCAGCCAGGGCGCACTCATTCCACTGAGTAAGCACCGACCATTTCCGAAATTTTTGACAATATATTTCCGCTTCATCATGCCCCTGAGAGAGGGCTAATAAAGCCTTTTCAGCCTGAATCTCTAGGTTAGGTTCCTCATAGAGCAATCCCAATGCCAGAAAAAACGCATCCACACTGAGCAATGCAGGATCCCCTGGTGCCAATGCAAATGCCCAATTCTGAGGGTCGCCCCGCAGGAAAGATATTACAATCTTGACCTGTTGAGCAGGGTCTCCAGAGGAGCGAGATTTTAAAGAAAGAAACAATTTACAATTGTTCCTGAAATTCAGGAAGGTAGATCTATCTCCAGAAAAGAACTCTGGAATAGGAATTCTAGGTTCAGACATGGGAGTGTGAACAACAAAATCCTGTATGTTTTGAACTTTTGCTGTGAGATTACTCAGGCTGGAAGCCAAACTCTGGACATCCATGTTAAACAGCTAAGATCAGAGCCATTCAAGGGTTAAGAGGAGGTAAGAAGCAGCTAGACAGCAATTAAGGGCTAGGCAGCAAAACTCTGAAGGGAAAAAAAAATAAATGTTCCCTTAAACACTTCTTTTTCTCCTGCTTCAGCCCAAACAATTAACACTTTGTGGGCCGGCTATACTGTCATGAATCCCCAATGGCTAGGGATAGCACAGGACAAGCAAAGTACAAATAGATAACGGACGAGCTCTAGGGTGATGGAACCTGGGCTGACCGCTGCCCTACGCCTGACAAACGCAACTAGAGATAGCCAGGGAGCGTGCCTACGTTGGTTCTAGACGCCACGCACCAGCCTAAGAGCTAACTAGTACTGCAGAGAAAATAAAGACCTCACTTGCCTCCAGAGGAATGAACCCCAAAAGATATAGTTGCCCCCTCACATGTATTGACGGTGAAATGAGAGGAAGGCACACACATAGAGATGATATATATAGTTTTAGCAAATTGAGGCCCGCTGTAAACTAGAAAGCAGAACGATACAAAAGGGGACTGAGCGGTCAGCAAAAAACCCTAATCAAAAAAACCATCCTGAGATTACAAGAACCCATGTGCCAACTCATGGCACATGGGGAGAACCTCAGTCCACTAGAGCTACCAGCTAGCATAGAGACATAATAAGCAAGCTGGACAAAAAACCAAACAACTGAAAATCAGCACTTAGCTTATCCTGAAAGATCTGGGAGCAGGTAGGCAGGAACCAAACAGAGCACATCTGAATACATTGATTGCCGGCAAGGGAATGACAGAAAGGCCAGGTAAAATAGGAAACACCCAGCCTCTGATGGACAGGTGGAAACCAAAGGCCGCAACCCACCAAAGTCACCCAGTACCAGCAGTAACCACCAGAGGGAGCCCACAAACAGAATCCACAACAGGAAGGAGCGCCATTTGACTTTTCAATGCAAAATTGACTGGAATTGAGATGGGACGCCATGTTGCGTTTGGAGAGCCCCTGATGTGCCGAAACATTGAAACCCCCCACAAGTGACACCATTTTGGAAAGTAGACCCCTTAAGGAACTTATCTAGATGTGTGTTGAGCACTTTGACCCAACAAGTGCTTCACAGAAGTTTATAATGCAGAGCCGTAAAAATAAAAAAATCATATTTGTTCACAAAAATGATCTTTTTGCCCCCATTTTTTTATTTTCCCAATGGTAAGAAAAGAAATTAGACCACACAAGTTGTTGTGCAATTTGTCCTGAGTACGATGATACCCCATATGTGGGGGTAAACCACTGTTTGGGCGCATAGCAGAGCTCGGAAGGGAAGGAGCGCTATTTTACTTTTCAATGCAAAATTGACTGGAATTAAGATGGGACGCCATGTTGCGTTTGGAGAGCCCCTGATGTGCCTAAACATTAAAACCCCCAACAAGTGACACCATTTTGGAAAGTAGACCCCCTAAGGAACTTATCTAGATGTGTTTTGAGAGCTTTGAACCCCCAAGTGTTTCACTACAGTTTATAACGCAGAGCCGTGAAAATAAAAATTCCTCTTTTTTTTCACAGAAATGATTTTTTAGCCCCCAGCTTTGTATTTTTACAAGGGTAACATAATAAATTGGACCGCAAAAGTTGTTGTCCAATTTGTCCTGAGTACGCTGATACCCCATATGTGGGGGGGAACTACTGTTTGGGCGCATGACAGAGCTCGGAAGGGAAGGAGCGCCATTTGGAATGCAGACTTAGATGGATTGGTCTGCAGGCGTCACGTTGCATTTGCAGAGCCCCTGATGTACCCAAACAGTAGAAACCCCCCACAAGTGACCCCAAATTGGAAACTAGACCTCCCAAGGAACTTATCTAGATGTGTTGTGAGAACTTTGAACCCCCAAGTGTTTCACTAGAGTTTATAACGCAGAGCCATGAAAATAAAAATTTTTTTTTTTTTCACAAAATTGATTTTTTAGCCCCCAGTTTTGTATTTTCACAAGGGTAACAGGATAAATTGGACCCCAAAACTTGTTGTCCCATTTGTCCTGTGTACACTGATACCCCATATGTGGGGGTAAACCACTGTTTGGGCGCATGGCAGAGCTCGGAAGGGAAGGAGCGCCATTTGGAATGCAGACTTAGATGGATTGGTCTGCAGGCGTCACGTTGCATTTGCAGAGCCCCTGATGTACCTAAACAGTAGAAACCCCCCACAAGTGACCCCATATTGGAAATTAGACCCCCCAAGGAACTTATTTAGATGTGTTGTGAAAACTTTGAACCCCCAAGTGTTTCACTACAGTTTACAACGCACAGCCGTGAAAACAAAAAATCCTTTTTTTCCCACAAAACTTATTTTTTAGCCCCCAGTTTTGTATTTTCCCAAGGGCAACAGGAGAAATTGGACCCCAAAAGATGTTGTCCAATTTGTCCTGAGTATGCCGATACCCCATATGTTGGGGTAAACCCCTGTTTGGGTACACGGGAGAGCTCTGAAGGGAAGGAGCACTGTTTTACATTTTCAACGCAGAATTGTCTGGAATTGAGATCGGATGCCATGTCCCGTTTGGAGAGCCCCTGATGTGCCTAAACAGTGGAAACCCCCCAATTATAACTGAAACCCTAATCCAAACACACCCCTTACCCTAATCCAAATGGTAACCCTAACCACACCCCTAACCCTGACACACCCCTAACCCTAATCCCAACCCTATTCCCAACCGTAAATGTAATCCAAACCCTAACCCTAACTTTAGCCCCAACCCTAACTATTGCCTTAACCCTAGCCCTAACCCTAGCCCTAACCCTAGCAATAACCCTAACCCTAGCCCTAACCCTAGCCCTAACCCTAACCCTAGCAATAACCCTAGCCCTAACCCTAGCCCTAATCCTAACCCTAGCCCTAACCCTAGCCCTAACCCTAACCCTAATGGGAAAATGGAAATAAATACATTTTTTTATTTTTTTTATTTTTCCCTAACTAAGAGGGTGATGAAGGGGGGTTTGATTTACTTTTATAGCGGGTTATTTAGCGGATTTTTATGATTGGCAGCCGTCACACACTGAAAGACGCTTTTTATTGCAAAAAATATTTTTTGCGTTACCACATTTTGAAAGCTATAATTTTTCCATATTTGAGTCCACAGAGTCATGTGAGGTCTTGTTTTTTGCGGGACGAGTTGACGTTTTTATTGGTAACATTTTCGGGCACATGACATTTTTTGATCGCTTTTTATTCCGATTTTTGTGAGGCAGAATGATCAAAAAACAGCTATTCATGAATTTCTTTTGGGGGAGGCGTTTATACCGTTCCGCGTTTGGTAAAATTGATAAAGCAGTTTTATTCTTCGGGTCAATACGATTACAGCGATATCTCAATTATATCATTTTTTATGTTTTGGCGCTTTTATACGATAAAAGCTATTTTATAGAAAAAATAATTATTTTGGTATCGCTTTATTCTCAGGACTATAACTTTTTAATTTTTTTGCTGATGATGCTGTGTGGTGGCTCGTTTTTTGCGGGACAAGATGACATTTCCAGCGGTACCATGGTTATTTATATCTGTCTTTTTGATCGTGTGTTATTCCACTTTTTGTTCGGCGGTATGGTAATAAAGCGTTGTTTTTTGCCTCGTTTTTTTTTTTTTCTCACGGTGTTTACTGAAGGGGTTAACTAGTGGGACAGTTTTATAGGTTGGGTCGTTACGGACGCGGCGATACTAAATATGTGTACTTTTATTGTTTGTTTTTTTTATTTAGATAAAGAAATGTATTTATGGGAATAATATTTTTTTTTTCTTTATTTTCTTTATTTAGGAATTTATTTTTTATTTATTTTTTTTACACATGTGGAAAAAATTTTTTTAACTTTTTTACTTTGTCCCAGGTGGGGACATTACAGATCGGTGATCTGACAGTGTGCACAGTACTCTGTCAGATCGGCGATCTGCTGTGCAGGGCTGCAGGCTTACCAGCGCCTGCTCTGAGCAGGCACTCGGTAAGCCACCTCCCTCCCTGCAGGACCCGGATGCCGCGGCCATCTTGGATCCGGGATCTGCGGTGAGGAGGGAGGTAGGAGACCCTCGGAGCAACGCGATCACATCGCGTTGCTGCGGGGGTCTCAGGGAAGCCCGCAGGGATCGCCCTCCCTGCGCGATGCTTCCCTATACCGCCGGTACACCGCGATCATGTTTGATCGCGGTGTGCCGGGGGTTAATGTGCCGGGGGCGGTCCGTGACCGCTCCTGGCACATAGTGCCGGATGTCAGCTGCGATATGCAGCTGACACCCGGCCGCGATCGGCCGCGCTCCCTCCGTGAGCGCGGCCGATCGCGTATGACGTACTATCCCGTCGGTGGTCATACGGGCCCACCCCACCTCGACGGGATAGTACGTCAGATGTCAGAAAGGGGTTAAACACTTTTTTTTAAATTTTGGCATGCTTCAATAGCCTCCATAGGAGGCTAGAAGCATGCACAACTCGATCGGCTCTGCTACATAGAGGTGAAGTACAGATCACCTCTATGTAGCTGTAATCCAGGTGTACTTTGAGCGCTGACCACAGGGTGGCGCTGAAAGCAATCGGCCATCAACAACCATAGAGGTCTCAAGGAGACCTCTGGTTGTTATGGCAATGCACCGCTGACCCCGATCATGTGACGGGGGTCAGCGGTGCGAGCACTTCCGGCCACGCGGCCGGGAGCGCTAGTTAAATGCCGCTGTCAGCGCTTGACGGCGGCATTTAACTAGTTAATGGGCGCGGGCGGATCGCGATTCCGCTCGCGCTCATTGTGCGCACATGTCAGCTGTACAAAACAGCTGACATGTCGCGGCTTTAAGGTGGGCTCACCGCCGGAGCCCACTTAAAGCAGGGGATCTGCCAGCTGACGTACTATTCCGTCAGCTGGCAGAAAGGGGTTAATAGGTTTAGGGAGAGAAACTATCCACCATATGTCTTGAACGCGGCCTATAGGACTGCAGCTAATGTGGACAGACAACAGCTACTGCATAAAAAGGACACTCCAATAGGGAATGAAACCATTAGGATTATAGGGACCTTTGATCATAAACATCACAAGGGGAGAGAGGTGTTAAATAAACATTGGGATATCCTTAAGATGGACCCAGACCTCAGAGATTTGCTGGGTGCACTCCCTGATATTACATTTAGAAAAGGGAGGTCCCTGAAAGACTCTCTAGTGCACAGTCACTATATGAGGCCAACAGCGGTAGGCACTTGGCTAGAGAGGAGGCCTTGCGGTTTCTACCGCTGCGGTGGATGTCATTTTTGCAGATGGATGAAACCAAACAAATCATTCACAAGTTCCTGTACAGAGAAGGTTTTCTTTCAATTAGATTTTTCCAACTGTAATCGACAGGGGTTGTATACATGGCCTCATGCCCCTGCCCCAAGGACTACATTGGGAAGACAAAAAGGGAGTTTCGCAGGAGGGTGGGCGAACATTTAGGAGACATAAGGCACAACAGAGACATCACCCTGGCCAGACACATGAGATCTCAACACCCCAGTGACACCTTGAACATCAAATTTATGATTATTGAAGTGGTAAAACCCAACCTGAGAGGTGGTAACTTCAATAGGACCATTCTACAAAGAGAATGTGAGTGGACATTTAGGATGGATACAATGACCCCCAAGGGATTGAATGAACAACAATCGTTTACATGCTTTCTTTAGTGTTGAGACCAATTTTGGACCTCCATCTTCAATAAGATTTTTTGGACAATTAGCTTTATATGATAGTCTTCATTGACTTGCTATTAGGAAACATTTCCATGCCCTGCCTAAGAGTTACCTCCCTGATGGGGGGTTTACACAGATTTGTGTGTTTAAAAGCTTGAATAGAAATCCTCAGTTTTAGGGAGCCATGTGTGAAAAGGAGTGACTTGACAAGCAGATAATGTGGGCGGCTGAGCTTTGTCCTTTATGTTGTACCTCTGTGGCGTTGGCTATAAAAAGGTATTAATCCCTGCCATGCTATCGGTCTTTACCTGATGTTTATGTGAGCCTGTGAGTGATGATGCCACAGGCTCCTGGCAGAGGGAAGAACACCATGAGGGACATTTATGTAGTTGATGGGCAGTTTGCAAATGAATTTATTTTGATGAGGTTGACACACTTTCTGGTGTAAATTGTGCTCCATTGTGGGTGGGCACAATGTATCAGGCATGTGTATATATTTTTTGATTTGCTGCCGTTCTAAACCTAGTTGTCAACCAATGTAGTAATTAGATATGTTAATCATTAGTCTGATGTGAGCAGGGTTGTATAATATTTTTTGACATATCAGCATTGAATACACTTTGGACCGGCAGCTGCACACTATTGTACGCCTGTGCAGCATCCATGGGTACGGACCCGCAATAGAGACGCTTATCTGACATAGTCAGTCTGCGCAAGGTGGGGGTCTTGATACACAGGGAAGCGAAAGATGCTCTATGCTCTCATATGTGGAGCTTATACTGTGCCCGCGTCAGAGATACCCAGCCAGCTTATTGGTTCTGCGCGACAGGCAGACTGAGGGGCAGACTGTTAAAAACTAAGCTGTACATTATGCGCAGGCGCAGTCAGCTATTCCACCGGCTCCTGAGACCTCTAGGGACTACAAGGGATTCTGCGTGACACGCAGATTGAGAGGAGTAGGGATTAATCATGCGGTGCACTGCGCGCAGGCTCAGTAGAATGACTCCACCGGCCCTATGAGTAACGAGGAGGTCGTTACTTCCGGCGTGTGAACAGGAAGCACATTCACTGATGTTTCCGGCAGTCCCAGGTTTATAAACTGAGGTAAACAGCATCGCAATTCATTTTGATCATTTTCTATCGAGACACATGATACGAAATCGGGCCTCCTGATGAGCCAGAGAGGTGAAACGCGTTGAGGCTACATAGGACAATAGGTGGACGGCACCTCACCTGACGATGAGTATTGACCTGGATTCACATGTGTCAACCTCTGCAGTATATCTTCTATAGAATGCGATAGAGATGAATCGGCTATAGAATTATTGCTTGCATGAGCACTGGCTGGTATTTGTAATTTGGCATCAGGCCGATGTGGGATATATAATCTGGTCCATAGAGTGCTTATCAGAACACTGGAACAGCTGTGATCTGTTTGGCAGACATCATTGATTTCAATGGGTGTAAATATGTCCCATAGTCTAGGTGGATGGTAATTGCAGAAACCTATGCAAAGGGACACTTGTATAATACAGACTAAGTGTGCATACTGCATTTTATTTCCGTCAATAGCCTATTACATGTTCTCAAATTGTTTTTATTACACGGTGTTGGGATTTAGGACTCCCTATGTTTAGGTGGATTTATGTATAGTGTATAGGGGTACCTTTAGTACATGATTGTGTGGGTAGACGGACCCATTGGTCTGCTGGTAGGCAGACTTCAGCATAGAAACTATTCAGGGAATGTTCCTTCCCCCACACTAGTTTTTTTCACGGTGTGTTTTTTGATTGTTGTTGGGTGCAGCCACAGGTTGGTGGCATTTTAACAAGATTTAATAAAATTTCTTCTTTTGGGTTTTATATGATTCCTTATAAACTAGTACCCCAATCTACATATTTAAATTTAAACATCCTCACCTTTCACCTCAAATATCATAGATCTGAAACTTTGTGATGCTGCAATTGACAATTTTCCATGCGGGCAATTTTCCGTGTGGGAAATTTTCCGTGTCGGCAATTTTCCGTGTGGGCAATTTTCTGTGTGGGCAATTTTCTGTGTGGGCATTTTTCCTGTGAGCATTTTTCATGTGGGTAATTTTCCTGTGGGCATTTTTCAGGGAACCGTTCAGGGGAAGCTCTCAGCCGAGTGGTATTGCTCAGAGTTTAGACGATGGTCTCTGGAGGTGTCCTGGAATGACTCTGCGCTCAGGTGCCAGTTCTGGAGGAGACTGTCTGATCATCTGAAGGACACTGACTCTCCATCCACCTCCTAGTTGCCTGGAGGAGGCTATGACTGAGGCCATCTGGATGGATCATAGACTAAGTGAGAGGGATGTTATGCAGAGAGATGTTCCTCTACTTCCGAGTAATCCCAACGCTACGTCACATTCTGAGACCATGGAGGTGGGGGTCACCACCAAGGAAAAGGAGAGGAGATGACGACAGGAAGGGAGACTTTGCTTTTACTGCGGTAGTCCGGGACATTGGAAGAAGGACTGTCCCTCCTGTCCTCTGATTCCCAAGGTGTCAGGAAACGCCTAAAGGTACCTTCACACGAAGCGACGCTGCAGCGATAGCGACAACGATGCCGATCGCTGCAGCGTCGCTGTTTGATCGCTGGAGAGCTGTCACACAGACCGCTCTCCAGCGACCAACGATGCCGAGGTCCCCGGGTAACCAGGGTAAACATCGGGTTGCTAAGCGCAGGGCCGCGCTTAGTAAACCGATGTTTACCCTGGTTACCAGCGTAAAAGTAAAAAAAACAAACAGTACATGCTCACCTGCGCGTCCCCCAGCGTCTGCTTCCTGACACTGACTGAGCTCCGGCCCTAACAGCACAGCGGTGACGTCACCGCTGTGCTTTCACTTTCACTTTAGGGCCGGCGCTCAGTAAGTGTCAGGAAGCAGACGCTGGGGGACGCATGTAAGTATGTGCTGTTTGTTTTTTTTACTTTTACGCTGGTAACCAGGGTAAACATCGGGTTACTAAGCGCGGCCCTGCGCTTGGTAACCCGATGTTTACCCTGGTTACCAGTGTAAAACATCGCTGGTATCGTTGCTTTTGCTTTCAAACACAACGATACACAGCGATCGGACGACCAAATAAAGTTTTGGACTTTATTCAGCGACCAGCGACATCACAGCAGGATCCTGATCGCTGCTGCGTGTCAAACGAAACGATATCGCTAGCCAGGACGCTGCAACGTCACGGATCGCTAGCGATGTCGTTTCGTGTGAAGGTACCTTAAGTCTGGGTAACTGTTGAGGAGGTTGCCGAGACACTCAGATAACTTTTTCCTCATTGCTTAAGTTACAGCTGGAAGTGGAACTTTATGTTGAGAACTGTTATACTCCCACTTGAGCTTTTGTGGACAGTGGGTCATCTCTGTTAGACACTGACTTGGTGGCCAAATGTAAGTTAGGGACAGTCAGGTTTGGAAGCCCCATCAGTATCATGGCCATTGATAAAACTCTTGCTAAGAATGTGGTTAAGTGGGTCTCCAAGGAGTTTATCCTCAAAGTGGGGTCTCGTCATCAAGAGCGCATTACATGTTTTGTGCTGCACAATCTTCCTGCGGGATTGATGTTAGGGGTTCCCTTGTTACAAGTACATAACCCTGTCATTGACGGGAAAGCTCTGGACTTTGTTAATTGGGGTCTCAATTGTTCTAAGGAGTGCCTTGTCAATGTATCTTTGTCATCCATCAGTCTGGAGGGTATTCCGGAGTATGCGAAGGATTTTAAGGATGTGTGCTTCGAAAAGGAGGCTGAGGTTCTACCACCACACTGCCAATTCGATTGTGCTGTTACTCTTGTTCCTGGTGCCAAATTACCCAAGGCCCGTTTATACAACCTCTGCGGCCCTGGGTGGGCTGCTATGAAGGGGTATATCTTAGATAGCCTTTGTAAAGGGCACATTTGGCCTTCTGTTTCTACTGTGGCGACGGAGTTCATCTTTGTAGAAAAAAATGGTGGTTCTTCAACTATATCAATAGTAAAAGAATAAAAACTGAAAATGTAGGCCCCTTAAAAAATAGTGAGGAAAGAATGTTTGTAGATGACGAGGAAAAGGCTAACATATTAAACACCTTCTTCTCCACGGTATTCTCGGTGGAAAATGAAATGCTAGGTGAAATCCCAAGAAACAATGAAAACCCTATATTAAGGGTCACCAATAGTGTTGAGCATTCCGATGCTGCAAGTATCGGGTATCGGCCGATACTTGCTGTATCGGAATTTCCGATACCGAGATCCGATATTTTTGTAATATCGGATATCGGTATCGAAACAACATTAATGTAAAAAGGTGTAAAAGAAAGAATTAAAATAAAAAAAATCGCTATACTCACCTGTCCGACGCAGCCGGGACCTCGGCGATTGTAAGCGGCAGCGTTGTTTCTTTAAAATTCGCGCTTTTACTTGCTTACGTGAATTCCCGGCTTCTGATTGGTCAGGGCGGCCATGTTGCCGGGACTCGGACCAATCACAGCAAGCCGTGACGAAATTACGTCACGGCTTGCTGTGATTGGTCCGCGTCCCGGCAACATGGCCGCCATTAACCAATCACAAGCCGTGACGTCACGGGAGGCTGGACACGCGCTTATTTTGAAAAGCGCGCGTGTCCAGCCTCCCGTGACGTCACGGCTTGTGATTGGTCACGGCGCCATATTGCCGGGATGCGGACCAATCACAGCAAGCCGTGACGAAATTACGTCACGGCTTGCTGTGATTGGTCCGCGTCCCAGGAACATGGCCGCCATTAACCAATCACAAGCCGTGACGTCACGGGAGGCTGGACACGCGCTTATTTTGAAAAGCGCGCGTGTCCAGCCTCCCGTGACGTCACGGCTTGTGATTGGTCACGGCGCCATATTGCCGGGACGCGGACCAATCACAGCAAGCCGTGACGTAATTTCGTCACGGCTTGCTGTGATTGGTCCGAGTCCCGGCAACATGGCCGCCCTGACCAATCAGAAGCCGGGAATTCACGTAAGCAAGTAAAAGCGCGAATTTTAAAGAAACAACGCTGCCGCTTACAATCGCCGAGGTCCCGGCTGCGTCGGACAGGTGAGTATAGCGATATTTTTTATTTTAATTCTTTATTTTACACATTTATATGGTTCCCAGGGCCTGAAGGAGAGTTTCCTCTCCTTCAGACCCTGGGAACCATCAGGAATACCGTCCGATACCTGAGTCCCATTGACTTGTATTGGTATCGGGTATCGGTATCGGATTGGATCCGATATTTTGCCGGTATCGGCCGATACTTTCCGATACCGATACTTTCAAGTATCGGACGGTATCGCTCAACACTAGTCACCAATCTAACCCAAGAAGAGGTGCGAAACCGGCTAAATAAGATTAAAATAGATAAATCTCCGGGTCCAGATGGCATACACCCACGAGTACTAAGAGAACTAAGTAATGTAATAGATAAACCATTATTTCTTATTTTTAGGGACTCTATAGCGAAGGGGTCTGTTCCGCAGGACTGGTGCATAGCAAATGTGGTGCCAATATTCAAAAAGGGCTCTAAAAGTGAACCTGGAAATTATAGGCCAGTAAGTCTAACCTCTACTGTTGGTAAAATATTTGAAGGGTTTCTGAAGGATGTTATTCTGGATTATCTCAATGAGAATAACTGTTTAACTCCATATCAGCATGGGTTTATGAGAAATCGCTCCTGCCAAACCAATCTAATCAGTTTTTATGAAGAGGTAAGCTATAGGCTGGACCACAGTGAGTCATTGGACGTGGTATATCTCGATTTTTCCAAAGCGTTTGATACCGTGCCGCACAAGAGGTTGGTACACAAAATGAGAATGCTGGGTCTGGGGGAAAATGTGTGTAAATGGGTTAGTAACTGGCTTAGTGATAGAAAGCAGAGGGTGGTTATAAATGGTATAGTCTCTAACTGGGTCGCTGTGATCAGTGGGGTACCACAGGGGTCGGTATTGGGACCAGTTCTCTTCAACATATTCATTAATGATCTGGTAGAAGGTTTACACAGTAAAATATTGATATTTGCAGATGATACAAAACTATGTAAAGCAGTTAATACAAGAGAAGATAGTATTCTGCTACAGATGGATCTGGATAAGTTGGAAACTTGGGCTGAAAGGTGGCAGATGAGGTTTAACAATGATAAATGTAAGGTTATACACATGGGAAGAAGGAATCAATATCACCATTACACACTGAACGGGAAACCACTGGGTAAATCTGACAGGGAGAAGGACTTGGGGATCCTAGTTAATGATAAACTTACCTGGAGCAGCCAGTGCCAGGCAGCAGCTGCCAAGGCAAACAGGATCATGGGGTGCATTAAAAGAGGTCTGGATACACATGATGAGAGCATTATACTGCCTCTGGACAAATCCCTAGTTAGACCGCACATGGAGTACTGTGTCCAGTTTTGGGCACCGGTGCTCAGGAAGGATATAATGGATCTAGAGAGAGTACAAAGGAGGGCAACAAAATTAATAAAGGGGATGGGAGAACTACAATACCCAGATAGATTAGCGAAATTAGGATTATTTAGTCTAGAAAAAAGACGACTGAGGGGCGATCTAATAACCATGTATAAGTATATAAGGGGACAATACAAATATCTCGCTGAGGATCTGTTTATACCAAAGAAGGTGATGGGCACAAGGGGGCATTCTTTGCGTCTGGAGGAAAGAAGGTTTTTCCACCAACATAGAAGAGGATTCTTTACTGTTAGGGCAGTGAGAATCTGGAATTGCTTGCCTGAGGAGGTGGTGATGGCGAACTCCGTCGAGGGGTTCAAGAGAGGCCTGGATGTCTTCCTGGAGCAGAACAATATTGTATCATACAATTATTAGGTTCTGTAGAAGGACGTAGATCTGGGGTTTTATTATGATGGAATATAGGCTGAACTGGATGGACAAATGTCTTTTTTCAGCCTTACTAACTATGTTACTATGTTACTATGTTACTATGTGGTTTACGCCCATGCCTCGATTTTAGAGAATTAAATAAAATCACTGTAAAGAATGCTTACCCTCTCCCACTTATTCCTGATTTGTACAATCAATTGTCTGGGGCCAGGTGGTTCTCTAAGTTAGACCTCAAGGGAGCATGTAATCTCACCCATATGCGGGAGGAGGATGAGAGGAAGACTGCATTCCTCACCTCTGAGGGTTTGTTTGAGAACTTGGTTATACCCTTTGGCCCAATGCGCCAGCGGTATTTCAGAATTATATTAATATGTTTTTTTCCGATTTTATTGGGCGCTTCATGGTAGTTAATTTGGATAATATCCTCAAAAATTCCGCTGATAAACAGAACCATATGGGTCACCTCCGCGATGTCCTCAAGAGGGTTAGGGAGAACTCACTCTTAGCTAAACTGGAAAAGTGTTCATTTTTTTGTTCAAGAATTGTCCTTTCTGGGGTTAATTTTGTCTGCGGAGGGGTTTTGTATGGACCCTGGAAAGGTACGGGCTATTGTGGATTGGGTGCAACCCAGAGATCTCAAAGGTCTGCAACGTTTTCTGGGTTTTGCCAATTACTATAGAAAATTCAAGGGGTTTTCTCAGGTGGTCAAACCCCTCACTGATTTAACTCGTAAGGGGGCTGATCTCAAAAACTGGTCAGCTCCAGCTTTGGAGGCGTTTTCTTCTTTAAAAGAATGTTTTATGTCTGCCCCTGTGCTGATTCAACCTAATTTATCTGAGCCATTTATCGTGGAGGTAGACACCTCGGAGGTGGGAGTAGGGATGGTATTGTCTCAGGGGCCTACCTCGTTGACCAATTTAAGACCCTGTGCCTTCTTTTCGAAAAAGTTTTCCTCTGCTGAAAAGAATTATGATGTGGATAACCGGGAGCTTTTGGCCAATAAACTGGCTTTTGAAGAATGGATGCATTTTTTGGAGGGGGCACAGTGAATATTGACCAGAAACACCTGTCTTACATTGAGTCCGCCAAATGTTTAACCCCGAGACAGGCGAGGTGGTCACTTTTTTTCTTGATTTCAGTTTTCTAGCACTTTCAGGTCTGGGTCCAAGAATATGAGGGCTGGTGCTTTATCTCGCAGCTTGGATCCAATATCACCTCCTAAACTCCTTCCATTCTTCAGCATGGAGTGGTGGTGGCTGGGGTTTCTTCGGCATTGGATGAGGAGATCTGTGAGGCCCAGTCTCTTGCTTTTCCGTCCGCGCCAGATAATAAGTTCTTTGTGCCGGTCTAGTATCGGTTAAGGTTGCTGAGGGAGTTCCACGACTCAGCTCTGTGTGGGCATGCTGGAATCTCGGCCATGTGTAAAGCCATTGCTAGGCTGTTTTGGTGGTCCTCATTGGCCTCTGATGTCGCTGTATTTGTGTCCTCCTGTGAAACATGTGCCCGCGCTAAAACCTCCCGTAACTGGCTGGCCAGGGAATTGGTGCCATTGCCAATTCCAGATAGACCTTGGACTCATCTGTCCATGGATTTTATCACTGATCTTCCCTCTTCTAAAGGCAAAACTGTGGTTTGGGTAGTCATGGATAGATTCAGTAAGCAGGCGCATTTTGTACCGTTGGTGGGACTGCCGAATGCCGAGACTCTTTCCAAACTATTCATTGAGCATGTTGTGCGATTACATGGTGTGCCTATGAGTGTGGTGTCTGATAGAGGGGTGCAATTTGTTTTGAAATTTTGGAGGGCTTTTTACGAATTCTGGAAACAATCAAATGGCAGGAACATTATATCTTGGGCACTTTAGATATCACATCATTGTATACCATTATACAACATGATAAGGGATGTGAAGCAGCCAGATATTTTCTGGAAAAACAGGAGATTTTACCAAATATTCAAGTGGACTTTATTTTAGAATGCATGCTCTTTATATTGACTCAAAACTATTTCCGTTATGAGAGGCACTACTACTCTCAGCAATGGGGTACTGCCATGTCCTTACGAGCCAACTCATAAGGGCCCACAGGAACTGCTCTAAAGCACAGGACTTTAACCGAGAGGCTGATCTCCTGACAAAAAAATTCCACGATAAAGGCTATGCTGAAAGCTCTCTGACGCAAACAAAACAGCAAGTTGAAAAACTACCAAGAATGCAGCTACTTCAAAATAAAGTGAAAGATGAGAACTACACGCTAGCTGATGAAGTTCATATTATCACCCAATTTAATGCCAATACCCACATTCTCAAAAGGATTGTCAATAGACATTGGGGCATCCTTAAGGAAGATAGTATTATTGGGGAAAAACTACCTGAGCTTCCTAAATTCATTTATAAAAAGGCCAATAATCTAGGGAATAAAATAGATTCCACTCTCCCAAAATATCTGGTTCCATTTACATATCAATCACAACAAAAACTATCAGGCTTCTTTCCGTGCTGGAAGTGCAAATCATGTAGGAAATTAAATACAAAAAAAATCTAGTATCTCCAATGGAACCACTGAACTGGAGATTAATGACTTTATCACATGCACTACAGAGGGAGTAATTTATTCTCTGAGATACCCTTGTGGGAAATTGTACATAGATAGAACGAAACGGCCACTACATGTGAGGATGAGCGAACGCCTGCGGAATATTAATAAGAAATTTTTCTGGCCATGCAGTATCTAATCACTTTTTGATTCACCATGGAGGTTCAATAAAAGGTACTATCATCACAGGCCTCAAAATAGTGAAAAAAAGCTGGGAAAAGGCAATTACATCCAGCAAATGTCCCGTGAAGAAAGCAGATTTATTTTTTAACTAGACACTCTGATACCCAAGGGCCTCAATAGTGAGATTGAATTGTTTGCTTTTAACATATGAAAAACTGCCACATGATAATCAGGAGCTATAAAGGTACTCAGGACCACTACTGGACCATCCCTGACAAAGGAATCCGTGCATTCCAAAACGCGTAGGATTATTTGTCCAACTTGCGCTCCATAGCCAGTCATGTGATTCATTACGTGACCGTGATGTCACGAAAGGTCCTGGTACTCCAGTGTATCTAATTGGCTTATACAGCGGTACTCGGCTCACGATACACTCGGGCTCAGGACACCAAGGGACGCCTGTCACCGGCCGGGACAGTGCCCCAGAACAATCAGTCTTCTCACCGAAAACACTTTTCCCGCACCACGGAAGGTTCTGACTTCATGTGGACACCACAGACATCAGTCTGCTAGAGGCATCTGCCCTGTATAAGGTAACACTGCCTAGAGCTTGTGTGGCTCCATTTATCTATTCATCTAAGCCTTAATTCATTGTCTGAAGCACATAGATTAACCTATGCTCAGCCAGGAGTGCACCATATAGGTCCACGGTGACACGCTATCCTGGGTTGTAAGAACATTGTCATATAGGAACCAGCACTGCTTATGGGATTATCCCTGAATTTTTCTTATTACTGACCGAGGAGTTTATTGGGGCAAATTATTGTCTCAAGATTGTTAATTGAAGACGCACTTCAGTGCAAATAAAAGATCTTTTTTCAGCTTTTTATAAAAGTCTGGGTATCAGTCTGACCTTTTCATCAGCCTTTCACCCGGACACCAACGGTCAGACTGAAAGAACTAATTAGTCTTTGGAGCAGATATTACGGTGTCTCGCCATGTCCAAACAGAATGATTGGTGCTCTCTGTTACCCATGGCAGAGTTCGCTTTCAATAATTGTGTCAATCAGTCCACTGGTACTTCCCCGTTCTTTTGCAATTATGGTGTTCACCCTTGCTTTGGTGAGTTTTCCTGGTTGGTTTTGGGGTGTCCAGGGGCTGATTTGGCCATTCAGCAGTTGGAGTAGGTCTGGAGGAAGGTCCAGAGGAACATTGGAGAGGCTCAGAGTAGGTATACTTTTTTTGCGGATAGACGACGGTCGGTGGGGCCGGCATTCCAGGTGGGGGATAATGTATGGTTATCCACCAAGAATATTAGGTTGAGGATTCCTTCTGCTAAGTTGGGCCCCAAGTTTATTGGTCCTTATGAAATTTTGGAGGTGGTTAATCCTGTTGCCTTTCGGTTGCGTTTGCCTTCGCAGCGAATCCCCAATGTGTTCCATAAGGCTCTGTTGAAGCCTTTGGTGTCTTCCACAGGTGCCTCTTCCTCGCTTCCGCCACCTGTTGTGGTGGATTGCCAGACCGAGTATGAGATGGAACGGGTTGTTAATTCTCGTATGCTCCGCTATTCACTTCAGTATTTGGTTCATTGGAAGGGGTACAGTCCTGAGGACCGGTCGTGGGTGCCAGCGTGTTCGTCCATGCAGATCGGTTGGTTTGGGCCTTTCAAGCTCAGTATCCAGGGAAACCTGGGGGTCCGTTGGCCCACAATCTGGTGATTGTCAGACAGTAATATATTTTGGGGACTTATCACCCTGTGTGTTTGATGTGTGGTGGCAGCACGCTAAGTAATCGGGGTGTGTGGACTGTGTAGGGCATGATTTATAAAAGTAACCGAATTGGAAGTGTTTCTGCGCTCTCTGGAGTTATGACACGAATTATAGTAGATAATAGATAAAATAGCAGTTGTATTGTCTACGTGTTTCAGAGTCCACTGTCCTTCCTCAGGACAACTATACAAAAATAGTGATCTGTGCTCACTTTCTAGCCTGAAACAGAGGTTGAGCATTGGATTGAATGAAGGGAGATAAATTAACCCTTGCAGGTGCACCCATTGTCATGTGTTGAGAAGTGTGTACGTGACAATGGTCATGCTCGGTCTTCACTCCATTCATTGTTTATAAGACTGCTGAAAATAGCCGAGCACTGTTCTTGGTTGTCCCATAGACAATTAATCTTCTCTCAATTGAGAACAGGATTGCAGAGCCCCAATATTGGGGTTCCAAATCTCCAGTCTTGATATCACTGGTGGTCTCAGCAGTCAGACCACCGCCAATCAGCAATTTATAACCTATTAGGAGGGGCATAGGGGCATGCCACTGGAAGTGTTATTAGGGGGGACGTATCAATAAGAGTGTTATTAGGAGGGACATGTCACTAGGAGTGTTATTAGGAGGGATGTGCCATTAATAGTGGTATTAGGAAGGATTTGTGTTTTAATTAATTTTATTCAATTTAGTCCAACTAACTTTAGATGGAAGTTTAATATAAAAATCGTAAATTAACTCTGCAATTATTTTCTATGAGGATAATAATTCCCACCTTTGCAGATATCTTGCGTATTGTTCTATTTTATACATAATATAAATAGAGACATTACAATAGCAGATATATAACTACCGCCCTATTATTTCTGTTTGCCTTCATATTGTGGCAGCCATGGTTCCTAAAAATGAGAATTCATATATACAACTACCTGAGCCCTGTATAAAATAAAGACATAATGAGACCATATTTTATTAAATACAATCTTTACCTCTACCTAAGACCAATGATCCAGAAGAAGGCAAAAAACCTGGACACGTTCAGCCAATTTGTGTTACAGGGAAAAAATTCCTTCTTGACCCCGAGAAAAGGCGATCAGTTCGAGAACCCTGGACCAAGGCCATACTACAGCTAACTAACTGACATATATATATATATATATATATATATATATATATATACAGCAATAATATTCAATATGATGACTCGTTTCTGGATAGAAGATCTTCTTTGTCCTGGTAACTCGCCTCACCTGTCCTATTCAGATTGGACTCTGGAGCTCATAGCTTGACTGTGTTCATCTCCCCTGTAAAAAAACAGAACACTACCCCCCCCCACAGAACACTATGCCCCCACACAGAACACTACCTCCCTACAAACACTACCCCTTAATATACAGACATAGGATTGTTGCATCATATCAGGACCATTATACAGTTGGCAAACAAATAAAGTTGCACTCTGTAGTGCTAAAGCATGTAAATATGTATGTACTACTCCTTATACAGTTGGGTAAGACAGCAGACACCTAAACAATATGATGTCATGATGCACTGATTCCAGGATTAGATCCATATAATCAGCATATAATAACATCATAAGACAACAAATATCATGTACAGGCATAATAAATGATTAACAAAAAACAGTCGCGTGGCTCTCTTTAGATTCTTCAATCTTCCTTCCAGGATCCAGATTCTCTCCCTGGTAAGAAATAAATAATAATATGAGGGGAAGTATCAGTATAAAACCTGTATAAAAGCGTCATAGATATATTGTACTTTATGCCAGATAAACAAGCCCCCTTTTCTCTGCAGTTTTAAGCTTAGACATAGACACTTAAAAATGGTGTAATACATTTGATTTAAAAAAAATGTTGCAAATGCAGTTACCGTATGTATAAGTTAAATAAATAGTACAATAAAATGGTAGAAAAATAAAATAGATAGAAAGTAAATAAATAAATTTATTTTTCCCCAATGTATGTGCACCAACCTCTATCCCATGTGGAATAATGGTACATTTTTTGCCCCAATAATCTTAAATTAAGGTGACAGAACCACCACCAACAATCTGTACTAGCTACAGATACCACTTGAAGTGTCACTGACCATAGTATCCACAGTGGTGTCTCCATCCGAGGTGCAATCTTTGTGCTGACCTCTCTGATGTCCCCATGTTTGCTGCATAGAACTCTCAGTGTCCAACATTCCGCTGTGTGACCTCACAAAGAACCTTCATCACCCAAGTCTAGAGATTCTACCAGCAAGGGCTGAAGAAATGTAGAACCTTACAGCCACATTCTGTAGACTTGGAGAGTCCATGTTGGCACTAAGTTCACTAAATTATATCCCTGTAAGGTTTCTTATTTACCTGTATCCTCAATCCAGGAACTTCCACTCTTCTCGTGTCCATCTCCTGAAATAAGAATCTTTGTTTTTGATCCTGGATCCTGCGCTCTCCTCGTCTTCATCTCCTGAAATGGGAGTCTGTGTCCTCGATCCTGGATCCTGCGCTCTCCTCGTCTTCATTTCCTGAAATGAGAATCCGTGTCCTTGATCCTGGATCCTGCGCTCTCGTCGTCTTTATCTTCTGAAATGAGCCTTTGCCCCTTGAACACCTGTTTGTATAGAGCCACAGTCATTGTGACATCATGCGGTGAGGTAACAATGGCCTCCTGTATATGATGATGTCACATATGACCATGAGTGATATCTCCACGGGTGTTAATTAATATTGATAACAAGTAGTAATAATATGGCAGATCACATTGGTTAGCATCAAGGCTGGAGGAGCCGGGCGATTAAGGAAAAGTTCTCAAAAGTAAAATGCATTTAAAACAAGAACATTGAGTGTTTCTTTGCTGGTGATACATCTAGCAATGCACAAATGACATGTAAGAGAATTAATCATTGTCTATGAAAGAAACCATTTCCATTGTTTCACATTTCCACACATGTTGTAGGTGCAGGAACTATGGACATTCCAGGTTTTGTGGTACTTCAGCTCACAGCATTGTCAGCGTAGAGCACAGGCTAAGTATAATAAAGAATGGCTTTTTATTTATTATTTTCATGACATTCACCGCACGGTATAAGTGATAAGACAGCTTTACTTTTTATGCCAGTACAATTACAGCGATACCAGATTAATATAGGAGTTTTTAATGTTTTCCTACTTTTGCACACTAAAATCGATTTATTTTTTATTTTTTGAGGTGCATAATATTTGTTTAACATTTTTTATTCATATATTTTGAGCTCAGAATGATTAAACATCAGCATTGCAGGAATTGTTTTTGTTTATTTTTTCATGCTATCCACTGTGTGGTAGAAGGGATACGTCAGCTTTATTTTGCAAGTCAGTATGATTGTGGTGATACCAGATTTATTTAGGTTTTTATATTTTGCTAATTTGAAAAACTTAACCCTTTCACACCACAGCCCTTTTTCGGTTTTGCAGTTCTATTTTTCGCTCCCCTTCTTCCCAGAGCCATAACTTTTTTATTTTTCCATCAATATGCATTTTAATGCAATGTTGCGGCGACCGAAAAAACATAATTCTAATGTTTTGACTTTTCTTCTCGCTACGCTGTTATCCTATCGAATTAATTATTTTTATATCTTGATAGATCGGACAATTCTGAACCCGTTTTATTTTGAATGGGGCGCATGAGGGGTGATTTCAAATTTTATATACTGTATTTTCCGGCGTATAAGACGACTTTTTAACCCCTGAAAATCTTCTTAAAAGTCGGGGGTCGTCTTATACGCCGGGTATCGCCTTGTACGCCGGGTGTATATGGTGGGTGGGGGGGGGAGTGGTCCTGATGACGACGAGGGGGCGTCTCACAGGAAAGTGAGTATCCCCCATTACCTCATCATAGCGCTGCAGCGTGGGGTCTCTGTGCTGGGAGCGGCGGCTGCTGTGCTGTGGGGCGGCGGCTCCTCTTCTGCAGTGTGGGGCCTCTGGTGCTGTGGGGCGGCGGCGGCGGCGTATCTTCATGCAGTCGGGGCTCCTCCGGCATCTCCGTAAAGCTCGGAGGCCCCGCTGGCAGCTCCATCGGTACAATGCGGTAGTCTATAACTTTTTATGTTTCCTCCAACAGAGCTGTACGAGGCTTTCTTTTTATGGGACACAATGATGTTTCCAGTGATACCATACTCTTTCCACATACATATATTTGATTTTTTTTTGCTCTTTTTTCTGTGTTGATATCATGAAAAAGCTACATTTTTGTCAGTTTTGTATGGTATTTACAACACAAAATAAATAAAGTAAAATATTCAGATCTCTTGTTGTTACAAACGAGGCGATACCAATTTTGTGTATGAATTTTTTTGTTATTTCTGTCTTTATATAAACATTTTTTCCACATTTGATGATGTCTGTAAAGCCCGGGGAAAATCAATGGCGCTATATTAGCAAGTCAATAAATAAATAAATAAATACACATTTTTTCATGATGTTTTCCCGTTTTGTTTTTTTAATTTGTTATAAATTTTATTGATTTTTTTTCTTAGTCCCACTGCAATACTACTTCAGTACTGCAGATCGCTGTTACACTGACACTTTGCCTGCTAGACACTGCTTATGGCATAGCCTAACAGGCCACCATAGCTAGTACCCCACAATCAAGTGCTCATGGGGTTAAAGAGGAAGCTTCCTCCCAGTGTTAACCATGTCGATGCTGCTGTTGCTATTGATATGTGGCTGATGCATTTTCACCTTTCAAGAAAATTTTTCCTCAACTGTGTTAAAATGAAAAAAAGTTGCAATGGCGGTCATTAAAGGGGAGCCAAGAACGAAAAATAATATCTTGATTAAACTTACTAGTGTACCTTTATTATGATGTCAGGCCTGGTGTGTCGATTTCACAGCCAATCCCAATTCACTTCCGGGTTTATCAGGACACAGAAAGAAAACTTCCCCGCTGTTGGCATGTGACCATGTGCTCTGTAAAAGGGCAGAGACAGACTGCCGTATAACTCGTGCGAGGATGGCATCGTAAACCTAGTACTGAGCGTCTGCTTTTCTGACCTGAGCTTGACAGTTGCATAGAAATACATGACGCTGTCATGCTCAGGTCGGCAGAAATGCAGGGCCAGTGCGTGCAGTGCCATGCGATCAGCATCAGACTGGAGCTCCTTGGGCCCACCAGAGAAAATCATTCTTGGGGCCCACTATGTAGCTACATAGAAATAAATACAAGAACACCAATTGTGCGGTAAAATACGCTAATATCAGGGTATAATATAAGGTAGTACACGTCTTAATTATGTAGCAGGGGTTGGGGTATCCCTCCTCACAGAATATAAAGTAGCCCCCCTCATAGAATATAAAGTAGCCAACTCATAAAATGTAAAATAGCCTCCTCATAGGGTACAATGCAGCCCCCTCATAGAATATAATGCAGCCCCCCATAGAATATAATATACCCCCATAGAATGTAATGCCACCAGCCTCATAGAGTATAATGCAACCCCCTCATAAGGAATAATGCAGCCCCCCATAGAATATAGTGTTGCCTCCTCATAGGGTATAATGCAGCCCCATCATACAGTATAATACAGCCCCCCAGAATATAATGTAGCCCCCTCAGAGTATGATGCAGCCCCTCCATAGAACATAATGCAGCCCTGTCATATAGTATAATGCAGCCCCCCACAGAATATAATGTAGCCCTCTCAGAGTATCATGCTGTCCCCCTCTTAGAGTATAATGCTGCCCCCCTCATAGGGTATAATGCAGCTCCCCCATAGGGTATAATGCAGCTCTCCCTCATAGAGTATAATGCAGCCCCCTCATAGGGTATAATGCAGCTCCCCCATTGGGTATACCTCCGGTTCTCTGGTGGCCCAGTCCGACCCTGCATGCGATCATTACAAGAGTTATACAGCAGTCTGTCTCTATCCTAAGGGGATGATGGTGTGAGTCATTTCAGGAGCAAATACTTAGCTATTTAATTAATCCTAATGTTATGATCCAGTCCAGGTTTTGTTTCTTGCTATTCTCTCCCTGGTCTGGTAATGTGGAGGCTAACTTCCTTTGCCTCGTTTTGGGATCTGTTTTACTATTTTAGTCCATGGCTGCCTGCAGGCAACGTAAGCTATAGTTCTTGCCCCCAGCTTGAGTGACTGACACAGTTACACCCTGATTTGCCCACTGCCCGTTTACCCAGTTCCCCGCCTTCCCATTCCTGCCTCCCTGCTCATCTTGCTGTGTGCTCCCCAAGCTTTGACCTTGGTATCTGACCCGGCTTGTCCTCTGACCTGTTTCTTTGTCTTACGTCTGTGGCATCTCCGCTCCCTACTGACTTCGACTTGTTTGGCTTGTATCTGACCACGTGTATTGCTGTTTCCCCTGGTACTGCGTTTCCTGTCTGTTCCTGACCCGACTTGTATGACCTCTGTCGCCACCTAGTGGCACCTGTTGTGAATTCCATTTCTCGGACTCCCTCCTGTGGCCATGAATGGTACTTTGGTTAGTTCTGCTCTTGGACTCCCTCTGGTGGCTTTGAGCGGAACTGCTGGTCTCTGAGGTTTGCTTTCTCAGCTGACCTCGTTTATTGTTAGTATGGCTTCCCTATTTAACTCTACTCAGATCGTTGCTTCATGCCAGCTGTCAATGTATCAGTATTGGTTCAGATCTCTCTTGGACTTCTCTGAGGACCTGTCTACTCCAACAGAAGCTAAGTCCCTGCTAGTTCATTTGTTGTTACTGCTGCCTGAATATATTTCTTAGTACTGCTTAATTCTTGTCCAGCTTGCTATCATGATATTTCCTTGCTAGCTGGAAGCTCTGGGGTGCAGTGTTGCACCTCCACACCGTGAGTCGGTGTGGGGGTCTTTTTGCTTACTCTGCGTGGTTTTTGGAGTTTTTTGTGCTGACCGCATAGTTTCCTTTTCTATCCTCTGACTATTTAGTGAAGTCTGGCCTCCTTTGCTAAAACCTGTTTCATTCCTGTGTTTGTGACTTTCCTCTTAACTCACAGTCAATATATGTGGGGGGCTGCCTTTACCTTTGGGGAATTTCTCTGAGGCAAGGTTAGGCTTCTATTTCTATATTTAGGGGTAGTTAGCTCTTAGGCTGTGAAGAGGCGTCTAGGGAGAGTTAGGTACGCTCCACGGCTATTTCTAGTGTGTGTGATAGGAGAAGGGTCATTCCGGGTGCTCCTAACCACCAGGTCCATAACAGTACAGCTGGCCTACAAAGTGTTAATGCATCTCAAAAGAGGGATAAGAGAAGTTCTGAACCCATTTTTTTTTCTTTGCAGTGTGTTTTGTCTCTCTTTTCCCCTTAATCTCTGGGTGGTTCAGGACTCGGGTGTAGATATGGATATTCAGGGTCTGTCCTCTTGTGTGGATCAACTCACTGCAAGGGTCCAAAGCATTCAAGATTATGTAGTTCGGAATCCGATGTTAGGGCCTAGAATTCCAATTCCTGATTTGTTTTCTGGGGATAGATCTAAGTTTCTGAATTTCAAAAATAATTGTAGACTGTTTCTTGCTTTGAAACCCCGCTCCTCTGGTGACCCCATTCAGCAAGTAAAAATTATTATTTCTTTGTTACGTGGCGACCCTCAAGACTGAGCATTCTCCCTTGCGCCAGGAGATCCTGCATTGCTTAATGTAGATGCGTTTTTTCTGGCGCTTGGATTGCTTTATGACGAACCTAATTCAGTGGATCAGGCAGAGAAAGCCTTGCTGGCTTTGTGTCAGGGTCAGGATGAAGCGGAGGTACATTGTCAGAAGTTTAGAAAGTGGTCTGTGCTTACTCAATGGAATGAGTGTGCCCTGGCAGCAATTTTTAGAAAGGGTCTCTCTGAGGCCCTTAAGGATGTTATGGTGGGCTTCCCCACGCCTGCTGGTCTGAATGAATCAATGTCCTTGGCCATTCAAATTGATCGGCGTTTGCGTGAGCGTAAAATTGTGGACCATTTGGCGGTGTCATCTGAGCAGAGGCCTGAGCTTATGCAATGTGATAGAACTTTGACCAGAACGGAACGGTAAGAACACAGACGTCAGAATCGGCTGTGTTTTTACTGTGGTGACCCTACTCATGCTATCTCTGATTGTCCTAAGCGCACTAAGCGGTTCGCTAGGTCTGTCACCATTGCTACTGTACAGCCTAAATTTCTTTTGTCTGTTACTTTGATTTGCTCTCTGTCGTCCTACTCGGTTATGGCATTTGTGGATTCGGGCGCTGCCCTGAATTTGATGGACTTGGAGTTTGCCAGGCGTTGTGGTTTTTTCCTGGAGCCTTTGCAGTATCCTATTCCATTGAGGGGAATTGATGCTACGCCTTTGGCCAGGAATAAACCTCAGTACTGGACTCAGCTGACCATGTGCATGGCTCCTGCACATCAGGAAGATATTCGCTTTTTGGTGTTGCATAATTTGCATGATGTGGTCGTGTTGGGTTTGCCATGGCTACAGGTTCATAATCCAGTATTGGATTGGAAATCAATGTCTGTGTCTAGTTGGGGTTGTCAAGGGGTACATGGCGATGTTCCAATGATGTCAATTTCTTCATCCACTCCTTCTGATGTCCCTGAGTTTCTGTCGGATTACCGGGATGTATTTGATGAGCCCAAGTCCAGTATCCTACCCCCTCATAGGGATTGTGATTGTGCTATAAATTTGATCCCTGGTAGTAAGTTTCCTAAGGGCTGACTTTTCAATTTATCCGTGCCAGAACACGCCGCTATGCGGAGTTATATAAAGGAGTCCTTGGAGAAAGGGTATATTCGCCCTTCTTCATCACCGTTGGGAGCAGGGTTCTTTTTTGTGGCCAAGAAGGATGGTTCTCTGAGACCCTGTATAGACTACCGCCTTCTCAATAAAATCACGGTCAAATTTCAGTACCCTTTGCCTCTGCTGTCTGATTTGTTTGCTCGGATTAAGGGTGCTAGTTGGTTCACCAAGATAGATCTTCGAGGGGCGTATAACCTTGTGCATATTAAACAGGGCGATGAATGGAAAACAGCATTTAATACGCCCGAGGGCCATTTTGAGTACCTGGTGATGCCATTCGGGCTTTCTAACGCTCCGTCTGTGTTTCAGTCCTTAATGCATGACATCTTCCGAAAGTATCTGGATAGATTCATGATTGTATATTTGGATGATATTTTGGTCTTTTCAGATGATTGGGAGTTTCATGTGAAGCAGGTCAGAATGGTATTTCAGGTCCTTCGTGCTAATTCCTTGTTTGTGAAGGGGTCTAAGTGTCTCTTTGGAGTTCAGAAGGTTTCCTTTTTGGGCTTCATTTTTTCCCCTTCTACTATCGAGATGGATCCTGTTAAAGTTCAGGCCATTTATGATTGGACTCAACCTACATCTGTGAAGAGTCTTCAGAAATTCCTGGGCTTTGCTAATTTTTACCGTCGCTTCATCGCTAATTTTTCTAGTGTGGTTAAACCTTTGACTGATTTGACAAAGAAAGGTGCTGATGTGGTGAATTGGTCCTCTGCAGCCGTGGAGGCTTTTCAGGAGCTGAAACGTTGTTTTTCTTCGGCCCCTGTGTTGCGTCAGCCAGATGTTTCGCTCCCTTTTCAGGTTGAGGTTGATGCTTCTGAAATTGGAGCAGGGGCTGTTTTGTGTCAAAGAAGTTCTGATGGCTCTGTGATGAAGCCATGTGTCTTCTTTTCTAGAAAGTTTTCGCCTGCTGAGCGTAATTATGATGTTGGCAATCGGGAGCTGCTGGCTATGAAGTGGGCATTCGAGGAGTGGCGACATTGGCTTGAGGGAGCCAAGCACCGCGTGGTGGTCTTGACGGATCACAAGAATTTGACTTATCTCGAGTCTGCCAAGCGGTTGAATCCTAGACAGGCTCGATGGTCACTGTTTTTCTCCCGTTTCGATTTTGTGGTCTCATACCTTCCGGGTTCTAAGAATGTGAAGGCTGATGCCCTTTCTAGGAGTTTTGTGCCTGATTCTCCGGGAGTCCCTGAGCCGGCTGGTATTCTCAAAGAGGGGGTAATTCTGTCTGCCATCTCCCCTGATTTGCGGCGGGTGCTGCAGGAGTTTCAGGCTGATAGACCTGACCATTGTCCAGCGGAGAAACTGTTTGTCCCTGATAGATGGACTAGCAGAGTTATTTCTGAGGTTCATTGCTCGGTGTTGGCTGGTCATCCTGGCATTTTTGGTACCAGGGATTTGGTGGCTAGGTCCTTTTGGTGGCCTTCCTTGTCACGGGATGTGCGTTCTTTTGTGCAGTCTTGTGGGACTTGTGCTCGGGCCAAGCCCTGCTGTTCTCATGCCAGTGGGTTGCTTTTGCCCTTGCCGGTCCCGAAAAGGCCATGGACGCATGTTTCCATGGATTTTATTTCAGATCTTCCTGTCTCTCAAAGGATGTCTGTCATCTGGGTGGTTTGTGATCGCTTTTCTAAGATGGTCCATTTGGTACCCTTGTCTAAATTACCTTCCTCCTCTGATTTGGTGCCATTGTTCTTTCAGCATGTGGTTCGTTTGCATGGCAATCCGGAGAACATTGTGTCGGACAGAGGGTCCCAGTTTGTCTCTAGGTTTTGGCGGTCCTTTTGTGTTAAGATGGGCATTGATTTGTCTTTTTCTTCGGCTTTCCATCCTCAGACAAATGGCCAAACTGAACGAACCAACCAGACTTTGGAAACCTATCTGAGATGCTTTGTTTCTGCTGATCAGGATGATTGGGTGACCTTTTTGCCATTGGCTGAGTTCACCCTTAATAATCGGGCTAGTTCGGCTACTTTGGTTTCGCCTTTTTTTTGCAATTCTGGTTTTCATCCTCGTTTTTCTTTGGGGCAGCTTGAGCCTTCTGACTGTCCTGGTGTGGATTCTGTGGTGGACAGATTGCAGCAAATTTGGACTCACGTGGTTGACAATTTGATGTTGTCCCAGGAGAAGGCTCAACGTTTTGCTAACCGCCGTCGTTGTGTTGGTCCTCGACTTCGTGTTGGGGATTTGGTTTGGTTATCTTCTCGTTATGTTCCTATGAAGGTTTCTTCTCCTAAGTTTAAGCCTTGTTTCATTGGTCCTTATAAGATTTCTGAAATTCTCAACCCTGTGTCATTTCGTTTGGTCCTTCCAGCTTCCTTTGCCATCCATAATGTGTTCCATAGGTCGTTGTTGCGGAGGTATGTGGCGCATATGGTTCCCTCCGTTGATCCTCCTGCTCCGGTGTTGGTTGAGGGGGAGTTGGAGTATGTGGTGGAAAAAATTTTGGATTCTCGTATTTCGAGACGGAAGCTCCAGTATCTGGTTAAGTGGAAGGGCTATGGTCAGGAGGATAATTCCTGGGTTGTTGCCTCAGATGTCCATGCTGCCGATTTGGTTCGTGCCTTTCATTTGGCTTGTCCTGATCGGCCTGGGGGCCCTGGTGAGGGTTCGGTGACCCCTCCTTAAGGGGGGGGTACTGTTGTGAATTCCATTTCTCGGACTCCCTCCTGTGGTCATGAATGGTACTTTGGTTAGTTCTGCTCTTGGACTCTCTCTGGTGGCTTTGAGCGGAACTGCTGGTCTCTGAGGTTTGCTTTCTCAGCTGACCTCGTTTATTGCTAGTCTGGCTTCCCTATTTAACTCTACTCAGATCGTTACTTCATGCCAGCTGTCAATGTATCAGTATTGGTTCAGATCTCTCTTGGACTTCTCTGAGGACCTGTCTACTCCAGCAGAAGCTAAGTCCCTGCTAGTTCATTTGTTGCTACTGCTGCCTGAATATATTTCTTAGTACTGCTTAATTCTTGTCCAGCTTGCTATCATGATATTTCCTTGCTAGCTGGAAGCTCTGGGGTGCAGTGTTGCACCTCCACACCGTGAGTCGGTGTGGGGGTCTTTTTGCATACTCTGCGTGGTTTTTGTAGTTTTTTGTGCTGACCGCATAGTTTCCTTTTCTATCCTCTGACTATTTAGTGAAGTCTGGCCTCCTTTGCTAAAACCTGTTTCATTCCTGTGTTTGTGACTTTCCTCTTAACTCACAGTCAATATATGTTGGGGGCTGCCTTTACCTTTGGGGAATTTCTCTGAGGCAAGGTTAGGCTTCTATTTCTATCTTTAGGGGTAGTTAGCTCTTAGGCTGTGAAGAGGCGTCTAGGGAGAGTTAGGTACGCTCCACGGCTATTTCTAGTGTGTGATAGGAGTAGGGTTTGCGGTCAGCAGAGTTCCCACTTTCCCAGAGCTTGTTCCGATTACTAGTTTACTCATCAGGTCATTCCGGGTGCTCCTAACCACCAGGTCCATAACAGGCACCTGCGCTGCCGCACTGAAGTGTTTCGCCATGAGTGCTACCTATCTTCCCTCTCCAGCACCCCCTGGGATAGCATGCATAATAGTGCGCTGTGGCAGCATTACATTATAGCTGACCCTTACATTTAAAGGGGATTTTTCATTTATTTTCTATGGCCATGGATCCGCTTCGTAACCTGGCGGATCAGGTGTCCAGTTTGATGCAGATGATGTGGGAATTGTCGGTGGAAAATAGGGCCCTGGCCACCTCCCATACTGAATTGCAGAAAGAGTTGATGGAGACTGTAAAGATGGTGCAGGGTACCACCCCTCATGTTGTTAGTACTTTGGTGACTCGGTTGATGTTGCCTTGCACTCTCCCGAACCCACAGTTAAACTTCCTGACACCTATTCTGGCGAGAAGGATAAGTTTTGTATGTTCAGGGAAAATTGTAAATTATTATTTTCGCTTAGACCTTGATCATCTGGGGATGAGAGCCAGCGGGTGAGGATAATTATTTCCTTACTAAGGGAGGGTCCCCATTCTTGGGCTTTCTCGCTGCCCCCTACTGGCCCTGAACTGATGTCAGTAGAAAGGTTTTTTGAGGCCTTAGGACTTATCTGTGACAAAACGAACAGTGTCAGGTTGGCAGAGGACACTATTATGGGTCTTGTTCAGGGGGGTAACCAGAAAAATGCCCACAGGAAAAATGCCCACAGGAAAATTGCCCACAGGAAAAATGCCCACAGGGAAAATTACCCACACAGAAAATTGCCCACACAGAAAATTGCCAATTGCAGCATCACAAAGTTTCAGATCCATGATATTTGAGGTGCAAGGTTAAGAATGCCCACAGAAAATTGCCCAGAGGCTGAATTATAGGTTAAATGCTCTGTGGGACAGTGGGATAGTATATGCATGTATACATGAGATGTTCTGCAGGGCAGAAGAATAATATATAATTATAGGTGAGATGCTCTGCAGGACAGAGAATAGAAAAGACCTATAGGTTAAATGCTCTGCAGGACAGGGGGATAGTATGCAGATATACGTAAGATGCTCTGCAGGGCAGGAGATGCTCTCCTGGGACAGGAGTATACTACAATGCGAGACAAAATGGATTTTTCGTCTGAATACACAACAACCCTTGGGCCTAAATGAGACCCTAACCTTTAGCTGTTTTCTTTAAGTGGGATAGTTTAGGGACAGCCACCGAGGAATGGGGGCGCCATTCTAGTTTTATAGGGTGCCAACCTCCATGGTTAGGTAGTTTTAAGAAAAGGGTTTTTGATGAAGGTTGCATTGTTTGTACATCCCTGTCCACGGAAACCCCCCCTTCTATCTATATCCTACACTCTACGTTAATCCTCTATTTTTTCTTGCACTTAGTCAGAAGTGGGACATAGATAGGGTATAATAGGGTGTATAGGGGTAGCCTCCGTGGAGTTGGGGGCGCCATCTCGTTTCTATCCTAGGGTGCCAACCCCCACTGACCAGGTAGGGACTTCATAGACTTTAATAGGTTCAGCTAGATTTCCCCATATCTCTTTCCCACCATGTCTCCATTTGCATGCCTCTCTGTCTTTACTCCCACCCAGTGGTTCAAAACATGAAATGAGAATCTTGTTGGGATTACTAATATAATATAAATAGAATTTTATGTCCTAAGTACCTTTTGAGATATGGTCTTTTGCCTTAAAATCATTGCCACCAATTACCCCTTTAAAATCTGCTTTCCTGACCTGAGAACTCGGAGGAAGACATATAATTTTGTAATGTTTTTTTTTCCTTTCCCCCCTTTTTTTTCGGGTTTGAAAACACAGGTCCATGGAACCTGTTACCTGTAGGGGATAAAATAAGTTTATTTCACCTTAGTATAAACTATGCACACTAGATTTGTGTCCACCGTCGGTTTATATACTTTATTTCAGGCCAGAGGTGACGTGTGCGTCTCACTGTGCGCTTCATATGAGCACATACTGGATGTGATGGACATGCACACAGCGATCACGTGGCTCTTGTTTACATTGGGGCCGGAAGCAGCATATGCGCTCCATCGCTGCGTATCATCTGGAGACGCACCGGATATGACGGTCTCTTCCTCATACGGCGTTCTATTTAAAGCTTCTGAACACGTGCGGTGAGTCCTCTCCTTCTTTATAGCATGTGATGGATATCACACATACTTTCCCCGCTCTGTATTGAACGGCTTCTCCCCTGATGATCAAGCCAAGAGAAACGCGTTGGGAGATATAACTTTGGGGATGAGTGGGTTACGATCCTGAATGAATCCAAGCGCAGGGGTACTGTTTGGACGCTAGAGGCCTCCCCCTGGGAATATGGATACTTTTGGATCTTGTTAACCTCTTCAGTGAAGGAAGAAACAAAGATGGGTGAGATTGTTCCTTTATCTTATTAATTATCATATACCTAGGCAATAAGTATACAAGTGATTGATCGCCCTTCTGTATGGTTGATTATATTTGGACAGTAATGTGATAATCGACTGTGCCTAATGGTAGTACTGGTAGGGTGCAACTTCCAACATTTTTCCTACCACGCCTTATTATTTTCAGCACTTTGTATAGATGTCTGCTAGTATATGAATTGTGTTTTGTTATTTGTCATTTATTTATGTTGGTGGAGTTATGAGCCCCAGGATTTTTATATTTTAAAGTGAGCATGAAAAAATTATGCACTATTGCTTTTTTGACTAATTCAATATTTTATTGTTTATTTATTTTACAGGAAATGAAAGAGAGTATACAGACAATACAGCACGGGATGACAGCTGATTTTTTCTGTGATGTAAAACATTCCATGGTGTAAAAATTGGACCCCGCAACCTGGGCACATCCCTACTCTGAATCAGTACATAGACTGATTCCGTAAAAAAGTTAAATCTGACATTTTGGACAGACACCATAAAGTGGCACACAATATCAGTATGGAGGAAAGAAAATCCATACAATCCTTAAAAGCCAACAATAACATCATCTAACCACCAGACAAAGGAGGAGCTGTAGTCATCATGAACATGACAGATTACCGTATTTTTCAGATTATAAGACGCACTTTTTTCCCCCTAAATTTGGGGGGAAAATGGAGGTGTGTCTTATAATGCGGATATACCTTACCGGCCGCAGGCTGGTATGAGGGGGTGTTCGGATGTATGGTGCAGCATGGCGCTGCGGGTGTTCAGTCATGTGGGTGTTCGGTCCTGCGGGTGTTTGGTCCAGCGGGTTGTTGTGAAATTGGATTTTGGGCTCCCCCGGTGGCCACTGGTGGAATTGAACTTGTGTGCATCATCCCCTCTGTTCACCTGTTCCCATCAGGATGTGGGAGTCGCTATTTAACCTTGCTCCTCTGTCACTTCCATGCCGGTCAACATTGTAATCAGAAGCCTTTCTGTGCATGTTCCTGCTACCAGACAACTTCCAGCTAAGTCGGACTTTTGTCCTTGTTTGTTTTTTGCATTTTGTTCCAGTTCACAGCTGCAGTTTCGTTTCTGTGTCTGGAAAGCTCTTGTGATCTGAAATTGCCACTCTGATGTTATGAGTTAATACTAGAGTCTTAAAGTAATTTCAGGATGGTGTATTGATAGGGTTTTCAGCTGACCATGAAAGTACCCTTTCTGTCTTCCTGCTATCTAGTAAGCGGACCTCGATTTTGCTAAACCTATTTTCATACTACGTTTGTCATTTTCATCTTAAATCACCGCCAATATATGTGGGGGCCTCTGTCTGCCTTTCGGGGAAATTTCTCTAGAGGTGAGCCAGGACTATATTTTCCTCTGCCAGGATTAGTTAGTCCTCCGGCCGGCGCTGGGCGTCTAGGGATAAAACGCAGGCTACGCTACCCGGCTACTGTTAGTTGTGCGGCAGGTTTAGTTCATGGTCAGTTTAAGTTTCCATCCTTCCAAGAGCTAGTTCCTATGTATGCTGGGCTATGTTCTCTTGCCATTGAGAACCATAACAGTTTGACCGGCCCTAAAGGGTTAAATTAATTGGCAAAGAAAGGAGAGAAAAAAGAAGTCTGCTGAAAATTTTTTTTTTTTTTTTTTTTCCTTCAGTTCTGAGTGTGCTTTCAATTGAATCACTTGCAAGTCTGCCTATATTGCAGCCTTCCTCTCTCTCTCTCCTTCTAATCCTGGAATGGCTCTGTGTTCACCTGTTTAAAATGGATATTCAGAGTTTAGCTGCAGGTTTGAATAATCTCACCACGAAAGTTCAAAATTTACAAGATTTTGTTGTTCATGTTCCTATATCTGAACCTAGAATTCCTTTGCCTGAATTTTTCTCGGGGAATAGATCTTGCTTTCAAAATTTCAAAAATAATTGCAAGTTGTTTTTGTCCCTGAAATCTCGCTCTGCTGGAGATCCTGCTCAGCAGGTCAGGATTGTGATTTCCTTGCTCCGGGGCGACCCTCAAGATTGGGCTTTTGCATTGGCTCCAGGGGATCCTGCGTTGCTCAATGTGGATGCGTTTTTTCTGGCCTTGGGGTTGCTTTATGAGGAACCTCATTTAGAGCTTCAGGCGGAAAAAGCCTTGATGTCCCTATCTCAGGGGCAAGATGAAGTTGAAATATACTGCCAAAAATTCCGTAAATGGTCTGTGCTTACTCAGTGGAATGAGTGCGCCCTGGCGGCGAATTTCAGAGAGGGTCTCTCTGATGCCGTTAAGGATGTTATGGTGGGGTTCCCTGTGCCTGCGGGTCTGAATGAGTCCATGACAATGGCTATCCAGATCGATAGACGTCTGCGGGAGCGCAAACCTGTGCACCATTTGGCGGTGTCTACTGAGAAGACGCCAGAGAATATGCAATGTGATAGAATTCTGTCCAGAAGCGAACGGCAGAATTTTAGACGAAAAAATGGGTTGTGCTTTTATTGTGGTGATTCAACTCATGTTATATCAGCATGCTCTAAGCGTACTAAGAAGCTTGATAAGTCAGTTTCAATTGGCACTTTTCAGTCTAAGTTTATTCTATCTGTGACCCTGATTTGTTCTTTATCATCTATTACCGCGGATGCCTATGTCGACTCTGGCGCCGCTTTGAGTCTTATGGATTGGTCCTTTGCCAAACGCTGTGGGTATGATTTAGAGCCTCTTGAAACTCCTATACCTCTGAAGGGGATTGACTCCACCCCATTGGCTAGTAATAAACCACAATACTGGACACAAGTAACTATGCGAATTAATCCGGATCATCAGGAGATTATTCGCTTTCTTGTGCTGTATAATCTACATGATGTGTTGGTGCTTGGATTGCCATGGCTGCAATCTCATAACCCAGTCCTCGACTGGAACGCTATGTCTGTGTTAAGCTGGGGATGTAAGGGGATGCATGGGGACGTACCTTTGGTTTCCATTTCGTCATCTATTCCCTCTGAGATTCCTGAATTCTTGTCTGACTATCGTGACGTTTTTGAAGAACCTAAGCTTGGTTCATTACCCCCGCACCGGGAGTGCGATTGTGCCATAGATTTGATTCCGGGTAGTAAATACCCTAAGGGTCGTTTATTTAATCTGTCTGTGCCTGAACATGCTGCTATGCGAGAATATATAAAGGAGTCCTTGGAAAAGGGACATATTCGTCCTTCGTCATCTCCCTTAGGAGCCGGTTTTTTCTTTGTGTCTAAGAAAGATGGCTCTTTGAGGCCGTGTATTGATTATCGGCTTTTGAATAAAATCACGGTTAAATATCAATATCCGTTGCCACTGCTGACTGATTTGTTTGCTCGCATAAAGGGGGCCAAGTGGTTCTCTAAGATAGATCTCCGTGGGGCGTATAATTTGGTGCGAATTAAGCAGGGGGATGAGTGGAAAACCGCATTTAATACGCCCGAGGGCCACTTTGAGTATTTGTTGATGCCTTTTGGCCTTTCAAATGCCCCTTCAGTCTTTCAGTCCTTTATGCATGACATTTTCCGTGATTATTTGGATAAATTTATGATCGTGTATCTGGATGATATTCTGATTTTTTCGGATGACTGGGACTCTCATGTCCAGCAGGTCAGGAGGGTTTTTCAGGTTTTGCGGTCTAATTCCTTGTGTGTGAAGGGTTCTAAGTGCGTTTTTGGGGTTCAAAAGATTTCCTTCTTGGGATACATTTTTTCCCCCTCTTCCATCGAGATGGATCCTGTCAAGGTTCGGGCTATTTGTGATTGGACGCAACCCTCTTCTCTTAAGAGTCTTCAGAAATTTTTGGGCTTTGCTAACTTTTATCGTCGATTTATTGCTGGTTTTTCTGATGTTGTTAAACCATTGACTGATTTGACTAAGAAGGGTGCTGATGTTGCTGATTGGTCCCCTGCTGCTGTGGAGGCCTTTCGGGAGCTTAAGCGCCGCTTTTCTTCCGCCCCTGTGTTGCGTCAGCCTGATGTTGCTCTTCCTTTTCAGGTTGAGGTCGACGCTTCTGAAATCGGAGCTGGGGCGGTTTTGTCGCAAAGAAGTTCCGACTGCTCCGTGATGAAACCTTGTGCTTTTTTTTCTCGTAAATTTTCGCCCGCCGAGCGGAATTATGATATTGGGAATCGGGAGCTTTTGGCCATGAAGTGGGCTTTTGAGGAGTGGCGTCATTGGCTTGAGGGGGCTAGACATCAGGTGGTGGTATTGACCGACCACAAAAATTTAATTTATCTTGAGTCCGCCAGACGCCTGAATCCTAGACAGGCGCGCTGGTCGTTGTTTTTCTCTCGGTTTAATTTTGTGGTGTCATACCTACCGGGTTCTAAGAATGTTAAGGCGGATGCCCTTTCTAGGAGTTTTGAGCCTGACTCCCCTGGTAATTCTGAACCTACAGGTATCCTTAAGGATGGAGTGATATTGTCTGCCGTTTCTCCAGACCTGCGGCGGGCCTTGCAGGATTTTCAGGCGGATAGACCTGATCGTTGCCCACCTGGTAGACTGTTTGTTCCTGATGATTGGACCAGTAAAGTCATTTCTGAGGTTCATTCTTCTGCGTTGGCAGGTCATCCTGGAATCTTTGGTACCAGGGATTTGGTGGCAAGGTCCTTCTGGTGGCCTTCCCTGTCACGAGATGTACGAGGCTTTGTGCAGTCTTGTGACGTTTGTGCTCGGGCCAAGCCTTGTTGTTCTCGGGCTAGTGGATTGTTGTTGCCCTTGCCTATCCCGAAGAGGCCTTGGACGCACATCTCGATGGATTTTATTTCGGATCTTCCTGTTTCTCAGAAGATGTCTGTCATCTGGGTGGTGTGTGACCGTTTCTCTAAGATGGTCCATTTGGTTCCCCTGCCTAAGTTGCCTTCTTCTTCCGAGTTGGTTCCTCTGTTTTTTCAAAATGTGGTTCGTTTGCATGGTATTCCGGAGAATATCGTTTCTGACAGAGGAACCCAATTCGTGTCTAGATTTTGGCGGGCATTCTGTGCTAGGATGGGCATAGATTTGTCTTTCTCGTCTGCTTTCCATCCTCAGACTAATGGCCAGACCGAGCGGACGAATCAGACTTTGGAGACATATTTGAGGTGTTTTGTGTCTGCAGATCAGGATGATTGGGTTGCTTTTTTGCCTTTAGCGGAGTTTGCCCTCAATAATCGGGCCAGCTCTGCCACCTTGGTGTCTCCTTTTTTCTGTAATTCGGGGTTTCATCCTCGATTTTCCTCCGGTCAGGTGGAATCTTCGGATTGTCCTGGAGTGGATGCTGTGGTGGAGAGGTTGCATCAGATTTGGGGGCAGGTGGTGGACAATTTGAAGTTGTCCCAGGAGAAGACTCAGCTTTTTGCCAACCGCCGGCGTCGGGTTGGTCCTCGGCTTTGTGTCGGGGACTTGGTGTGGTTGTCTTCTCGTTTTGTCCCTATGAGGGTTTCTTCTCCTAAGTTTAAGCCTCGGTTCATCGGCCCGTACAAGATATTGGAGATTCTTAACCCTGTGTCCTTCCGTTTGGACCTCCCTGCATCTTTTTCTATTCATAATGTTTTTCATCGGTCATTGTTGCGCAGGTATGAGGTACCGGTTGTGCCTTCCGTTGAGCCTCCTGCTCCGGTGTTGGTTGAGGGCGAGTTGGAGTACGTTGTGGAAAAAATCTTGGACTCCCGTGTTTCCAGACGGAAACTCCAGTATCTGGTCAAATGGAAGGGATACGGTCAGGAGGATAATTCTTGGGTGACTGCCTCTGATGTTCATGCCTCCGATCTGGTCCGTGCCTTTCATAGGGCTCATCCTGATCGCCCTGGTGGTTCTGGTGAGGGTTCGGTGCCCCCTCCTTGAGGGGGGGGTACTGTTGTGAAATTGGATTTTGGGCTCCCCCGGTGGCCACTGGTGGAATTGAACTTGTGTGCATCATCCCCTCTGTTCACCTGTTCCCATCAGGATGTGGGAGTCGCTATATAACCTTGCTCCTCTGTCACTTCCATGCCGGTCAACATTGTAATCAGAAGCCTTTCTGTGCATGTTCCTGCTACCAGACAACTTCCAGCTAAGTCGGACTTTTGTCCTTGTTTGTTTTTTGCATTTTGTTCCAGTTCACAGCTGCAGTTTCGTTTCTGTGTCTGGAAAGCTCTTGTGATCTGAAATTGCCACTCTGATGTTATGAGTTAATACTAGAGTCTTAAAGTAATTTCAGGATGGTGTATTGATAGGGTTTTCAGCTGACCATGAAAGTACCCTTTCTGTCTTCCTGCTATCTAGTAAGCGGACCTCGATTTTGCTAAACCTATTTTCATACTACGTTTGTCATTTTCATCTTAAATCACCGCCAATATATGTGGGGGCCTCTGTCTGCCTTTCGGGGAAATTTCTCTAGAGGTGAGCCAGGACTATATTTTCCTCTGCCAGGATTAGTTAGTCCTCCGGCCGGCGCTGGGCGTCTAGGGATAAAACGCAGGCTACGCTACCCGGCTACTGTTAGTTGTGCGGCAGGTTTAGTTCATGGTCAGTTTAAGTTTCCATCCTTCCAAGAGCTAGTTCCTATGTATGCTGGGCTATGTTCTCTTGCCATTGAGAACCATAACAGCGGGTGTTTGGTCCAGCAGGTGTTTGGTCCTGTGGGTGTTTGGTCCTGGGGGTGTTTGGTCCTGGGGGTGTTTGGTCCTGCAGGTGTTTGCTCCTGCGGGTGTTTGGTGCTGCGAGTGTTCGGTGCTGCGAGGGCTCTGCCAACATCTTGTGAAAGCCCAGAGTCCCCCCGCAGTTACATGGTTTCCTATGGGGTGGACTGGACTCGGGTAAAAATGTCTGCTGGCCGGGGGCGGCGCATGCGCAGATATAGATCTCAGCACCAAGATCTTGGGAGATGAGATTTTAGTGCTGAGGTCTCATCTCCCGAGATCTTGGTGCCGAGATCTCCATCTGCGCATGTGCCACCCCCGGCCGGCAGCCATTTTCCTGGAGTCCAGCCAGCGCATAGGAAACCATGTAACTGAGGGGTGGACTCTGGGATTCACAAGATGTCGGCAGAGCCCCCGCAGCATCGAACACACGCAGGAGCAAACATCTGCAGCACCAAACACTTGCAGGACCAAACACCCACAGGACCAAACGCCCGCTGGACCAAACACCCGCTGGACCAAACACCCGCTGGACCAAACACCCGCTGGACCGAACACCCGCAGGACCGAACACCCACAGGAATGAACACCCACAGCACCATGACCCATCTGCAGTGGCGCGCCGTATCGCACATCCGAACACCCCCCTCATCCCAGCCTGCGGCCTGCAGCAATGCTCCACTCTAGCCTCCTCCATCAGCGACCCTGGGACCCTGCTTCACCACAGCCACCATCCCCCCCAATAAGACGCATGGATTATAAGAAGCACCACCATTTTATTAAAAAAAGTTTTTTTCCTATTTTTCTCCTCAAAATTTGGGGTGCATCTTATAATCCGGTGCGTTTTATAAAGCAAAAAATACGGTTCATCCAGGAAGCACACAGACAACTCTTGGATATAAAATACTACACTCCACTTCAGAAAGATCCCACCAAAAATACACAGAGGAACTAACACATATCATCAATGGGTTTGGTTCTACTTCATCCTCACTACTGGAACTAATACCAGACAATCCCCAAACAGGTACCTTCTACATGTTGCTTAAAATACATAAAGAAGGTAATCCTGAGAGGCTTATCATCTCTGGTATTGGGACTTTAACTGAGAATATCTCAGGCTGGGTGGAGAACATTCTAAAACCCTTGGTGAGGCGCACACTCAGCTATATCCAGGTTACCACAGCTACAGTGCCTTGCGAAAGTATTCGGCCCCCTGGAACTTTTCAACCTTTTCCCACATATCATGGTTCAAACATAAAGATACCAAATGTAAATTTTTGGTGGAGAATCAACAATAAGTAGAAAACAATAGTGAAGTTGAACGAAATTTATTGGTTATTTTAAATTTTTGTGGAAATACAAAAACTGAAAAGTGGGGCGTGCAATATTATTCGACCCCTTTAACTTAATACTGTGTTGCGCCACCTTTTGCTGTGATTACAGCTGCAAGTCGCTTGGGGTATGTCTCTATCAGTTTTGTACATCGAGAGACTGAAATTCTTGCCCATTCTTACTTGGTAAACAGTTCGAGCTCAGTGAGGTTTGATGGAGATTGTTTGTGAACAGCAGTTTTCAGCTCTTTCCACGGATTCTCGATTGGATTGAGGTATGGACTTTGACTTGGCCATTCTAACACCTGGATACGTTTATTTGTGAACCATCCCATTGTAGATTTTGCTTTATGTTTGGGATCATTGTCTTATTTTGCTTTAATTATTGTATTGTTAACGTTGTTACTTATGACTGTTGTGTTTGAAACTGTTAAACTGTAAAGCGCTGCAAAATATGTTGGCGCTATATAAATAAAGATTATTATTATCATTATTATTATTATTGTTGGAAGACAAATCTCCATCCCAGTCTCAGGTCTTTTGTAGACTCCCACAGGTTTTCTTCAAGAATGGTCCTGTATTTGGCTCCATCCATCTTTCCATCAATTTTAACCATCTTCCCTGTCCCTGCTGAAGAAAAGCAGGCCCAAACCATGATGCTGCCAACACCATGTTTGACAGTGGGGATGGTGTGTTCAGGGTGATGAGCTGTGTTGCCTTTATGCCAAACATATAATTTGCTATTGTTGCCAAAAAGTTTGATTTTGGTTTCATCTGACCAGAGCACCTTCTTCCACATGTTTGGTGTGTCTCCCAGGTGGCTTGCTGCATACTTGAAACAACACTTTTTATGGATATCTTTGAGAAATGGCTTTCTTTTTGCCACTCTTCCATAAAGGCCAGATTTGTGCAGTGTATGACTGATTGTTGTCCTATGGACAGACTGTCCCACCTCAGCTGTAGATCCTGCAGTTCATCCAGAGTGATCATGGGCCTCTTGGCTGCATCTCTGATCAGTCTTCTCCTTGTTTGAGATGAAAGTTTAGAGGAACGGCCGGGTCTTGGTAGATTTGCAGTGGTATGATACTCCTTCCATTTCAATATGATCGCTTGCACAGTGCTACTTGGGATGTTTAAAGTTTTGGAAATCATTTTGTATCCAAATCTGGCTTTAAACTTTTCCACAACAGTATCACGGACCTGCCTGTTGTTTTCCTTGGTCTTCATGATGCTCTCTGTGCTTCAAACAGAACCCTGAGACGATCAAAGAGCAGGTACATTTATTCGGAGACTTGATAACACACAGGTGGATTATATTTATCATCATTAGGCATTTAGGACAACATTAGATCATTCAGAGATCCACAATGAACTTCTGGAGTGAGTTTGCTGCACTGAAAGTAAAGGAGCCGAACAATATTGCACGCCCCACTTTTTGGTTTTTGAATTTCCACAAAAATTTAAAATAACCAATACATTTCGTTCAACTTCACAATTGTGTTCCACTTGTTGTTGATTCTTCACCAAAAATTTACATTTGGTATCTTTATGTTTGAAGTATGATATGTGGGAAAAGGTTGAAAAGTTCCAGGCGGCCGAATACTTTCGCAAGGCACTGTATTCTTTGCAAATTGCCAGCCCTGGGACAACTTTCAGAGGACACGACACTAGCCACCATGGATGTACAGTATCTCTATTCCAACATTCCTCATGAGGATGGTATTGCAGCATGCAAATATTTCCTTAAAAAAATAATCTAGCCACAGAACCAACACTACAATTTTTCAGGTTTGTGCTCCATCACAACTATTTTTCTTTTGGGAACAATTTATACCAATAGTGTAGGGGCAGCTCCATGGGATGCAAAATGTCCCCACAATATGCTAACCTATTTATGGCTACACTAGAGGAGTTTTAGTCATCTTGCTCTTTTAAACCTCTTGCATACTTCGGCTACATTGATGATCTGCTAATATTCTGGACAGACTCAAAAGATGATCTGCTCACCTTCCACAATAACTTCAACAAGTCCCACCCAACCATCAAGCTCACCCTCAACTTTTCAAAATCCCAAATAGATTTTCTGGACATGACCATATATATCAAGTACAACACCATACAAACCTTAATTTACCATAAGCCCACAGGACATCCGATCCGGCATATCTTAGGTGGAACAGCTTTCATTCAAGACAAACAAAAAAATCCATCATCTACAGTCAAGCTCTGAGGTACACTTGGATCTGTTCAGACAGTAAAAACAAGGAATTACAGATGCTATCACTGAGGAATACATTCCTACAACAAAGATACCATCCATTGGTAATAAATGAACAGATCCACAGAGCTACTAGGATCCCAAGAAGCAGCCTCTTGGATTACAAACTGAGAGAGGACAACAACAGGGTACCTCTTGTGGTCACATACAACCCCCTCATGAGCATCCTAAGGAAAACTGGTCCTGATCTCCAGCCCATATTCCACAGAGTCCACAAATTGAAAGAAATATTCCCAGAACTACCACGTCTCTCCTACAAACAGCCCCCTAACTTAATCTCCTTGTCAGACGTTTCCTGTCATCACCATCGGTGACTGGCACATTGCCATGTAACAATAAAAAATGCAAAACTTTTACCTACATATTACCCACAAATACAGTTCGCATACCAAACACAAATCAGGACTATAAGGTCATGGATTTCTTTTAATGTACATCCTCCAATGTGGTGTACCTGATACAATGTACAAGGTGCCCTGGAAGTATCTATATTGGGGAAACCATTCAAAGACTACAAACAAGGATGAATCTACACAGACACATAATCAGGAATGAAATGGACACACCTGTAGGAAAACATTTCTCTGGACCTGGACACAGTATGACAGACTAAAAAGTCTTAATACTGAAAGGTAATTTTAAGGATGACAGAGAGAGAAAAATTTGGGAATTCAAACTTCGGGAATAAAGATGCTCAATTCTTTGACACTAGGACTCAATTTTACACCTGGATTTATGACTCACTACATGGATAAAATTCACACCTCCACCAGACGGACTCCAGATAACTAAGAAGAACATTCCCACTGCCTCTCCATTTGTAAGAGAATGCCTAATTTGATTTCCTTAGCTTATCTTTAGCAGGTATCACCTCTCCCACCTTATGAACAAATGTCCTACTGTAGTATCCTTTAAATGCAGCACCTTTTTCTTATTAATTTATTTGTAATTTTGCCTGAAGAAGGCGTCTCTGTGCTCTGAAAGCTTGCAAACATATATTATTTTCTGGTTAGCCAATAAAGGTATCACTCTGAGAATACTTTTGTGATCATTGGGCAAAAAAAATGGGCAAAAAACTATTCACATCGATTTTTCTGGCTAACACGGTACCACAATATAATTTGTTATTGTACATCTTTTTTTTCATGAAAATGTTTTAGCCCCAAATTTGTAATTTTCCCAATGGATAATACGAGAAGACGGACCCCATAATTTGTTGCGCAATTTGTCCCGAATGCAACTATGCCCCATATTGGTCAAAAACCTCTGATTGGGCACATAGCAGGGTTAGGAAAGGAAAGAGCGCTATTTGCCTGAGATAGATTGTGAATGCTATGTCGCATTTGAAGAGCCCCTGACATGTGAAAACAGGAGAAACACCACACGTGACCCCATTTTGGAAACTAGACCTATCAAGGAATTCATCTAGGGGTATAAGGCTATGTGCACACTTTGCGGATTTTGCTGCGGATCCGCAGCGGATTTGAGTGCTGCGGATCTGCAGCAGTTTCCCATGAATTTACAGTACAATGTAAACCTATGGGAAACCAAAAACGCTGTGCACATGCTGCGGAAAAAGCCGCGCGGAAACGCAGCAGATTACATGTCACTTCTTTTCTGCGGATTTTCACCTGCTCCAATAGGAAAATGCAGATGAAAAACCGCATAAGAATCCGCAGTAAAAACCGCGATAAATCAGCAGTAAAAACCGTGACGGGTTTTCACTGCGGATTTTGGAATTCCGCTGCGGAAAAATCCGCAGTGGAATCCGCAAAGTGTGCACATAGTCTAAAGAGTATTTTGAACCATAGGTGCCTTTGACATTGAGACATGGAAATATGAGATTTTAGTAGTAAATATGTACTGTATATACTTGAGTATAAGCCGAGATTTTCAGCCCATTTTTTTAGGCTAAAAGTGACCCTCTCGGCTTATACTCGAGTCATTGTCCCAGGGGGTCGGCGGGGGAGGGGGAGCGGCAGGAGTGGTGGCTGTCACATCATACTCACCTGCTCCCAGCGCGGTCCTGCACTTGCCTGCTTCTCCAATGGTCTCCAGCACCTCTAACTATCCATGTGTTCAGCAGTCACATCGTGATACCGCTCATTAAAGTAATGAATATGGACGCGACTCCACTTCCATAGGTGGAGAGCATATTCATTACTTTAATGAGTGGTACCATGTGACCGCTGAACACAGGAACAAGCTGCCAGTGGAGAAGCAGGGACATACAGAGAGGCCATGCCAGGAGGGGGTGAGTATGATGGGGGGAGGTTGAGCCATGCTATATTCACCTGTCCCTATTCCACCGCCACACTGTGTCTACCGCGTCCTCTGGCTGTGATGTTCAGGTCAGAGGGCACGATGACGTGGTTAATGCACGCCTGAACAATCACTGCAGAGACCTGGAAGACACAGAGGCACACGGCGATGGAATGGGGACAGGTGAATATCGCAAGTGCCGGAGTCCTAGCATCCATGACGCCGCCAGCTCAGGCCCCCGGCACTCAGCGACCAGCAGCAGTAGCAGCATATGGGGCATATTATTCTATGGAGCTTCTTAGGGGGCTATCAACCTTTATGGAGCATCATATGGTGCACATTATTCAATGGAGTATCTTATGGGGCCATCAACCTTTATGGAGCAGCATATGGGGCATAATATGCTATGGGGCATCTTATGGGGCATCAACCTTTGTGCAGCATTATATGGGGCATAATGTTCTATGCAGCATCTTATGGGGCCATCAACCTATATGGATCAGCATATGGGGCATATTATTCTATTGAGCATCTTATGGGGCCATCAACCTTTGTGCAGCATTATATGGGGCATAATATTCTATGGAGCATCTTATGGGGCCATCAACCTTTGTGCCGTATTATATGGGGCATAATATTCTATGGAGCATCTTATGGGGCCATCAACCTGTGTGCAGCATTATATGGGGCATTTTATTCTATGGAGCATCTTATGGGGCCATCAACCTTTGTGCAGCATTATATGGGGCATAATATTCTATGGAGCATCTTATGGGGCCATCATTAACCTTTTATGCAGCATTATATGGGGCATATTTTAATATGGAGCATCTTATGGGGCCCATCATGAAGTTTATGGAGCATTATATGGGGCTCCTGATTCAATATGGATATTCATAAACACTTAACCTACTGATGTCTCAATTAATTTTACTTTTATTGGTATCTATTTTTATTTTTGAAATTTACCAGTAGCGGCTGCATTTCCCACCCTAGGCTTATACTTGAGTCAATACGTTTTCCCAGTTTTTTGTGGCAAAATTAGGGGTCTCGGCTTATACTCAGGTTGGCTTATACTCGAGTATATATGGTTATTTTTGTATTTGCTGCAAATTTGTCAGGTACAACACAAGGGTTAATAGGTGATACTAGGCCCCACAATTTCTTGCGCAATTTCTGCCGAACGCAGTGCTGCCGCATATGTTGTCAGAAATTATGGTTAGGCCACACGTCATGGTTGAGAAGAAAGGAGCACTATTTGGCTTTTTGAACACAAATTTTACTCAAATAGTTTGCGTGTGACATTTGTGATGCCCCTAAGGTGCCAAAACAGCAGAAAAACCCCAAAAGAGATCCCATTATAGAAACTGCACCTCTCAATTAATGTATCTATGGCTGCAATGACCGTTTTGTAACATTCACGCCATACTTTATTCTGGAGAACTGCACATCTGCCAGTCTAGTACCCATACATTATGCACCCATACAGTGTAGCGCCACATTGTGCTCAGCTTGTGCTTCTGGTGAAACGCACCTGTAAATGAAGTGTCTTCTCTCATTACGATAATGCAAAACAGTAATGCCTCTTACTGTGGTTTAGGCACAGTGGGGCTCAGAAGGTGGGGGGAATTTCGATTTCGGAGTGCAGAATTCACTGGATTTTATTTGAGGGGCCGGAGTCATGTCGCTTTTCCAGAGTCTTTGTTGTACCAGTAATGTGGGATCCACTATAGTTCCAGTGACAGTTGATGGACCTGAGAGGGGCATGGTTTTGTGCAGGATAAATTAGGGGTTTTATTGGTAATTTTGGAGTACATAATATTAAATCACTTCCAGCATGAGGCTGTGATCACATTCTTGTGTTCTATGATGAGCACTTATGTGGGGGTTTCTGTGTAAATCCCACAAAAATGCGATTCAGATGTAACCCCAGATGGAACCACCCACCATGAGACAGATGGAGACACTTCGTACTCCGTTTGGTGTCTGCTCCGGTGGTCTGCATCTTTTTATGCGTGCACAGATCTTTGGTCGCCCACACTTGTGCATTAAAAAGATGCCTAAAATGATTGGACACTGCTGGAACATAGACCAGTCCAAAGTGACTCTATCTGCTTCATAAGTGAGTGGTTCCATCCGGAATTTTGTATGAATCACGCTTCTGGAGAATTTATATGGGAATCCTGATGTAGGCACAGAGCAAAGGAAAAATGTGACATGAGTCTTGTTACGATTTTTGGAAGGTAGAATGAACAAACAGACAGCAGTACAATAATAGTTCTTATTTTTATTTTTGCGCGGTTCACCGTGCGGTATAATTGATGAGGCAGATTTATTCTTCGGGTTGATGCGATTACAGCGATACCAGATTTATGCTACGTTCACATTTGCGTTGTGCGCCGCAGCGTCGGCGCCGCAGCGCACAATGCAAACAAAAATGCAGCAAAACGCATGCACAACGCTGCGTTTTGCGCCGCATGCGTCCTTTTTTTAATTGATTTTGGACGCAGCAAAAATGCAACTTGCTGCGTCCTCTGCGCCCGGACGCGGGCGCCGCAGCAACGCATGCGGCGCAAAACGCAAGTGCGACGCATGTCCATGCGCCCCCATGTTAAATATAGGGGCGCATGACGCATGCGGCGCTGCTGCGGCGCCCGCCTCTGCGGCGCCCGCCGCTAATGTGAACGTAGCATTATATAGTTTTTTTTAAGGATTTGCTGCTATCACACAATAAAAATGTTTTTTTATAAAAACTGGGAATTTTTTGTCACCATATTCTGACAGCTGTAACTTTTTTATTTTTTAGCAAACAATGCTGTACAAGAGCTTATTTTTTGTTAGGCGAGTTGCAGATTTTTTTGGCAGCAATATGGGTTACATATTATTTTTTAGTCGCTTTTATTCACATTTTTCAGGCACAGAATGAACAAAAACCAACAATTCAGTTATTGCTTTTATTTAATTTTTTTGCGACGTTCAAAAAGTGATAAGACAGATTTGTTTGTCATGATGTACGATTACAGCGATACCAGGGGCTCCTTTTGCATCAATTACTGCATCAATGTGGCATGGCATGGAAGCAATCAGCCTGTGGCACTGCTGAGGTGTTATGGAAACCCAGGTTGCTTTGATAGCAACCTTCAGCTCGTCTGCATTGTTGAGTCTGGTGTCTCTCATCTTCCTCTTCACAAAACCCCATAGATTTTCTATGAGGTTAAGGTCTGGCGAGTGTTTGCTGGCCAATCAACCACAGTGATACTGTGTTTTTAAACCAGGTATACTGTAGGTACTTTTGGCAGTGTGGACAGGTGCCTGCCAAGTCCTGCTGGAGAATTAAATTTCCGTCTCCAAAAAGCTTGTCGGCAGAGGGAAGCATGACCTGCTCTAAAATTTCCTGGTAGACGGCTGCGCTGACTTTGGTCTTGATAAAACACAGTGGACCTTCACCAGCAGATGATATGGCTCCCCAAACCATCACTGATTGTGGAAACTTCACACTAGACCTCAAGCAGCTTGGATTGTGTGCCTCTCCACTCTTCCTCCAGACTTTGGGACTTTGATCTCCAAATGAAATGCAAAATTTAAATAATAATATTGCAAACCACTGCGCTAAAACTAAGGCTGAACCATCAATATACTTACTTCTATTATGGCTGTTTGTGTGTTGTATGAGAATCCTTATGGATAAAGGGTTGCACCTGGTTAGAGCGATTTTACTAAAAGGTAAAGTATACAGGAGATCGGTATATTATTTGGGCCGTACAAATAGGTTATCAAGGATATCAATTAAATGCACTTACTCCTCATGTGAGGTTTTATAGGCTGCACCTGAAGTGTTCCTATATGAGGTTTAAGTGTTTCTTGGTGTGATAAACCAATGCTGGAGGGTAGAATATGCAAAAAAAAAAAAAAATCAGCATAATATTTGGACCGTATAGATGTGTTATCATAAGTATTAGTGGAATACACTTACTCTCTTTATATAAGACTATGCAGGCTGCATCCGGAGTATTCCTATATGTAATTGAGCATTTCTCTTTCCACGGTGTGACAAATTGAATGCTAATAAATAAATAGAGTAAAAATGTCAGCAGTATAAGAATCACCCGGCACTCACCACATCCTGCTTAGAAAACCACATGCGGGGAAGATGGCGAGGTAGTGCTGTTTGTATCGCCTAAAATAGCTTCAGCGGACTGTGGTGCGGTCAGTGCCTGAGGCCGGGGTTCCTGGACGGTAACGTCCCAGTGAATGGCAAGAAGGTACCAGCGCCTAGCGTGCCCCGGCCGGAAGCAACACTGAGGACGTGGTGCCGAAATAGGGGCGGAGCTAGTGTGACGTCACAGAAAGCAGGGACGGGTGCGCGAGAGAGACAAGCTGCCAACTAGTTTCGAGGGGTAACTCCCCTCTTCGTCAGGCCTATGTCTCAAGTGTGAAAGCCCATCCCTTAAATAGCCTAATGATTACTACACTGATTAGTTACATGCAGGAACCATTAGTTGTTAATCAGCGATCAGTAAATGGGGCTGGGGCCACCAAGTCATGATTGTCTACAGCCGCCTGTCCAATAAGGTGAATCGGAATGCAGAGCACAATGTAGCGCTAATATGTGTTGCCGCTGGCTCAAGATGATGTGTGCTCTAAATAAGCTTGATTACTGATGATGGCAGTGATACGATTTTAATTTTGACTCTTAATATGCTAATTTTAGTTAGTAGGTTTATAGTGTGTGCTCCTTTGAATGTCTTATTAAAGCTCCTCCGTATTTTGTGCAGGGCTGAAAAATAAAATAAATAAATAAATACTGATATATAGGTGTCTTCCGTGGACCGGTTTTTATATGTACTTACAAATGGAAAAAAATAGAACATTTTATTAATGCTAAAAACATCTTTTATTAGTATTATTAGTAAAAAAAAAAAAAAAAAAAAAAAAAAAAATTTAATTAATTAAAAACAGTTATAAATTAAGAAGTACCTGGTTATTTGAATCTCCCTGTGCTTCCGTATCTTAGAATTAGAAAAAAAAAAAAAACACGGGAAATGAAGATATCTAAAAATTCTTTATAAGAATGAGAAAATAAAAAAAATATAATAGATAAAAAGTGAAAATAAAAAGGTAAAGGTAAAAATAAGGGGGAATTCCACCTGAATTGAGTAGATAAACAGCCCCTATGGTACCTGCAAAATTGTTCAGGTTACTCTCATCTTTTCTCTATATTATCTTTACATGTATATACAACCAAGACGCCCCATGTATTACTGGGAAATAAAGATAAAACACATACATATATGTATATATCTACACATATATGCACTGCAATCGTGCCCCTCCGTGCGTCTTAATTTACTTTCCACCATTATAAATGTGGAGATTGTTGTGTGTGTGTTCATCGCTCTCCACTAGTGTCCCAGTACCTACGTACTGTCATGTACGTTCATCTAAACCATGTGGTTACAGAAGAGAGGGGCTACTAAAAAGCATACAGTTCTATTTCTTGATTTAGACCATTGGGGGCTAGGCTGTCCAAGGTGAATATCCACCTTTTTTTTTGTTGCATATTCTACCCTCCAGCATTGGTTTATCACACCAAGAAACACTTAAACCTCGTATAGGAACACTTCAGGTGCAGCCTATAAAACCTCACATGAGGAGTAAGTGCATTTAATTGATATCCTTGATAACCTATTTGTACGGCTCAAATAATATACCGATCTCCTGTATACTTTACCTTTCAGTAAAATCGCTGTAACCAGGTGCAACCCTTTATCCATAAGGATTCTCATACAACACACAAACAGCCATAATAGAAGTAAGTATATTGATATTTCAGCCTTAGTTTTAGCGCAGTATTTTGCAATATTATTATTTAGGTGTTAATTTTTCTAACAGAGTCCTGCACAGAACCTGTTTTTAACCACGTGCAGCTTCCAAGGCCCCCACCTTACCTGTTCAGGCGATTAAGCGCCAGTGTATATACATTTCTTTCTCTTTTTTAGTCACTACAGAAATGCAAAATTTACTTTCATCTGAAAACAACACCTTGGACCACTGAGCAACAGTCCAGTTCATTGTCGCCTTGGCCCAGGTAAGACGCTTCTGGCATTGTCTATTGGTCATGAGTGGCTTGACACAAGGAATGTGACACTTGTAGCCCATGTCCTGGATACGTCTGTGTGTGGTGGCACTTGAAACAATGACTCCAGCACCAGTCCAATCCTTGTGAATCAACCCCCAATTTTTTAATAGCCTTTTTCTGACAATTCATCCAAGGCTGCGGTTATCCCGTTTGCTTGTGCACTTTTTTATACCACACTTTTTCCTTCCACTCAACTTTCCATTAATATGCTTGGATACAGCACTCTGTGAACAGCCAGCTTCTTTAGCCAGGGCTGCCACTAGGAATTTCAGGGCCCCATACTGTCAAAATTTTGGGCCCCCCTTGAAAATCTGCCCAGGCTCCACCCCCAGTCCCACCTCCACCCTAGCTCCACCACCACACCTTGGAACTTCCACAGTCCCTCCGCCCTCTCTTGGAAAAGCTCCACTTCTGGTGAATATCGGTCTGCACTTGAACCGTGGTGCATGGACCGGCCGCGGGTCTCCTGACCTGAACTCAGCAGCCTGACAGCATGTATGAGGATGCTGGTCAGGAGATCGTCGCCCAGTCCATGCACTGCTGTGGGAGCGCAGACCGATAGCCCCCTTTCAAAAATTACACTGCCATAGTAATAAAGATGTTTCCCAATCATATATACCCACTTACATCAATAATTCCCCACCCCCCTTCCAAACCCCAACCAAAACTTATAAGCTACTGGATGATCTTGAGCACTGCTGCCTGATGTTATAGTTGGGCATTTGTTTTTGAAGCAGGTCAGGATCTCCAGTAGCTTATACGTTCTGCTAGCCTCCCTCTGGACCCTGTTGGATGCGGGACCCCAGTCACCACTCGCCTTCCCTCATTAGCCACATGATGCAAGTCCAGGCGCAGCCATAGTGAGCCACCTGAAGCCTCTTCTCATCGGAGAGACTCACCCTGCTCATCCGCCCGCCGCCTCAACCTGCTAGTTCGGTCCGCCCACCGCCTCCACCTGCTCATTTGTCACCCCCAGTCAGAAGAACAGAACGGAAGAAGCGACGACCTCCAAGACCACCCAACCTGCAACAGTGAGAAGGGGTTATACCACAGTGCCCACCGGATGGGGTCACATACACCCAGCAGATGGGATCACACGGGACAGGATGAGATACAGCTCAGCAGACGGGATCACACGGGAGAGGATGAGATACTGCTCAGCAGATGGGATCACACGTAAGAGGATTAGATACAGCTCAGCACACAGTATCACACAGGAGAGGATTAGGTACACAGCTCAGCAGTCAGTATCACAGGATAGGATTAGATACACATCTCAGCAGACAGTATCACACAGGATAGGCTTAGATACACGGTTCAGCAGTCAGTATCACACAGGAGAGGATTAGATACACGACTCAGAAGATGGGATCACACAGGATAGGATTACAGTAGATACATGGCTCAGCAGTCAGTATCACACAGGAGATGATTAGATACATGGCTCAGTAGACGGGATCGCACAAAAGATGATTAGATACAGGGCTCAGCAGACAGTATCACACAGGATAGGATTAGATACAACTCAGCAGACAGGATCATACAGGATACAGGAGAGGATTAGATACACGGCTCAGCAGACGGTATCACATAGGATAGGATTAGAACCAGTTCAGCAGAGGGGATCACCAGAGAGAGTGAGACTCACCCTGCTCGCCCGCTGCCTCCACCTGCTCGTTCGTCATCCGCTGTCCACCCCCACATGGCATACTGCACGCTGCTCTGCTCCAGAATGAGGAAGTGGAGCAGCGTGTGATGTCAGGACCATGATGTACCTGGGCTGGCCGCAGCTTAAAGGTACAGTGCCAATTTCCATTCGCCGGATGCATTATCAACACTGTAGGCGTATCTTTAAAACACCACAGTGTTGTTATGCATCAGGCATTCAGAAGCCTTGAACAAAATGTCCAGGGGCCCGATGAGGAGAAGCAAAGAGAGGGGGGCTGTTGTGAACTCTGTGTTCAGGCTCCCTCTTGTGGTCACTGGTGGTATGGTGTAACTTTTGCTTTGGGCTCCCCCTGGTGGCTTTGTCTGTTATCCTGCTGGTCTCTGGCTATCAGCTGGTTCGTTATCCTCTGGGAGGTTCCTATATAGCTCTGTTTTACTTCCACTTGTTGCCGGCTGTCGATGTAATCAGTGCTACTCAGATTCCTTCTGACTACCTTGCTCCCAGTCCATCCAGGATAAGCTAAGTTTTGTTTGCTCATTTTTGATCAGCAGTGTTTATCATGTTTTCTGTTCCAGCTTGCTAAAATGTAATTCCCTCGCTTGCTGGTTGCTCTAGTGGGCTGAGTTTCTCCCCACACACCGTTAGTTGGTGTGTGCGTTCTTGAAATCTCAGGATGGATATTTTGTAAGGGTTTTTTATTGATCGCATAGACCCCTGCTCTATTTTCTGCTTTCTAGTACTAGTGGGCCTCTTTTGCTGAATCTGATTTCATCCCTATGTATGTGCCTTCTTCTTACTTCACCGTTAATATTTGTTGGGGGCTTCTATATCTTTGGGGATTATTTCTCTGGAGGCAAGTGAGGTCTTTCTTTCTCTTTAGGGGTAGCTAGTTCCTCAGGCTGGCTCGAGACGTCTAGGAATTTTTTAGGCACGTTCACCGGCTACCTTTAGTTGTTTTGGATAGGTTCAGATTTGCGATCAGTCCAGTTACCATCTCCCTAGAGCTCGTCCTTAGTTTAATTACTTGCTGATCTATTTGTGATCCTCAGCCACTAGGGATCATAACAGTACAGCCGGCAGGCAAAGTGTTAATTGCATGGCAGAAGCAGGAGAAAAGAAGCCTTGAGAATTTTTTTTTTTTCTTGTTGTTGCCGTGTGTCTAGCTGCTGTGCTAGCTTCTCTCCTCCTCTTAATCTTGGTGTGGCTCTGAGTTCAGCTGCTGACATAGATGTCCAGACTTGACTTCCAGTCTGGATCATCTTGCTGCTAGAGTTCAAAGTATTCAGGATTTTGTTGTTCACAGTCCTATGTCTGAGCCTAGGATACCTATTCCGGAGTTGTTTTCTGGAGATAGATCTAGGTTCCTGAATTTTAAGAACAATTGTAAGTTGTTTCTTTCTTTGAAACCTCGTTCCTCTGGTGATGCCGTTCAGCAAGTTAAGATTATTATTTCCTTTTTGCGTGGTGACCCTCAAGATTGGGCCTTCGCATTGGCGCCAGGGGATCCTGCATTGCTCAATGTGGATGCATTTTTTCTAGCCCTTGGATTGCTCTATGAGGAACCTAATCTTGAGAACCAGGCTGAAAAAGCGTTATTGGACCTCTCGCAGGGGCAAGATGAAGCAGAGGTGTACTGCCAGAAATTTCGGAAATGGTCGGTGCTTACTCAGTGGAATGAGTGTGCCCTGGCTGCAAATTTCAGAGAAGGTCTTTCTGAAGCCATTAAGAATGTCATGGTGGGGTTCCCTACGCCTGCAGGTCTGAATGAGTCAATGACTCTGGCCATTCAGATTGATCGGCGGTTGCGGGAGGGCAAACCTGTGCACCATTTGGCGGTGTCTTCTGAACAGACACCTGAATCTATGCAATGTGACAGAATTCTGACCAGAAGTGAACGGCAAAATTATAGACAGCAAAATGGGTTGTGTTTTTACTGTGGTGACTCAGCTCATGTTATCTCAGCATGCTCTAAGCGCAAAAAAAAGGTTGATAAATCTGTCACCATTGGTACTTTACAGCCTAAATTCATTTTGTCTGTTACCCTGATTTGTTCCCTGTCATCTTACCCGGTTAATGCCTTTGTAGATTCAGGTGCCGCCCTGAGTCTGATGGATTGGTCATTTGCCAGGCGCTGTGGTTTTGATTTGGAGCCTTTAAAATTCCCTATTCCACTAAGGGGAATTGACTCTACGCCATTGGCTACGAAGAGACCTCAGTACTGGACACAAGTGACCATGTGCATGACTCCTGTTCATCAGGAGGTGATTCGCTTTCTTGTATTGCATAATTTGCATGATGTTGTCGTGTTGGGTCTACCATGGTTGCAGACTCATAATCCAGTCCTGGATTGGAAAGCTATGTCTGTGTCAAGTTGGGGTTGTCAGGGAATTCATGGTGACGCTCCTGTGGTGTCAATTGCTTCGTCCACTCCTTCTGAAGTCCCTACGTTTTTGTCAGATTACCAGGATGTATTTGAGGAGCCCAAACTCAATTCTCTACCTCCTCATAGGGACTGTGATTGTGCTATAAATTTGATTCCTGGTAGTAAGTTTCCTAAGGGACGACTTTTCAATTTATCTGTGCCGGAGCATGCTGCCATGCGGAGTTATATAAAGGAGTCTTTGGAGAAGGGACATATTCGCCCGTCCTCTTCCCCTCTTGGTGCGGGATACTTTTTTGTGGCTAAGAAGTATGGTTCCCTGAGACCTTGTATTGATTATCGCCTTTTGAATAAAATCACGGTCAAATTTCAGTATCCTTTGCCATTGTTAACTGATTTGTTTGCTCGCATTGGGGGGTCTAGTTGGTTCACCAAGATAGATCTTCGTGGTGCGTATAACCTTGTGCGTATAAAACAGGGTGATGAATGGAAAACTGCATTTAATACGCCTGAAGGCCATTTTGAGTACCTGGTGATGCCTTTTGGACTTTCTAATGCTCCTTCAGTCTTTCAGTCCTTTATGCACGACATCTTCCGTGAATATCTGGATAAGTTTATGATTGTGTATCTGGATGATATTCTGTTTTTTTCGGATGATTGGGAGTCTCATGTTAAGCAGGTCAGGATGGTCTTTCAGGTCCTGCGTGACAATGCTTTATTTGTGAAGGGCTCAAAATGTATTTTTGGAGTCCAGAAGATTTCTTTTTTGGGTTTCATTTTTTCTCCTTCTACTATTGAGATGGACCCAGTCAAGGTTCAGGCTATTCATGACTGGACGCAGCCTACATCGGTTAAGTCTTCAGAAGTTCTTGGGTTTTGCTAATTTTTACTGTCGCTTCATAGCTAATTTTTCTGGTGTTGTTAAGCCTTTGACGGATTTGACCAAGAAAGGTTCTGATGTGACTAATTGGTCCTCTGCGGCTGTGGAGGCCTTTCGGAGCTGAAGCGCCGGTTTTCTTCGGCTCCGGTCTTATGTCAGCCAGATGTCTCACTTCCCTTCCAGGTGGAGGTTGATGCTTCCGAGATTGGAGCAGGGGCTGTTTTGTCGCAGAGAAGCTCTGATGACTCTGTGATGAAGCCATGTGCTTTCTTTTCAAGAAAGTTTTCGCCTGCCGAGCGGAATTATGATGTCGGTAATCGGGAGTTGTTGGCTATGAAGTGGGCATTTGAGGAGTGGCGACATTGGCTCGAGGGAGCTAAGCATCGTGTGGTTGTCTTGACTGATCACAAGAATTTGATTTATCTCGAGTCGGCCAAGTGGCTGAATCCCAGACAGGCTTGTTGGTCGTTGTTTTTCTCTCGTTTTGATTTCGTGGTTTCGTACCTGCCTGGTTCGAAGAATGTGAAGGCTGATGCTCTTTCTAGGAGTTTTGTGCCTGACTCTCCTGGAGATTCTGAGCCGGCTGGTATTCTTAGAGAAGGGGTGATTTTGTCTGCCATCTCCCCAGATTTGCGACGTGTGCTGCAAGAGTTTCAGGCGGATAGACCTGATCGCTGTCCACCGGAGAGACTGTTTGTCCCGGATAGGTGGACCAACAGAGTCATCTCCGAGGTTCATTCTTCGGTGTTGGCGGGCCATCCTGGAATATTTGGTACCAGAGACTTGGTGGCCAGGTCTTTTTGGTGGCACATCCCTTGTCGCGGGATGTGCGTTCCTTTGTGCAGTCTTGTGGAATTTGTGCTCGGGCTAAGCCTTGCTGTTCTCGAGCCAGTGGTTTGCTGTTACCTTTGCCTGTCCCGAAGAGGCCTTGGACGCACATTTCCATGGATTTTATTTCAGATCTCCCTGTCTCTCAGAGAATGTCTGTCATCTGGGTGGTGTGTGATCGTTTTTCTAAGATGGTCCATTTGGTGCCCTTGCCTAAGTTGCCTTCCTCCTCCGAGTTGGTTCCACTGTTTTTTCAAAATGTGGTTCGTTTGCACGGGATTCCTGAGAACATTGTTTCTGACAGAGGATCCCAGTTTGTGTCTAGATTTTGGCGGACCTTTTGTGCTAAATTGGGCATTGATTTGTCTTTTTCGTCGGCATTCCATCCTCAGACGAATGGCCAAACCGAGCGAACTAATCAGACCTTGGAGACTTATTTAAGATGTTTTGTTTCTGCTGATCAGGACGACTGGGTTACTTTTTTGCCGTTGGCCGAGTTTGCCCTTAATAATCGGGCTAATTCTGCTACTTTGGTTTCTCCTTTCTTTTGTAATTCGGGGTTTCATCCTCGTTTTTCCTCGGGTCAGGTGGAGCCTTCTGACTGTCCCGGAGTGGATGTTGTGGTTGATAGGTTGTATCAGATTTGGAATCATGTGGTGGACAATTTGAAGCTGTCTCAAGAGAAGGCTCAGCTCTTTGCCAACCGCCGTCCCTGTGTGGGTCCCCGACTTCGCGTTGGGGACTTGGTGTGGTTGTCTTCTCGCTTCGTTCCTATGAAGGTCTCCTCTCCTAAGTTCAAGCCTCGGTTTATCGGTCCTTATAAGATTCTGGAAGTCCTTGGCCCTGTGTCATTTCGTCTGGACCTCCCAGCATCATTTGCTATTCATAATGTGTTCCATCGCTCGTTGTTGCGGAGGTATGTGGTGCCTGTGGTTCCTCCGGTTGAGCCTCCTGCCCCGGTGCTGGTTGAGGGAGAATTGGAATACGTGGTGGAGAAGATCTTGGATTCTCGTATTTCTAGACGGAGGCTCCAGTATTTGGTTAAATGGAAGGGCTATGGTCAGGAGGATAATTCTTGGGTTATCGCCTCTGATGTTCATGCAGCCGATTTGGTTCGTGCCTTCCATGTGGCTCATCCTGATCGCCCTGGTGGTTTTCATGAGGGTTCGGTGACCCCTCCTCAAGGGGGGGTACTGTTGTGAACTCTGTGTTCAGGCTCCCTCTTGTGGTCACTGGTGGTATGGTGTGACTTTTGCTTTGGGCTCCCCCTGGTGGCTTTGTCTGTTATCCTGCTGGTCTCTGGCTATCAGCTGGTTCGTTATCCTCTGGGAGGTTCCTATATAGCTCTGTTTTACTTCCACTTGTTGCCGGCTGTCGATGTAATCAGTGCTACTCAGATTCCTTCTGACTACCTTGCTCCCAGTCCATCCAGGATAAGCTAAGTTTTGTTTGCTCATTTTTGATCAGCAGTGTTTATCATGTTTTCTGTTCCAGCTTGGTAAAATGTAATTCCCTCGCTTGCTGGTTGCTCTAGTGGGCTGAGTTTCTCCCCACACACCGTTAGTTGGTGTGTGGGTTCTTGAAATCTCAGGATGGATATTTTGTAAGGGTTTTTTATTGATCGCATAGACCCTTGCTCTATTTTCTGCTTTCTAGTACTAGTGGGCCTCTTTTGCTGAATCTGATTTCATCCCTATGTATGTGCCTTCTTCTTACTTCACCGTTAATATTTGTTGGGGGCTTCTATATCTTTGGGGATTATTTCTCTGGAGGCAAGCGAGGTCTTTCTTTCTCTTTAGGGGTAGCTAGTTCCTCAGGCCGGCTCGAGAGGTCTAGGAATTTTTTAGGCACGTTCACCGGCTACCTTTAGTTGTTTTGGATAGGTTCAGATTTGCGATCAGTCCAGTTACCATCTCCCTAGAGCTCGTCCTTAGTTTAATCACTTGCTGATCTATTTGTGATCCTCAGCCACTAGGGATCATAACAGGGGGCCCAAGAGGACCGGGCTGCCAGCATGTTCGGGCCCCCCTTTTTGCTTCTAATCACCGGGCCCCATACAGTAGTAAGGGAAGTAATGCCCTGATGGTGGCCCTGTCTTTAGCAATGACCTTTTGTGACTTACCCTCCTTGTGGAGTGTGTCAATGACTGCCTTCTAGCCATTTGTCAAGTCAATAGTCTTCCCCATGATTGTGGAGCCTACTGAAACAGTCTGAGGGATCTTTTTAAATCCTTAGGAAGCATTTCCAGGTGTTTTTGTTAATTATTCTAATTTACTGAGATAATGACTTTTGGGTTTTCATTGGCTGTAAGCTCTAATCATCACCATTAACAGAAGTAAACACTTGAAATAGATCACTCTGTTTGTAACGACTCTAAATAATATATGAGTTTCACTTTTTGTATCGAAGAACAGAAATAAATTAACTTTTTAATTATATTCTAATTTTGTGAGAAGCACATGTATGTCTAAATAATTAGGATGTGGTATCCAGTGTGTGTTGCTAGGTTAGGCCTGTTTTTGCAGGTTCACTTTGTATAGATTTCTTACTTAGCTTGCTCCATTTTATACCCTTCTAGTGGTTCGTTTCCTACCTACATGGTTTCAGCCAGGGGTGTGAGGTGACACTGTAACTCAAAAGTATATCTCTTTAACTTAAAGTACATTTTTTCACATAGATCATTTGTTGTTCCAATGGTCTGAACTCTAACCCAGTTACCATATTGAGACAGACCTTTCTAGTGTAATTTTACAAGTTGATTATGATGTTTGCTTTCCCTACATTCAGCTTAGCAGCCTCTGTAATTTAACCCCTTCACCCCGAAGCCTGTTTTCAACTTCCTGACCAGGTCATTTTTTTCATTTCTGACCACTGTCAGTTTATGAGGTCATAACTCTGAAACGCTTCAACGGATCCTGGTGATTCTAAGATTGTTTTCTCGTGACATATTGTACATTATGATAGTGGTAAAATTTCTTCGATTTGACTTGCGTTTATTTGTGGAAAACAAACGGAAATTTGGAGAAAATTTTGCAATTTTTAAACTTTTAGTTTTTATGCCCTTAAATTAGAGAGTCATATAATGCAAAATATAGTAGTAAAGAAAAAGACGAGCACTCTCGCTAGTGGTGGTGCAGACTGAACATGGAGGGATACTCCAGAATATAGTCCAATACAACAACAGTTGCACTCAGAGAAGAAATTTTCTGAATTTTGGTTAAGCTGAAAAGCATGGTTTTCTTTATTTCAAACACCAAAATAAAGCTATCACCGCAGTGTTTCAAGGTAGGTAACGTTTCGACCCACAGGGTCTTTCTCAACCCTTACTTGGATTTGTAGAAACAGAGCGAAGGGCCGCAGATACCAGCATTTCCTCAGCTATAGCCCCTAACGGGACTCCTACACTCCTCCAGGGATTTATGCCCTTCGCTCTGTTTCTACAAATCCAAATAAGGTTTGAGAAAGACCCTGTGGGTCGAAACGTTACCTACCTTGAAACACTGCGGTGATAGCTTTATTTTGGTGTTTGAAATAAAGAAAACCACGCTTTTCAGCTTAACCAAAATTCTGAAAATTTCTTCTCTGAGTGCGACTGTTGTTGTATTGGAATATAACGCAATATAGTTAAAAAATAACATTACCCACATGTCTGCTTTACATTAGCACAATTTTGGATCATAATTTTTTTGTTAGGAAGTTATAAGGGTTAAAAGTTGACCAGCGATTTCTCATTTTCACAACAAAATTTGCAAAACCATTTTTTTTAGGGACCACCTCACACTTGAAGTCACTTTGAGGGGTCTATATGTCTATGTTACAGAAAATGCCCAAAAGTGACACCATTCTAAAAACTGCACCCCTCAAGTTACTCAAACCCACATTCAAAAAGTTTATTAACCCTTCAGGTGCTTCACAGGAATTTTTGGAATGTTTAAAAAAAATTGAACATTTAACTTTTTTTCACAAAATATTTACTTCAGATCAAATTTGTTTTATTTTACCAAGGGTAACAGGAGAAATTGGACCATAAAAGTCATTGTACAATTTGTCCTGAGTATGCCGATACCCCATATGTGGAGGTAAACCACTGTTTGGGCACTTGGCAGAGCTCGGAAGGGAAGGAGCGCCATTTGACTTTTCAATGCAAAATTTGCTGGAATTGAGATTGGACACCATGTCGCATTTGGAGAGCCTCTGATGTGTCTAAACAGTGGAAACCCCCCACAAGTGACACCATTTTGGAAAGTAGACCCCCTAAGGAACTAATATAGATGTGTGGTGAGCACTTTGAACCTCCAAGTGCTTCACAGAAGTTTATAATGTAGAGCCATAAAAAAAATCATATTTATTCCACAAAAAAATGATCTTTTTGCCCCCAAATTTTTTATTTTCCCAAGGGTAACAGGACAAATTGGACCCCAAATATTGTTTTGCAATGTGTCCTGAGTATGCTGGTACCCCACTTGTGGGGGTAAACCACTGTTTAGACCCCATATGGAACTAATCTAGATGTGTGGTGAGCACTTTGAACCCCCAAGTGCTTCACAGAAGTTTATAATGTAGAGCCATAAAAAAATAAAATCATATTTTTTTCACAAAAATGATTTTTCACCCTAAACTTTTTATTTTCCCAAGGGTAACAGGACAAATTGGACCACAAAAGTTGTTTTGCAATGTGTCCTGAGTACGCTGATACCCCATAAATGGGGGTAAACCACTGCTTGGGTGCATGGCAGAGCTCGGAAGGGAAGGAGCGCCATTTGACTTTTCAATGCAAAATTGGCTGGAATTGAGATCGGAACCCATTTCGAGTTTGGAGAGCCCCTGATGTGCCTAAACAGTGGAAACCCCCACAAGTGACCCCATTTTGGAAAGAAGACCCCCTAAAGAACTTATCTAGATGTGTGATGAGCATTTTTAACCCCCAATTGTTTCACTAAAGTTTAGAATGTAGAGCCGTGAAAATTAAAAAATCATTTTTTTTTCCACAAAATGATCTTTTAGCCCGCAATTTTTTATTTTCTCAAAGGTAACAGGAGAAATTGGACCCCAAAAGGTGTTGTCCAATTTGTCCTGAGTACGCCGTTACTGCATATGTGGAGGGAACCACCAGCGCATGGCAGAGCTCAGAAGGGAAGGAGCGCTGTTTTGGAATGCAGACTTTGATGGAATGGTCTGCGGGCGTCACGTTGCGTTTGCAAAGCCCCTGATGTACCTAAACAGTAGAAACTCCCACAAGTGTCCCCATATTGGAAACTAGACCCCCAAGGAACTTACCTAGATGTGTTGTGAGAACTTTGAACTCCCAAGTGTTTCGCTAAAGTTTAAAAAGCATAGCCGTGAAAATAAAAAAAAATTTCCACAAAAATAATATTTTAGCCCCCAAATTTTTATTTTCCCAAGGGTAACAGGAGAAATTGGACCCCAAAAGTTGTTGTACAATTTGTCCTGACTACGCTGATACCCCATATGTGGGGGGAACCACTGTTTGGGCACACTGCAGAGCTCAGAAGGGAAGGAGCGCCATTTGGAATGCAGACTTAGATGGATTGGTCTGCAGGCAATACGTTGCATTTGCAGAGCCCCTGATGTACCTAAACATTAGAAACCCCCACAAGTGACTCCCCAAGGAACTTATCTAGATGTGTTGTGAGAACTTTGAACCCCCAAATGTCTCACTACAGTTTATAACACAGAGCCATGAAAATGAAAAATCTTTTTTTTTCCACAAAAATTGTTTTTTGGCCCCCGGTTTTGCATTTTCCCAAGGGTAACAGGAGAAATTGGACCCCAAAAGTTGTTGTCCAATTTGTCCTGAGTACGCTGATACCTCATATGTTGGGGTAAACCCCTGTTTTGGACGCACGGGAGAGCTCGGAAGGGAAGGAGCACTGTTTTACTTTTTCAACTCAGAATTGGCTGGAATTGAGATCGGACACCATGTAGCGTTTGGAGAGCCCCTGATGTGCCTAAACAGTGGAAACCCCCCAATTCTAACTGAAACCCTAACCCAAACACACCCCTAACCCTAATCCCAATCATAACCCTAACCACACCCCTAACCCTAATCCCAACCGTAAATGTAATCCAAACCCTAACTTTAGCACCAACCCTAACCCTAACTTTAGCTCCAACCCTAACCCTAACCCCAACCCTAACCCCAACCCTAACCCTAACCCCAACCTTAGCCCCAACCCTAACCCTAACTTTACCCCCAACCCTAACTTTAACTTTATCCCCAACCCTAACCCTAACTTTAGCCCCAACCCTAACCCTAATGGGAAAATGGAAATAAATAAAAAAATTTAAAATTTTATTATTTTTCCCTAACAAAGGGGGTGATGAAGGCGGGTTTGATTTACATTTATAGCATATTTTTGGTGGATTTTTATGATTGGCAGCCGTCATACACTAAGAGATGCTTTTTATTGCAAAAAATAGTTTTTGCATCACCACATTTTGAGAGCTATAATTTATCCATATTTTGGCCCACAGAGTCATGTGAGGTCTTGCTTTTTGCAGGATGAGTTGACAGTTTTATTAGTACCATTTTTGGGCACATGACATTTTTTGATCGCTTTTTATTCCGATTTTTGGGAGGCAGAATGAACAAAAAACAGCAATTCCTGAATTTCTTTTAGGGGGGCATTTATACTGTTCCGCGTGTGGTAAAATTGATAAAGCAGCTTTATTCTTTGGGTTAGTACGATTACAGCGATACCTCATTTATGTCATTTTCTTTTATGTTTTGGCGCTTTTACACAATAAAAACTATTTTATATAAAAAATAATTGGTTTTGCATCTCTTTATTCTGAGAGCTATAACTTTTTTATTTTTCTGCTGATGATGCTGTATGTTGGCTTTTTTTTTGCAGAACAAGATGTTGTTTTCAGCGGCACCATGGTTATTTATATCCGTCTTTTTGATCACATTTTATTGCACTTTTTGTTCGGCAGTATGATAATAAACCATTGTTTTTTTGCCTCGTTTTTTTATTATTTTTTTTTGCGGTGTTCACTGAAGGGGTTAACTAGCAGGACAGTTTTATAGAGCGGGTCGTTACGGACGCGGCAATACCAAATATGTGTACTTTTATTGTTTTATTTTTAATTTACATAAATAAATGGATTTATTGGAAAATATATATTTTTTTTCTTTATTTGGGGAATTTTTTTTACATACATTCTATTTTTTTTTTTTACACTTTATAACATTGTCCCAGGGTGGGACATCACTATATTTCATCAGATCCCTGATCTGACACTTTGCATAGCACTGTGTCAGATCAGCGATCTGACAGGCAGTGCAGGAGGCAAGCCACCTCAGTGAAGGACCCGGAAGGAGCCCCATGGACATTTTGGATCCAGGGACTCCTTCCAGAACACTGGAACAACGCGATCGCATCGCGTTGTTCCGGTGGGAGAGCGCAGGGAGCCTCCGTCCCTGCGCGATGCCCCTCTATGTCGCTGTCACTACTGACAGCAGCATCAGAGGGGTTAAATATCCACGATCGGCGCTAGCTGTTACATGCAGCTGACACCCCGCACGCGATCGCCGCGGTGCTCACTGTGAGACCACGCGATCGTGCCGCCGTACTAGTACTGCGGTTTGCAGGAACTCAGTTCCCGCAGAGCAGTACTAGTACGGCGCATGTCGGGAAGGGGTTAATATTGTTTCTAATTTTACATAATTGTCAATAAATAAATTATTTTTAAGGTTTATACTCTGTGGGTGTTTAAACCTCTTTCTGCTCGTGTTGTATCCTATTTTTCCTCTAGCACAGCCACACCCACCCCATTACAGTGCAGCCATCCCTACGGTAGAGCCTATAGACGACAGAGAAGTTGGCCTAGTTAGTATGCTGACTATACCAAATAACATCTTAATAATTTTGCGCTTATTTAATAAACATTATTTGTAAATGAACAGATTACTGCAGCAGGGTAAATTGTTCAGATGCCTAATCCTTCTTAATTCCTAGTTCATAGAGGGCTTAAATTCAATGATTTAGGTTCCTTTGTCTAGCATCTGCTAATACAAACAGATGGGTAAGATTGGGAGTGATTATGGGGTAGGCCCGCTGCGTTTGTTTGTTTGCAGAGATGTTGCAAGGAAAAAAAAACAGCAGATACATTTTTCCCGCAAGGACTTGTTTGTCTGCATTGAAGTCCATACACGACAGATGTTCCCACTTTGTAAACATTTTACAATAGGATAATCTGTTTTAATTCCTCAGGTATTTGCCGTAATAACATAAATCATAATGAACTGATGGCATGCATATGTGTCATGGACAATTTCTAAGGAATTCTATCTCAATTCAGCAAAAATTAATGTAAACTTTTGGAATGCTTTGCTTTTAATAAGCCATGTGCAAAATAAACTAATCCGTCCTGAAGTCAAACATGTTGTGTGTACATTTTTTCCATAGCTGGAGGTTTGGCGTAGAATATGCTAAGTTCCAGATCTTGCTCTCTATTAACCTTCTGTTTGCTTATTGTATTTTACATTGGAAAATATCCCACTGGAGATTATGGACATAATTAGAATTTATCAAGTTCTAAAGCTATGTAGGAGTGGATCGCAAAGGAAGAAAAAAATAGAAAAGTACACTCCTGGCTTTAGCGAAAAGATAAAATACATGCCACAAAATTTGCCTGTGTGAATCTGGCCAAAAGGCAAATCTACACTTTTCATTTGACCTGATTCCACTATATCAGTCTCCTTTTATAAAAAATTTATAGCGCATGGCTCCAAAAGTGTAATTAATTTCTGAAGTCCATCCAAATATGTTGGATCTTTAGCCCCTAATTAGATTATACTAACAAAGCTTGTATAGTTAGATCCTACAGTCATAGTCAATTCTAGCTGTCCCCTACTTCTTACCAACATACATTCCACTGGTTAATAAACAGCAACAGAAGCAACAGATGGCAAAGAGTATGGCATCAAGACCAGACTACTCAAGGCATAATTGTAGTCTGTTGTCATAACGATGAAGTCAGAATGTAAAGGCAATATGTCAGCAGCAGGTTTTTGCTATGTAATCTGAGGGCAGTATGAGGTAGGGTCTGACAATTATTTCAGCGATATGTCACTTATTAGGCTGTGTGCTGTTTCAATACAATGATCGTTTTATCAGCAGGAGAGTATCACTGCCAGACTAGCTGCCCACATGCATCCTAGTCCACCTACACCCCCACCACTGATTAGCAGCTTACTGCCAGTATTCAATGTACACAGACAGCTGCTAATCAGGGGTGTTGGCTGGTCAGCTTTCTCAGCTCTGCTACATCTACAGCACAGGAAACTCTGATTGTATCACAACTGCTGCATTCAGTAAACTTATATTTTTCAGACTCTAAGAAGCAATTTTTAACATTAAAAACTCCTGTCAAAAAGTGTTTGCATCTTACAGTCTGGAGGCAGATTCCTATGATAGGGGAGCGCTGACACCGCATCCTTCCCACTCACAGAGAGAGCTGCTGTCTCTCCTGCTGTCTGACACTGATCTCTATGATTGGTACAGAGCAGGAGAAGAAGCTGCTTTGGCTGAACAGAAGCTGAGGGAGCTGAGCAGCTGCAGCACCTTCTGCATGAGGAATTCCAGCACTTTTCAGGTCATGTGATTCATCACGACTTGAAAGGTTCTTAAGTTAATCAGTAGAAGGTCGCTCCAATACGCAGCTAATGCAGCCTCCATGCATGTCCCGATCAGGAACTGCAGGATGTGGTTATACATAGTGTGTGTATAGCAGAGCTGTGAATGTCTATATGTTCATGTAGTGTGCTTGTAGCAGAGATCTGTAATGTACAGTACAGACCAAAAGTTTGGACACACCTTCTCGTTTCAAGATTTTTCTGTATTTTCATGACTATGAAAATTGTACATTCACACTGAAGGCATCAAAACTATGAATTAACACATGTGGAATTATATACTTAACAAAAAAGTGTGAAACAACTGAAATTATGTCTTATATTCTAGGTTCTTCAAAGTAGCCACCTTTTGCTTTGATGACTGCTTTGCACACTCTTGGCATTCTCTTGATGAGCTTCAAGAGGTAGTCACCGGGAATGGTTTTCACTTCACAGGTGTGCCCTGTCAGGTTTAATAAGTGGGATTTCTTGCCTTATAAATGGGGTTGGGACCATCAGTCGTGTTGAGCAGAAGTCTTGTGGATACACAGCTGATAGTCCTACTGAATAGACTGTTAGAATTTGTATTATGGCAAGAAAAAAGCAGCTAAGTAAAGAAAAACAAGTGGCCATCATTCCTTTAAGAAATGAAGGTCAGTCAGTCCGAAAAATTGGGAAACTTGTCCGTAAGTGCAGTGACAAAAACCGTCAAGTGCTACAAAGAAACTGGCTCATATGAGGACCGCCCCAGGAAAGGAAGACCAAGAGTCACCTCTGCTTCTGAGGATAAGTTTATCCGAGTCACCAGCCTCAGAAATCGCAGGTTCACAGCAGCTCAGATTAGAGACCAGGTCAATGCCACACAGAGTTCTAGCAGCAGACACATCTCTACAACAACTGTTAAGAGGAAACTTTGTGCAGCAGGCCTTCATGGTAAAATAGCTGCTAGGAAACCACTGCTAAGGACAGGCAACAAGCAGAAGAGACTTGTTTGGGCTAAAGAATACAAGGAATGGACATTAGACCAGTGGAAATCTGTGCTTTGGTCTGATGAGTCCAAATTTGAGATCTTTGGTTCCAACCACCGTGTCTTTGTGCGACGCAGAAAAGGTGAACGGATGGACTCTACATGCCTGGTTCCCACCGTGAAGCATGGAGGAGGTGTGATGGTGTGGGGGTGCTTTGCTGGTGACACTGTTGGGGATTTTTCAAAATTGAAGGCATACTGAACCAGCATGGCTATCAGAACATCTTGCAGCAGCATGCTATTCCATCCGGTTTGCGTTTAGTTGGACCATCATTTATTTTTCAACAGGACAATGACCCCAAACACACCTCCAGGCTGTGTAAGGGCTACTTGACCAAAAAGGAGAGTGATGGGGTGCTGGTGAGATGGTTTGGGGTGAGCTGGACCACGGAGTGAAGGCAAAAGGGCCAACAAGTGCTAAGCATCTCTGGGAACTCCTTCAAGATTGTTGCAAGACTATTCCCGGTGACTACCTCTTGAAGCTCATCAAGAGAATGCTAAGAATGTGCAAAGCAGTCAACAAAGCAAAAGGTGGCTACTTTGAAGAACCTAGAATATAAGACATAATTTCAGTTGTTTCACACTTTTTTGCTAAGTATATAATTCCACATGTGTTAATTCATAGTTTTGATGCCTTCAGTGTGAATGTACAATTTTCATAGTCATGAAAATACAGAAAAATCTTGAAATGAGAAGGTGTGTCCAAACTTTTGGTCTGTACTGTATATGTGCATGTAGCAGAGCTGTGTATGTCTATATGTGCATATAACAGAGCTGTTTATGTCTATATGGGCTGTTTATGTCTAAATGGCCAATGATTTTCCTATTTTCTGCTGTCTAAACTAGAGGTGCGTCTTATAGTTCGAAAAATACAGTAAGTGATACATCACAGGAATCAGGGTCTCTTTCTCTACACTATGCTGCTCTCAGATGAGGTGGCAAAAACCTGGTGATAGGTTCCCTTTAATGACATGTGCAATATAATAATGACTGGGTTTACTTATTTTCTCATTTCTTTTTTTTGCAAAAAATTATTAGATTAGTTACCAGTGCTACAAAAACTGCTCTATATGTCATAGCAGTTCTGTCACTAGATTTCACAATACAATGCATTATTATAATTTTGGATATATAATGAAAAGCTCATTTAGACTTTATGGGGCTGGTGTACTTGCTCTGAAAATCTATGTCAGAATGGCTTTATAATTTTTTTTATGTTTCCCTGCATAACTTAAAATGCTCATCTGAACATCAGGTAGGAAATCTTTCAGTAAAGGACCATACAGCCAGTGTGACATGGATTTTCAAAATAAATTCTCCAGCTCCATCAAGTCTTAGAGATATATTTAGTAATGAATATATGCCTGTATTTCATAAGGACAGTCCAGGCAGGTGTTAACATCAAATAAATGAAGGAGATCTGTGAATAATGTTCTAAATTTAGACTGGATAAAGCAACACAAGACAGGCAGATGGAAACACAGTAATGTATGTGGTGTAGAGATAAGCCCTTTTTTTATATCCAAGTTCATACGCTTTGACATTTTTTGTTTCAATAGAAGCAGCAACAATGTTTCTTCCTTTAAAGAAAAATTGACCCAGAGATTTCCAATAGTTAAGCTATAGCAAAAATTGTGGAGCTAAAACTTAGCATTTAATAATGTAATAAAAATTGTTAAAACAGCAACAGAAACAAATACAAAGACACACACAAAATAAAATCACTAAGCAAACCTGAGCATCTCCACACTCAAGATAGTTAGTGAGTAGGTCACAAAAACTGCATGCACTTTATGCTTCACCGATAAAGGCTTATAATTCTGTTATTCTGTTAACGTGTTTAATATCAATCCACGTTACAGTTAGGTGCGGTATACACCTTAGAGAATCATAACAGGAAAGGTCTCACCCAATTCCATTAGGTATTCACAGGTGTCTCAGATGGGTACTCTGAAATTAAAAGGGGAGAGGGTAGAATTCCAGTGGCCATCTACCATTCTTTTTCAAGCTAATCTGTCAGCAGGTTTTTGGTACTTCATCTGAGAGCAGCTTGATGTAAGCAAAGAAAAGCTTAATCCAATGATGTATCACTTAGTCAATCAGAGTTTTTAGATGAAGAGGTCCTGCGTGACCTCGAAATGCGTTCACTTTTAGCCTGTTCTAATAAATGTTCTTATTCTAAGGATATTCCATCTCAGCAGCGCATAAGTGACCTTAACCTCATGAAGAATCTATGGGGTTTTGTCAAGAAGAAGATGAGAGACACCAGACCCAACAATGCAGACGAGCTGAATGCTGCTATCAAAGCAACCTGGGCTTCCATAGCACCTCAGCAGCGCCACAGACTAATCACCAACATGCCACGCCGCATTGATGCAGTAATTGATGCGAAAGGAGCCCTGACCAAGTATTGAGTGCATTTACTGAACATACATTTCAGCAGGCCAACATTTCAGATTTTAAAATCATTTTTTCAAGCTGGTGTTATAAAGTATTCTAATTTACTGAGATAATGACTTTTGGGTTTTCGTTGTCTATAAGCCATAATCATCAACATTAACAGAAATAAAAACTTGAAATGCATCACTATTTGTAATGACTATCTAATATATGAGTTTCACTTTTTGTATTGAAGAACTGAAATAAATTAACTTTTTGATGATATTCTAATTTTGTGAGAAGCACCTGTAGGTGAGATAAGAAATAGATGAGATAAGAAATATGGTTTGAGATCAATAGTGCCTATGAGACGCTATTATGTCCCAGACTATTTAAATAATAACTCTAATATAAGGTGTATAACTTGCATCTGGCTGTCACTTGGATTGATATTGAGCACTCTAAGTTTACAGAATTGTAAGCCTATATTTGCTGAAATATAAAACACAAGCGTTTCTTCTGGCCTACTCAATCTGGAGTTTGGAGATACCCAGGTTTGTTTTATGTTTTTATTTAGTGTGTGTCTTTGTATTTGCTTTTATCATTGTATGAACAAATTTTAATACATTATTAAATGCAAAGTTTTATTTCCCCAATTTTTGCTATAGCTTCAATTTCTTTTCTTTTAAATTCTTTAATGCAAACACAACTTTATTAATATCAAAGTGGTCAATATATAAGGCTAAGCTGTGTCCTGTGACGTCTTCTCACTATCCAGATTCACCTCAAATTGGCCGCTGCATTTCCTCCCTCTGCATTTATAAATGCTATGATAGTCCGTCCTGATAGGCTGTACTATACCATGTGATGTGACAGTTGTAAGGCATTATGGGAAAGCCCACCGGGCAATGCCTAAGATTATGTGAGCCTTCTCTGGCTCATGCAATATTCTGCAATGTGGATTTTTGGCAATTCACACAAACCAAATCACAAATTATTTTAATTTGATGAGTTCAGCAAATTCCTATAAATTTGTCACAAATTTAGTTTGAATCAAATCAATTTGCTCTATGATTAATCAGGCCCTTTTCTCATCCTTATGTCATCTCTTACAATGAGAATAAAAAGCAGGGCGCTCCATAGTGCACACATCCTTAATAAGGGGGTGATGGTGAGAGCTGACAGAAAGGGTATATGGTAGTGCGCTCACCTTGGAGGGACATGCAAATACCAGGCACAACCCTGTTTCAAAGCCAAAAGATGGAATAAATCAGCTGCAGCTTACCCTAGGTGATGGGATGGTGCACAAACTGCCATGTATCAGATACATAGCATCAAAAGTAAATTTTAAATAAATCATAAACATCATAATAAATCAAATTATACTATTTATGACATCTCTTGGCTGGCTGACCTTTCGCCAATATTTCTCTCATGTCATCAAAAAATCTGGTGCATTTTATGACTTATCTACATTACATTCCATTTCTTGTAGAAAACGTCTGCCTCGTATTTCTCCACGTCGCTTTTCTTGACACTTTTTGAGCCTGTCTAGTGACATAAAAAAGTGGTGCATGGCATGTTTCTAGTTGTTTTTTTTTCTACACTCAGATTTATGAAATATTTAGTGTAGGCAATCTACTTTCATTTTCTTCAAAATGGCAGAATATCAAGACAACACTTTGGCTTTTAGGGAACGCTTGCGAAGTTTGACAGAATTTCTACAGGACAGTAACAAATTTCACAGGAGGATAGAGATGAAAAGAGTAATAAGATCATGTATGGTGATGTAGGAATACTCTTACTTGTGGTTTGCTGTTTAATCTGGTTACTAGTGTTGAGCGATACCTTCCGATATTTGAAAGTATCGGTATCGGATTGGATCGGCCAATATCCAAAAAAGATCAGATATCGCCGATACCGATACCCGATACCAATACAAGTCAATGGGACACAAATATTGGAAGTGATCCTGGATGGTTCCCAGGGTCTGAAGGAGAGGAAACTCTCCTTCAGGCCCTGGGATCCATATTCATGTAAAAAATAAAGAATAAAAATAAAAAATATGGATATACTCACCCTCGGACGGCCCCTGGCTGTCACCGCTGCAAGCGTCTGCCTCCGTTCCTAAGAATGCAGAGTGAAGAACCTTCGATGACGTCGCGGCTTGTGATTGGTCGCATGACCGCTCATGTGACCGCTCACGCGACCAATCACAAGCCGCGACGTCATCGCAGGTCCTACACTCACTGCATTCTTCGGAACGGAGGCTGCCGGTTGCACGGCTGAGGTCCGGGTCCGTCGGAGGGGTGAGTATATCCATATTTTTTATTTTTATTCTTTATTTTTTACATGAATATGGATCCCAGGGCTTGAAGGAGAGTCTCCTCTCCTCCAGACCCTGGGAACCATACGCACCGCACACACCTGGGAACTTATAGGAACTTCCGATTCCGATTTCCGATATCACAAAAATATCGGAACTCGGTATCGGAATTCCAATACAGCAAATATCGGCCGATACCCGATATTTGCAGTATCGGAATGCTCAACACTACTGGTTACTGGTGAGACTACATAGACTGTGACTTTTTTTTGATTGCTCCACAATCTACAAGCTTCACATGTCCTACGGCCGCAAACAAACCGAGAGCTGCAGATCCCTGGGACGCTTTTGTGCTTTACGTCTTCCTTTACACAGCCTTTTAATTTTGCAGGGAATCAGCTGCTTTACCTGCAAAATGTAGGCTCAGCATACATTGCATTTGTCACCTCTGTCAGGCATATATACCCAGGGGATATATGACTAATATTAGCCACAGTCTGCATAAATGCCCTAACATCTGCACAGAGAGCCACTGTGATGTATAATGTATGGTATATTTTTCATTTTCTTCGTGATGGCTCACAAAGTGCAGTCTGAAAAAGAAATAGTATTAAAGGGGTTTAAAATTGATATCCTAACCTTGGGAAAGGTCATCACTGTCTGATAGGTGGAGGTGCGTCACCCGGCATCCCCGTCGATCAGCAGTTCCCGGTGTCGGCAGTGGCCGAAACTGCTCAGTTGTCGAGCAGCATAGCACAGCTCCATCGACTGTATAGAGGCCGTAGCCTGGTACTGCACATCTGTCACCTATGAAATTATTATTAATTATTAGGTAGCGGATGTGTAGTATCTGGCTGCAGCCACTATTGCAATAACTGAGCTGCTGTGCAGCTCCATAAGTGAGCAGGTCTATCTACCAACGACACAGAGACCAGCTGGTCCCCAAGGGTTCCAGGTGACATCCCTACCGATCAGATATCGATGACCTATCCCAGAACTGCACAGACGTGCATATATTTGAAAACTTTAGTGCTGGGACTGGGACAGAGGAACACACGTCAGCCCCTGCCCCATCGCCCAAGGACTGAAGCAGCCCCACGCGTATCGCCACCTTTAAGCATGGCTTCCTCAGGGGTAAAGAGAAAGTGCACTTTCTCTTTAAAGGTGGCGATACGCGGGGGGCCCTCCTCCCCTCACCATCATCCTGGCAGCAGGTTTAATTTTGTCATCATGATTCTTAATGAGGCTCTTTTGCCTTCAAACTGGTGTGTTATTTTCTGACTGTTTTAGTCAGAATATCCATCTGTATTTTCTATTTCTTTTGATCAGGGCATTTTTCTTCTCTGCATGTTTCCATCTGACTGGTTGCTTGCTCTGGCAGTGCAGACCCATTGTTGTTAATAGGACACATACTTCATCTATTGTTTATATACATTCTTAGGCCTGTGCTTTTACTAATTGTTCATTCATGCAATTGTAATAGTATGCAGGTACTGAGTATGTCACCACGGAACAGACAGACCAACAGTTGAGGGGTTTAATAACAGGAATCAGGGAGGAAGCAATTGAATATAACTAGCAATAAAACAGTGCAAAAATATGGGAGTCAAACAGTGTAACAGAAGTAAGCAGGATTTCTTGAGAAAAGAACACTTATCAGTCTGATGAGGATTTGCTTGAAGGGTCGTCTTCTCCAACGTAGGCGCCGAGAAACAGCGGTACTTGTCGTCCCTCTGTTATCCGTGGGCTGAGTAGTCTCTTGGAGCCCGCTGCCTGGGGTTTCGGGAAAATGATGGTCAGTCTATTAATAAGTCTCTCACCAGGAATCAGGGGCTCTGCACTGTTAAGTCTCTCACCAGGAATCAGGGGCTCTGCACTGATACCGTGGGTACCAGGGGTCACAGTCTCTGTACTGATACCGCGGGTACCAGGGGGTCGCAGTCTCTAAACGGGCCAATGTCTCTACACGGGTCTCAAAGCGCCCCTCTCCGGTCACAGCAGAGTCCGCTTTCATGTACTCACGAGATGCAGTCTTTCTGGGCAATCTCCCTGTATTTGTCCTCTGACCAGGAGCTCTCTCTCTCTCCCGGAGCGCAGCTGCACCCTGCTCTGACTGCTGCTCACGCTGCTCTGTTCCTTGCGCGTGCGCCTTTTCCACTCTCTGCCTGGCTTCCTTCCTGTCCCAGTCTCTAAGTCTGCCCCCAGGGGAACCTGTAGCACAGCTCAATGGTTCCAGGCACAGAGCCGAGAAAGTAACCACCCCCGGACTCTTCTTGTGCTTCACCTCCTTACACAATACTGCCCTGATAATTTCATATGGGAAATAACAGGTTTGATTCTTATTTATTATTTTTCATCTACTTGAATTTTTTTTTCTATTGGAATTTTCCTATGTGTATATTCATTTTTGGTCCTGTTATTATCCTCCTCACTGTGGACCTTGATCACTAGTTGGTATTTACCTCATTAAAGGGAACCTGTCACCCCCAAAATCGACGGTGAGCTAAGCCCACTGGCATCACGGGCTTATCTACAGCATTCTGTAATGCTGTAGATAAGCCCCCGATGTAACCTGAAAGATGAGAAAAAGAGGTTAGATTCTACTCACCTGGGCGGGCGGTCCGGGGCCTTCCATCTTCATAGGATGACGTCCTCTTCTTGTATTCATGCTGTGGCTCCGGCGTGGGTGTTGAGGGCAGAGCAAAGTACTGCAGTGCGCAGGTGTCGGGAAAGGTCAGAGAGGCCCAGCGCCTGCGCACTGCAGTACTTTGCTCTGCCCTCAACAGGGAAACAAAGTATGCCTGCGCCGGAGCCACAGCGTGAATACAAGAAGAGGACGTCATCATATGAAGATGGGAGGCCCCGGACCGGACCGTGACACCCATCGAACCGGACCAGCAGAGGGACCGCCCCTGGGTGAGTATAATCTAACCTCTTTTTCTCATCTTTCAGGATACATCGGGGGCTTATCTACAGCATTACAGAATGCTGTAGATAAGCCCCTGGTGCTGGTGGGCTTACCTCACCCTCGATTTTGGGAGTGACAGGTTCCCTTTAACTTCAAGATTTGTAATATTGTAACATGAGGTGTTTATCTGTGCTTATATTTTATTATTACCTGCATTTACAGCTAGCACATTGGAGGAGGTCAGCTTTTGGTCCTTACACAGACCTCTAGTGGTCCTTTACATGGCCAATTTTTGGCCTTTTCAATTGTTTTTAATTTATTGTCTTGTTTGTGAATTTTTTGTATCAATAAAATTAGTTATATATTTTGAAACATTTTTTGAGTTAATATTTTATAGGTGATTGTGAACGCTATACACACTGCTTTCTCTGTTTCTCACTTGTCATTTAGGATTGAGTGTGGTCAGTGATCCCATTTAATGTCTTGTAGTGCCCTCAAACCCTCAAGGAGAGATGTTAAGGAGAGTAGCAGTGCAGGGGATATGGGATATAATAGAGAGGGGCATAGTGGCGGTGGGTATTATGGAGAGAGGCAATGTGGGGAATATTATAGAGAGCACAATAGCAATTTCCAAATAGGGGATCCAATCATCAAATATATTGTCAAATCATCACAGATTAGATTTATGTAAGGTATGTTAAAACTTTTAATAGTCAATGAGTAAAATAAAGTCCTGACAAGGACAGTACCCAAGTAAGGTCCTATCCCACTAAATTATCTCTAATATTCCCACCTAAACGTTTTGTTCACCGGTAGCAGAGGACTCATCAGGGGAGCGAGGATATATGAAGGGAATTAAACATGGGTTTAGGTGAGGTTTAGAACCCTAAATAAATTGAAGTATAGGGACAAATATACAGGTGCCTGAGATGACAGGAACCCTGTAGGTCACCAGAGTGCTGCACGGCTTCAGAGACAAAGTGTTAAAAAATTAGGGACATGTCAGAAAATAGGAAAGTTCTGATTACTTCACTTACACATGCAGAGCACTCAGCTGCAGTTTCCTCTGCCTCATTTTTTAACCCAAAAATGTTGTGCACCGCTGACCTATCCTAAGGATAGGCCATCAATGTAAGGGTATGTGTCCACGGTCAGGCTTGCTTCAGGCTTTGGTCAGGATTTTATGCAGGTAAAATCCTGACCAAAAATGCACCTGAGGTCACTGGCAGGTCACCTGCGGTGTTCCTGCGTGTTTTGCTCATTGTAGCAACATGCTGCGTTCTGAAAAAACACACCGCATGTGCGTTTTTTGCGGGAAATCCGCATGCGTTTTTTAATGCACAGTGGAGACGGGATTTCATTAAATCCCCTCCACTATGCTGTAACATCTGGACGCTGCGTTTTTGACGCTGCGGCTCAGCGCTGCGACAAAAACGCAGCGTTTCCTGAACGTGGACCCATACCCTTAAAGTCCTGAACAACCTCTTTATGAGTAATACTTCTCAGGCGGAGGCTAAAAGAAAACACTTTTGTCTTCCATCTAATGAATTGGAGCCTAGGAGAACATTATACATCAGGAACAGCTCCGACATATGTTGTAGGATATGCTCATAGCCAAAGTGTGTATTTAGCCTCATTGACTGTGTTAAAAATCAGTAAAAAGACTGAAGTGGTTTAGGGCTGCTACGGTTTTAATACACTTAGTGCAGTGATGCCGCTATGTGTGCACATGGCCTTAACATGTCTTATGTTAATTATTTCAAAGAAAAAACCTTTCACTTGTTCATTGTGGCATCACTCCTATTCCATTTTATTAAATATTATAATATTGGAATGTATTGTGATATAACAGACTAGACTATTTATTCCATATTTAGCAATATGCTCGTCAATTTATTTATTCCATATTTAGAAATGTTCACAGCCATTAAGATCTCGTTCCCGAGACTTGTGCAATCTGATATGAAACCTTTAGAATTCTTGGGCATCTTGCCTTGAACGAGCTTTGTCATCTTCCATTTCACACACCTGGCCACAGGTAGCATAGCTTCTAGACCACTCCTCCAGAAGGTATGAAGCTACGTGCTTCAACTAATCACTACTGTAAAGACACAAAGACATGACTTCATTGTGCTGCATTTCTGCATGCATTACATGCCTCAGTAATACATGAAATATTAACACAACATAATAATAATACACACACAACATATAAAATATGTTATAGCATTACTGTATATGTTCATAATAAAATCTAGATTGTTTATTACACACTGTATTTACTAGGTCACAGGTATAAAATGGAGTAAATCATCAGAACATATGCTCTGTAAGGCATTACATCTGACCTTACAAGGTCATCAACAACGCTTGAAACATCGTCCTAAATTATTATTATTATTATTATTATTAGGGATTTACAGTTCTCTAATCTGACATTCAGCAATCCAGAAAATGTTATTCTCCTCCACTTACAACTGGTGCACAATTTTCACATAACACAGAATTTGGCAAAACTAGACAATAAAACCAGCATATATATTTTTTTAGATGTTCTAATTGACGCTTTTTTTTGCTAAAGATTTATATACTTATAATCCAGATCACCTGATACTATTTGAATTTTGAATAGTTATGGAATTCTTAGTAGTAGTTATTATACAGTAATACAATATATAATTACATAACACAAGCCATGTCTCATTATTGTATGAGAATAATTCCCAATATAATGGTCGTGCTTTGCCGATACAGTATGTCCTTTACTTCTTTACAGCCTTTGTCTGGGTTCATTGAATAAAACGTGTAGATTTTGTTTTTCCGACTAGAGATGCATTACCTATTCCTGCCACTAGAGGGTGCTTTGCTGTAATGCAACTGCTCCAAAATGTTTTCAGTTAGGAGAGGAATTTCCATTCCACTAGCAGGTGTTCTAGGACACAATTTTTCATTTTTTTTATATATGTATTTTAATAATTGCACCACTAAATATATAAAACTGACAGTAAAATACTGTATGATTGTGCAAGTGATGTACTGAAAATTGACTTTTTTTCACCTAAGAATTTTTGCCCCTTTGTATCAGTGATTGTTGGGTTTTGACTCCCACCTCCACTAGTCTAAACTTTTGATTCTTTTCCTATGACATTTCAGGACTTGTACAGTTACCTTTCAAGCATGTGCCACATTTTTAGCTCATACAGCAGGTGCAACATATTCTGCTCCTGATATCTTGACAGGTCAGACCAGGTGCGCGTTGCACAGGGTAACACTTTTATTATGCACCAACTAAGTATAGTAAATGCAGTTAGTTATTTTATTTTACACATGAGGGAAGAGTTTGCACATACCTGTCATAATTTCTGAGACATTAAAAGGATATTCCCACCATAGACATTTATAGCATACCAACAACATATGCCATAAATGTGTTTATAGGTGCAAGTCCCACCTCTGGGACCCACATCTACATCAATCGCTGGGAAACCTTGTAGAGCAGCCACATCCAGGCGGAGAAAAAAAATGACGAGGTGGCTGCTCATGTTTTTCTTGCATAGCTGCTACGCGAGTCGCATAGAAGTGACTAGAAGGAGAATTAACTTGCTATTCGGCCTCTGAATTGTCATGATGTCATGTCGGACGCTGTTCACACTAGGGCGTCCGACAGACAGCGGTAATTCCGCTTTTGTCCACTATGCGCTCAGTGGCGTCGGCTAGATTTTATCTAGCTGGTCCGGGGTTAATTTAGCTGGTGCTAGGATTGGAAGCTGGGTCACGCCCACTGCCTTTAAAAAGTTCTTCTGAACATTGGGCGTCGCCGATTATAGCTTCTGTCTTGTGCTTGGTTATCTCGGTCTGGAGTGGTGAGCTAGGAGTTGGAGTATCGTATCTGGTGGTGTATTTCCCTTTGTCGTATTTTGTCCTTCCTATATTTGTATTTGTTTTGCCCTGTGCACTTATAGTGTATTCCTGTGTGACTGCAGCGTGGTGCATATTTTTCCGTTATCCTTGTCTGTGCTAACTGTGGGTATTGGTGTGTGGTCTCTTCACTGGGTGGTGGGTGGTGGTTTTCAGCCTAGGGTTGAAACAGGAGACAGGGTGAGGGTGGAGGCCCAGACATGCACACCATCAGTGTAAACTCTGGGAGAGGGTCAGTCAGGGTTTCCCTAGTCTGAGGGAAATCGCAGGGGCCCGGGTTATTAGCAATTGCCTACCTAGGCCTCCCGTGACATTATAATCGGCCAACATTATTTGAATTCCATGGATCCCATGACTTCCATAACCCGCCAGTTGGAGGCGCTGTCCCTACAGGTCACTGAGTTGAGGGGGGCAGTGCAGCAACAGGGACTAGCAGTATCTAATGTGCAAGCCGGAGTGACAGGTAGAGTTGCTGAGCCTAAGTTTCCTTTGCCTGAAAAGTTTGCTGGGGACCGCAGTAAATTTGTTACTTTTCGTGAAGCTTGCAAACTGTATTTTCATATGTGCCCGATCTCCTCAGGTAATGAGGCTCAGCGTGTGGGCCTGGTGTTGTCATTATTAAACGGGGACCCCCAAGCATGGGCGTTTTCTTTGCCATCTGATTCTGCTACATTTAACTCTGTGGAGAGTTTTTTTTCTGCTCTTGGACACATTTACGATGATCCTGACAGAATGGCTCTAGCAGAATCTAAGATACGCACTATTCGCCAGGGGGAGCGTGTTGCATAGGATTACTGTTCTGAATTTCACCGCTGGGCGGTCGACACACAGTGGAATGATCCCGCGCTGCAAAGTCAGTTTATTCATGGGGTTTCTCGAAGGGTTAAAAAAGCCCTCCTGATGTACGAGACTCCTGCTTTACTAGATTCCGCTATGAGTCTTGTTGTCCGCATTGATCGCCGTTTGCGTCAGGGGGAGCATGAGACGCCGCCTATGGGAGAGGGTTTAGGTTCACGTGAGGTTGCTGCAGGTGAGCCCACGGAACCTATGCAAATCGCAGGAGTGTCACATGTTAAGCATCAAGCTCCTGTGCTCAGGAAGCAGGGAGCCTGTTTTTACTGCGGTAAAACTGGTCATTTTGTTAACATTTGTCCTCTGCTGTCTAAGAAAATCGCAATGGCGGAAAACCTCTAAGCTCAGAGGGTGTGGAGGAGGCCAATCTGAGCTTATGTATATCCTCCATGATGGTTTCTCAATGCAGGCTCCCTGCCAAAGTTAATGTCACTGGCAGAGAGCTGCCAATCACTGTTTTTGTGGATAGTGGTTCTGCCACAAATCTCATTGATGAGGAGTTTGCACGCACTGCCGGCTTTAGGATCAAAAAACTGCCTCATCCTATCCGCGTGGTCACCATCAATGCTGCTCCTCTCCCACAGGGGGAGATTACTGAGTTTGTGGCTGAGGTGAAACTCCACATTGGGGTTCTTCATTTCGAGCAGGTTACATGTAAGGTGCTCAAGAGTCTTCCTGCACAGGTGGTTTTGGGGTTTCCATGGTTGTCTATGCACAACCCGGTTATTGACTGGAAAACTCAGGACATAATTCAGTGGAGCGAATTCTGCCAGGAGAATTGCCTGGCCACATGTGTGTCTGCTGTGACTTCAAGCGTTCCTGAGTCACTTCTGGATTTTGTGGATGTGTTCTCTGAGAAGGGTTGTTCAGAGTTGCCGCCACATCGCCCCTATGACTGTACTATCAGGTTTAAACCAGGGGCCAAATTGCCTAAAGCAAGGATGTTTAACATCTCCGGTCCGGAGAGACAAGCGTTAAAGCTTGACCTCAGGGGGGCGTACAACCTCATAAGAGTCCGTCAAGGTGATGAGTGGAAGACGGCTTTTAATACCCCTGAGGGTCATTTTGAAAATTTGGTGATGCCATTTGGGTTGACTAACGCACCTGCAGTGTTTCAACATTTCATAAATGATGTGTTCACGCATGTTTTGGGGAAATTCGTTATTGTGTACCTAGATGACATTCTCATATATTCTTGCGACCGTGATACTCATTTGGATCATGTCAGGCAGGTGTTACAGCTTCTCAGAGAGAATAAGCTGTATGTTTAGGAGTTGCCTTTCTTGGGTTATATTGTGTCTGCTTCTGGTTTTAAAATGGACGCCGCTAAGGTGCAAGCGGTGCTGCATTGGGAACGGCCTGATAACCTAAAAGCACTTCAGCGGTTCCTTGGGTTTTCTAACTACTATAGGAAGTTTATCAAAGATTTTTCTATCATTGCTAAACCGCTAACTGACATGACTAAAAAGGGTACCAATTTCTCCGTTTGGCCTGAGGCTGCTGTGCGCGCATTTGAATTTCTTAAGAACAGTTTTGTTTCGGCCCCCATTCTTGTGCAGCCAGATGTATCGAAACCTTTTGTTGTGGAAGTCGATGCGTCTGAGGTTGGTGTGGGGGCGCTACTGTCACAAGGCTCATCCTTGAGCAATGTGCGTCCATGCGCCTATTTCTCCAAGAAACTGTCGCCCGCCGAATGTAACTACGATATCGGCAACAGGGAGTTGTTGGCAATCAAGTTGGCCTTTGAGGAATGGCGACATTTCTTGGAGGGGTTGGTTCATCAGGTTACTGTTATTACCGACCATAAGAATTTGCTTTATTTGGAGTCTGCCAAGCGTCTGTCTCAAAGGCAGGCTCGCTGGGCATTGTTTTTCACGCGGTTCAACTTTGTTGTCACTTACAGACCTGGGTCTAAAAACACTAAGGCGGATGCTCTGTCCAGGTGTTTTCCGGGGGGAGAACCTCGGGAAGATCCAGTACCCATCCTCCAAAAGGGTGTTGTGGTTTCGGCTCTCACTACCGAGGTTGAGGCTGAGATTGCCGAGGCCAAGGAGGAGGTACCATCTGAGCTTCCCATCAACAAATCATTTGTACCGCTTCATCTCCGCTTAAAGGTTTTGGCGGAGCATCATGATGCTGTCCTGGCTGGCCACCCAGGGGTTAGGGGTACCTTGGAGTTGGTGTCACGTCGGTTTTGGTGGCCCAAGATCCGACAGGACGTGGTCTCATATGTGTCAGCTTGCACCACGTGCGCTAGGGCTAAGACGCCCTGCTCCCGTCCTGTTGGCACACTACTTCCTCTCGAGGTACCTAGTAAGCCATGGACGGAAATCTCCATGGATTTTATCACTGATTTGCCCTCCTCAGCTGGGAACACGGTCATCTTGGTGATTGTTGATCGGTTCTCAAAAATGTCGCACTTTGTGTCTTTGTCTTCGTTGCCTAACGCTAAGACTCTGGCTCAGGTATTTGTGCAGGAGGTGGTCAGACTTCATGGGGTTCCGTCTGACATCGTGTCTGATAGGGGTACTCAGTTTGTGGCACAATTTTGGAAAGCATTTTGCTCACGGCTGGGGATCAAGTTGTCTCATTCTTCGGCGTTTCACCCTCAGTCAAATGGTCAGACCGAGCGTATGAACCAAAATTTGGAACAGTACTTACGCTGCTTTGTTTCTGATAACCAGGAGGAGTGGTCGACGTTCCTTCCTTTGGCTGAGTTTGCCATCAATAATCACCGCCAGGAGTCGTCTGGGGAGTCTCCGTTTTTTTGTGTTTACGGGCTACATCCTCAATTTTGTACTTTGAGTCAGGGGGGCTCTTCCGGCGTCCCAGAGGAAGACCAGTTAGGAGCACAATTATCATCAGTCTGGAGGAGAGTTAAACAGCGCCTGTTGGGCGTGGGTGCTAGGTACAAATGTGTGGCTGACAGTAGGCGTGTGCCAGGTCTGGACCTGAGTGTGGATGACTGGGTGTGGTTATCCACAAAAAACATAAGACTCAAAATACCATCCCTTAAATTGGGTCCAAGGTTTATTGGTCCATTTAGGGTCGCCGCCGTCATTAACCCAGTAGCGTACCGATTGGAGCTTCCTACGGTGTATAAGATACACAACGTGTTCCATAGATCGTTGCTAAAAAAGATGGTGGGTCTTGTGGACACGACACCAATGCCTTCTCCAGTCTTGGTGGATGGTAATTTGGAATTTGAAGTCTCCAAGTTGGTTGACTCTCGTGTAGTGCGCCGCACTTTACAGTACTTGGTACACTGGCATGGTTATGGGCCTGAGGAAAGGTCCTGGGTACCAGCCTCGGACATTCATGCGGATCGGCTGGTCAGTATGTTTCACCGCCGCCATCCGGACAAGCCGGGTCCTATAAGTCGTGAGGGCCCTGGGGTCCCTCGTAGAAGGCGGGGTACTGTCATGTCGGACGCTGTTCACACTAGGGCGTCCGACAGACAGCGGTAATTCCGCTTTTGTCCACTATGCGCTCAGTGGCGTCGGCTAGATTTTATCTAGCTGGTCCGGGGTTAATTTAGCTGGGGCTCGGATTGGAAGCTGGGCCACGCCCACTGCCTTTAAATAGTTCTTCTGAACATTGGGCGTCGCCGATTATAGCTTCTGTCTTGTGCTTGGTTATCTCGGTTTGGAGTGGTGAGCTAGGAGTTGAAGTATCATATCTGGTGGTGTATTTCCCTTTGTCTTATTTTGTCCTTCCTATATTTGTATTTGTTTTGCCCTGTGCACTTATAGTGTATTCCTGTGTGACTGCGGCGTGGTGCATATTTTTCCGTTATCCTTGTCTGTGCTAACTGTGGGTATTGGTGTGTGGTCTCTTCACTGGGTGGTGGGTGGTGGTTTTCAGCCTAGGGTTGAAACAGGAGACAGGGTGAGGATGGAGGCCCAGACATGCACACGATCAGTGTAAACTCTGGGAGAGGGTCAGTCAGGGTTTCCCTAGTCTGAGGGAAATCGCAGGGGCCCGGGTTATTAGCAATTGCCCACCTAGGCCTCCCGTGACACATGATTGCAACATAGCATGGCGCTACTACTATTGATAGTGACAAGTGTGTGACCAAAAACACGTTATTTGCATACATGTGGTCACATGCCGACTAGACGTGCACAGCCTCATTCAATGCAAATGGATTGGGCAAAGTGGGACACGTCTAGATTGAATGTGGGTGAAAGTATGCAAATCGTATATATATATATATATATATATATGAGACCACCAGAGTCTTTGGCACTCCCATCAAGAATTACGGAAGCAGAGGTCCATATTTTTGACCAGTGACCACCACTCCAGTCACATGGGATCTTCGATTCTTGGGATAGTTAAAGGTGTCAGCAGTCAGATCCCCATCTATCCAATGGATAGGGGATGACTTCTAAACTTGGTACAACCCCTTTAAGTCTTTTTCAAACAATGCAGCAAAGAGACACCAAAAAAAGTTGGAAAACAGCAACATTGCTACATTTGTCATTATGACTCGAAAGTAAAAATATTCACGTGCTATAACTGGATATAGTAAAAATAGCTCAGCCCTCTACCAGGTTGTACAGATGTAGTTTGCTGACAGCGCAAATGTGTTTTTTTTCAGCCCTTACATGAAGATATGCATCTCTAAAAATAAGGGTATTTACAGGTATTTTTCATTCTGAACTCTGCTTATCATCGTACAGATGAGGATGTACACGTACTGCACACTCCCTGCATAATGTACCGTCACATGGTAACTGTGTCAGCTGCTCATCCTGTCAATAACGGTCAAGGACAAGAAGATGATACCAGGAGAGCAGCAAACATCTAATTCTCGGTAACTTCTAAGACCTGCAGAAAGAGGCCTAGCCACCATTATTTTACTGAAAAAGTTGAAGGAAAATCATGTTAACAACTGACTGTATTGTAACTCGATGTTAGAAAGCAAATTAAGCCGTTACTTTATTTTAAACAAAATGAATGTCCACAAAATATCAATTAATTGTCATCATTGCAACATAGCATGGCGCTACTACTATTCATAGTGACGAGTGCGTGACCACAAACACGTTATTTGCATACATGTGGTCACATGCCGACTCATTCAATGCAAGTGGATTGGGCAAAGTCGGACATGTCTAGTTGGAATGTGGGTGAAAAGTATGCAAATAGTATACTTGTAGTCACATGACCTCCAGCTCCTGGCATTGGAGAATTCTCACAGCACTCGAGATGGGAGGATTCACAAGTATGCAGTAATATTCCCGGACTGACGGCACTTGTTCTCCCGGGGCTCTCATGATATTAAGTCATCAGGATCCATGCGGCCAATCAGGCATGACTTCACTCTCCCATCCTCCTTTGGCACAGACACTTGCTTGTAGAGGGAGGCATCTTGGATATTTGTACTTAATAGGCAACCTAATGGCAAAAATATTAAAGATGACTTAATCATTTATTAAAGGTAATGGCTGCACTCATTTCTGACATATGTAAGTAATTTATTGTAATTATCCTGTGTTTGCACATGATTGGTCACTGTGATTTAAATTGTTTTCCCATGATTCCATTGTTTAGACTACGATCAAGGGCATCACATTTGCCAGAAATGTATCAGTATTTTTACCATGTGAAATCCAAAAGCGAAAAAATGCGATTTTGATGGAATTTTAAATAAAGAAACTCTTGAATTTTAAAGAAAGAAATATGGATGTGATGTTTTCCTTCTAAATTGTGAGTATGTAAAGTTAACGGTCTACAATGGGATTGGCACCCTTCACATTCAGACCAGTACTATTCAGTGAATTCTATTAATCTGAGAATCTTTATTCCCGACATCGGCAGCCAATCACTGGTCTCAGCTATCTCAGGACACATACTGCTGAGGACTGTGATTGTCAGCAGATGTCAAATTAAGGGCTGTCATGTCTGCAGCCAATAAAAACAGCATATCGGCAGACAGCAGAGAATATTCAGTGCTAGAATGAAGGTTGAATTATTAAGCTAGGCAAATACTGCATTGAGATTCTGTCTGGGGCTTCCCCTGCATTCCTGAAAAGTGGGATATACAGTAGATATGCCCCTCATAGAACCATTCATTACACTAAGGCAAATGACGTTTAAATTGACTCCACTTGGGCTCACTTGCGGCAGTATCCATATTTTAAGATGGACACTAAAACACAGTTGATGGACAAAAGTGCAGTGCTCAGTGCAGTGTGAACCGAGCCTTACTCGTTTCATTTCATCAGTGTGGCTGCATCTCCGCAGGGTTTCACTTACTTGGACAAACCCTTTAAAAATAATTTGCCCCTCCAATGTCCTTTTAAAAGTTATTATGCTCTTTAATTCCTACCTAATAAGCAATTAAGTCCCAGAAAAGTAATAATGCCTTCTTAGTCATTTTTTGTGCAGGTAGAACAGTAAGAGGCAATTATGTATCCAGGGACACAATGTAGGGTTTCTTTAGGGCACAGTAGGGGCAGATATTATTAAATAGTAGGTCCTATAAGGTTACTTTTATCAGCACTGTGTCAGTGTGTCAGGATGTGACCGGAGAACAGAGAAGTCTGTAGAGACGATCTGTGGCTTTAAAAAGATACTTAAGCCAGCTTAAAAAATGAAATTAGTTCCCAATTATCAACCAGTGTAAATGTAAACCCCTTCACAACATATCATGTAAACTTACACCATATGTCATGTCCCTGCCTTTGATTCGGACTCACATGTCGAGCCTGCATCTTTCCCTGCAAATGACAGCTGATTTAATCAGCCATCATGTGCATTTAATAGCCGTGGGTGGAGTGGAGTGCAGCCCTCAACTGTTAACCTGTGGTCAATCTTTGACAGAGGCATTTAACACACACTGAAACGTGCGCGTGTCATTCCACGCTCCCAACGGTGCACTCGTGATAATATCATGGGGCGGTGATGGGTTGTCATGACAGCCAGGTTCTGCTGAAGACCATGCCTGTCATTACAACCCTCCTGTGAAAGCCACCTTGTGGCTAGCGTTAATAGGAAATAGTGATTTTACCTATACATAGCAGTGCTGATGCAGATGATAGCAGCTTCAAATCCCCTGTTAGGGGTTGAGTTCCCGCCTCTGCACAGGGGGAATCTTGGGCCATCTCCGCTGCAGTCTCCCATTCTTCTCCTGCCGCAGTGGAGCCTGCTCAGCGGAGACGTCGGTCCCAGCGTCTTGCTCAGTCCCACTCTGTACAAAGAGTTACTGCTGCTTCTCCTGCTTCTGCTATTGAAGTCAGTGCTGATCAGCGGCGAGCAGACGCTTTTGGGACTAAGTCCTGCTCTTCTCATTCTGAGCATGCCTGAGTAAGATCTCTCAGTGGAGATCGAGGGTCACATGGTCAGATACTGCAGCTAAGTCCATTGGTCCTTTCAGGAAGGTCCTGTAGGTGCTAGGACTAAGTCCTGCTTGGTTCACACTGAGTATGCCCAGGGCAAGATCTCTCAGTGGAGATTTAGGGTCACATGCTCAGGTATGGCAGTCTCTCATTGGTCCTTCTGGGAAGGTCTTTTGCTTGCTGCAGCTATATAAGGCTCGCATGGCCGCACGGCCATGCGCTAGTATTGCTTTCATTTATGTACTTTGCGCCAGTGTGGTCTTGTATGTGTGTGTTCAGGGACCCGGCTGAAATAAGCCCCTAGAATGCTGGCACCTCCGGCGAGGAGTTCGTATGCTTGTGTGTTCAGGGACCTGGCCGAAATAAGCCCTTAGAATGCTGGCACCTCCGGCGAGGAGTTTCGTGTGCGTGCAAGACCACTGACTGCTCTTGTTTAGACAGTTAGCCTGTGCCTCTGTGGAGTCTAACAGCACTTTGTGTTCACGGCTGCTCTGTGAAGTAACAGAGTTAGCTAACGCTGCTATTAGTTCCGCTATTTACTAGCAGCAGGTTCTCCTGCACGGTGGACCCCGGGCTGCGAACGCATCTATCCTAATAAAATATATACTTTCATTAGGTGCGTTCCGCTAGCCCTATCATAACATAATACTAGCGCCAGGGTCTGGCTAGTAAATGGTGAACATACAGCAATCTTTGCGGTATATCGAGCAGCTGGAGGGTAGGTTGGCGGCTCTCGAGAGCTCAACCTCAGCTGTGGATATTTCCGCAGTTGCTGTACAGGTTGCTAGCGTGGCTGCAGCAACTTTGTCCACTGCCACCCCTGTTCCGACATTTTCGCGCCTCCCGCTCCCAGAAAAATTTTCTGGAGAAAGCAGATCTTGTAGGGGATTCATGAGTCAGTGCTCTATTCACCTTGAGCTTCTGGCTGCACATTTTCCCACAGAGCGGGCTAAGGTGGGATTTATTGTGTCCCTCTTGTCTGGACAGGGCGTTGGAATGGGCTACGCCGCTGTGGGAGCGTGGCGATCATGTGGTGCAGAGTGCTCCGTTGTTTCTGAGCACTCTGAAACAGGTCTTTCTAGGACCTCAAGTCACCCATGATACTGCGCTCCAACTGTTGGCATTAACTCAGGGTGAGTCCTTGGTCAGCCAATTCGCCATCCGTTTCCGAACTTTAGCTTCAGAGCTGGAGTGGTCGGATAAAGCCCTTATCCCCATATTTTGGAGGGGGCTGGCTGATCACATTAAGGATGCTCTGGCCACTAGGGAGATTCCAGCCACACTGGAGGAGTTAATAACTGTCTCTACCCGCATTGACCTCCGTTTTAACGAGCGGAGGTTTGAGCGAGTCCAGTGTAGGCAGAGGTTTCGGCTGGCTCCCACCTTTGCCAGACCTCTGGAATCTCCGGTCATGGTTCCTGAGTCACATGAGGCCAGGGAGGTGTCACAAGCGGGTTCTAAGTCCCGGACCGCTTGGGCATCCAAGGTTCGTCACGTTTGCCAGCAGTCTGGACATCTTGCCACCAGATGTTCTCAGTGGTGGAGGAGACGTCAGCCTCTAGTGGTAGTCGGGGGAGGTACACTAGATACGGCGACGTTTGCCTCAAAATTGTCCTTTAAGGGGACAATTAACATTGGCTCATCTTCCCACTCAGTAGAGCTCTGCGTGGATTCTGGGGCAGAGGGCAATTTCATGTCTTCCGCCTTTGCCCAATGTCACGCAATACCCCTGGTTATGCTAGCACAGCCAGTTACGGTACGAGTGCTGAATGGGTCGACACTACCTTCACAGATAACTCACCAGACCATTCCTTTTACTCTGTCCATGTCGCCATCCCATCAGGAGACAATATCTCTGCTCGTCATACCTGAGGGTATTGATGAGGTCCTGTTGGGTATACCTTGGTTACGGTCTCCACATATCGAGTGGTCTTCTGGCAGAATTTTGGGATGGGGTGAGTCTTGTGAGGGTAGGTGTCAAAGGGAGTGCGTTCAGGTTGCTACTACTGAGGTACCCGCAGATCTATCCTCTCTCCCCAAGCAATACAGGTCTCATGCGGACGTGTTCTCCAAAAAGGCAGCGGAGACCCTTCCGCCTCACCGCCCCTATGACTGTCCTATTGATCTCTTGCCAGGTGCTGAGCCTCTCCGGGGTTGAGTTTATCCATTATCTCTCCCGGAGACGGAGGCTATGTCTCAGTACATCCAAGAAAATCTGGCAAGAGGGTTCATCAGGAAGTCAGTGTCGCCTGCTGGGGCTGGGTTCTTCTTTGTTCAGAAGAAGAATGGGGAACTGCGTCCATGTATTGACTACAGGGGTCTTAACGCCATCACCGTTAAGAACAAATACCCATTACCCCTGATATCTGAGCTTTTTGATAGGCTACGGGGAGCAAGGGTATTTACAAAATTAGATCTGCGGGGTGCTTACAATCTGATTCGCATCCGTGAGGGGGATGAATGGAAGACGGCTTTTAACACCAGGGATGGGCACTATGAGTATCTGGTGATGCCCTTCGGGCTCTGTAATGCCCCAGCCGTTTTCCAAGACTTTGTGAACGACATCTTCTGGGATATGCTCACCACCTCGGTCGTAGTCTATCTGGATGATATTCTCATCTACTCTCCAGATATCGACTCCCAGCGGAGAGATGTTTGCAAAGTCTTTGACCTCTTACAGGCAAACTCCCTCTACGCCAAATTGGAGAAGTGTGTGTTTGAGCAGGAGTCCTTGCCATTCCTAGGTTATATAATCTCTGCCCAGAGTTTGGCTATGGATCCTGCCAAGCTACAGGCTGTGATGGACTGGCAGGAACCCCATTCTCTTAAAGCGGTGCAGCGCTATATGGGGTTCATTAACTACTATCGACAGTTCATTCCACACTTCTCAACGTTGGTAGCTCCCTTGGTTGCCCTTACCAAGAAGGGAGCAAATCCCAAATTGTGGTCTGTAGAGGTCTCCGAGGCCTTTAATTCCATAAAGTCACATTTCACTAGCGCTCCCATCCTACATCGCCCCGATGTAGACAAACCCATTATCATGGAGGTGGATGCCTCATCTGTTGGTGCAGGAGCAGTTCTCTTCCAAAAGGATGCTCAAGGTTGGAAGCATCCTTGCTTCTTCTTTTCAAAGACCTTTTCACCAGCAGAGAGGAATTATTCCATCGGGGACAGGGAGTTGCTGGCCATGAAATTGGCCTTCTTTGAGTGGAGACATCTCTTGGAGGGAGCTCGTTTTCCTTTCCAAGTCTTCACAGACCATAAAAATCTGGTGTACCTACAGACAGCCCAGCGGTTAAATTCTCGCCAGGCTAGATGGTCCTTGTTCTTCTCCCGGTTCCATTTCACCCTCCATTTTCTTTCTGGGGAGAAGAACATTCGTGCCGATGCTCTCTCTCGCTCCGTGGTGTCATCAGTGGAGGAGGAGAGGAGCCTCGGCTTATTGTCCCCACTGAGAGCCTGAGAACCGTAGCCCCGGTTTCGCTAGAGTCTGTGCCTCCGGGCAAGACTTTTGTACCACCCAATTTGCGACCGGAGGTTCTCTCGTGGGCTCTTTCGTCCAGGGTGGGTGGACATTTTGGGACAAAAAGGACATTTGAGCTGTTGGCGAGGACGTATTGGTGGCCACATATGGCCCGTGATGTCAGGGATTATATTCTGGCGTGTGTCTCCTGCGCCAAAAATAAGTCTCCTCGACAACGGCCAGCTGGGTTACTCTATCCATTGCCGGTGGCAGACAGGCCCTGGGAGATGGTCGGGATGGACTTTGTGGTGGGTTTGCCCAAGTCTCGGGGCTGTACCATTATTTGGGTTATCACCGATCACTTCTCCAAAATGGTGCATTTGGTGCCGCTTCCGCGGTTACCTTCGGCACGGGCCTTGGCAGCATTGTTCATAAAGCACATCTTTCATCTACACGGTATGCCAGACAAGATTGTCAGTGACCGGGGTCCCCAGTTTGCGTCTCGGTTCTGGAGAGAGCTTTGTCGTCTTCTCAGCATTGAGTTAAATCTCTCCTCCGCATATCATCCCGACACGAATGGATTGGTAGAGAGGGCTAATCAGACCTTGGTCACATATCTGCGACATTTTGTTTCAGCCAGACAGGAAGACTGGGCATCCTTGTTACTGTGGGCAGAGTTTGCGCTGAACAATGCGGTTGCCGACTCCACTGGACAAACCCCATTCCTCCTCAACTATGGTCAGCATCCGCGGGTACCTATGCCTATGCCCGTGTCTTCTGCCAACTCCAGGGTGGCAGACTGGGCTGTGGAAGCACGGGATATTTGGGACCGCACTCAGGATGCCATTCAGGCCTCCAAGGAGAGAATGAGGTCCTTCGCCGATGCACATCGGCGCCCTGCTCCGACCTTTGCTCCTGGCGACTTAGTGTGGCTCTCCGCCCGTAACATCAGGCTGCGAGTAGAGTCCGCTAAGTTTGCACCTCGCTATTTGGGTCCTTTTAAGGTCCTCGAACAGGTTAATCCTGTGGTCTATCGTTTGGCCCTTCCGCCACGCCTGGGTATCACCGACACCTTTCATGTGTCACTCTTGAAACCCGTATACATGTCCCGGTTTTCCAAGCCATCCGCTGGGACATCAGGTTCGTCTACGGACGATTACGAGGTGAACGCTATTTTGGGGTACAAGGTGGTACGTGGCAAAAAATTTTATTTGGTGGATTGGAAGGGTCATGGCCCTGAGGACAGGTCCTGGGAGTCTGTTGAGCACATTCGGGCTCCGCAGCTCATTGCTGCCTTCGAGCATGGCGAGGCCCAAGGAGGGGGGGTAATGTTAGGGGTCGAGTTCCCGCCTCTGCACAGGGGGAATCTCGGGCCATCTCCGCTGCGGTCTCCTATTCTTCTCCTGCCGCAGTGGAGCCTGCTCAGCGGAGATGTCGGTCCCAGAGTCTTGCTCAGTCCCACTCTGTACAAAGAGTTACTGCTGCTTCTCCTGCTTCTGCTATTGAAGTCAGTGCTGGGCAGCGGCGAGCAGACGCTTCTGGGACTAAGTCCTGCTCTTCTCGTTCTGAGCATGCCCTGAGTAAGATCTCTCAGTGGAGATCGAGGGTCACATGGTCAGATACTGCAGCTAAGTCCATTGGTCCTTTCAGGAAGGTCCTGTAGGTGCTAGGACTAAGTCCTGCTTGGTTCACACTGAGCATGCCCAGGGCAAGATCTCTCAGTGGAGATTTAGGGTCACATGCTCAGGTATGGCAGCCTCTCATTGGTCCTTCTGGGAAGGTCTTTTGCTTGCTGCAGCTATATAAGGCTCGCATGGCCATGCGCTAGTATTGCTTTCATTTATGTACTTTGCGCCAGTGTGGTCATGTAAGATTGTGTTCAGGGACCCGGCTGAAATAAGCCCCTAGAATGCTGGCACCTCCGGCGAGGAGTTCGTATGCTTGTGTGTTCAGGGACCTGGCCGAAATAAGCCCTTAGAATGCTGGCACCTCTGGCGAGGAGTTTCGTGTGCGTGCAAGACCACTGACTGCTCTTGTTTAGACAGTTAGCCTGTGCCTCTGTGGAGTCTAATAGGGCGCAGCGCTTTGTGTTCACGGCTGCTCTGTGAAGTAACAGAGTTAGCTAACACTGCTATTAGTTCCGCTATTTACTAGCAGCAGGTTCTCCTGCACGGTGGACCCCGGGCTGTGAACGCATCTATCCTAATAAAATATATACTTTCATTAGGTGCGTTCCGCTAGCCCTATCATAACATCCCCTAAACCCAGAAAAAAAATGAAAAAATGTTGTTAAAAATATGAAAAACATTTTTAAAAAATACAGAAAGGATCAAATTACCCCCAATAAAAATAAAACAATTAAAAAAAAATATAAAAATACATGTATTTGGTATCTCTGAACTTGTAAAAATCAAATTTTTCAAAATATAGAATAAATTAATCTGATTGGTATACAGCATAATGGAAAAAATCAAAAACACCAGAATTATAATTTTTGGGGGCTGCCATGACATTGCAATAAAATGCAATAAAAGGCAATTAGAACATCGAATCTACCCCAAAATGGTATCAGTTAAAACATCACCTCAGGGTGCCAAAAATAAGCCCCCATACAGCCCCATATCCAAATAATTGAAAACATTACGAGTGTTGGAATATGGCGACAAAAGCCAAAAAAAAAACTTTCCTTACAAATTTCCAAATTTATTTTTCACCCCTTAAATAAAAAAAGAACTATACAAGCTGGGTACCTGCATATTCATACTGACCGGGGGAATCATATTGCCACATCAGTTTTACCATTTAGTACCATTTAGTGAACATGGTAACTAAAAAAACAATTGTCAAAATTGCACTTTTCTTGCAATTGCAACAAACTTGGATTATTTTTCACCGTTTTCTACTACAATATGTGGTAAAATGAATGGTACCAGTGAAAAGTATACATATGGCTATAGTGGTGGGAAAATCCAAAAGCTATGGTTCTTGGAAGAAGGGGTGGAAAAAAGAAAACTAAAAAACAGAAAATGGCCATGACTTGAAGGGATTAAAGAGTAACTAAACTTTTTGGAGATTTTGATTCTTATTAATTTATTTATTTTACTTACTCATATAACAACCTTAATTTTCTATAGCACTTTACAGACATCATCATCACTGTCCCCACTGGGGTTCACAATCTGTTTTTTTAGCGTGAGAGGAAATGGGAGCACGAGAAGGAAATGCATGCAATCACAACAAGAACATACAAACCACTACTGAGCAGATTGGTGGATGTCTAAGTCCAAAGACCCTGCCACCATTCACTCACAAGACCTCTTAGAAGTGACCAGCTACGGTGACAAGCACACGCACACAAAATGATAAGATTTCTTTGTACTTCTTTCACTTAAAGGTACCTTCACATTAAGCGACGCTGCAGCGATAGCGACAACGATGCCGATCGCTGCAGCGTCGCTGTGTGGTCGCTGGAGAGCTGTCACACAGACCGCTCTCCAGCGACCAACGATGCCGAGGTCCCCGGGTAACCAGGGTAAACATCGGGTTGCTAAGCGCAGGGCCGCGCTTAGTAACCCGATGTTTACCCTGGTTACCAGCGTAAAAGTAAAAATAACAAACAGTACATGCTCACCTGCGCGTCCCCCGGCGTCCGCTTCCTGTACTGTGTGAGCGCTGGCCCTAACAGCAGAGCGGTGACGTCACCGCTGTGCTTTTACTTTCACTTTAGGGCCGGCGCTCAGTCAGAGCAGGAAGCGGACGGCAGGGGACGCGCAGGTGAGTATGTACTGTTTGTTTTTTTTACTTTTACGCTGGTAACCAGGGTAAACATCGGGTTACTAAGCGCGGCCCTGCGCTTAGTAACCCGATATTTACCCTGGTTACCAGCGTAAAACATCGCTGGTATCGTTGCTTTTGGTGTCAAACCTGACGATACACGCCGGTCTGACGACCAAATAAAGTTCTGAACTTTATTCAACGACCAGCGATATCACAGCAGGATCCAGATCGCTGCTGCGTGTCAAACACAACGATATCGCTAGCCAGGACGCTGCAACGTCACGGATCGCTGTCATTCTCGTTGTAAAGTCGTTTCGTGTGAAGGTACCTTAAGCTGTGCAATTATAGGAGGTCTCAGTACCGAGACCCCACCAATCTACTGAAAAGTGAGGGTCTTAAAACACAAAAAAATCTCCAAAAATTGAAATTACTCTTTAAATGTTTAATAGTGCTATTGACTTACTGACTGCATCTAATCTGTACTGGCGTTCCTGTATAGTCTGCAGTCTGATGATGGATGGTAACCACAACTTCCAGCATCTCCTTTCTTAGACTCATCTGATGAACGTAATTTCTGTCGTTTCTTATTCATCTAGTCAGACCTTCATGTCAACATATTACACGCGTGCCTCCTAAATAAAAAAGTAATCCTACACTGTGCACCCCTAAATACAACATTAGCCATTGTGGCTCTTCCTTCAATTCATTATAAGTCCCTGTATTATATCATTTCCTCCTCTCCAATTCATATTAAGTACATCTATTAGGTCCTTTCCCTCATTATAATCCATCTTTGCACAACTGGGATGAGCCCACCTCCATCTTTTGACCACTGGCTGCACTGGTGGTATGTCTCCCCCTGTCAATATCGATACATACATAGTAAAGAAATGACTTGGATATTAATATTAACTGGTAACTTATGCTCCCTGACTTTACTGACCTCTCACTGACTTTCCAGGTAAACTACTTACAAAATGATACCGACTTTCCTTGTGCTGTTTATTAAATCTAATATATAAAGCTGAATGTGTGTGTATGTGTGTATGTCCAGGATTGGCATCTGCACCGTCGCAGCTACAGCCACAAAATCTTGCACAGTCACACGTCTGGACCCCGAGAGCGTCATAGGCTATGTTGTGAGGCGAAATTTTAACCCCGCGCATTCCAATTCACCAAAAATTTGCCCCTATCTACATATTGGGGAAAAAGTGAAAGGAAAAGTGTTGGAGGTAAATTGACAGCTGCCAGATGTGAACAAGGGTGACTTAAAGAGTGAGAGCGATGGCGCCAAAGAGTATATACCATACAGTTGCTAAGGTGGAGCCCCAACATGGGATACTCACCACACACGGGGATATGAACACACACACAAAATCCGCCACACACTACCACGTGCTTGAACACATATCACCCTCAGCACACATTTTACCACACATACACCAACCTCGCCACATAAAAGTTGAAACACAAAAGTCGCCGCTCAAAGCTCGCCACGCGCAAAACTCGCCACATGCAAAAGTAGGCTCACACAAAACTCGCCACACGTGCAAAACTCACCTCATGGAAAACTCGCCACATGCAAAATTTGCACACGCGGAAAAATTGCCACGTGCACAAAAGTTGCAACACATGCAAAAGTTGCCTCACACAAAACTTGCACATGCTCAAATAACGCACCACACATAAAACTCGCCATGCGCAAAACTCGCCATGCGCAAAACCTGCTGCACACAACTTGCTACACTAACCTGTCACATGCAACTCGACACACAAAAAGTTGCTACACGCATGTCGCCACACAAAACTCACCTCACAAAAGTCGCTACATGCATGTCGCCACACACAACTCAACACACACAAGTCTGGTATTATCCTTCAAAAATAAAAATCTGATTAATAAGCAGACAAACTACAAGAGCAACAAATGAACCATATAGGAAATACGGCAGCTGTCAGTCACATGACCTGTCTATTATGTGTATGTGTGAGCTAATATATACTGCCAGGGGGGAGGGCTTCCTGTTGGCTGGGGATTTATCAGGCTGCCAATTTAGCTTACAAATACTGAGGTAAAAATACTGAGCAAATAACGTGTGAACGAGGTCTAATACAGGAGGAGATGACACACAGATATATACTATATACAGGAAGAGATGACACACAGGTATATACTATATACAGGGGAGATGACACACACATATATACTATATACAGGGGAGATGACACACAGGTATATACTATATCCAGGAGGAGATGACACACACATATATACTATATACAAGAGGAGATGACACACACATATATACTATATACAGGGGAGATGACACACAGGTATATACTATATACAGGAGGAGATGACACACTGGTATATACTATATACAGGGGAGATGACATACAGGTACATACTATATACAGGGGAGATGACACACAGGTATATACTATATACAGGAGGAGATGACACAAAGGTATATACTATATACAGGGGAGATGACACACAGGTATATACTATATACAGGAGGAGATGACACACAGGTATATACTATATACAGGAGGAGATGACACAGAGGTATATACTATATACAGGGGAGATGACACACACATATATACTATATACAGGGGAGATGACACACAGGTATATAATATATACAGGAGGAGATGACATACAGGTATATACTATATACAGGAGGAGATGACATACAGGTATATACTATATACAGGAGGAGATGACACACACACATATATACTATATACAGGGCAGATGACAAACAGGTATATACTATATACAGGAGGAGATGACACACTTGTATATACTATATACAGGGGAGATGACATACAGGTACATACTATATACAGGGGAGATGACACAAAGGTATATACTATATACAGGGGAGATGACACACAGGTATATACTATATACAGGGGAGATGACACACAGATATATACTAAATACAGGAGCAGATGACACACAGGTATATACTATATACAGGAGGAGATGACATACAGGTACATACTATATACAGGAGTAGATGACACACAGGTATATACTATATACAGGAGCAGATGACACACAGGTATATACTATATACAGGAGGAGATGACTTACAGGTATATACTATATACAGGAGGACATGACACATATATACTATATACAGGAGGAGATGACACACAGGTATATACTATATAAAAGAGGACATGACACATAGGTATATAGAGGAGGAGATTACATACAGCAGGTATATACTATATACAGGGGAGATGACATACAGGTATATACTATATACTATATACAACGCCGGGCTCTTCAGCTAGTCTGCTATAAACTTTCCAAACTGTTTACTAGTAACAGATAAGATATCACTGACTTAAGGTACCGTCACATTAAGCGACGCTGCAGCGATAGCGACAACGATGCCGATCGCTGCAGCGTCGCAGTTTGATCGCTGGAGAGCTGTCATACAGACCGCTCTCCAGCGACCAACGATGCCGAGGTCCCCGGGTAACAAGGGTAAACATCGGGTTACTAAGCGCAGGGCCGCACTTAGTAACCCGATGTTTACCCTGGTTACCAGCGTAAAAGTTAAAAAAACAAACAGCACATACTCACCAGCGCGTCCCCCAGCCTCTGCTTCCTGACACTGACTGAGCTCCGGCCCTAACAGCACAGCGGTGACGTCACCGCTGTGCTTTCACTTTCAGTTTAGGGCCGGCGCTCAGTCAGTGTCAGGAAGCAGAGGCTGGGGGACGCGCTGGTGAGTATGTGCTGTTTGTTTTTTTAACTTTTACGCTGGTAACCAGGGTAAACATCGGGTTACTAAGCGCGGCCCTGCGCTTAGTAACCCGATGTTTACCCTGGTTACCAGTGTAAAATATCACTGGTATCCTTGCTTTTGCTGTCAAACACGGCGATACACGGCGACCTAGCGACCAAATAAAGTGCAGACCTTCTAGCAGCGACCAGCAATTTCACAGCGGGATCCAGATCGCTGCTGCGTGTCAAATACAGCGATATCGCTATCCAGGTCGCTGCAACGTCACGGATCGCTGGCGATATCGCCTAGTGTGACGGTACCTTTACTTTGCTGCTTGTCAATTTCTCTCTGTTATCAGCTGTCTTTTCCTTCTTGTCTCCATTGTTTTCTTGGACCTTTCTATCTGTTGTTCTAGTGAAGTTTCTCTCTTCTTCCCGACACTGTTGGAGTGCTACTGCTGTCTTTATTAAAATCTGTCACCAGGTTTTTGCCACATCTGTGAGCATTATAATGTAAACACAGAGACCCTGATTCCAACTATGTGTCAATTACTGGGTTCTTAGTGCAGTATTGTTAAATTTACTGTTTTATCAGCAGAAGATTTTCACTAAAAGACTAGCAAACCTGCTGTCAGAAAGTCAAGCATATTTATGAGCTCTGTACAACTCTGACCCCACGTCTGATTGGCTGCTTTCTGTGTACACTGTACAGCGGGCCAATCAGTGGTGTGGGCGGGGTTATACAGAGCTCAGCATTTAGAGAACTGCTAGATCTGCAGCAGAAAAAAGTGTGATTTTATAAACACTACAGCAAGCAGCCCAGTAAGTGTCACATCACTGGAAAATTATATGTGTCCCAAAATGATACCATGGACAATGTCAATAATAAAACATAAAAAATGGCATGGCTTTATTCATACTGATCTACTGATTAAAAGAAAATTACTTAAAGGGCATTGTAAACAGTGCAAATTTTAATTTAAATTTTTAAAGTTAATCAATGAATTAACAACCCTCATATCATTACACAAATGCATGTGACCAAAATAGGTTCCATAGGAGTCGTATATTAATTTACAGGATAGGCACTAGGGTTTTTTTTTTCCTTTAGAGCAGTGCTTATCTTCCCGAATCAATGTCACTTTAGTCTACATGTCTCTGACAATGGAATTTAGCATCACTCCTGTGAACAACAGTATACATTTTTTTAAACAACCAAGCTGTGCCATAGTTTTATTGTATTCAACAGAATATTAAATATTAAAGAAAAAAATATATTCTTGCAACTTGCAATGCAGTAAAGTATAAGTGTAAAATGTTCCTTTATATGTATGTGTGTGTATATATATATATATATATATATATATATATATATACATACACATCTTGGATACATAAGGATCCACTACTGCTTCTGGCAACTGCACTGAGTGAGCCCTGCTCATATTGTGACAGTGCTTCATATTGTAAATGATGCTACCGACTTTGATTATTTCTGATTCCTGGAAACAGAAACACTTTGTTGACTCCAATAAGTCTTATTTGCCTCCAGCAGTGGAATCCACAGCTTTTTCCTATGGTAAGCTGTATTTTATTCAGCTGAACTATTTTCCCTAGGGTCTTCCGTAGAATTGTTGAAAACATATTAGGCTGATTTCAATACCATCAATTTGAAAAAGAAATGCTTTACATATATTATTTTTTATTGTAATAAGTGTCGCTTTTTTGTGTGTCCAGTATCAATATGAGTAGGGAATTAACGTATGGTACAATACTTGAAAAGAGTCAACAAACAAGGAATGATTTACAATAAAAATTGTCCAACCATACATTTTTATTTTACAAACAGTTTACAATTATCTAAAATAAGATGAAAACTAGTACCTCTACCTCAGCAGTCCCCTGCCTCTTCCCTGCCGATGCTTCCATACACCTCTGCCGGCCCCTGCTTACCTGGTTCCCGCAATGATGTGACATATTGACACCACTGAAGTCACTGCTTTGGCTAGTGATTGCTTGCAATAGCCACATGTTGCATTAGCACAACATTGCCAGAGTGGGACTAACAAGGATCATCAGTGTACAAAAGAAACATCGGCATTGGAGCTTCAAATAAAGGTTGGTATTGTGCATATTACTGCTTTTGTTGTTTTAATTCAAAATAAACAAATCTGTAAAAACAATTTAGCAGACTATATAATACTAGATGGTGGACCGATTCTAACACATCGGGTATTCTAGAATATGCATGTCCACGTAGTATATTGCACAGCCCACGTAGTATATTGCCGAGCCACGTAGTATATTGCCCAGCCACGTAGTATATTGTCCAGCCACGTAGTATATTGCCCAGCCACATAGTATATTGCCCAGACATGTAGTATATTGCCCAGTGACAGAGTATATTGCCCAGTCACATAGTATATTTCCCAGCCATGTAGTATATTGCCCAGTGATGTAGTATATTGCCCAGCCACATAGTATATTGCCGAGCCACGTAGTATATTGCCCAGCCTCGTAGTATATTGCCCAGTCACGTAGTATATTGTCCAGCCACGTAGTATATTGCCCAGCCACGTAGTATATTCCCCAGCCACGAGGTATATTGCTCAGCCACGTAGTATATTGCCCAGCCACATAGTATATTGCCCAATGATGTAGTATATTGCCCAGCCACGTAGTATATTGCCCAGTCACGTAGTATATTGCCCAACCACGTAGTATATTGCCCAGCGACGTAGTATATTGCCCAGCGACGTAGTATATTGCCCAGTCACGTAGTATATTGCCCAGCCACATAGTATATTGCCCAGTCACGTAGTATATTGCCCAGTCACGTAGTATATTGCCCAGTGACGTAGTATATTGCCCAGAGACGTAGTATATTGCCCAGCCACGTAGTACAGTATATTGCCCAGCCATGTAGTATATTGCCCAGCCACGTAGTATGTAGTATATTGGTCAGCCACGTAGTATATTGCCCAGCCTCGTAGTATATTGCCCAGTCACGTAGTATATTGTCCAGCCACGTAGTATATTGCCCAGCCACGTAGTATATTCCCCAGCCACGAGGTATATTGCTCAGCCACGTAGTATATTGCCCAGCCACATAGTATATTGCCCAATGATGTAGTATATTGCCCAGCCATGTAGTATATTGCCCAGCCACGTAGTATATTGCCCAGTCACGTAGTATATTGCCCAACCACGTAGTATATTGCCCAGCGACGTAGTATATTGCCCAGCGACGTAGTATATTGCCCAGTCACGTAGTATATTGCCCAGCCACATAGTATATTGCCCAGTCACGTAGTATATTGCCCAGTGACGTAGTATATTGCCCAGAGACGTAGTATATTGCCCAGCCACGTAGTACAGTATATTGCCCAGCCATGTAGTATATTGCCCAGCCACGTAGTATGTAGTATATTGCCCAGCCACGTAGTATATTGCCCAGACACGTAGTATATTGCCCAGTAATGTAGCATATTGCCCAGTGACGTAAAATAAAAAATAAACATATACTCACCTTCCGAAGTGCCATTGAAGTCCTGGCGCCTGTGTACGGTGCACGCGGCAGCTTCCGGTCCCAGGGTTGGTATGAGCGCAGGACCTGTGACGTCATGGCAGGTCTTTCTCGCATAGCATCCTTGGCACTGGAACCTGACGCTTGCACTGCTGAGGACACCACGCCACGACGGAGGGTGAGAATAACCTTTTTTTTATTATTATTATTTGTAACAGATCTTTTTACTATTGATGCTGCATAGGCAGCATCAATAGTAAAAAATTGGTCACACAGGGTTAATAGCTGCATTAATGGAGTGCGTTACACCGCAGTCCATTAACACTGGCATTAACCCTGTGTGAGCGCTGACTGGAGGGGAGTATGGAGCGGGCCCTGACTGCGGGGAGGAAGGAGCGGCCATGTTGCCGCTGGACTGTGGCCGTCGCTGATTGGTCGCCACTGCCGCCCCAATGAATGACCAATGAATATCCGTGACAGACAGAAAGACAGACAGAAAGACAGACAGACAGACGGACGGAAGTGACCCTTAGACAATTATATAGTAGATGTATGGTGAACTTTTGACTGTCCCAAGCAGATTACATGTAACAACATAGGATTGGGCTATCACAGGGGTGGGCAATCAATTTTCCAGAGGGACCACATGAGAGACCATAATTGCTGTGCAGAGACGAACAAATAGGCTGAAATTAAGTCTGCTCAATAATTATATTAACATATTAATTATAGTTATGTAATGCTAATATTAACTATGTTACTTAATATGGAGCAGAATTAATGCTGACATCCTCCTATATACCGTATAAGCCCACACACAGCCCCTTACATACAATATGAGCCCCTTATATGCCGTATGAGTCCACTCACAGCCCCTTACATACAGTATGAGCCTACACACAGCCCCTTATATGCGGTATAAGTCCACACACAGCCCACTACATACAGTATGAGCCACCGCATAGCCCCTCTATATACAGTATGAAACCCCACATAAGTCGCTGTATACAATGTGAACACATAAACTGTGAGCGCCAACATAGCCTCTATATACAGTATGAGCCCTCACATAGCCTTCAGTATATAGTATGAGCCCTGTACTGACCTCCATATATAGTATGAACACCCCAAATATAGCCCCTATATATACAGTATGAGACCCCACATTACTCGCTGTATACAATGTGAACGTATAAACTGTGAGCACCCACATAGCCTCTCTATATACGGTATGAGCCCTCACATAGCCTTCTGTATATAGTATGAGCCCTGTACAGACCTCTATATATAGTATGAGCCCCCTCATAGGCTCTCTCTATATATGCAAACATCCCATGAACAAAGTAAACGATACAAACTCACTGCACTCCCATTCCCTGGCGCTCTGCTCCGTCATCGTGTCTGCTGTCTCAGTCACACTCACTGATTGGTGGATAAAGGAGCTGATGGCTCTATCCTCAACCAATGTATTCATCACCATCTGCATCCTGAGGATGCGGATAGGAGTCACAGTGGGTGGCAGTGGGTGAGGGCATGATGCAGCCCATAGGTCACTGTTTCATCCCTTTGGCTGTCTTTGTCCATGGGCCAGACTGGAACTGACAGAGTGCCAGATGCGACTTGCAGGTTGCAGTTTGCCCAGATCTGGGCTACTAGAATTTTATTGTGTAATCATTTTGTTCAGTGGAGAGATAAGATACTGCCAGATAATATTGGCAGAAGCTACCTCTGAGGCTGCCGTCACACTAGCAGTATTTGGTCAGTATTTTACATCAGTATTTGTAAGCCAAAACCAGGAGTGGGTGATGAATGCAGAAGTGGTGCATATGTTTCTATTACACTTTTCCTCTATTTGTTCCACTCCTCGTTTTGGCTTACAAACACTGATGTAAAATACTGACCAAATACTGAAGGTGTGACGGCAGCCTTAGAGAACACAAGAATGCTTTGCCAAGCATTCCTCAGCATGGCTAAGTGAGGAGAGATAATTGTCAGCCAAACTTTAGTGGTGATAAATTATGACTTATACCCTGCATATGAATTATTATGTCTAGTGAATATAGTATCTACTGCAGAGATAACCCCTTTTATTCATACATTGGCTACATACACAGAATGTCCTAAGGATACTAAAGAAAAAGGGAAGACCTCTCAGACTCCTGGAATAGCAAGCAAGTCTCTTGAATCTTGACTCCTGAATCTGGATACTGTCTACAAGGTGGGCCAATAAAGGTGAATTCTCAAATTTTGACTTAAACAGCACTCAGCTGTCTGGTCTTTTCACTAGCTCTGGCTATGTTGTGTTAATACAATGTGGCAATTGTAAGCAATCACAAGCTTTTGCTGGGGGGTGGTAACTCTTCCTTGAGAGACAGCTCTCGTCAGCAGTTTCTGCTGCTACTGTGATACATAAAGGATCTGTCTTTGTTCTGGAGTCTACACCGTTATTATATTTACTTAGAGACATAAAAGAGTTTTGAACAAGAACATGGTTCAGGAAAGTAAGAGCCATGATTTGGAAATTGCAGAGTGGGGGCCATGGGATTATGATTATGCAGAACTGACAACAGCAGCTTAGTCAGGGCCTAAGAGGGAGGGTGAGGGAGATGAACAGCTAAATGCTCTATAGAAATCTGTAATGTCTCTCAGATGACACAGGCTCAAAAAGGCTACCTCGGACAGACTTTGCAAAATCCACTCCATATGCAGGGCTGGCTTTAGGAGCAGGCAGACCAGGCAGCTACCTAGGGCCCCCTGCTCCTCCAGGGGCCCCCCACCAGTGGAGACCAAATGGCCGTTATGGGGCTTGTAAGAGGGACCTGGCTCCGCCCTCTCCCCTGCATCGTGCTTTCGACTTATCGTCATCTTAGATGCCGATATAGTTGAAAGCAGTGATGGAGGAGAGAGCGTCAGATGATGCTCCCTCTTCCATCACTCCCGCTCTGCTTGTGACTCAGTGGGTGCGCAATGATGTCACAACATCATGTGTCATGCTGTGACAGGAGTGGAGCTGCAGAGACCAGAGCTGAGCCTGCAGCAGTGAGGGGAAAAAGGAGCAGAGGTGAGTATTGTGTACTGTGTGGGCTGCACTACACTGTGTGTGTCTGCATTATAGTCTGTGTGTCTGCATTATACTATGTGTCTGGGGACTGCATTATACTGTGAGTGGGGAGGCTGTATTATACTGTGTTTGTGGGGGCTGCATAATACTATGTGTGTGAGGGCTGCATTATACTGTGAATGGGGGACTGCATTATACTGTGTGTGCGGGGGCTGCTCTATACTGTGTGAGGGACTGCATTATACTGTGTGGAGGGTTGCATTATACTGTGTCACACTGTGTGGGGGCACTGCACTATGCTGTGTGTATGGGGACTGCACTTTACTGTGTGTGGGGGGGGCTGCATTATAGTGTGTTGTGGAGGGCTGTATTATTCTGTGTGTGTGGGTATGAGGGCTGCATTATACTCTATGAGGAGGGCTGCATTATACTGTGTTGCTATGTGTGGGGGCTGCAGTTTACTGTGTGTGTGGGGTCCCTCATTATACTGTGTGGGGGATGCACTATGCTGTGCATATGTGTCTGCATTATACTGTGTGTGGGGGCTGCATTATACTCTATTAGGAGGCTGCATTATACTCTATAAGGGGGCTACATTATACTGTGTGTGCGGCTGAAGTATACTCTAAGGGGGCTGCAGTATACTATGAGGGGGGCTGCAGTATACTGTGAGGGGACTGCATTATACTCTGAGCGGGGCTGCATTATACTCTGAGGGGGATGCATTATACTTTGTGTGTGGGAGGCCTGCATTATACTGTGTGGGGGCTGCACTATACTGTGTGTGTCTGCATTATACTGTATGTGTGTGGGGAGCTGCATTATACTCTGAGGGGGCTGCATTTTACTCTTCAAGGGGACTACATTATATTGTGTGTGTGGAGCTGCAGTATACTGTGAGGGGGCTGCGTTATACTCTGAGGGGGCTGCAGTATACTCTGAGGGGGTGTTGTATACTCTGGGAGGTGCTTCATTAAACTCTGAGGGGAGCTGCATTATACTCTGAGGGGAGCTGCATTATACTCTGAGGGGGGCTGCATTATACTCTGATGGGGGTCACACTATACTCTGAGGGGGCTTCATTATACTCTGAGGGGGCTACATTATACTCTGTTTGGGGGCTGCATTATACTCTATGAGTGGGCTATAAGGGGGTTGGGTCAAACATTATGGCATCAAATCAAAACACACCAAATACAAAATATAAGAAATGATAATAAAATGCCAAACAATATTGTACATAAATAGGGTTCTTACAATATAACAAGATCAGAAAAAGAAAAAAATGTACACATGGACTAATCATGATAAAAAATACAGAATTGTATTGAAAAAAAGAACCAAATAGTTATAACAAAGTGGGAAACCAAAAATTTGACAACAGGAACCCACCACATTTTGTAAAGAGGTTGTACATAGAAATGAATTAACTAACACACTTCACAGGGCAATAGCTGAAACGTACTTAGGGGCAGGCACCCACCAGAGGTAATTCTTGTACCAACTTGATTCCCTTGTAGTCCTCCACACTTTTTTAGGAGAATTCTTTTCCACTAGGATTTTGGGGCTCTTATTGGCCATATTGACGGAAAAATAAAAAAGTTATGGCTCTGGGAAGGAGGGGAGCGAAAAACGAACACGGAAAAACGGAAAATCCCAAGGTCATGAAGGGGTTAAGAAATGCATAGCGGAACATTTAGCCAATATTCAAAACAAAAATGCGTCTTACTCCGGTGCCTTAAAACACTTTGTGAGTATTCACCAAGGAGACGTCACACATTTTGTTTTTTATGCATTTGAAAAGATTTTTAATCCTATTCGGGGTGGAAACAAACAGAAACTATTGACTTCAAGGGAGGCATTCTGGATTCTAAAGCTGGACATGAGATATCCGATGTACATGAACTCAAGAAATGATTTATTTTATATTTATTGATATATATTTTTTGTTTTGTTTTTTCCTTTGCTGCTGTGTTTCCATCCACACCTTGTGCATATGTAATTAATCATTTGTCATCTGTGATTGGTTGTTCATTGATATTTATTCTGGCTGTGATTTTAATTGTATATCCTATGACTAAGGGTGCTGCATACACCTGAAACGCGTAAGGCTTTTCATGTTTTTAATATGGCTTGCTATGCCTGAATAAAGATTTTTTCATTTTTTCATCAGTGGTGCGCTGCTATCATCTCAATTTTTCCTGTTTGGCTAGCATTAGCCTTGCGAGCACCCACCTGCCTTCTGATTTGGCTCTACCCATTTGGTGTTGCATGTGGATCCCGTTGAAGCTCCCAGACCTCCTTCTCCTGCATGTTTTAATTTTAATTGTTCATGCGCCCTTGGTTATGGTGTTACCACTTACCAAGTCTTATGTCAATAAAGGTATTTTACTTTTATATTAATTCCTATCCTTCCTTGAACACATGTTTGGCTTCCTCATCTTAGTCTTGCAAGAAACTAGCATATTCTGTCAAGTTCTTTAATTTCCCTAAGGCTGGGAAGGGACCCAAAAGACCAACTGAATTATCATGAGAAAGGCTTATGCTTAGTCTTGTTTCTATAATAGCAAAGATTTTCATCCAATATGCTTAGCTTGCTTTCACAATACTGTATGAAATGTTCCAAATCCACATTTATCATTAAACACTTCTGACATTTTGAGCTTTCTCTCACCCATCATTTTCAAAGAAGAAGGAGATATACAATGTAAAATTAATGTAAAATCGGGACCACTCATGTGGTTTGCTATATTATGTAAAAATCTTTCGTACACAATTTTCCAATTATTCTTTGAGAAAGATTCCCCTCTAGGGGGCAATTTTTTGGCTCAAAAACTTTCCCAGTGGTATAACTTTCCAAAATATTAATGTTAATCTTTATGTTGGGTCTAGTAAAAAATGTGTAAATCTTGCTAATATCCAGTACTTGGAGAAAACGCTTAGCAGCGTGAAATGGTCTTTGCTTTTATTTTATTTTTTTTGCTATTCTTCCTTCTGTATCCCCTGTCTGACATTCAATAAAGCCATGGCGTGAGTTCCACTTGGTGAGTGAGTGGGCAGTTAGAAAACCAGTACCACTCCATTAATTCAATACAAAAAGGAATCACTCTCGTCCCTCCCTCAAAATATCTGTCAAATAGACAATCACCTTTTCTTCCAAGATTCAAATTCCTCCTATTTATTTAGCTTTGGAAAATTAATATTATGCCCAATTGAAGTAAACTGTATCACATAAAAATGATTCTTAATCCCGTTTATCAGATTCTTCACTTCCTCTGTCTTCATAAATAATTAATCAAGATTATCAGCTTCACGGAAAAATATTTAGAATTGAGAGTCCTCAGTGACTTCTAAATATTTTTCTATCTACTGGCTAACACGGTACCCAGATATATTTCTTTCCTGTATCAGCTTCACGGAGGGATCAGGAAACAGCTGCTGTCTATATATGTCTATGGAGATGGAAGAGAGATGAGGTAGCAGATGCAGGAAGAGAAATACTCAGTATGGATCTGCTTCTACCAACTACAAACAACATGGGGAAGGTTGTAGTCAGTTTTTTACTGTCTCACATTAGTGCTAGAATCATTCAACACCATTCATTACTGTTGCATGATTTCTAAATGTTGCTGCCATTTACCAATGAGGTTTTCAATTAGCTGCAGCGGTCACGTGTAATATGCAGCACATTACCATTGCAGCCAGAGTAAACAGATGGCTAACGGGAAGAATTAGGGGTGCAGTACTAGAAATTGGTAGGTATATATTATTTGCTTATTTTAGCTGCTGTCTGGAGCTTGCTACTTAACTTATGTAAAATGGGGTATTCCCTGTGACAGTGTCTCTGGCACAGTACATGAGGGGTGATATGTGTCACTTCGCATAATGGCGTCAGTGATGTGAAATGAGGAAATGTGTTCTCCAGCACACTACGTGTTGAGAGGGCTAAACTAAAATGGGCTGGTTTTAGGTGGGCACCCATAGAGTTGGGGGGGTGCCCACCATATCTCCTCCTGCAGAGCCGACACCGGCTTGTGTACTGACAGGACTTGCGATGATGTCACGGTCATGTGATCATCACATGGTTAGGTCAAAAAGCAAGACATAAGATTCAGTGAGGGTTGTGTCTTGGGAGAGGAGGAACTCCCTCGCGGCTCCAGGAGGAGCTGTAGAATTTATGTGTTACCTGCAGTTGATTCCTGCAGGGAAAGCACCCTTTTGAACTTTATGTTGATTTTGTTTATTCATTACTCCAGAAAGGCCACATTTGCATAATTTAACGCCGCCATGGTTTATGTTGTCTTTTAATAAATCAGCAAGTGATTTACCTCAAGAAGCGTTCCTGAGTCTACCTCTGCAACAGTGGCGTAACTACAAAGTTATGGGCCCCGGTGCGAACTTCCAAATGGGGCCCCCCCCCCTACCTCCGTGACGCCCCCCCACCCCCTTCCCCTAGATACGCCTCGGACTGTTGCAGGAATCTCCTGCACTGCAACATGGTGTTGGGTGCCAGCACAGCCCGCACAGTGGTATATCCAGCACAGCCCGCACAGTGGTATATCCAGCACAGCCCGCACAGTGGTATATCCAGCACAGCCCGCACAGTGGTATATACAGCACAGCCCGCACAGTGGTATATACAGCACAGCCCGCACAGTGGTATGTACAGCACAGCCCGCACAGTGGTATATACAGCACAGCCCGCACAGTGGTATATACAGCACAGCCGGCACAGTGGTATATACAGCACAGCCCGCACAGGGTTATATACAGCACAGCCCGCACAGGGGTAAATACAGCACAGCCCGCACAGGGGTATATACAGCACAGCCCGCACAGGGGTATATACAGCAGAGCCCGCACAGGGGTATATACAGCACAGCCCGCACAGGGGTATATACAGCACAGCCCGCACAGGGGTATATACAGCACAGCCCGCACAGTGGTATATCCAGCACAGCCCGCACAGTGGTATATCCAGCACAGCCCGCACAGTGGTATATCCAGCACAGCCCGCACAGTGGTATATACAGCACAGCCCGCACAGTGGTATATACAGCACAGCCCGCACAGTGGTATGTACAGCACAGCCCGCACAGTGGTATATACAGCACAGCCCGCACAGTGGTATATACAGCACAGCCCGCACAGGGGTAAATACAGCACAGCCCGCACAGGGGTATATACAGCACAGCCCGCACAGGGGTATATACAGCAGAGCCCGCACAGGGGTATATACAGCACAGCCCGCACAGGGGTATATACAGCACAGCCCGCACAGGGGTATATACAGCACAGCCCGCACAGTGGTATATACAGCAGAGCCAGCACAGGGGTATATAGAGCACAGCCCGCACAGGGGTATATACAGCACAGCCCGCACAGGGGTATATACAGCACAGCCCGCACAGGGGTATATACAGCAGAGCCCGCACAGGGATATATACAGCACAGCCCGCACAGGGGTATATAGAGCACAGCCCGCACAGGGGTATATAGAGCACAGCCCGCACAGGGGTATATACAGCAGAGCCCACACAGGGGTATATACAGCAGAGCCCGCACAGGGGTATATACAGCACAGCCCGCACAGGGGTATATGCAGCACAGCCAGCACAGGGGTATATAGAGCACAGCCAGCACAGGGGTATATAGAGCACAGCCAGCACAGGGGTATATAGAGCACAGCCCGCATCTCATCCCCCCCCCCCCCCCGATAATGGCCCCACAGTCCGGTGAAAAAAAAAAAAAAAAACTCTCCTCACCTTTCCTTTTGCCCGCGCTGCTCCTGGCGGCTGCAGTCTGCCCAGGACACTGCAGGTGCGCGATGATATGACATCATCGCGCACCCGCAGTGTACTGTCAGAGGCAGAGCGGGGAATGATGGGAGAGGGAGCGTCAGGTGACGCTCTCCTCCATCATTGCATTGAACTATACCGGTGTCATAGACGCCGGTATAGTTAAATGCGGCGGCGGCGGCGGCGGCGGGGGAGGAACAGTGCAGCGGCCCACTACTGGCATCGGCTCTTCTGGCATTTGCCAGAAGTGCCCGATGTCCAGCCCGGCCCTGCCCTGACCTGCCGGCCCGGGGCCCCTGACCTGCGGGGCCCGGTCGCAATGGCGACCGCTGCGACCGCGGTCGTTACGCCCCTGCTCTGCAAGCAGCCAAATGAAGCAACCCCTCACATCCCATATTTTAAAATTTAAGACTAGTATACAGTATATAAAGTATAGGATAAAATAATGACATATTGAAATATAAGACCAATTTAATAAATTAACAGATTGCAGTACTGATTCAGCACTCTGGGAATTGCAGTACAGGCTCCATACAAGTAAATGTGGCCAGCTGGTAATCCCTACTCAAGTAGATATCCTGAATTTACTTTGTACAGGGAATACATTATAGGGACCGCAGCACTGAGTTTTAATTTTTAGGATTAATGAGGGTCCCAGAGGTGGGATCACAACCAATTATATAATATTAGCATATTCTAAACATTTACTAAAATTTTATAGGATATAAATACTCCTTATTCTTACTACTATTACTCCACTGAGGTCACTTAATCATTGTTGAAAGGTCCAAAACAACAGAAAGTCCTAGCCTATTATAATTGGGTGCAATAATACTGAACCATTCCAACCTCATGGGATTCAGTACCTCGGGCTGTCTCAATGTTCACTTGGGCCATCGGATAGTCTTTAGCATCCCCTTGAAAGCAACGGACACCCAACTATTTCCCAGGGATCAATTGAAGAGGGAGTGTGGCCCTTACTAGGGACACCAAACACCCTGAGTCTAGTAGTCCAGTCATTTGCAGACCATTCACTTTTACAGAACAAGCTTGTGGCCCCACGTCAGGTGGACAGTCCACACTGCAACCCGGATATGCATAGAATGAACAAGGGCTTCCCATGATACAGTCCATTTTTGCTCATGGTCAGGGGACAATGGGCAGCTATATAACCTGGGCCATGACATCTCCTGCAAATTACATCCCCTGTTGAGACCCTTGACATGACCTTCAACGCCACCCAGACTTTGGACGATCAATCACCCTTTTTAGCCTCCATTCCCCAGTATGGAGTATGTTGCCTCCACAGAGAACCGTCGACCACTTAATACCTTTTGACCAGTCTGACCAAGTCATTGGCGTTTCGGGGATCTCCTTGTGCAACCCAAGTCTGCATCGGGCTCAGAAGGGAATGCATGAGCCGGTCCATTACAACTCGCTCTACCATCTGCGGTGGGGTAGAGGATTTCGGCTGCAACCACTTTTGAGTGAGGTGCAGCCGATCAAACATTTGGGAGCAAGGGGGTTTGTCATGGTGATATGCCCAGCGGTTGACTCGTTGTTCCCTGACAGACATCGTCACCCCCAAGCGGGAAAAATTTCCGTTTTTAATCTCGCATATTTTTCGGCTTCCTATTAGGCCAAATCATAGTAGGCCTTTTGTGGCTCCCCTGTTAAGTATGGCGCCAGGACTTCCGCCCACTGCTATCGTGCCAGTTTCTCTCTATCGTTGACCCTTTCAAAAACGGTTAAAAAGGCCTCTATATCGTCCCCGGGATCATTTTCTGCAAGGCTCTCTTCACCACTCTCCAGATAGAAAAAATATCATTTGACCTTGCAGTTGGAGCACCCGACGTGCCACAAACCTCCTCTGTGAATAAATCAATCTGCTACTGCTGTTGTCACTGCTGCTGCTGGATCTGTTGCTGATACTGCTGCTAGAGCTTTTCCATAAGTAGCTTACTTGTCTCCAATTGTGCCCACTGTAGCTGTGCGTCTGTGGCTGTTGGGCTTGCACCAGGTGTTTAATCAGGTCCTCCATGCTGTCTGACGCTGCTACCTGGCCTATAGCCACCTTCAGGGTCGGACTGGCCCACCGGGATACCGGTGAAATGCCCGGTGGGCCCCGACCCAGAGAAAAGGAGAAGGAGGAGGAGGAGGGAAAAAAAAGAGATCCGGGCCCTTTAAATCTTCGGGCGGCGCCGACCGCCGCCACGACCAGGGCCCCCCCGGTGCCAGCGCTGGCATCGGGCCCCCCTTCTAATACTCACCTCTCCTGGTTCCTGCGGCAGCTGCAGCGTCTTCAGCGCCCTCTGACTCTGCAACGTCTCAGGGCAGAGGGTGCGATTACGTCATCACTGTGTGATAGAAATATATATATCATGTAGATCTCACTTGCATGTATACTCCTCTATAATCAAATATATACTTATATGCTCACAGCTAATATATACATTATAATCAATGGTTTAAAATGGCTGACACGAACTGAACTGATATAAGCCTGATATAACCCAGACAGATCATATGGGGTTTTCCACCCCTAAAAGCAGAACAGAGTCAGATGTTTGGTGACTGCTGGTCAGGTGTCTCCACTTTGTCCTAGACAGAGAACTCGAGTTTAGTTGCTTGATCAGCAGTCATATGAGCATTAATCACAATATTCCATATATGTTTAGATAACCAATGACAGAGGAGCTAGACAATATGGTAATTAACTAACCACCCCTGACAACCCCTAACCACTCCTTTCTATGTGAAAATATAAAACTATGTATGTACAATAAAGTTTCAGTATTGATGGAATGTTGTTCTGTCACAGTTGTGTACAGTCCATTCTTGATGAGCGCTCAAAATACTCAGTCTAATTGGGAGCGGCCACAGCACACACAGGGATATATTTATCCAACCCTAATATTTCCATAACAGAATGGCGCCCAACGGCTCGGATGAAACGCACGGGATCCTTCTTACCGGAGATACGGAGGTTTCGGCCATGGCACTGCCACAGGGGCAGGAGACTGCGCAGCTCCATAAGAAAGGTAAGAAAATGTTATCATCTTACCTGAAAGTCCCCTGTGCCCAGTCCTTGTCTATG